>NC_138378.1:6881941-6909251 GCF_054177405.1 Leptonychotes weddellii
TATAATCTACATACAGATGTCATACACAGAAATATTTATACATGTTCTATAAATGCAAGTTAAATCTAACTTTCTGTCTGCTGAGATCACCTAGAAGAAATGACACTCCAGTATCAATGTACACATCTAGCAACCAGATCTTGGTTTCTAAAACCATTTTCAAAAAGAAAGAACCAGGGATCTTTGGAGAAATTTTTAATTCTAGAAATTGGACAGTGAATATATAACATGAAACTGAGCCCATGTAGGGCTAGAAACTAACAAAGTATTCAACACACACACACACACATGCACACACACACACACACACACACATTGTGTCAAAATGACACAGGAGCCAACTGAAAGAGCAGTATAATGTTCCCAATGGCAAAGATGGGATGATTTCAGCAACAAAATAAAGTAGTAATGTTTTAGAATCCAAAGCACAAAATATATATCCATGAGTCTGTACTCATCTAAATTATTGACTGACTGAACCCTGAATGAACAATCAGACAAGAGACAAGAAATCAATCTCCCATGCAGAAGATTTCCAAATAATTTATGGAGAAACTGCTCTCAGTGAGGTGGAGTATCACTCCCTACTAATTAAGTATAGGTTAACATGAGTGACTTCTCTCCAAAGAGTACAGTATGAAAAGGGTGAGGGCAGGAGAGAGTGAAACATTGGACAAACCAGACAAACAATAGCCTCAGCCAGGCGATCAAGGTGAACAGTAACAGCGTATGTAATGTGACAGTATGTACCCTTCCTATCATGGGATAAGAATGACACTTTACCTCTTCCTGTGGAATCTAAAACCCTGATATAATCATGAGAAAAACTACATACAAACCTAAATTGAGGGACATCTTATCAAATACTGGAACAGCATAACTCAAAAATGTCCATGTCATCAAAAGCACAGAAAATCTGAGAAACTACCACAGCCAAGAGGAACCTAAAGAGACATTACAACTAAATGTGACGTGGTATCCTGGATTGGATATTCTGGAGCAGGAAAAAAAAAAAAAAGGATATTGGGTTAAAAACTAAGGAAATAGGAATAAGCTGTGAACTTTAATAATAATGTATTAATGAAACTGGTTCATTAGTTGTGACAAATGTAACATACTAATAATGTAAGGTGTCCACAATAGGGAAAACTGTGGTAAGCAGGAGCTCTCTGTACCATCCTCCCAGTTTTTCTGCAAATCTAAAACTATTCTAAAACAAAGAGTTACCAAAAAATATAGTTTTAATAAACCCAGCCCAGTAGGTTTCTTACCTCCAAATACTCCCACAATACGGTCGATGTTCCAGGGAAGTGAGCACCGCGTCGAAAACATTTACTTCCCTGTAACAAAGAACTTGGTTAAAGCTCTCTCTTCCTGGTGACACTTTCTGTGTTAGAATTCATAATAAGTAATATCTCATAATTAGGCAAACTTAAAATACTCAGAAGAATGTGGTTAGTTTACAAAAGGAAATCATCATTCTAGACATTTGAAGACTCCTGTAAATATATTCAGGACAAAAAAACAAAGTTATTGACTACATAGAATCATAAATAATGTTGACGTAATGTAAGTCTGAATTTTAATACTGTAACTTTATCATTTTTATCAAATAATTTTGGAATTCATTAATTAGAAATGTGCCACTGAGAGCATTTTTTTTAAAAGATTTTATTTATGTATTTGACAGAGCGAGAGTCAGCACGAGGAGGGGGAGGGGCAAAAGGAGAGGGAGGGAGAGAATCCTGAAGCAGACTCCCCCCTGACCTGGATCTCAGGACCCTGAGATCACGACCTGAGCCAAAATCACAAGTGGGCTGCTTCACTGACTGAGCCACCCAGGTGCCCCCACTGACAGCATTTTTAAAAATAAAGTTGCAGGGGCGCCTGGGTGGCTCAGTTGGTTAAGCCTTCGACTCTTGATTTTGGCTCAGGTCATGATCTCGGGGTCCTGGGATCCAGCCCTTGGGGGGGCTCCATGCTCAGTGGGGAGTCTGCTTCAGGATTCTTTCTCTCCTTCTGCCCCTGCCCTCACTCGCACTCCCTCTCTCTCTCTGTCAAATAAATAAATAGTCTTTTAAAAAATAAAAATAAAGTCGCAAATACTCTATCCCACAGCAACACTTAAGTTGTAAAAGTAAGGAAAGCTGGATGGAGGAAAGCATGAGCAAAGTTGATAGTAAGCATTACTAATTCCTGAAAGGGTTATACACTCTCATTCAATGTGTAGTAAATCAACATATTATCACATGGCAGAAGTCTAGAGTATCATTGGTGGTCTCCATCATGCAAAACCACAAGTCAGTACTCTCTCTCCATCAAATTCAACTTCTCAACTATAAGCCACCCAGTCAGCTGTGTTGCTCTGTTTAAGTTCTTGGCCTTTGTGATGCCAAACTTAACCAATGGCCATTTACCATGTTGGCTCCTCTTCTGCAGACTCTTGGGCTGCTTCCCCCTACTCTGGCCAAGGCTTATTTCTAGGGCCTTCGATAGGCTTTTTTCTTTAGTTTCTCCCTCATCCAGTCCCATGACTTTAACTACCACGTGTGGATGACTCCCAAGTCAAAGTCATAGGCTCTCACCTATCTCTACCGAGTCCAGATTTCCTTACTCAACATGTGCTAATAATCTCACTTGAAGACCCTTCCAAAATGTCCTTTTCCAACTCAGTAAAGGTACCATCACCCTCCTGTTGTTTAAACCGAAAATCTAGAAGTCGTTCTCTCTCCTTTACCCCCATATCTCATTTGTTAGTAAGCCCTGCCCATTCTACCTCCAACTACACCCAAAAGCCGGTCAATCACCTCCATCTCAATGGTGTCAACCTCGTCCACTAACAGATCCCACCTGCACGACCGCGATCACCTCCTATCTGCTTCCTGCTTATACTCTTGTCAACTAGTTATGTATTTCATGTATTCTAAGATGTACATTTTTTCATCTTTCAACACCTCTGAAATTGGAATACATCTTTTTTTTTTTTTAAAGATTTTATTTATTTGACAGAGAGAGAGCAAGAGAGGGAACACAAGCAGGGGGAGTGGGAGAGGGAGAAGCACGCTCCCTGCTGAGCAGGGAGCCCGATGGGGGGCTCGATCCCAGGACGCTGGGATCATGACCTGAGCCGAAGGCAGACACTCAACGACTGAGCCACCCAGGTGCCCCATGAAATTGGAATACATCTTACAGTCAGGTGATGGCACTTTAAAATTGCACTGGTTCTTCTTTTTTTTTTTTTCTTTCAAATTTTAACATCTCAAAAACAAGAGTGGAGATATTACAATCAATGGTGTCTTAACTTTGATGAAGGACACGGCATATATTTCCCACACAACCGCAAGAACAAAAATTTTCAAATTCAAATCAGATCATACCACTCTCCTGCCAAAACGGCTCCAATGGCTTCCACTGTTCTGAGAAAAACAAACACGTAAGATAAAATATAACCTCCTTGACATGCCATCTGAGGCCCTTTGGTATCCGGCCTCTGCCTAGCTCTGACTTTATATTTTTTCCATATGATACCTCCATCTCCATGATTCTCTCAGTCACACTTGGTCTTCATTCAATTTCATAAAACATGCCAAGCCCATTCTGGTGAAGTCTTCCCTTTTTCTGCCCTTGTTCCATTTTATACCTGGCTTCTTCATACGAGCCATGTGTCTCTTCCTCCCACCCTTGGGCACCCATTTTATTTTCTGCAGAGTATTTAATGTTCTCTGAAATTACTTACTTATTTGCTTACTCTCTCACTTGATTGGCTTTCTTCTGCATGATGCTATAAACTACATGGTTGCTGGGAACTTTTCTGTCCTATTGCCCGAGATTCTCCATGCTTAATGGCAGAATCTGGCCAATAGGTAGAGATAAATAATTTTTGTGGACTCCTCAATTAAATAAAAGAAAAAAGTTAATCCTTGGAATCAAGCCTTTTTAAAAATGTCCCTTGGGAAGGCAGCATGTTGCGATGGAAAAGAGAAAGATCTGGGAAATATGGCTTAGGAGCCATCTCTGCCACTCACCGTTGTGTTACATGCGTAAGGGACGTGACTGTCTTAGTCGCCATTGATTCATGCATAAATTGGGGGCTTGTGGGAGGATAAAGTGAAATGATGTACAAACTTGACACCATTTACAAAGTACATTTTGTGCTATTATACTGTAACTCTCCACTTTCACAGTTTTATAGAAATTTGTTTATATGCTATCATGTCACTATTAAGCTGACATTTATAAAATGGAACATGCACCCAGGGTTTTTAATCCCATTCTCCAGCAGAAGGAACCAGGGATCCTTGAAAATGGCTGGTTCTAGGACTAGGCCCAGGGAACACACAAGATGAGCCAGCCACATCCATCAGTTACAGAAATTAAGGAAGGGTTCAAAAACCAAAAGGATGGGGGGTATGTCGAAAGGTCAGGGGGGCTATCTAAAAGAGCTCCCAATGGCCAAAGTTGAAATGATCTGAAAAAGAAAATTAACAATATAGTATTGATTACAACTGATATATAAATAAATATACGCAAGTCCATGCTCATATAAATAAATGATTGAACACATAAGTGAGGGGGGAGATAAATCTTTTTTACTGAAGAATTCCAAATAATATATGTAAATAGATGGAGCTTAATCCCCTCCTGTCACACTCAACCATGGACTGGACTCAATGATCCACTTCCAAATAACTGTGCATGGATGGGGGAAGCAAAGTAATTTTAGAAATGTGAAAAAACACCACCTTGCCAAGTCAGAGATCAAGGAGAACTTCACTGTGATATGTGGATATTGTCTGCCCTCTCAAGTGATGTGATAAGAAGGGCTTTTCAGTTCTGTGGTATTCTTCCTCAGAACTCCAATCATGGGAAAACATCAGGAAAGTCTAAATTGAAAGGCAATCTACAAAATAATTGGCCAATATTCCTCAAAACTGTCAAGGTCATTTAAAAAAAAGAAGAAAAAAGAAAAACAAAGGAAACTCTGAGAAACTGTCCCAGGCCAGAGGACAGTAAGGACTCTTGATGACTAACTGTAATGTGAGACACAGGATGGAGTCCTGGGAGAGGAACGAGGCATTCGTGGAAATGCTGGTGAACTTGCAGTGGAGTCTAGAGTTTGCGGAAGAGTAATGCACCAAGGCTAGCTTCTTCATTTTGACAAAGGCCCCCTGATCCTGTGAGATGGTAACAGTGAGGGGACTTAAAACAGTAAGGGGGGCATGGAAACTCTCTTTACCGTCTCTAACTCCTTTTGTAAATCTAAAATTGCTCCAAATTTAAAAGTTTATTAAAAAAAACAAAACAAAACAATACAGGTGTTCTTAATACATGACAATTCTAGAAAAAGCTGGTCACTGGGCTAAGTAAGTGACATTTCAAGAAGAGAGGTCCTCCTCTCCTCACCAAACTCCTTCATCACAAGGGCTGGCCCTGGGCTTAGCCAACACCCTACTTCCCATTCTCCCCTGTGGCTCTCACCCACTCTAATAACCATGGCCATGCCAAGAGGTACAAGCAGAAGTTCTCTGCAGGAACTTTCAGGAAGTATTTTGCATGAGGGGCAGACAACTGGGGAAAGCCACTTTCTCAACCTTTTCTCTTTTCTCCTTCCCGCTGCCTGTGACATGAACAAAAGGCTACAGATGTGGGTGCCATCACGAATCACATGGGGATCCTGACCCTGACGAAGAAAGGGCATCACTGAGGGTGGACCAACAGAGAGACAGAAGGAAACAGCATCCCGTCTCCTCAAGCACAGTTGCCACACCAGGTCTCCCCTGTCAGCCTCCGGCAGCCTTTCCATGGCTGGAGTGATGAGTCTGATTCCATTCGCTGTTGTACTTCTTTTCCTTCATTTTTTTAAATTACTGAAGTATAGCTGACATACAATGTTCTATCAGTTGATTCCTTTTTTTTTTTTTTTTTGATGTTTGACTGCTCACAGCTTCAAAGGCTCACCTCGCCCTCCCCCTCACACATCGAGACAAGCTGAGACATCTGGGTGCTCCCACCGTTGGCTCTGGCTAGAGATTCAAATCATGCGAGCATGGGAGTCATCACTCTGGTCCCACCCCCTAACCGTGGTAAAAGTGGAGGCTGTTCTTTTCCCCATGTTCTCTCAGAACATTCCAAACCTGCTTGAGGGGGCTTCCTTCCTCTCTCCGAGCCTCAATTACATAGGTAATAAACCCTCCTTTGTTCTTTCAGTGCTTGTGTGTGGCATCATCAACCTTGCGATCTGAACCAACTTGGTGGGGGTTCATCAGCCTCCGCAGGCGACCACAACAATTCCTTGTTTAAGCCACTGATATATTGGCAACATGCTGCCTGTCCAAATCCTAAGTAATACACTCATTGCCTCATTTAATTCTAAAGAAAACATCAATGAAGCAAGTACTTGCAGTAGGTAGAATTCTCAGACACGCTCTGTTATTCCTGGTCCTATGATAATCCCCTCCCCCGCAAACGTGGGCTAGACCTGTAACTTCCTTCTAACCAACAGAATATGGCAAAGGAGAAGCGGTCTTGCAGATGTGATTAAAATGCCTAACCAGCTGACTTTAAATGAATCAAAAAGGGAGATTATCAAGCAATTCCTTTAAAAAAGGGTCTAGTGGTCAGAGAGCTTCTCCATCTGACTTCGAAACTCAAAGCTGCCATATGGCCCAGGAGCTGGTCACAGGCCTCAGCTGACCGCTATCCAGAAATCAGGACCTCAGTCCTACCACTGCAAGGAACTCATTCTGCCAACAACCATGTGACCTTGGAAGAGGACCCTGAGCTCCAGAAAGAAGCACAGCCTAGCTGATGCCTGCATTCTAGCCTTTCAGCAGCTGAGCAGAGGACCCAGCTAAGCCATGCCCAGAGTTCTGACCCACTGACACTATGAGTTAATAAATGTGTGTTGTTTTAAGCCACTGAGTTTGTGGTTATTTGTTATGCAGCATACAAAACCAATACAGTGCTAATATCCTTCTCACTAAAGACATGGCAAATCTGAGAATTATTAGGGAAGCTGGTAATGCCCTTATGGACACTGAGGTCAAGTGAAAGACTGGTGTTTGAACCCAGGGGTATCTCACTTCAAAGGTCATACTCTTTCCCACCGCGGCATTCCACCTTTGTGATTTGAATCTCAGTAGATTCTGAGAGCTTCTGGAAAACAAACCAAGTCTTATTCACCTTTAAATTACCCAAGGCACCTTCCCTGTGCTAGATTCTCAGTAGTTCTTTGCTAAATTCAATGTGTGTTTTTAAAGTACTGAGCATCACAGACAAGCAGGCTAATTTCCAGTGGCCCAATAGTCGACTTCCTTCATCTTATCAGAACCTCACAGAAAAGTTCTTAGATACGGATTTGCGAAGGTTAAGCACTTTTATCTCTTCTTAGAGTAGGTGGATGTTTTACGTGCAAAATTAGGCTATTACATGAGATTTTTACAAAGCCTTTCATTTCTGCTTAGCTCTGTTGCCTGACTGCACAATCCGAAATTAGAATTTGTTCCCTTTGTGTGCATTCCAGGCTGTCATTTTCATGACAATTATTCACTGTTTCATTTTTTAAGATCCAGCCACTCTACATTATTGGAGTTGGTTCTATTTCCATTTCTATCCATCTGAGCAACACCACTTGGAAATAACCACAAATTTGAATATTCAGGTAGATAAGAAAACATTCTCCTATATTTCACCTCTTCTCATTAAATGAGTACTGTGTGGGCAGCATATAGATTAACAGGAAAATATGAAGCCATAATCAGATGTACTTTTGTAGATAATTCAGATCAGTATTTCTCCCTACCTTACTTCAGTTCCTCGTAAAATAGCACGTGGCCTATTGCAATTATCTCCTTCCTCCCGACATCCCATGGTTATGCTACTCCACAATATTATCTACACTGTCACCATAAAACCATCTACAATGCAAATCTGATGTATTTTTCAAATCAGCTAGGAGTGCCATGAGATCATGCAGTATCTCTGGATTTGTTCACCATTATAGCCTGAGCACCCAGCACCAGGCCTGGTGCAAAGTAGGTTGCTAACTAACATTTGCTAAATAAATAACGGAACATATAAATACTACTCTTCTCCCAGTTGAAACCCCTCAGTAACTTCCATTTATGTTTAAATCTTATTCAGATATAATCTTCATTTTTGAGTCTTCCCAAATGCCAAATATTTTCATTGCCATGTATATGTTATTTCATATAATTTATTAGTTCACTGATGGATGGATGGGTGGATGGATGGGTGAATGACTAGATGCATGAATTGGTGTGGTTGTTTTTGCTCCATGAATATAAACTCACTGAGAACAGAGATTATCTTTGCCTTGGCCACAGTGGACACAATGCCTAGCTCATGGTAGGTGCTCACTAAACATTTATCACATAAAGCAAAACTATTTGCCCTCAAAGTTTCCAAATATTGAAAATACTGACTCAAATTATTCAGGGGCTAAATTATTTTTTAAAATGCTTCAAACTCTCTACTTTACTTTGTATGAATATATGCAGCTTAGCAATCACAATCATCCCTGTTTCTCAAACTCAAATCCCAATCATGGTGAAAGTCACATGTATGTAGAAACATATAGCATCCATGGACCACACCTACTGACACAGTGAGAACAGGATGATTCTAATGATGAAGGTTGAACTATTACTCTTCCAAGACTGTAGAGCCTTTTGCAGAATTCTTTACAAATATTATCTCCTTAAAATCTTTACAGTAAACCTATAAAGTGGTAGTAATTATGCCCATTTCAGAGGTGGAGAAATCAGCCCTAAGAGGTTCCACTGTTTGCACAGGTTTACATAGCTATCTAGATGAAGAGCAGAGGCAAGATGATATATATCCCAGTGAGTCGGCTACAGTTCCCAGTCTTAACCGTAAGGCTATCTCGTTCTGATAAATGAGAGAATGCCTGGGGATAATGGTGATCTTTGAGATGAAACTTAGGCTATGAATAAAATAGGCATGGACAATATTTTTCTTTTACAAATAGGACTGTCACATCTCTGTGGCGTTAGCATCGCCAGCTTCCCTCCCATCTGGAACAACCTGCTTCCTGCCTACACCAATGTGGATGGCATTCCCATTTAAGATGGCTCCCACTCTGCTCCTCATACCAGAAGGTAAAGGGCCATGTGTTGGGATCTGCTGTAATTAGAAAGCAGCAGAGCTTACTGTTTGACAGCCTGGTTTCTACAGTCGGGTTCTCGAGATAAAAGCCCATCTCTGCTACCTTGGATGAACCATTTATTTGACCTCTCAGGATCTATGTCTTCCTTATAGGTCCAAGAGAAGAGTAATCATATCTAAATCAAAAGGTTATGATGAGGACTAAAGGTATTTATCCATATGAAGTGCTTAGCAGAGTGCCCAGAATTACTTTTTTTAGGACATCTGACCTCCCTGACACTACCTTTTTGTGCCGAGTTCCACTTCATTTTTCTTGGAAGCCATTTGCATAAAGGGATGCATTTGTCAACAATATCCATTTGGAATCTTCTTGGCTACAGATGAAAGAAGATGGAATTAGACAATTACCTGTGAGAGCTAGTGCCTCTGTTGACAGATCCTCAGATTTATCACTCATTGCAGGCCACATGTGCCCTGGCAACCATCTCCCTCCCCAGTGCTGTGCACCCGGAATTAAAGCAATGAACATGATAAACGGAAGCAGAGTTTGTTTGTATAATGACGAAAAGATCCAAATGAGCCTTTGTCTCTTATTAAAAGCAGCAGATTTTGCCCCAGCGTATTAAAAGTTTTAATCCAACATTCTGTTTGCCTGCAGGCAAGGCATTCTGTTAGGTAAAATAAAACACAACATCTCAAGTTCTGCTCAGAGTGTGATAAATCAAGATTTTAAACAAAAATGACAAATGTTCTTTTTCGTCAAAGTAATTTTGAAGCCCAAGTCTGTAATTGCCTTCAGATACCTTATTTCCTCATGTGCACTTCCTAAGAAACTTCAGGGTATTTGTCTCATTACTAATTAGCTCTAAATGCAAGCTCAGTTTTCCTTTAATAAAATATAGACTTATCTGTCTTGGGTGAATGGGACTATACAAGCTTGATGATTTCTTATTTACTAAAACCACAGTGGAGAAAATTCAACTTGTTTGTTCTCAATTAAAATTAATAGGATGCATTTTCACATCTTTTTTCTTTTCTTTTCTTTTTTTTTTTTAAAGATTTATTTATTTATTTATTCATGAGAGACAGAGAGGCAGAGGGAGAAGCAGGCTCCCAAGGAGCAGGGAGCCCAATGCGGGACTCGATCCCAGGACACTGGGATCATGACCTGAGCCGAAGGCAGACACTTAACCATCTGAGCCACCCAGGCGCCCTCAAATCTTTTTTCTTAAAATTCTTTCATGAAAATTCAAAAACTCCCGAATGGCTGGTCAGTTGAGACAGCTATGCTAAAGCATGGGGATATAACCACTGGCATTCAAATGCCAACTTATAACCCAAAAAGACATCCCCGTTTCCCTTTGGAATATATCATACATTCACCTTTGATGAGAGACATTTCTGAAGCCCTGGGAACTGATAAAACACAGTAAAGGAGTCCACCTGGTGATTATCTGATGGAAGGACCTAGGAAAATAACCCGCCTCTCCATTTTTAACATCAGTTAAAACTCTCTCCCATTTTCCCTGTCCCAAGATGGCCATGCTCAACTTCCTATCACAAACAGCATCTTCGAACTAGTAGTAGGGACAATTGTCCTCACTCTTGGACACTTTCTTTGAGCGTCATTTCCACAGTGAAATGAAGAGACTAATACAAAGCATGGATCACTAGAGCAAATAAAGCATGGGCATCAGGAGACAGGATTTTTTCCAATTTAACCTCAGGGCCTCGGGGCCTGTGTATGGCCATGGGCAGGAATCTTCTGTCCAAGGTAATAATATTGTGGGACCATTGAAGAACCATAAAACTTTCAGCCTTTGTATATTATGTCCCCTCAAGGGTTACCAGAGTTTTGCCAATTTCAATTGGGTATCTGAATCCTTAACACATCAGTAACTTTTGGGGACTGGGCTAATAAAAACTCATAGGAAAACAATTTTTCCCCTTCAAGTCTTTCCCAGGCATATTATAGTTTTTACTTTATTCTAAGTCATGTGCATTGTAAAAAAAATAATCATAATAAAAAGAAAATGTAGAGAAGCAAAAGGAAAAAAATAAAATTCATCCTCAATTTCAACCCTCAGAGATAACTACTGTCATTTCTTTCTCTGCTCCTACCTTCCTTCTTTTCCTTCCTTCCATTCTCCCTTCCATTTTTAATAATTTGTCTCTGCATCCCAGGGTCAGAGCTCACAAACGGTGACCCTGGGCAACTTACGTTCCTCTGTGCAGAAAGTACCTATCTCAGCATTATTGTGCAGATTAAGCAAGTTACCATGAATAAATTTTAGAATAATGCCCAGCAAATAGGAAGAAGTTGGTGTTATTATATCCTAATACTTTTGTGTAATTCAATCATACCATCCATGGTACTATTACATAATTGCCTCAGAACAGTGTATCATCAATACTTTCTAACTTGAATTAATATATTTCTATAACATTTCAAATGTGTGAATGGTACTCCATCACACACACACACCTCTCCCTACTCATTTAATTCCCCATTCTTTCATATTTAGTTGATCCCAACTTTTCTTTTTTAAGATTTTATTTATTTATGAGATAGAGGAGCAGAGCAAGAGGAACAAGCAGACTCTGTACTGAGCATGGAGCCCCACATGGGGCTCGATCTCACAACACTGAGATCATGATCTGAGCAGAAACCAAGAGTCTGATGCTTCAAAGACAGCCACCCCAATCCCAACTTTTTAATATGTATGGCCTTCTAATTACTCTCTAATAAAAAATCATAAGAGATCTGACTGATTCATGTTTTCTTCTATATCTCAGTCCAGTCCTCCTTTCCTACTGTATGGAAGAGTTTGTATGAAGGGAGACTAATGGAGCTAGCAAAAAAGGTGATGAGGCTTTGAAGGTTGAGCAGGTGGCCAAAGCTAAGAATGAGACCAAATCTGTGAGAAATTATAATACATTTGAAATTAAATATATTACATAGGTTCTCCCTCATGCTGGCATGCAATCTTGGTTAAAAATCTGTTTCCTAATCTATTCAACAAAAAGAATACAGACATCAATTAAACGAAAAGTCAGGTAAACAAACACTATATAAACTATGAAATGGGCTACTGCCATTGTAACATATAAATAAGCAACGTATTGTTTATGTTTTATAAAGTTGAGGTAGAAGATTCTTTTTTTTTTTTTTTTAAAGATTTTATTTATTTATTCGAGTGAGAGAGAATGAGAGATAGTACTAGAGGGAAGAGGGTCAGAGGGTCAGAGGGAGAAGCAGACTCCCTGCTGAGCAGGGAGCCCGACGTGGGACTCGATCCCAGGACTCCAGGATCATGACCTGAGCCGAAGGCAGTCACTTAACCAACTGTTAACCAACCAACCAACCAACACCCAGGCGCCCCTAGAAGATTCTTTTTTAATTTAATTTTTAGGGTTTTTTTCTTTAAAATATTCTTTATAAGGAAAAGGATGTTTGCCACTTATTTAACAAAGTATATATTTTCAATATATTTGGAGTTTCTATAAACAATAACAAAGACACCAACAAGTGGATAGAAAAATTAGGCAAAGGATATGATCAGGCACTCGTAGGCAATGAGGTTCAAACAGCTTCTAAACATGAAAAGTAATTCTATCTCCTCACTCAGTAAAATGGATCAAAATGAAACTTTCATAAGCTCTCACATTACATTGATAAGACTGACATAAAATTTTTAAGTCTTGATAATATATTAGGTGTAAGTGTCCAGGGCATGGGAAAGGGGATTTTCATACATTGATGACAGATGTATAAAATGGGGACAACTTCTTTGAGGAGCTATAGCTATTAAAGTTTAAACATAAATGTGACTTTTGAACCAGCGTTTCAAGTTCTGGGCTTTATCATAGTACATATATAGAGAAACTATGGTTTGTTAAGAGGAACATATTAAAACAGCCTCATGGCCCATCAGTAGATGATTGGTTCAATAAAATATGGAGCATTCTTTCTTGTAGTATCACCCAGCCATTACAAAGATGAGACCACGTCAGGAAAATGAATATTAAAACCATAATGAGGGGGCACCTGGGTGGCTCAGATGGTTAAGCGTCTGCCTTCGGCTCGGGTCATGGTCCTGGGGTCCTGGGATCGAGCCCCACATCGGGCTCCCTGCTCGGCGGGAAGCCTGCTTCTCCCTCTCCCACTCCCCCTGCTTGTGTTCCCTCTCTCGCTGTGTCTCTCTCTGTCAAATAAGTAAATAAAATCTTTAAAAAAAAAAAAAAACCATAATGAGAAACAACTACATGTTCACCAAAATTACTAGAATGTAAAAAGACTGATAATACCAAGTGCTGGCAATAATGTGAAACAACTAGAACTCTTAAGCATTACTGGTGGGAGTATATTCTTTACTCCACATGGAATGCATTCCATACCATTTTTGATGACTGCTTGGCTATATCTATTAGAGCAAAACATAACATCTATTCCATTTCTAGGTATAAACCCAAGGGGAAATTAATACCTGTGTCTACCAAAATATATGTACAAGAATATTCCTAACAGCTGTATCATAATAGCATAAAACTAGGAGCCCAAACAACCATAAATAGTAGAATGGACAAATTGTGGTATATTCTTACAATAGGACACCACACAGAAATAAGGCAAAACCCTGATCCATGCAACAAGGTGAATGATTCTCACAAAGTGATGAGTAAATAAAGCCAGTGATGAGTGAATAAAAGTATAGAGTGATGATTCAGTTTATATGAGGTTCAGAAACAGATTAATGTATGGCAGGAGACTAGTAGCAGCCTCTCATCATACCATGTCATTAACTGCAAAAGTTCTAATTCAATTTTCCAAAAGTAACTCATAAAAAATAGACTAGTGGTTTTACAAAAGTAGATGGACTATTCAATTCTGGTTCACTTCAGCATATAATTGTAGGAATTCCAGGTGAATATGTTTAAGTATTGACTTTTACATCTGACTCATGGGTAAAGTTTCAAAACAGCGGAATTCCTGCTGTAATTAGTAGAGGCAGTATCTCTAATCCATGTGAAGCAGGACTGGAAAATAAATTTTTCTTTTTTTTTTTTTGAAAATAAATTTAAAAGGAAGTAATCTGACCACACAAAACAGAAGGCTTTTGGAGTCATCTCACTCCCTGGGATTGAAGAAAGAAACTCAGTGATGGATGGAAAGGCTAAATCCATAATAATAAAGTGGGAGGGCAAAAACCCACCTGCATAGAGTTGGATAAAACCGATTAAGTATTTATTTATTTTTTTATTTTATTTTATTTATTTATTTTTTAATTTTATTTATTTGACAGAGAGAGACACAGCGAGAGAGGGAACACAAGCAGGGGGAGCGGGAGAGGGAGAAGCAGGCTTCCCGCCAAGCAGGGAGCCCGATGCGGGACTCGATCCCAGGACCCTGGGATCATGACCTGAGCCGAAGGCAGACGCTTAACGACTGAGCCACCCAGGCGCCCAAACCGATTAAGTATTTAGATCTAAAAGTACATCAGAAGGACTTGTTGATCTTACTAAAAATACATATTCCTATGTTTCACTCTAGAATCACCAAAATAAAGTATCCTGGGTGAATCCAGAATGTGAGGTACACACATGTGCATGAGTGTGTTTGTCAGCTTGAATGTAGGCTGTAACTGTTTTGGTTCCCACCCCAAGAATCATTCCAGTGGTTCCAATGTGGTCAGTGGAACACTGATGTTCTTGGTTTGGAGAGCCACTAGTTTAGATGTTTCCCTCTATTTATATCCACATGCATCTTTGTACTAGGAAACAACCAGTGTGAGGAGAAATCAAAACATGTTTTGATTCTTGGATATTTCTTAAGATAGTGAAAAGCAAACTGCATTGTCTTCAAAGATTTCAGAGGCAGTGGGGGGGGAGGGTGGGGAGTAAGGAGTATTAGAGCTCCATAGTAAGACTTTTGACCCAGACCCAGTCAAATAGTAGCTACATGTTCACGACTCTGTTTGCCCATCTGGAAAATGGAGACAATGTTGAAGATACAGAAATAATGTTCACAAAGCACCTAGCATACAATAAGTGCTCATGAAAAGTCAGGTCATATTATTATAACATTTTACCTAAACATAGTAGGCATTTTTGTTCAAATAATTCAAGAGGGGATTAGGATGTCAGTGAGTTTCAGATGGGAATTTTCATGTCAAAATGTTACATTATTTTTCTTGTAATTTTCTATATATATAGCTTTTACATCTCCATTTGACTTTGCTTGTCGTATATTGGAAAATGAGTTCTAAAGGGAAGGTTCATAATAGATTGAGCTATATTCCTCATGACTGATTGAGCCTACAACTTTGTCCCCAGGGCCAGCCTAGCCTAGTCCATAGAAAAGGCTCAATAAATATTGTTGAATGCACAAATAAACAAAATGATCCATCAAGATATTACAAGTATCTTCAATTAATAAGATGCATAAGCTGCATTATTTTCCCTTAGACATATGATGAGGAAAACAAAGCAACTTTTTTCAAGGACAGTTAGGAAGGTCAGGTTATTAGTATGTAAGGTGAGAAGAAAATAGTAGAGTGTCTTAGGTCACATCTAATTACACAATTACACAGTTGAGTTTATGAACACTCTGTCACATTTTGCTTCCTCTCTCAAAAGAATGATGACATAAAGTACAGCGAATTTGAAGCTCTTTGTCATAAGACTTATCAGTTGCAAAACTGAAGATAAAAAACCTTCAGTAAAAGCATCTAATAAATATTCCATAAACAGAACTCTCGTCGCTGAATTAAATATTTAATAGTGTCTATTGTCTGGAAAAAAATACCTCGGAAGGCAATAAAATTAGGCAAATGGATACAATTTCAGGTCAGTTAATCAGCAAGATGAACTGAGTTGCACAAAGCCACACTTTCCAAGTTTGTTAGTGTGAGACAATAGGAGGAAGCCACATCTTCATTCAGTTTATTACACAAGCTCAGATTCCCTTACAAACATACCTCCAGAAAGGTGTGAGAGAGGTAAGGTAACTCCTGAAGTGACAAAGGGAAGATTCATGTCTAAGTCTGTGGGATTCTCTACAAATCTCTTGTTATCCAGAAAACTTCAAAGCAAGTATCTCAGGAGAGTAACTTAGAAATCTACTTCCTAAGAGGCAGTTCAGTCTTGTGCCTTCACCACCATCGGCACAAACACTTACATTCCCCTCTAACCCCCTGCACCCCCCAAGGCAATATTAACTCTGGTCAGACCACCAACGCTGTTGCCCTTGGAAGCACATCCAAGCTGGCTGCCACAGTGACTGGGCTCCCATTCAAGCCCTTTCTGTCAACAGCCAACAGAGATTACAAGTAAGGCTCTCCAGACCTCAGTGACAAGTAGAGAGAGAAGATCTCCACTCTTACAGACGCTATATCTTAGTGGGGGGAAAACAAACAAAAAATGTAATGTCAGATATGAAACGTGCTGAGTTACATACATACAGGGCAATATAGTAAGGAAATGGAAGGGTAGTGGGGATACAGGAAACTCAGAAGCTAATTGAGATTAGCTGGAGCCTTTCCCTGAGGAGCCCTAAGGAGGTGACCCTTACACTAAGAACTGAATGACAGTAAGAGCCAGTAAGCTGAGGGAACACCAGGGAGAAGGTTGTTAACAGACACATACAGAGAACAGAAGGAATCAAGACCCTTGGGCTGGAGCAAGCTTGTGAGACCATGGCAGGGATCAGCAAACTTGCTCCGCAAAGAGGCAAAAGGGAAACATTTTGGCTTTGCGTGTAAGACAATCACTGGTGCAACAAGTCAACTCTGCCACTGTAGTTCAAAAGCAACCATAGGTAATATGTAAATGAAGAGGCTTGGCTGTGTGCCATTAAAACTTTATTTATAAAAACTGTCAGCGGGCCCTTTGTGGCCCCCAGACAGTAATTTGCCAACCCCTGCTCTGTTCCTAATGATAATACGCTATTCATACTTCTCTCTTAAAAGTTCCAATCATAAGTGTCCACTTGTTTAACAATTTATTAAGCTCCAAATGCCCACTTTTCCAAACTCCACTGATCTATTCATTTTAACTCAGTCTCATTTTAATGTTTCCTTTTTGCACTGACACCAGAAACTAAGATTTTATGTCATACATTAATAGCAAAAACCACTTTTATTTATATGCAAAATACCACCATCCATGGATAATTAATATAGCAATAATTTAAAGCCACTCTACTGTATTATGCATTATAAAACAGAAATAAGGTAATCTATAGTGATCTTACAGCTCAGGAGAAAAAACAACTACATGGCTACAGTTTTCTAAATATTTCTGCCTTTTATAGGCGATTCACTGATTCACATTTTAATTGTCCTATAAATCAGTCTATTTCCCTTCTTAGCTCCCCCTCACATATTTTCCCTTTAGGAGATCAGGGTTGTCACCAGAGAAAAATAGAAATACTCAGAGATCAGCAAAAGCGTGCACACACACACACACACACACATTACAATATTATTCAATATATTGGCAATCTATCTGAAAGATAAATCACTGAAATTTATTTACTCACTTTATTTCCTCACCTGGCTTTCGGAAATTTTACATCACTGTTACCATCATCTTTCTTGAATAGACCTGTCACATTGAGCACTGTCATGATGAGTATCTATTTGCTTTTCCATCTTAGACCATAAGCACCTTGAGAGCAGTGAATTTGTTGCTGTATCAGCTACAGAGTGCCTGAGCACAGAGCATACCTTGCTCATAGCTCAAGAAATATTTGTTCAATTTAATTGTTTGCAATGAAGGAAATAGAGAGCTATGTACTGCAGAATAAAATCTAGAAGGAGAAGTTGAAGAGACTCTGCTAGCAGATCTGCAACAGACATTTACATGCTTCTGCTGAGCCATCCATGGATGGTATTCAGGAGAGGTCTCTGGGCAAAAGACTCCTGAGCAGGATGCATCTTGGATCTTTAGAACATTTGCCCATGTAGGGGGCGCTTGAGTGGCTCAGTCAGTTAAGTGTCCAACTCATGATTTCAACTCAGGTCATGATCTCAGGGTCCTGGAATCGAGCCCCACATTGGCCTCTGCACTCAGAGGGGACTCTGCTTGAGGATTCTCTCTCTCCTTCTCCCTCTGCCCCTCCCCCCACTCTTGTATGCACTCTCTCTCTAAAATAAATATATCTTAAAAAAAATTTAACCAGGTATTAATTGACCATGTTTAATTCAAACTGCAAAACCATGCCCTGACATACATTAATTCATTTAGTTTTCAAAGTAACCACTAAGGAAAATATTTTTATTAAATATACAATATTATTAGTACTAATTTTACTGCTGCCACAATTTCTATCACTACTATTCCCAATTTAAGTAATTTGTGTAAGATCACAGCTATTTAGTGGAGACAGAAATTTATTCTATTTCAAATCAAATAGAGCAGAATAGTGACTTATCAAATGGCTAATAAAGTTAGAGCCACCCCTAAAAATGACAACATGATTGCAAAACTCTTTCTATATCTTCTAATTATTTAAATCTCTTACTCTTTCTTTTATTCTTCCAGGAAAAAATATCCTGAGTTTTCCATGGACTGTTCTTTACTTCCTTACTTGTTATTTTTTTATTTTTTTTTGTTTGTTTTTGTTTATTGTTTGTTTGTTTTTTTGAGAGACAGAGGGCATGTGAGCAGGGGAGGGGCACAGGGAGAGGGAGAGAAAGACTATCAAGCGGGCTCAACACTTAGCATGGAGCCTGACATGGGGCTTGATCTCACGACCCTGACATTATGACCTGACCTGAAATCAAGAGTTGGACGCTCAACTGGCTGAGCCATCCCGGTGCCCCTTTACTTAATTTATTGAAAAACAAAATGTAATGAAGGAAATATTTAAAGCTTTATCCAGGTTTCCTTAGTATGGTTGGACTGGCACAATTCTAAAGGAACTGGAAACTTTGCGTATAGTACTTTTGTTCCAGAGTCCTAGTTGCCCCTCACCAATACTCATTCTCCTTTTTCCATATTAGAGAAACCCCTAAATTTTTAGCTGGACATATGACAACCCATAGTAAAAAAACACATCTTTATGTTTCCTTTGCCGATAGCTTTGACCACATGATGAGCAAGTTATGGATAAATGGGATGTCAGAGCAAGTATCCTACACAAACTTCAGGGAATTTTCTCTAAATGATAGCTGATACGTATCCTTTGTCCCTTCTCTTTTCTGCTCTTTTTTTCTGCTGTGTGAAATGTAGATGCAATGGATGGAGCTCTAGCCACAGTTTTGTACCATCAAGACAAAGGCCTCCCCATAAAAATGATGAAGATCTGGACGTAAGTCCCTGAGGATTCAAGAAGCAGAAGTATGACACCAGCCTTTAACTGACTACTTCTTGACTTTTACATGAGAGACAAAAACTTGTATTTTGTTTAATGTGCTATTATTCTGGGTCTCCTACTCATGGACAAAACTCATCTTAAGTGACACAAATACTCAACAGGTTTTAACCTATCACACTATTCCAACTGAGGATTTTTGTATATGAAATGGTATTTAAGAAAGATAAAGAAAATATGTCATGATATCCTATCCACAGCAAATATATTCAATTGATATATATGTACAAACAATGCTACAGGATGTACAAGTTTTCAACAATAGCTACAGCCTCATAGTGAATTACTTAAGGTGTACAATTTTAATTAGAACTTGAAAAATTAAGTCTTCTAAATTCATTTCCCACTGATACTAGTTACAATTTATAATGAAAATCACAGAAATTCAAGGATATTTGAGAAGATAAAGCCACAGAAAATTTAAAACATTCAAGTTATTATAAAATACTACCTTTCCAAACAAAACAGATGAAATAATCCCCAGACTTCAAATTAAAGCTCTCATGGTTTTAAATTTAATGACAAAACAGAGTTATTTGTGAGCTGAAAGGGTATCCTTGGGAGGATTCCCTAAATTGTCCTCAATTCCTCTGTGAGCCACTTGGTCAGTCTTGATTTGGAGCTTACTTTTGGCTTAAGGTATGAGGGTTCTTGGTGGGTCAGAGGACCAGCTGAGAGGAGCAGAACTCCAAGGATGCTGGCTGCTCTCTAGCTCTTCAGGAAGTGGTCCCCACCTGACGACCACCTCCTTTTCAACCTTCATCTCCGTATCACTTCTCACTGCACCCTAGCCTCTATGATCTCCCTACTCAAACTCTCCAGCTTTATTCATGCTTCACAGCCTTGGTATTTGTGGTTTCCTTTGCTTGGAATGTTCTTTCCCCAGATCTTTGCCTGACTTGACTAGTTTGTTCCTTCATATCATTTAGGATGCAACTCAAATGGCAATCCCTCAACAATGCCTCCTTGGACTTCCCTAAATTAGTGCTATTTCTCTACCTCCCTTACTTTTTGGACCATTATGTCCTGTTTTGGTTTTGTTTTTCTGTTGTTGTTTTGGGGGTTTTTTGGGGTTTTTTTATAGTGCACATAGTCTTCTGTTTATTGCTTATCATCTGCATTCTCCCATTTGCCCACCTCTACCTGATCCATGCAATATTCTCAGGAAGGGTACTAGGCATACAGTAAGTCATCAATTATTATTGTTGACTGAATAAATGAATTGGTAAATAAACCAATCATTTTTCTTTAATTCCTTCCATGTTTTGAATGCAACAATTTTTACACTGTAGAAAAATCTGGTATAGAAAAGACAGTAGGAAGATTATTGGGAATTTATGAAGTCTTCAAGTAGAAATCTACTATAATTTCATCTATAAATGTCACCTATATAATCTTTAAATGAATTAGAAAGCACAGGGACACTAAATACAGCTCACCTTTTTATCTCATGGATCCTGCCAGGGCTGTCTTCCAGTACCACTGTGATCACTAACTTGATTGTGTCTTTCTACACAACTTTACTCTTTATTTTTTGTCTTTCTTTTGCATCCCAGGGACTTACCCATATTCTTGCCTAACATTTCTGTTGCTTGCAATCAGAGAACCATCAGTGATCCATCAAGAAAGTTTCTGAGTCACTCTTCTGAGTCAAGTCTCCAGAACGGACCTGGGACTCTCCTCATTTTGAAAGGCCAAAGTTGAAATTTGGACAGCTACAAATTGCAATAATTCATTTGCAAACTAAATAGCGATATAATCCCATGGCATCTTCCAAGATCTCTGACTCAAATACTGAAACTACAAACAAAACAATGTAAAAGGTGCCACCCATGCTCATTAATATTGAAATGGAGCCTCATCGTGCATGCCTGTCTGATTTATTTGGCCTGAAAGCTTTTAACTTTTAAACTGAATCCAAGTGTGAACACTTGCAATTTAGTGCCTCTTTTAAAACTTATCTGTTCAGAACGCATGAATATTCCTCCAGCGGAAGGGATAATAGAAGAGTAAATTAATTATATTTTAACTTTCCAATCTCATTTTCACTTTGCAGGAACTGAGCAGGATAACTATTAACCTTTCATCTTAAATGAAAAATTTAAAGAATTATCATGAGGTAATTTCAAACTACAACAAAAAGCGACCACATATCATGGATCCCTTCTTGCCAAAAAATATCATCCTGAAAATGTAGACTGACTTAGCATCATCTAGAAATACTTTTAATAGCCTTTTTCAATTTTGTTCACAAGTATTTAAGCAAGGGTGCTCATAAAATTGGCAGTTATCAAAGTAGAGGAGTGTCAAAAATAAAGCTTGGTTGAATCAACTTTCATTTTTTTCCAGTTAATGGTGAACAGAATTACATTTATATGTGTCTGATCTCAGAATACCTTCACAAGAAAATAAATATAGATTAACCTCTTTTTAAAAAAAAAATCACAAAAAGTTTATTTGTAAGACAATTGTTTGGAATTTATTTTCTATTGAAGTGTAGTTGCCACACAATATGTAAGTTTCAGGTGTACAACACAGTGGTTCCGCATTTATATATATTATGAAGTAATCACCATGATAAATCTAGCTACCATCCGTTACCACACAAAGTTGTTACCATATTATTAACTATATTCCCTATGCTGTACATTGTGTCCCCTATCTTATTTTATTACTGAAAATTTGAGCCTTTCAATCCCCTTCCCCTATTTTGCCCATCCCCAACTCCTCTCCCCTTTGGCAACCACAGTATTGTTCTTTATCTATGAGTCTGTTTTTGTTTTGTTTTTTCATTTGTTCTGTTATTTACAGCCCTCATATAATTGAGATAATATGGTATTTGCCTTTCTCTGACTTATTTCAGCTACATAATACCCTCTAGGTCCATCCATGTTGCCATAAATGACAAGATATCATTCTTTCTTATGGCTAATATATTATATATACAGAGAGAGAGAGAGAGAAAGAGAGAGAGAGATATCTCACCTCTTCACCTCTTCTTTGTCATCTATTGATGGGCACTTAGGTTGCTTCCATATCTTGGTTATTGTAAATAATGTTGCAATGAACATGGAGGTATATGTATCTCTTCAAATTAATGTATTTATTTTCTTCAGGTAAATATCCAGAAGTGGAAATACTGGATCATATAGTACTTCTATTTTTAATTTTTTGAGGAACCTCCATACTGGTTTTCCATAGTCGCTGCATCATTTTCTATTTCCACCAACGTGCGTGAGTGTCCCCTTTTCTCCACATCCCTGCCAACACTTGTTATTTCTTGTCTTTTTGATAATAGCCATTCCGACAGGTGTGAGGTGGTATCTCACTGTGAGTTTGATTTGCATTTCCCTGATGGGGAGTGATGTTGAGCATGATGTGTCTGTTAGCCATCTGCTTCTTTTAGTTAAAGCTGATGACTCCTTTTGGATGCCTACGGACTAAAATGTTTTTGACCCATTTGGTTTCGAATCTGAAACTTTGAACATCTCTGATTTATACACCACAAGGATCAGATCCTGCCCTTCAAAGATTCCTTTTGTATTGGGGATAGAGCTTATAATCTTCAACAAGCCTGATCAAATAGCATTCTCCTCTTGGCTTTTTCTCGGTCTACTCACCGCTTCCAGATCTTCATTCCAGGCACAGTCAAGTCATGGATATCCAACATGCTGTTCTCTGGACACCTAGCTGTGTTGTTTTCCTTTCCTTTCATGCTACATTGGTGGAGAGGCAGGACACTTCTTCCACTTGCATTATTGCATTATATCCTTTTGCCCTAGGCTGCAAAATGGTTTGAACTAGCACTTCTTGATTTAAAATCTGGATATTTTGTTGATCACAGAATTTTTTGTGTAAATTTTTATTTCTTTAAATATTACATTAAACTATTATTTCTCATGATTACTGTATATTTTGAAGCACCCTTAAATTTTGGTCCCAAAGAGAGTGAGGCAGTCTAGACCTGCCCTGCACACTTCCCACACTCCCCACCCCACCCCCAAACACCCAGACCCAAATAGAATCCCAACAGTCTCCCTGGCTCTCCAGGAATGTTTGAGGACTTAGGAGCCACTGCCCTCCAAGAAAAGGGAACAGGGTTTTTAGTCAATGATATGAGAATTCACACAAATATAGCACTTGCCATGAGCCAGTTTCTAAGTATATTAGCACAATTTTGTCTCAAAACAACTCAGTAAGGTAGATCCTCAATGGTTAAGCCTGGAGAAATAGAGAGGTGAAGTGACTCGGTCAATATCACACAGCTTTTAGATTTGAACTTGGAGATTCTGGCATCAGAACTCATATTTATCCCTATACTATACTGTGTCTCAATAATTCTTCTTTTAATGGACAATTAAACTCTCATGGAGAAGAAAAACGAACTAAGGTTGGGAGGTATGGCAATAAAAATTTGGAAGGAAAGCATCAAGAGATTTGGGTAGATGAGATCAGAGTAAAAGGGTTGGGATTGAAGCCCAAGGATGTTTTCCCAAGGGTGGGGAGGGCGGGGCAGCAAGCTCTACTCAAGACATGATAAGTTACATTTAAAGGCTATGTTGGAATGCACAGGAGCTTCGCTGGAGCAAGAACTTCCCATCACAGGCACTCAGACGTGGCCCAGTTCATGCTGTTATTGGCTAAGGATGGAGACACATGGCCAGCACCAGATTCACCCTGTCTTCAATAAATACCAGTATGACCAACCTGTAGGTATTCCCCTGACAATAGCCCAGGCTTCCTAAAAGTCCAAAATGGGGCTTGCCCTGGACATCTGTGGGTTAGTGGTGGTAGGGAATCCCACCCCTATATTTAGAAGGTACTAAAAATCACAAGATCCCTAAGCTGGGATATTGGTTACAAACCCCTATTCACACTGAATATTTCAAGTCCTCTAAAGTGCCACCATTTTTCACCCCAGGACTTACGACAAGGGATTCTCAAAACCTAAAACAGTCTTACCCCTCTGCTGCCCCCTTCAGCCCACCCTGCTGCTCCTAGAGAAGTCCTATCAGTATAATGGCTCAGATGTCCTTTCCTCCAGAAAGCTGTCTATCCCTACCTGTGTGGCTATTGGTGTAGAAGAGAGGCCAGCAAACTATATCAGAGGTCAGCAGACAGTTTTGGCTTTGCAGGTCATATGGTCCCCATTGCAATTACTAAATTCTATTGCTAGAGCGCAACAGCAGCTGTAGACAATGGTAAACAAATGGGTGTGGCTATGTTCCAATAAAACCTTATTTACAAAAACAGGTCATGGCCCAGATTTGACTTGTGGGCCATAATTTGCCAACCCCTGCTATAAACTATGGAATTTCTGCATTCACAGTCTAAACTATATAACTTCTATGAATACAGAAACAATGTCTTTTCCCCCCCCACTGTTGTATCCTAGAACCTAACATCATATTAGGTAATGGGAATTCAATGATACTTGTCAAATATACTTTGAATTATTTAATGTTAAAGGTTCATTTAGGAGGACCAACAAATTGTAGCCCCTGTTTAAAAATCTACTTCAGTGTCCTGAAACATTCTTAAAAATATTTTTTGAAATCTGGGTAGTAGCTACAAATAAACCCCATAAACAGATCTGTGTTCATACTGTATGTCCTTAGAAAAATAACTTCTCTGAGTCTTGGTTTGCTAATTTATAAGATAGGAATAATATCATCTACCTTTTAAGGTTGTTGTAAAGATTAAATGGCATAATTTATATGAAATATTTATTATATGTAAGTAATCCAACATTTCATATTGCCATCAACAAAAGTTAACTGCGTCCAATAAAAGAAAAACAAGGAAAGGAAAAAAAGAAAGAAAAATGCCACCTCTTCATTAGCTTGGCTGAATCCATCTGAGTTTCCACACTGAGCTTTATAGATGCAGGCAGACCTGCTCTCAATATCTAAATAATTCCTTAGGAGAGTCTGCATCTCAAATCACCAAGGTAAACACTTCACCACTGCTGAGATCAACCCTCACTTTGTAGTTAAGCAGAAATAGAGGACACTCCTTCCAGGTGGCTTAAAGAAAACTTTTTTTCATCACAAACACACTTCATCTTTAATGCCTGAGACAATGTTATGAACACCAATGAGAAAACAGTGAAGAGTGAGAAAAGCCAGCACTGAGAACTTAAAAGCAATGTGAAATTAAACTCTTTATATTTGAAATTTGTAGGAAGGGCTTTCACGGAATTGAAGCATGGAGTAAAGGAATGGTTTTTATTTTTATGTAAAACAATCATTTGAATCTTAACTAGTAGCCAGTTTACATCAAGCTTTGCATCAATGGTCAGAAAAACACTTTACATTAAAATTGCAAAGCTGGGGCGCCTGGGTGGCTCATTCGTTAAGCGTCTGCCTTCGGCTCAGGTCATGATCCTGGAGTCCCTGGATCGAGTCCCGCATCGGGCTCCCTGCTCGGCAGGGAGTCTGCTTCTCCCTCTGACCCTCCCCCCTCTCATGCTCTCTCTATCTCATTCTCTCTCTCAAATAAATAAATAAAATCTTTAAAAAAAAAAATTGCAAAGCTGAAAAGGTCATACGTAGGCAAGATTTTTCAAACATCATTTCATTTTGTTTATTTGTTGTTATTCATGTATTTAATAAGTATTCAGTACTGTATATAGGGCTATGCATTTTAGGAGATGCTTAATACAAATTTCTTGAATTTGCAGAGAAAAGAAGAACAAGTCATCATATCTGTTCTCTAGGAGCTTATGCTCTAAAGAGAAAACCCATGAAAGCTCACATGAAAACCTTAGGTTGCATTTTTTATTGCTACACAATTGCAATCAATGTATGAAGAGTAGCAGCATGCTATATATAACACAAAGAAATTGCATTTAGCTTTATTCTAGCCTTCTCACTAAACTATATTATCTATTCATCCACCTCTCCATTCACCATCCACCTATCTAATTACTTCTATAAGAATGCACCCTGCATTTTTGTAACTGTGATCACTGAGTCCTGAGATCATTTTTAAAAAGAAAGTGCATTGGGAAATTAATAATCCTCATAAACAGAAAAACTTACATGAGAAACAGGCAATACAATGACTTGGCCTTATCACCAACCTACCAGGACTTTCAAGATTTCCAAGAAAATTGTTTCCCGTGAAAGAGTATTATGCAATAATTTCCCAGTCCCAACTTCCTTCAATTGCCACCCCAGAAATTTAAAACTCTTCTGGGGTGGGGGGAGAGCAACAAAGGGGCTTGTTGAACCGAGGGGCTCAATCCTTAAGCTAAAAACTAGAGTTTTAGAAATCAATGATTTAGTCCAGCTCTGACCCATGACATACCCCAAGGTGATGTATAAAGAGAAGATACGCAAACCCAGAGGTTGAAGTGGAGATAGGGAAAAAAAATCTCAGCTTTCACTTCCAGAACTCAAATAGACTCCTGGACCCTAAGAAAAATAGAATGCTTTCCCTAAGAAGGAAAACCTTTCACAAAACTTTGTGGTCTTTTTATCAGCGGATTATGCCAAGATGCAAGCTGAAACACACCAGAAATTAACTCACCCTCTTCTGAGAGCAGCTTGATCATCAAATTCACTACTTCCTTTTTTTTCTTTTAAAGTTTTTTTATTGTTATGTTAATCACCATACATTACATCATTAGTTTTTGATGTAGTGTTCCATGATTCATTGTTTGCATATAACACCCAGTGCTCCATTCAATACGTGCCATCTTTAGTACCTATCACCAGGCTAACCCATCCCCCCACCCCCCTCCCCTCTATAACCCTGTTTGTTTCTCAGAGTCTATAGTCTCTC
>NC_138378.1:6909751-6979621 GCF_054177405.1 Leptonychotes weddellii
GCCCTCATATCAGAGGCCTGAAGCTGGACATAGTGAGAAAATTTACACCATGGAAATTAGCAAATGCTACAAATCATGTCTTGACTTATTGTGGATTTCTAGACTTAAGAAAGTGATGGAGAGAGAACATGTAGACAATGTAGATTAAACTTAAAACTGTGCCATGCCTGTAGCCATTACAACATTGTGAAGAACACACAACACACACACACACACACACAGCCCAAAAATTGAGGAATTACCCTTTCAGTTTTCAAAACTCTCATCCATTTCAGCAAAGAAGTTTCTCACAGCATTGATGAATAAATGAAGTACAACATTATGTATTCAAGTTTTCACTTCCATCCTACAAAAAAAGATCAGTCAACACACTTCTTGATCAGTTACAACCATAAGTTGAGTAAAGATATGAGTTCAGCAAAAACTAATGAAAATATTCTATGAGAACCAATTGTCCATACGGAGTTTACAATAAAGAATATAGTAGAGTTTCTTATTAGTAAATCATGTGCTGCATACATTGTTTATTTATAATGATCTCATTTATTTATATATTTTCATACATGGTTTTTCAAGGAGTCATTGGTTAAACATTAAGCAACACAGCATTGGGTATGGGACCTCTTAACACAAAAGAACAGTCAACTCCCTCTGACCCTCCTCTGACCCCAGTCACAGGGAATTTTTCCAAGACACCTTGATTCCAGCATTCTACTACTTACCTCCTCCCCCCACACCAAAATCAAACAAACAAACAAACATCCTCTCTCCTCCATCCCCCTTAAGAACCATTATGCATCATCTCTCCTCAGTAGAACTTTAGACACAAAACCCTAGTCTTTCTTCTTAGAGGTGAAGATGGAGAAATGGACACTCAAACTTGTCAGGTTGCTTTGATTTTAATCTTAAGTTTTATTATTTTGGTTTTGATTTACCCATCCTAACTAACTCTGTAATACAGGATATTAAGGAGTTCTCTAATCTCAAAATTCTAATCTTCCAGTACAATCAACTTGTTCAAAAGATTTTAAAAGACAGTTCATTTTTCTCTCCTACTCTCTCCCCTTCACTCATTGACCTATAGGCTTATTGGTATCCCATGTAAACTGTTTAAATGCTAATGTACATTCCTGGTTGCCCACACAGTGCAGGTTAGATTCTTTGCCATAACAACTGGAGAAAACTGAGCCCTAGTCACTTGAGTCCAAATACCACATAAGAACAGTGTGAGAGCTAAGACAACATCTATTAAAAATTATTAATCTGTGCTTTTGAAAAATGTTACCAGGTACCCTATTTCAAAATGGCAGATGAAACCATCAATCTAGTTGACATTGAAGTCATTCCCTTCACAGGCATATTTTATGTATAGTCAGAGTTATTGGCCCTTTACAGATGCTGGTAAAACACCTGAGCAATCACAGTGTAGTAATCGAGGGAGCCCTCCAGTAGTGCTGAAGTAACCAAGAACAGACCCAAAAATGGTTCTGGAATGTGAGTGAGTTAGCACATACCAATATTAAAATTCTACATGATGTCAACAAGCAACTTCCTGAAAATTTAAATCAAACCAGTATTGTGGCAGTCCTGTATGTGAAACCAACCAAACCAATCCATTATTATTATTATTATTTTGCATTGTTGAACCAGCCACTATGACTTGGATTCCAGTTTGTATGGCACGTGGACATTTATGTGGACATTTGTAAGGTGGATTTTTCTGAAGATGAGTACTTAATGATGATACCAAAACAATGTGTTAAGTTTCTTGACTAAAAGGGTGTATTAAATCACTTGTATAGATAACATAAAAAAAAAAAAAACTAGCAAATTGCGTTGGCAACAGAATTACAACTTTAGCTATTTCTTAGAAGCAAATTAAAACTTTAAACAACAGGCCCATGAGAATCGAGTATCACTGGGTGTACAGCTTTATTTTATCTTTTGATGATGAATCAAGAAAGTAGAGGTAGGCGGGGTTACGAGTGTGTGTGTGTGTGTGTGTGTGTGCGCGCGCGCGCGCGCGCACACGCACGCGCATATTTGTGTGTTTTTCCTATCACATGAGCAATTGCATTTTCTCCATGTGACTGCAAGCCTCATTAACTCTGATTTTCTCATTCATCTCAAATTGCTATATTTATTATAATGGCTTAACCCAGCTGAGGTATTCTCCTTATGGGAAAAAAAAGTCCCTGATCTTTGTCAATGCCACGTGGCAAAGTATAAGATGAAAGCTGTAAAATTCAATTTCTGAGTCAGTGCCTGTCATCAGATGGCTCGGCTACATAAACAAAGCTGATTGGGACAACACTAGTCATGCACCCAAACTGTTTATTTAGACAGGATCAGAACAGATGCATTTTGTATTCAGAATGTTTCCACAAGTGTGCTTCTCCAAAGTCTCTATTTAGCAACAAAAGAATCACCCAGTTAGGCTAGAGAATATTTCTCATCACCAAATCTTATCACTATACTTTAGCAGTACACCACAGCTGAGTAGCAAGTTCCGTCTTCTGCCGCAGCTGAATTAATTTTTTTTATATTTAAATTTGATTTTTCATTACACAGAGTCGGGCTTCACAATAGAGGCTGTACCCTCTCTAACACAGGCCTACCAATTTCTTTCAAATAGCTTAGATATCTGTACCTTCAGAGAGACTGTTTCAAGTTTAATATCCTTGGAAAATTACCAGAATGAACAAGACCAGACATTAATTTCTCCTTACTTAAAGTGTTGAATTTTTGAACCAACCTTTAGCCTGTAGATATTTACACCCTCGTTTCATCAAACACATAATACAAGGTTGAAACAAAAATCTAACTCCCTTGCTCCCTTCTGTTATACATCCTGAATCTAGATGCCTACACAGATAACAGGTCAGCCATGAAGGCCCTAAAAGGCAAAGTGAAAATTACACTACTTTAAAAGATCTTCGATCTTAAGAGACCTGAACATTATATATAAATAGGGATGGCACTGTAGGAGTCTCATCAAGCTCCATTTGCATGATCGCTTCTAGACCTCAAAGCAGTGATGTTACCAGCTGTGAATCAACAGGTCTTTATTGAATCCTGATATGCTCTTAAAAAGCTGCAAGGTTCTATGGAAAATTCAAGAACAATTAAAAAATAGCATTTACTCCCAGAGAGTTAGTAGGTTGGTTATGAGAGATAAGATGTATAAAATCAATAAAATTGTGTATTTTCAGGTTATTAGCACCAGAGCTCATTACCCTGGTTGCCATGGCTCACAGAGTCCCGAAATAACACAATATATGGAGGCAACAAGAACCCTGGGAGAGTCTATCAATGATTTGGCATCAACCAAATCATGGGATTAGACAGTGACTGCTGCCTGGTTCAAACCTGAGTTGACAGAGCAATTCAGTAGAATTGTCCACGCCTCAATATGTCCCTATTTGATCCCGTCTTCCCAAGGTCCAGTTTCTTTCCATAACGAGAAGGCCACAGTGATCTCCTCCAGGACTGCATTCCGTTCTCATTTTATGAGTTCACAATGCACCCTGAGATTCTACAGTTTCTAAACTTTGCATAGAATTAAGGCTGAATTCTAATAGGAGGAATTAGAGGGCATGGGGAGAAATTTGAAATTTATTAGTTGAGGGGACAGAAATAACAAAAGATAAAACAGGGAAGTCACTACCAAATGTATGGCCATCCAAAGCTGTGGAGGGGAGATCCAGATAATAAGGAAAGAAGCAGACTCAAAAGTTGTCTGCCTTTTGCTCCACATCTCTTTGAAGATAAGACACTTTTAAGATTAATATTAGGCTTTTGTAATATTACCCCCTTGTAGCTCTAAATCATTAAAATTCCACAACCATGCTAAGTATGTGGGAGCAGATACAGGAGTGAGTAATACATACCATGAGGAGAGGTGGGAGAGATGGAGAAAGAAACCAACACGAATTGAGCAATAATTTCTCCAGGCAGAAAGCCATGCACTAGCCACACTCAGTACTTGATTTCCTGCATCCATCTGGGATGCAGGGTACCCACGTCATCCCTATTCACAGATGACAGAGCAACTCCCTTGTGCCAAAGTCATATGCCAGAGCGCAGCCAGCTAGGACTCCAATCTGGTTGCTACTAGACAGACACAAGATGAAGGAATACCGGCCCTCTGAAATGAGAGACGAGAGGGAGACACTGGAGGGCTTGCAAGGGGTGCAGACTGTCAGCATCTGAAGCAGGGCAGCCCCCTGGCTCTTCCACGGGCACCACCTGTGTGTTTGTGTGTGCGTGAGTGTGTGTGTGTGAATCTGTCTGCCAGCTACCTTCTTTCCTCTCTTTAAATAAAGCCAGAATTCTCTCCTTCCTGACATGATGAAATATGGAAAAGTACAGGAGAATGAGGCCCAAGTACCCAAAATAAGTTTACCATTTACGTACAACCAAGGATATGTCCCTTGAAGGGGAACAGAATTGGTCACCCCAAAATATGCCTCTCTGGCATAAGGATTATTTTAGGCTGATTAGTTTTAAGAAACTGCAGACATGAGAGAACCTCTGAAAACCAAGTAGAAGTTATCCTTTGTAAGAGACACTTACATGTATAAGGAAAACCTCCAATTTTAGGGATATCTCCCTCTCAGTACCTGGAAGAAGAGGATGACACTAAATGCCTAGAAACTCTTAGACAACTAAAATGTGCATAAGAGCCCTACCTTTGTTGACTGTTTATTTCCTGGTCACCTCCCATACCTGGCCTACCCACTCCCCACCACCATCTTTGTCCATCTTTAGCTAGAGAAGGTATCTGAGATGGTGAGCTGGGCCACCTTGGAGAGTCAGTTTTCCTAGGTCTCTCCCATGTATTCAGGAGGCATCTATGTTATTAAACTTATGCTTGTTTTTCTCCTATTAATCTGTCTTTTATCAAAGGGGGATGTCTCAGCCAAAAACCTAGAAGGGTAGAGGGAAAAGTATTTTTCCTCCCCTACACCCTATTGTGGCTACTGCATCAAGCAGTCTTGGGTTCTGTCCTCTCATCTCCAATATCGCAGAGGGGAAAAAAGAACAATTCAAAAGAAAAAAGCTAGAGTGAATATCACTTAGAAAATAAGGAAAGGTCAAAATGCCCACCACTTTCTAGATAAAAGGAATAATTAATAGAACAAAGCACAAATCTCAACCAAGCTTCTGCCTCTTCCCTGTGTGTGCTATGAGAATCTTCACTTGAACTTTAAAAAAACAAAAACAAAACAAAACAAAAAAATGTACAATTCTTATTTTAAACGTTTCAGGCTAAATACCCTAAGCAAATACACACGTTTGCAATTCATTAAGAGGAAACAGTTTGGAAAGATAGGCGAGTTTTACATAATGTGTTTAATTACATACACAAGTTTTGTTTGTGACATGATAAAAATCTTTTTTTTTTCAAAGAAACAAATTAAAAAGGAACCATCATTTGCATTTTATCTAATTTCTGATTTTTAATCTACTGTTATCTAAGAGCTAATATTTCCATTTCTCATATTTAATCCAAACAGATAGACAGATCCCTTGCTACAAAGCATCCTTAAAGATTAAGAAAAGTCCCTGAAAGTATCAGACCAGTTATGAGAAGAATAGTCTGGTTAGAGGTCATTTGAATTGCATTACTATTCACCAAAGGGTATTTGGGGCAAGTATCTGCAGTAGGGTAAGAAAAGAATTGGAATTCCTAAAGACTGACACCATTTGAAAACAAGCTCTTAGGGTTTCTGAAGCCGAGGGAGAGAACTTCTACCCGCCCTGGAAGGGGACATGTTCTCAGATGTTACCTCATTTGCATTGGGACAATCTAAACAGAAATCAGGCTTTCAGACTACAGTCAATGTAGAGGCAAAGCTAATCCTGCAATATCAACATGACAACGAATCCTTAAAAGGTCAACATTTTTATACCATAGTTTATCTAACAAGGGTACTAATGAAGTCCTTATGAAAAAGTTTTACCTGTAACCCAAGACTTTCAAAAATTAAAACAAAACAAAACAGGCTTCTTTGCAGTTGTTTGAAGTCATAACATGAATTGTGGGCAGTTTTACATGGAAGTACATATCCAGGGTATTGTGTATTTGCTAGAGAATTTAACAGGAGCCCATGCTCCTCCCTCACTTCTGACAGGCCTCCCTACTTATTCATCCTTCCTTTCTTCCACAAAAATGTACTGAGCTCCAAATAGGAAAACTGGAGGTGTATATTGTTTACAGATTTTCAATTTTTCTGTATATTAGGATGTTCTGAGATATTTTTTCCAGTTTTTGACATCTGAAAAAAACCTTTCTGGCTACAGAGAGCCAGCCCCTCCCAGAGCCAGCCAATTCTTAGAGATAGCAAAGGGCCAGCCTGTCATGCAAACTAATCCAGAACCAGACCTCCTCTATCTGGCCTGAATACCCCAGGAGGTAGTATTGTTCTGCCTTAATCATCCAGGGCCAGGTGCCAAGCAACCAGGGACCATCCCTGCAGCCCAAAGCTCAGGGAAACATCAAAATTAGCCAATCCTAAACTGTTGACTTTGCCCTGCTTTGCCTTTCCTGCAGAAATCCCACAGTGAGTTCTAGCCTTGGCTTTCTCCTCCCTCTGGTCTTCTGAAACCTGACCAAAACCTGTGACCTGCAAGGCATGTGGTGACCCCGTCTTTGGGACCTGGGAGTCCTGAGCCTCTCCCGTGTCCCTTCTTGTGGCCGCACCAGAGTGACCATCACATAAAAGAACACAGAACAGGGGCGTGTGGGTGGCTCAGTCGTTAAGCGTCTGCCTTCGGCTCAGGTCACGATCCCAGGATCCTGGGATCGAGCCCCGCACTGGGCTCCCTGCTCAGCGGGTAGCCTGCTTCTCCCTCTCCCACTCCCCCTGCTTGTGTTCCCTCTTTCGCTATGTCTCTCTCTGTCAAATAAATAAAATCTTTAAAAAAAAAAAAAAAAAAAGAATACGAACAAGTGAAAAGCACATGTCTTGGGGAAAGGACAACCATCCTACAGGCACAAAGAGTAAACCCACTTGATAAGAAATTACCCAGAGCAAAGAGGAGGGGTAGGACAGAGAAGAAATTATGCAGAGAGGAAGGGAAATTCAAAGGAGATGAAATTAAGTGAGCTCCAGAATAGAACTGGTTCTGGATTTTTAAAGTATTGGTTGACAAAGATGCTCTCCACAACCAACTTGACTGAGGCTCTTCTGAGCTCTTGTCAATGAGACCTGACTTTTGGGCTTCCATGTTCCTCGCTGCATTTTCCAGTTTCAGCAAGAGTCCTTCTAAGTCAGTTTATCCAGAATCTCTCATTCTTTCTAATCAGGTTCTCGTCCTCCCCAGGTGAGGCCTAATCACCCCAGCCTGCTGTCAGCAGGAATCCTGCCTGGTCAGCAGAGCCAGAATCCCCATTTACCCCTAAAGCTCCTTTTAGTGACTTCGATCCTCTCATCCCCACAATGGCCGCCTGCTCCTTGGCTATAAATTATCCTTGGTTATCAAATATAAATCCATGCTGTCTTTGGAGTCCAGTCCAATCTCTCCCCTCGGCAAGTCCCCACTGCCATGGTCCCGCCACCCCATTGGTGCCTCTTGAATCATGTCTTCCTTATCCCCTCCAACAAGTGTCATGAATATGATTTTTTCTTTAACAGTGTGCCTGTGGATCCCCCTCTTAGATGGGAACACAATTTAAGTTGTGTTTATATCCCTGGCAATTGAGTCATCATTAGTAAAGCATTTTGCTTTTACCACAGGATTTAATAGGAGTATTTCATCATTTATTAAAGGAATATATACTGTACTGCTAATATATTTTTGGTCTTCTGTGAGAATGACAAGATTAATTCGATGTGGCCCCTTGATGGGGACACAGACAAATACTAGTAGTACTCACTACCCTGAAGTAAAAAGGTAAGAAGGAAATTCCAATAACTCTCATCTACCAGGTGACCTCTTCAGTGAACACACTTATCAACACCAGGCAGAGTGATTCCTTAAATTCACATTTTATTTCCATCCATGTAAGGACTTCACAAGTATTGCCTCAATGAATCTGCACAACTACACTCTGAGGAAAGATTTCTGCCCACTTCACAGATAATGCAACAAAGTCTTAAGAAAGTTCAAGGTCACATTTTTAATGAGAATCAGTGTTAGGAGTTGAACTCAGACCCCACCCTCCTGTCTGAAATGGGCTAGTAAGCATTGCAGAAGCAAGAGGGTATTTTGTTAGGCTCCCGCTGTGCTTAAAACATAACATCACTTTGTAATTGAGCATTTATTTTCTTTTATCTATTTTATTTACTTAATGCTAACTGCAGGCTCCCCATAAAGTGTTGGAATTTGGGATCCCAATCTACACTATCATCCCAGCATATACACACCACATATTTGAAAAATAAAAAAAAAAAAATTTTAAAGCCTAGAGTCATGGGGGGGAGGGGGGTGGTGGTGGAGGGTACATGCTGGTTGAACAATGATTTCCAAAGACCAAAACTAGAATTATCCTTGGTTTTTCTCTTTCCTTCTGCTCTGTATCCAGTGAATATCATAGCTCTCCATTAGTGTATAAAAATAACAATGATATACACCAAACTGAAACCCAGGCAACTCCATTCCCCATGCCTTTGTCACAATCAAATTCCTATGCAGCCACAGAATCCTTGTCCTTATTTATAGCAGGTTGCAGTGGCCTCTGCCTTTCATTTGGCTTTGACTTTGAGAAAACCTTTGGGAGCAGACATACATCATTTCCCTAAGCAGGCACAGAAAGGTAGCTTAGCAAACTAAAGACTGGATTTAATGGATTAAGCACCTGGCTTAAGGAGATTTCAATTTGACTTAATGATCTTGCCTGTCCCAGGAGTCACTGGTTCAAATCCTGACTAAAGCTTTGGTTCTTCATCAGAAAACGCCAGTAAATTTGCTTTAATTCTGTAGACTAGGGGTGAACCTCAGAAACTTTTTTCCATGTTTCTTCTTCACAAGATAAACTGAATTTTCTAATGGTAAGCCACTTCCCCACAAGGTTGGTGGTCATTCCCCACAGGCCAGATTCTAGATGAGGGCCCATCCTGTTCCCAAGGGACAATCCCAGTACCACCGGAGTAAGAGTTCTGTGCTCCCCATCTCTCTCTCTCAGCCCCTCTGAGTCTTTGCCCGACTGCCATCTTCACAATCAGGCCTCCACTTAACTCCTTTCTTAAAAGCCCACCACTACCTCCATTTGCCTATATTCCTTCTCTGCTGTGTTGTCTTCCTTGCTCTTACTCCCATCTAACACGTGACATATTTTACCTGTTTCTCCAGCTAGAATTAAAACTCAGCGAGGATCAGGACTGTAAGGTTTAACTCCCTGCTATACAACCAGGGCCCAGAACAAGCGCTGGCTTGTAGAGAAAGTTCAGTATATCCTTGCTGAATGAATGGATGCATTTCAGGAAATGGTTTCATCTTTTGAGGTGCATCTGCTCTCTCTCACATCTATTCCGGCCCTGTCTCTCCATCTTGTTTGTGGTCCTCCACGGCCCCACGCCTCCGCCACTGCATCTCTGCAATCCTGCTCCCTCTCACTTTCTGATTGGTTCAAATTCTGAAGCAGGGGAATCTGATTGGTCACTGATCATCCAATGGATTGGCTAGCTTTGGGTCACATGTCTATTTCCTGTCTGTCTAAAAATTTGGCACAGATGCCAAGACTATATGAGTTTAAAGGGAACTGCTGGGTTCTCACCACTCTTCCCAGGCACACACAGTTTCCTTGATTAGTACTAGCTGTCAGACCAGGCTCCGTCCACCAGCCAGCCAGGGCATCCCCCAGTGGCCTACTATCAACAAGACCTGACGTTTTACCTACTTGTTTAGATCTCCTCATTATGTTCATTCATATATTAACTCAATAAATTACACCAATTATTATTATACAAATAATTATTGAGGGTCAACTATGTGCTAACCCCTCTGCTACCTGCGAGGAACATGGTAGTGTCTATCCTTATGAAGCTCACTTCCTAGTGAAAGATAAATAAGCAGCCTTCCGTTTATATGCCAGAGATAAATCAGTAAGCTGTGGAAACACATAAGTTAATTTAAACTTGACTGAGGGGCATGGGCCCTGGGGGATTTGAGATAGAGGTCTTACCCAGAGAAAATGAAATTTAATTGGAGACCTGAATAATATATATATATATGTATGTATATATATATATATATAACTCCTATATATATGTAGGAGTTAGCCCGGCAAAGAAGAATTGGACAGGGAAGGTTTTAGACAATGAGAGCAGCAGGGCCGAAGTCCAGAGGTAAAATGTGCAGTGTCTTTTGGAGGACTAAAAGAATTTCACGTTGGCTGCCACAAAGACAGTATGGAATAAAGTGCTGAAGAAGTATACAGATGTCAAATGTCAGCAGGACTTGTGAACCAACTTAAGAAACTGGACTGTGTTGTCAGGGAAATGAAGGGGATACTAGAGCTTTATTCAGGTTAGTCACACCACCTCACCTCTGAATCCATCACCAACTCTGAGTTCTGATCTGCTCTTAGTGCAAGTGAATGCCTAGTGTCTTTCAGTGAAATCGAATACTTTCGCCAGTTCTTCTTTCTCACAACAGTTGAAGCCCTAACACTTAGCACAGGCTTGGCATGTAGGCTGGAATGAATTTGAATTCTACTTTAAGAATGAACTTGGACATGTTATCCTGCCTCTTTCTGAGCTTCATTTTCTTCATTGGTAAAATGAGGATAAATAAACTTTCCCCAATGTGTTGCCATGGTGATTAAGTTAGAAAACATACGTCCAGAACAGTACCTGGCACATAGGAGATCCTTAATGAAAATTATCCCAACCTACGTTATTTCTGATGGCTGGTATTGTTGTTTTCATATACTAAGAGAACCAAAACAACTATTAAAATCATCAGCTTAGTTCTGGGAGCAGAATGAAAGAAAGAAGGCGAAAGTTACTCTCACAACAACAATGTATAAAATCAACAGTCAATAATATGCAATCAATAATCGATCAGCTCACTTGGCCCTCGACCAAAATACAAATTCGAAAAGTAAGTGGTAAATACATGTTATTCATTAATATGTACAATTCATGAGTCATTTTTCAATATAATCCAAAGGAATCATAAATCATAATCCCAATTACTGTGATTAGTTTTCTGTCAATTATCTGTCATTTCATCCAAAAGTCTTACTTGGTCTTGAATAATTATCTCGATTTGTGCTAATATGAATGTATAGAAAAACATGACTCGGAGGTATGGCTTGCCAATGTTCAGCAGCAGTTCCACAGTACTCAAATCTTGTTAAACTAACCCAGATTCTTCCAATGATTGTTTTGCATTCAGTTAATTTATTCGTTCCCTTGTCTCTGCTTAAAGCATAACTCCCCACTGCTTCTGTTAACAACTGCAGCTGTATTACTAGCCGAGTACATTAACTTAATGGAATAATCTATGAAAAATTGAACACTTTCTGGTTGGCCTCAGAAATTTCGGTACCTCTGAAATTCATTCATTCGTTCATTCATGCCACAAACACTGTAAAAGCAAGACTGTCTAACTTTGGTACCTCCAAAAGTAGACCCCATAAAATAACAAGGACTTGAATGATCTACCTTCTTGCAGGTACACTATTTGGGAGGTGATCCCAGGAAGCACAGTGAGGAAGTGAAGGAAATAAAGAGAGCAAATCAGGGAAAGGAAAAAAAAATCAATACAGCATGAAGCAATGTGTAAGTTCCTGCTGCAGGCATGCAGGCCAAACTTCCTGGAGACCCTCTGAGAAATCGCATAAAACATGCCTTAGGATCCACTAGACATAGGGAAGCTGTGTCATTTATGCCATTTATTCACGATCTTCCATCCCCCACCAGTTGAGGGTGGAGCATGTTTCTGGTCCAGCAAGCTCCCAGGGTGCTGGAGGAAAACAGAGAGAAAGAAAGCGTTGCAGGTGCCAGGGATTGAGATGGGAAAGCTGTCTGTCGTAGCACCGCCCCCCCCAACCCGTGATCTCAGGTGGGTGGTGGGTGGTGGGAGGATCGGGCATCTGCCACAATGGAGCAATTTTTTACAATGAGTGAATGAATTCATGTCTGTAAGGGCTTTACACAGTGCATGGCACAGAGTAAACGCATATAATCTTAGCTCCTGTTACCTTGTCAGTGTGCCAGGCCCTATTTTAGGCACTTTAGGATTCAGAGAAGACGGTAGGGACCTTCTTCCTACCCGCAGATAAGCACATAGCTATACTCATTCCCAAAAGCAAAGACTGCCTCTCAGAGAACAGTCCATGTATTTGCATTTCACTGTGATTCTAGAACTATACCGCCATAATTTAGGATTCCTTGGATGTCCAATTAATTTCTGATTTTTATCATATTCTTGTTGCACAATGGAGTCAAAGTTCAAATGAAAAAGAGAAAGGACCAGAAGTTGCATATTTATTCCTTCTTGTGCAAGAAGAAAAAAAATAAAGAAAAACCTCCAGAACATTCAGGCCTCGTGTTCCCCACTTGCGGGTTTCGGAATGCAAAAGTTGTTTCTTTAGGCCTTAGACATGAGTGAATCTGAATTCCTTAAAAAATGTGCTCTAAATTTCTCCTATAGGAACACATTTCTGTAATTCCATTGTGCATTATCTTCAGACTCGTAACCCTGGAAATATGATGGGGAAGAGAAAAGCAAAACAAACACACAAAACATTCGCTTCTATCTGACACCTGCTGTCTATTCAGAGGGTTTGTATCTGATCAGAATTAATGTGGCAGATGGAGCCAAGAGTGACTGCCACCTTCCTGAATTATTTCAGGTTATTCTGTTATCTCCAGCCATACATCAGCAAGAATAGAATCTCTCACACACACACACACACACACACACCCCAGTAATCATTTATGAAAAAAGACAAGTTAGGGAAGTCATGACAGCAGATCTCTCAGACCCCAAATCTTTTAATTTATTCACTCTCGTTTCTGGTGAAAATATAACTGGCAGGTCTTTGTACAAAGTCTGCAATATAATTGCCCATGTGTATTAGCCTTCAGTGGCCTTCCAAGTGATGTGAAGTAACCTCTTCTAGTCTCCGAGACATACTTAAGGGCCCTCTGTGCATCAAGGAAACTATGTCTGTCTAGTTGGAGTAAGCTGTGCATTGCAGGCATTATTCAGACACATCAATAAAGACCTAAAAAAATGGATAAGCTGGGTTTTTCATCCCCTGGAAGATCTTTCAATAGGCATCACATTTTGATTTTCAGGTATTCTTGGTTTCTAACACGTTGTTGATCTCTAACTAAAGTAGCACGCTGTAAATTTTCTGATTAGAATCAAAGCACATTTTTGAGTAATCAACCTCTGGTGAAATTGGCTGTTCATAAACACCCATTAACTTTTTTGAAAGATCTAAAAAGGGTGAAGTGGCCAATGAGTGAAAAAATGGAAGCTTCTAAGATTATGGATCTTATTAATGTCCTAAATGGTTCAAGTGTTTTAATTGAAAGAAGGCTAATATTAAGGTTTTGAATGAGGTCCTTGAATAAGCATGAGTTAAATCTCAAATTTTATGCTAGGAATGTTCTAGTTTAAAATTAGGGGCACCTGGGTGATGCAGTCGGGTAACTGACTCTTGATTTTGGCTCAGATCATGATCTCAGCATCCTGGGATTGAGTCCCGTGTCAGGCTCTGCGCTCAGCGTGGAGTCTGCTTGAGGATTCTCTCTCCCTCTCCCTCTGCCCCCCCCACCCCCAAATAAATAAATCTTTCAAATTAAAGAAAATGTTCTCCATCTTCCTTTGCCAATCTGAAATAAAGACATATCATTTACAGTTTATGATGAGCAAGTTTCACAGTTTTCTCTGTGGGTGTTTCCTGTTTCTTTGCTTCACATCAAGAAAAATCAAAGCAAAATATGAACTAGCCCCAATGCTTTTCCCATTAACATTAGAATTACTTGTTATTTATCTATTCCAGGCATTCTCAGAAAATACCCACTTCTCACTCTACGCCCTGCTCCAGCCTTGGCAAGATCCAGTTCAACTGGGAAAAAAGAGGTCTGATGTTTGGGAGAAGTAGGCCTTCTTGGCTGAACAATTACTATCATTTGGACTAACTTTCCTTGTAACAAATCCATTGTAATACAGCTCACTGAGATCTCTTTTCACTTTTTATTTTTTTAAAGATTTTATTTTTCAGTAATCTCTATACCCAACATGGGGCTCAAACTCCCATGCTCCACCGACTGAGCCAGCCAGGTGCCCCAGGATCTCCTTTTATATTTGAACAACCAAAAGAATACACATTAGCTATCCCCATGCCACAATCCTTCATCTCTCTCTTTTTTTTTTTTTTTTAAGATTTTATCTATTTATTTGAGAAAGCATGAGCAGTGGGGAGGGGCAGAGGGAGAGGGAGAAGCAGACTCCCTGCTAAGCAGGGAGCCCAAAGCGGGGCTCGATCCTAGGACCCAGGGATCATGACCTGAGCTGAAGGCAGATGCTTAACTGACTGAGCCACCCAGGCGTCCCCACAATCCTTCATCCTGTATAACTATTTTAGAGCACTTACCTCTGCAATTATATAGCCACTGTTTAGACAGAGGATCTATGCTTAAATGTAAGATGGCTCTGTTTCCAGCCCTACACTGCATATGTCATGAAGATATGCATAGTATTTTCTCACTTTCCAATATCTGGAAAAATTGGTATTGAACAAGTATTGGTTTAATAAGTGCTAGTTGAAAGGTTATACACTGGGGGGAAGATGCACCTGGCTTCTAAATCATAACCATAAATACTTCCTATTTCTGTGATTAAGCTTTTTCTTCTGTAAAATGAAAGTAGTATCTATACTTACTTCATATTGTAGTTTTGAGAATTAAATGAGTTCATAGATATTAAACACTTAGAAAAGTACCTGACATACAGTGAGACTTCAAGAACTATTAGGTATTGATGTTATTATTACTAGTAGTAGTAGTTTCTTAAAAGCATCCATCCCCTAGTTCCAGTAATAGTCCCTTCCACCCCTCCAAATATGCATGCTCTGTACCTAAGGGCACAAGGCTAGGTCTGGTCAATATGAGCCAAGTAATTCCAATTTAAATGAGACCAAAAGAAAGTAAAGCTAAAGTCAAGATGGTTGATAATATGAAGAGGAAGGAAGGGAGGAAGGGAGGTAAGAAGGAAGGAAGGAAGGAAGGAAAGAAAGAGAGAGAGAGAAGGAGGGAGGGGAAGTGAGGGGAAGGTGGGAAGGGGAGGGGATGGAAGGGGAGGGGAGAGGAGACAAATGACATCACCTGAGTGCTTCAATCTATCATCTATCATCTGGATTCCCATGAACCAATACCTTTCTTAAACTCCCTGTTTCTGTGTTTATGGCAACCAATAAAAAACAAATACAACCACTGATTGTTTGTCTACCAAAGGAAGGAGTTAGACGAAATTATCTCCGCTGAAATTCTACAATGCTGTGTTTATATGGCAGTCTCATCCCCAGCTCAGGAACCCAGAAATATCTATTTAGATGGCCACAGCTAGCTTGTGGAGTCTGTAATGAGTTCGCCATCCCTTACTCCCCAAGGCTAACTGGGGTTGTAGGGGATTCTCCTACAGCGAGGCTGACATTGACTTAAAGCAGTTTTTTTTGTTTTTTTTTTTCAAATGCCAAGCCCTCTTCCCAGGTAGAAAGGGAAAAATTGGACAAAGTGGCCACATTTCCTATTGAAAAAGAAGTAAATTTCATAGCAAATACAGCAGGAAGGCAAGAGGTCAGGAAGAAAATGCAAAAGGCCTGATAGGGCACGATGTTTCAGAAAGGGAAACCTTTTTCATGTGTTCACAGTGGGTTTTCAAAACAGTTGAGGAAAAATAGACATTTGAGAACTGGAACTACAGCAAGCTGTCAAGCGATTTCTTTTTTAATTTTCCAAATGTAGAAAAAGAGCCGTTCAGCTCTGTGGTAGCCAGAGGATGGCAGTTAAATAACCCGCATTTCTAAACTTGCACAGAGTTTCTAAACTTGCACAATCGCTGGGAAGTTCAGAGGAAGTTCGAGGAAAGCACTTCGAAGCTTGAACTCCAGTTTCCTCACCTGGACTCAGGAGGGCTGGGCAAGGTGGTAGGGGAGATCCAGCCCGGCTCTTAAGTTCCCCGATTCCATGAGATCCTATAAGATTGCAAGGCTATGCAGACCCTCACCATGAAGAGGAAGTCTTGTTAGGTGAGAGCTGGGAAGAGGGAAAAAGTGCTATCATTTTCCACATTAACACTAACAACAAGATATGACATGTAATCATGGATTGGTAATCGAGAACCATCAAAGACAGACAGCTGATAAGTTTCAGAGAGGAGTCATTTAAATGACCTTTCTAGAAAAATACCCCATAAGAGAGCTTCAAAACCTGGAGACTGAAACTTACAAGATTCCTGGAGTGTCATTTTATTTTTTAAGTGTTTTAAAGGGTTTTTTTTTTTCCCTTCCCATTTTTTAGAGATGTGTATTAGCCAAAGAAAATGTTTACATAAGAGGCATAGAATAAAAAGATAAACAGTTTTCTCTCCTACCATCTCTTCTGGCCTCAGGTTTGGTTTGGCTTGTTTTTTTTTTTTTTTTTTTTTTCCCTCTGTGAAACTAATATAAGGGTGTAGAGGAAAGTAACAAGGTGCTGGAAAAGTTCCTCTTTCAATTAGAATTTTATCAGGAACTCTGGCCACATTTAATGCAGTAATGTTCCTTGACTCTAATGTAGCAGACACAGCGGGGAGCAGATTTCAAGTTAATGATTCCCAGCTCCCAGGCCCAGGCTCGCCCTGCCATTCTCAGTCTTGCAGATTCAAACATCCAGCTTTGGTGTTTGCCCTTTACAGGTGCTAATGTTAATCCACAAACAGTTTTTAAATTTCATTCACTCCATATTTTGTGTGAGTCATTCCAGTAGTGCAGATGGTTGGGGAAGTTATTTATTAAGCAAGCCCCATGGAAACAGGGACTTGAAAATGTGATTTCTATTGACTGTAAAAGCCAAGAATGTCAATATTCATTATCCTGGCTTAGCAGGAAGCTATTTTTTCTCAATTGCCCCAATGATCCACCTTAACAAATGCACAACATCACAAGAGAAATTTAAGTAGAGTAATTAACATATTTCATCGATTAAGTCAAGAGAAATTAAACGGAAGGTCATTTTTCTGTCTTAGCATTAATCAATTGCCCTGGAGAGGTAGATGAAATGATTTTGAGTAGTTATCAAATGTCTCTTGTCAAGGACTCTAAAGAGCACTGGAAGAAATTAAACCAACCCATTTCTACATTAGTAAGTGCTCTTTTATTTAATCCTAAAAACAAATGCAGCCTTGTCTTCCCTCTGTGTCCTGAATCTGTATCTGGGTCCACATACTTCAGCATATAATTTATGCAACCCAACTCTGTCTTACTTAAAAACACTTATTTGGATATTTCTCAGCATTTCAGAACCTGGCATCTCTGGAAATACATGTTTCCCTAGGCACCCTGTGGGATTCCATGAAGATTCAACACAACCAGAAATCAAATTCGTCATCTGCAAAACCTCCTAAGAGTGATGGGAACCACCCTTCCTATGTTGTAATGGGAAATGATTAGGTTGCAATAAGAATATTAACCATTTGTCCCTTCTACCTGGACATAATTTTATCATTTCGAGGGTGGAGAGAACATTCTGCAGCACCTTTAAATCTAAGCCTCTGGACACCCAGAGATTTTAGAGGTGCCAATAGCTTAATTGATTAGAATATCAGCTCTCTATAGATCCTTTCACTTTGAATATGCACTCAGGGTTCCATTATAGGATGTACATGCCTGGACCCTTTACTCCTATATAAGCTTTTATTTTTCAGCTAAAAGTAAAGGAAGTCCCACAAATCCATCGTGTCTGAAAAAGGGAAGAGTACTTACACAAAGAGATAGGCAGTCTCTAGTGGCCAAATGTTAGCAGGCAAAGCAAGTTGTCCTTGAACAGCCCCTAGTCTGGAATGAATCAATAAAATAATGGCTATTAGGAGCTAAAATTCCTTAATTATTTATAGATAACAGTTTCAATCTTTTTTTTGATGAGTTACTAAGCCATGTTTCACCATCACAATAGTAAATAGTAATAACTGCAAAAAGAACATAAGTTGAATATTTTATTTTTATAAGGTGCTTTCCTATACGTCATCTCATTTGATCTCTACAATGACCCTTACAGGCTATTATTATTGCTATAATTTCACAAGTGCAGAAACTGAGATTCAGAAAGCCTAAGTGAACTGCCTGAAGATGTTTGTATAAACCTGTGTTTTCTGATCCCGAAGTTCATTTCTTGTCTTCAAGATCATGTTAGGTTGGGTCAGTCACATGCTGGAAGCACCAGGGCAGGAATTAAGTACAGCAGAGGATGTCCATCAAAACAGGGCTTGGAAGTCTCAAAGACCAGGGTTGAGGCTTGGCTCTGCCACTGACCAGCTGAGTGGTCTTGAGAAATACATAACTGTTCTGGACCTCTGTTTGTCCATCAGGAAAATGGACCTGTCAGGATTAAATACTATAATGCATGTAAAGATCTTGGACTAGTAATTGCTTAGTAATTGGTAACTGTTTCCAAACAGTCATATCATTTGTTATAGTCATACAGTCTTTTTTTTTTTTTTAAAGATTTTATTTATTTATTTGACAGAGACACAGTGAGAGAAGGAACACAAGCAGGGACAGAGGGAGAGGGAGAAGCAGGCCCCCCGCTGAGCAGGGAGCCCGATGCGGGGCTCGATCCCAGGACCCTGGGATCATGACCTGAGCCGAAGGCAGACGCTTAACAACTGAGCCACCCAGGAGCCCCAGTCATACAGTCTTATAATTATTACCAACATTCATACAGAATGGTGATAAAAGAAGGAGGAGGTCAGTTTTAGGGAAAACTTGAATGGCAGGCAAAGAAGAGCAGTTATGAAGTTATTCATCCTCAGGACCCATCCCTGCTGGTGGTGATTTTGTGAAACCACCCTGCACCCTGACTGCAGCCAGTCAATACGCCCCTAATATACCACAGCTCCTTTTTCTTCCTTCTCTTATAGTGTCCAGTATGCTCTAGTGAGTCTCCTGATAATCCTCCTTTACACTAAGATTTCCCATCGGCAGGGATTCTCCCAAATTCTACCACAATACCTGGCATATAATGGACACTCAGCTATGGAATATCTGTCAAATTGAATTAATTAGAGATGACTGCATGGCACCTATTGCAATGCCTCTCCATGGGAGTGGCCTGATGATGCTTTGAGCATTAGGAAGATTTTCAACCAAGTAATTTACAGCGTGGTTGATAGGAGAGGTGGGCCCAGAGGAGCACAGAGCATAGATTGAAAGAAGGATGCTGTAACTGGCCAAAGGATATGGAATTCAAAACTCTCATCATGGGCAAAGGCTTTAATACGCCAAAGGTGAGGTTGAACTTGATGAGAGTGGGCTTGGGGAATGAAGAAGAGGCAGATCCTGTTATGATGATGGGGTTGATAAGGATACTGGTGATGTTATCCACACAACTGGGGGTCAAGAGAAGTTTGCAATGGGTAATTGATTATTACAATTTGAGCATCATCATTTCTTTAATGATATTCAGAATTCTATACCTTTTTTTCAAAATCACTAAGAAAATTCACAGCAGCTTAAACATAGCCAATAAGAGCAAATGCTTATCTTGTCTAAAAACATACTGTATATAAGAAGCTGTTTTTCAGCTTCTTTCAACATGGATTCTCACCCATTGTGTCCTGAAGTTTGAAAAGTCATTTAAAGCCTTCAACAATTTTTCCGTTAAAAATTATACTCTTCTTGGGCGCCTGGGTGGCTCAGTTGGTTAAGCGACTGCCTTCGGCTCAGGTCATGATCCTGGAGTGCCGGGATCGAGTCCCGCATCGGGCTCCCTGCTCGGCAGGGAGTCTGCTTCTCCCTCTGACCCTCTCCCCTCTCATGTGCTCTCTCTCTCAAATAAATAAATAAAATCTTTAAAAAAAAAAAATTATACTCTTCTTGAACTAAGCCAGAGAGGTAAAAGAAGAGAGGCAAGATTCTTTTTTTTTTTTAAGATTTATTTATTTATTTGAGAGGGGTGGGGTGAGAGGCAGAGGGAGAATCTGCAAGCAGACTCCCCGCTGAGCAGGGAGCCCAAAGCGGGGCTCGATCTCAGGACCCTGAGATCATGACCTTAGCTAAAACCAAGAGTCAGACGCTTAACCAACTAAGCCACCCAGGCGCCCCAAGGCAGGATTCTTTCCGTAGTACCTAACAAAACAGTAAAACTATTGCCTAGACATTTTAGACATCACTTTCTGACTCAATTCTCCACCCCTCAAGTTTTATTGCTTGAAATAATAAAGACGTGATGGAAGGGCTTTATTTGGAAATATAAGTATATAAGTTTTACTGTGGCTTAAGGGAGATGAGAGAGCTTTAAAACATTGTCTGTCTATGATCAACTATACAGAAAAAAAGCTAACTGTAACATCTCCCAAAACGAACACACTTGAAAAAGAGAAGTATTCCCACCCAGTCTACAGAGGGTTTGTTCAAAATGTCAGGGGAATCATCCATTGCATACTCAGTGTGTGGAGTTAAAAAGAAAACATTTATTTTCACATTTAAAAAAAAAAACAGTGAGAGTTAGAAAAAATTATCCAGCAATGTAGAAACCTGACCCGTCTCCTTTATCCGCATCCATAAGCTCATCGGTGGGGAAAGGGGGATTTTACTACGTTTCCTTTCTGCTCTCAACCAAAGCAGCACATTTCACAGCTACTTAATCTCATGCTTCCTCAAAGTGTCTGAGTAATAAGACTGGGCAAGGAAAACGGAAAATGGAACATCATGCTCTAGCAAGGAAAACTGATCAACCGAAGCGATCTCCATTCCTTAGCTGCCTGCCCACAGCAGGTTCCCGCCAAAGTGAGACATGACGTCCATGACATCATAACTGACCACAGGCCTCCGCTTGCTACTGAGCACAGCAAAAACAGGCTGGGAACTTACAATACAAAATACTAAGAAAAATGTCATTTGACCTCTACCCACTGCACTGCCACTTGCAAGAGGCCCAAGAAACTTCAGTCTTAGGGGAGCCAGAAGCTACAGGGTAGAATTTGCCAGAACTTTCCCCCCTCCCCGGCTCTTCTTCCAGCCTTGTTCAGAAGAAGGAAGCAGCTCTTTCCTCCAAAGAGCAGAGGGCCAACTCCTTTAGTCCCCGGAGCATCACTAGGATGCTCAGGTCACAACCACAAGGTTCTGGCTTAAAAAAGAATAATAAGAAGCACATACTCAACATGAATACAGAGATAGAAACAAATACACTGTATATATAAACATCTACGCACATATACACACATGTATATGTGCACACAAACATGCATATGCAGATGTACACACATGGGTACTATATGTACATAGATATGCATAGATATGCACACATATACCTGACTATACATAGCCATACACAGATGTATATAGTTACACAAATATGAATACAGATGCATATTTGTATATATAGGTAAGCATGCATACACATACAAATACATACACACACATGCATGTATTTACATACATACTGCACGCATACAAATGTACACATACGTACTTAAATACACAAAGTATCTATGTATACACGTGCGTCTATATACATGCATGTGTCCATGTGTATATTAGATATACGTAATGCAATACAAAGCTCATAATAATCAACATGGTTTATAATATACATGAAGGAGAACAGTTTCTCTTCTCTTGGAAGCACAGATCTATATACCCCTGTGTTAAGCAAGTACTGCCCTGGCTGGAGCAAAGAATGAAATCGGGAATTGGAAAACCACCATGGAAACCATGTTTGTGTATGGTACCCAAATATTTTAAAGAAAATGAGAAGTAGAGATTTATGAGTTGTAAACATTTTGAGCAGCAAATCTTACTTTTTAACATGGACCCCTTTGCAATTCAATGAAAGCATGGGCTTTTTGTCCAGAAAAAAAAAAATGTAATACACATATAACTATGTGTATGAACTCCAGATCCTCCAAAGGTTAAGAACATTTGGTCTAAAGATTTTGTAAGGAGATTCTTCTAACCTCAAATTCCATTCCCCAAAGAGTACAAATTGATCAGAAAAATTTTGATCATAGTGCCTCCCCTCATTTGTATTATTGAAAGTCTCCGAATGTTGTTATAACTCTCTAGTACTGAAATCTACTAAATATACTCAGAAATCAATGTCAGCAATTAAAAAAAAAATCAGGAACTGGAGACAATGGTAAAATTTCTAGCTCAAATTTCTAATATTTCTTATGAACTTGAAAAAGAGAAGAGTCAAATGTTACATAAGAAATGCTTACATAGGATCTGTATATTAGGACGTATTTTATAACCTCCATAGTAAATTACAGCTGCAAAACACACATTTAGATTCATCCATATGAGCAAATCTTACGTTTCAGAAAGGGCATTAGGCAAATATTAGTATTTGCAAATGCAATTCCTTCCTTCGATCAGCAAAACACATCTCTTTACTTTTTGAAATTTGGATCTGATTGTACTTCAAAGCCTTTTTTCTGGGAGACCTCTAACTTGAAAGATAAATCAAACCATTCAAGGCCCAGGAGAAAAAGATTTGTGATGAGAACCGAAAAGAGCCACAAGCAGAACCACACTTTCGAGGAGAGAAAGAGCTACAGGGCACCTACATTTGACTCTGCCACTGACACCATCCACGGTTTGCCCATTTCAGAGGGCGACAACAAGAATCTCTAACCTTCAGAGCCACCAACATTCTCTTGTTTGGCTACCCAGGAAACTATCGAGTAACAGGAACAGCAGAGAAACAGAAGGTCGTGGACTTGAGAAAGAGGTGCAGGCAGACGGGAGGAGAGGGTTCTGTCCTAGTGAATGAGGAGAGAGTCCCAGGGGCAGGCTGGACAGGTGGCCGACTCTGGAATCCCATTCCCCTCTACTCCTGCCAGATAGGTATCTGGAAAGCAAATAGGCATCCGCTATCCAGATGTAGGGTAATGCAATTAAGAATTTCTCTTTCTCTGACAATTATAAGAGCAATCTTCAGAGGAAACCATCTAAACTTATAAGGATCCTACTTTATCTTAGAGTTCCATTTTAACTAATGGTTTCTAAATTACTTGAGTAGAAAATTAAGAATGCAAAACTTCACTTAAGGATGCATTAGGAACAAAATGCTTTTGCAGTAAAACTTTCATTAAGGAAGCTATGTACACATGCATTTAAAAATACACGTCTATTTCTTCAGAATACAGGTAAAGAGATAAAGTAATGTTTGAATTATGATGTCTGGGGCCATGCTGTGCTTAGACTTCTAAAATGGATAAATTTAGGATTTTGGAAAATCACAGTTATCCAACAGTGAATTCCAAATGCAACCACTTTCTCTCCCACTTTCCCATTTAAGGTCTAAATGATTTCTGCTTCAAAACATATTTTGATATTTTGGCGGGGAGGGGGAAGAGGGGGGAGGTTCTCCTTTGTCAAAAAACTGCACTGGAGAACTGGCAAATAAAAGACAAAATTTTAAAAATATCAAATGCCTTCTAGACACCAGTGCTTCTCAAACTTTAATGTAGGATATAGCTATAAATTCCCTGAAGATCTTGTTAAAATGCAGATTCTGATTCAGTAGGTTTGGGGAACAGCGCCAAATTCTTCATTTCTAACAAGCTCCATGGGGATATCAATATTGCCCAAGCTCCCAAGAACACATTTCCTGGATCAAGGAACCAGGACAATAGCTCTCAGGCTGCCTTCTGTCACCCAACGCATAAAGATCATGTCTAAGTACATAGGAAGTACTTTCTGAAGCATGCCCAGGGGCTCCCTACAGTCCTACAATATTTGGTAAAATTTCACCCCTAATATGTGCTCAAAAAAGCATATTAGATAAGACACATGACAGTTATGTAGTTATAAGTAAAATTTTGAGTTGGTGCTGATTTATAAGACAGAAGTAAATCATTTGCAAAACTTAATACTTTATTATCATCAAACTGGTTAGCCTCCTGGCTATTATTGCTGTTCCTTGGCAAAATTAAGAACCCTTATTAAATAAGTAAATACATTCCTGCTGCCATTTATCCTTGAGCACTTCCACCGCATTGCTCATCAGAGAAACAGCTCATTAATAAATCAGTCTTTGAAACTGGGGGCAAACGCCATGTGACTATTCATTTGAGTCTCAGATAAATGTTAGAGATTCTTTTCCTTTTCTATGACACTTAATAAGCATGGCCCACCTCTTTTGACTGGAAGACATGTAGTCTTTTCCCACCTTGGTTTCAGCTATTCCAGAGGACGCCTGCTTCATTGAAGAACCACCCCAAGATACACACAACTCGCAACAAATTGTGTTTGTACCACTTACACTGTTTTAAAAAGTATCCATCCTAAAAATGTTCTCCAAAATTAGTAAAAATTTTTCCAGTCATTTATATGGAAACAGACACAGACATTTAATTTGGCTTATTTCTCAACTCCTGATTATTTCCTTTTTTTTTTTTTTTAAGATTTCATTTATTTGTCAGAGAGAGAGAGAGCACGCACAAGCAGGGGGAGCATCAGGCAGAGGGAGAAGCAGGCTCCCTGCTGAGCAAGAAGCCCAAACCGGGGCTCCCTCTCAGACCCTGGGATCATGACCTGAGCTGAAGGCAGATGCTTAACTGACTGAGCCACCCAGGCGCCCCTCAACTCCTGATTATTATTCAATGATTTCTGTGATACTGTGGTGAGAACCACTGTTCTACATTAGAGAATGAGCTATCCCACCACAATCCTGCTTATAGGATTAAGCTTGACAACAGAATGTTGCTCCAATATTCACATGGCACAGAGTAGGCGCACACAGAAACTTTGTGACATAAAGCCGGAGATTCAGTAAACAGTATTGCCTTAGAAAACACCCGCATGCTAAAACACATTCTCATCCTCATGACAGGTGTACGTCGGCTATAACTCATTGAATTAATCAGGGTTTTTCACTTAGATTCATCATTGTTAATGCAAAAGGCTGGGAGTGGGAAATTAAAACAGCCTCCTCCAGATCCTTTGTTCCAGCAGTCCATAACTAACAAAATGACACAACAATTCACTCAAGGTCTATTTATCCACATCACAACACCGCTTACCATGGCCTATGTTAGTGGGCACATTCCATTCCTTATTTAAAATCCCCTGTGGTACCACCTCATTATTAAATTTAAAATAAGACCGAGTATAATTTGAGAACATGAGGATGCCCTGAACAGACCTTCCTATTGGTTCCCAAGCTGGTCCTGAACCCAGAGGGCAGGAAGAGAGGGAAGACAGAGGCAGGCCACTCTGGGTGGAGAGGTGGCAGTTTTAACCAGCAAAGGAACTTACTTCTGAGGCTGGTGATGGGGGTCCCAGAGGAGGAGGTCTCCGCACCGCCTGCCAGAATCTTAACGTTTATAGAGAGGCTTCCATGGGGCTCAGTCATGTCTACGGTCCCCAGGGACTCAGCACCACATGGCTCTCTCAAGGCTGTGAACTTGAAAATGGCCCTGGGGGTAGGAAGAAGGGGCGGGTGGGTGGAGCACACATCCCATGGACTGAGGAGGGGCCAGCTCACAGGTCAGCCAGGTGACGTAACTCTGTGACCTCCTCCAACACTCCCTCCCTCCTGCAGCAGGGCTACAGTGCTGAAGAACCTTACAGCAAAAGGTCTTCTGGGGTATAATCAACTGAGAGTCCCAGGGGTTCCAGGAAGTCACCCAAGGGCCCTTGAATGGTTGGAAACCACGTTGGAGAAAAGTACCAGAAATGCAAAAAATAAACTAAGATCCAGGAATGGCAATTTTTAAAAGAACAAGGCAATTTTAGAGGCAGGAGCCTACGCGGGTATTCAATCATGCTGAGCATTTTTTGTTCTGGGTCCCTGTGAAACCAAAACAGCCAGTCAGTTGCAAGTGTCAACTAGAACAGTAACAAAATCAGAGCCATGACCCTCTCCTCCACTTCTGAAGATGAATTCATGTTCCCACTCATCCTGTGGACACGGTGTGAGCACAGCGTGCGTTACCCAAATAAAATGAAAACAGGTGAAGGCACTTGACATGAGGCTGACCCTGAAACACCTCCCCTTCTGTCAGGTGTTTTCCACATCCATTCTCACACACTCTCACAGTTTCTCCTGCAGTGTCCCTTCTTCTAGAGCTTCTAGAAGGAAGGACAATTCTGACCTATAGCTTCTCCCTAAAGACCCCTGGTGGCTCTCAAGGTAAAACCAACGCAGCGTGAAGCTTTTTCAGTCCCATTTTCTGCAAGGATCAACACTGGGTCTAGGCCAGGAATTACACAAGGAGGGGGAAGAGTGTTTATTTGCTCTTTTGTCAGGCTGACCTCTTGTGCTTGAGGAAATAAAGGCCCACTCTGGAGAAACACTTCAGAAAACCTCTGTTGAAGAAAGAATCGCTTTCTCTTTTCCTTCTTTTATTTATTTATTTATTATTATTATTATTTTAAAGATTTTATTTATTTAATTGTCAGAGAGAGACAGCTAGAGAGGGAACACAAGCAGGGGGAGTGGGAGAGGGAGAAGCAGGCTTCCTGCTGAGCGGGGAGCCCGACGCGGGGCTCGATCCCAGGACCCTGGGATCACGACCTGAGCTAAAGGCAGACGCTTAACGACTGAGCCACCCAGGCACCCCTTCCTTCTTTTATTTTGTTATTGCTTTTGTAGTGGTCCACATGTGTATCACTGGTTTTGTTTGTTCGTTTAAAAAAAGATGGAAAACAACATCATGGAGGAAAGGTTTGAGATCCAGGCTGGACAAGAAACGTGATTAAAGCATTGAGCAAAGATGCTAATTTTGTGCAAACATGGATCCATTGAGGAATTTTATTTAATTAAATGGTTGGATTGGTTAAAACGTAGTGCTTTTTAAATGTTTAGTAGCCAGGTATTTTTCCCTTTCTCTACATGCCTGTGTTGACTCAATGGTAGGGATAAATGATGGGCCAGATGGCAAGACAAGCAGGTAGTTCATAGAAGAGGAAGGAGCTGTGGCTACGGGGCCTTTTACATCTCCACCTGAGCTTCCTGAGGTGAAGAGCCAACCCCCAGAGGGATTTCTTTTAGAACCTAACATCATTGGTGTGATAGTGTCTGGGGACATACTGCCTTTTCTGGATTAGCTCATTTACTGCATGCAGTTCAGCCAAGGGAAGAGGATCTAAGGATTGTTGAAACTGGCACCAGGCCATCCATGAGCTGGGGCAGCAGAAAGGACTCAGAAAATATGCACCTGTGGCTTCCAGAGAGAATATTCTTCAACATCAAAAGAAGAAGAAAAATCAGAGAAGGTTAATTCTCACTTTGTTGGAGGAGTATTTCAGCGGTAATTTGAGATGTATTGAAAATGTCCCCATAGATCATCAGAACCAATAAACATTAAAGAACCTGTATGCATCTTGGTCCACATTTTAAACCATATGCTATTTTGAACATTAACATAATACAATCTCATACAGACCTATTTATTGTGTGACATCCTGAGACCACTAGGTCAGATACTTAGGCATCACCCTTAGTATCCTTCTTTCCCTAACCCTCCTATATTCACTCAAGACCACATCCCACTGATTTTATCAAATACTTCCTCTCTTCCTTCTCTGTCTGCCGCTGCCTGGGTTTAGTATTTCATCATGCCCTTGTCTAGGACTAAAGCAACAGCCTCCTACCTGCATTCCACATTCCACCCTTCAGGGCTAGCCATGATATGGGTTTTACCTTAAGGGCAAGCAGGGGTTGCCACCCAGCTATGCCTTTACTCCCCCAAAATAATGAATCCAGACACCAGGCTCTACTATCTCCTTAAAGGAAAGGACATATTTTTAAATTTTTATCCATCACCTAATGTGTGCCAGTATTAGCCTTACTATCCATCAAAGTGTCTTTTCTAAGATGATCATCTGGTGTTAACCCTCTACTTCAAATCTTTCATTTCAAAGGCTTTGAGACCATTGCTCTTAGGACAAAGTGAATAAAAACGACACATCTTTTTATGTGGGCTATAAAGCTTTTAATGACATTGGCCCACCACATCTTCTTGCATTCACTTGCTGCAATTCATGCTACCTTCATCTAAAACTAACTTCAGGCACCCAACTTAGCATATTGCTCTGTGACTCAGTTTATAACTCTTTCCCCCAAACTTGAATCTTGAATATGCATCCATGAATGCATGCACGGGATGGGTACAATTCATGTTACATTCATCTTAGAGCCCCTGTTGTCTGGTATGGACCTTGGTGCCCAGGAAACATTTGATTAGTAGTTGCTGAATTATTTTTATTGGACACCAGTAGTTACAAATGCATTCCTCTGCTGATGTTCCCAATGCCCCTGAAGTGCCAGACTGGAGAGGGTGGGCTGGAGACGAGGTAGAATGAAGTTTGAAGATTCATGCTCTGACATTTATGTTAAAAATCTGTCCGGGAGAGAGACTGAGCAGCATATTAGTTGCATTTACTCCACTGTGACTTTAAATGATATCCCTGTCAAGGAAAAGCATGTGGAGAATTACTTAGAATAAAATCATAAAAAAGATTCCATCATTAGCAAGACATTGATTTGGCTTTCAAATACTTGGTTAACCTTTGAGTTCACTTGGTATGTTCATATGTACCTCTCTTTTAGAGGAAAATTACAAAAGAAGTATGAAAGGTGTGGAAATCATAAGGAGCTGCACGGTGGAATGCAATGGTCCTTGTGTGACAGGCTTGTGCACATGCGCGCACGCACACACACACATACAAAGTACACAAAACTCCACTGTAAGGTCATTTTGCTTTTCTAGATCTTATAACCTTAGTGTCAGCATTACCCACCACACACATATGATTAAAAATCATGTTCCACTTGAGCTTAAAATCCTCCTGTGGTTCCCCGCTGAGTCCTGAGCATGGGTCACCACATAATTCCCCATCCAGGTCATTCCCACCTCTCCAGTGACATCAAGCACCACCCTTTACTCTATCAAGAGAGGCTCCTTGCAATCCCCAAACAGGCTATGATCTTTCCTACTTCCTTGGCATTACGCCCATTCCTTCTGTCACTTCCTTTTTCGATATCTCTGCCTATCTAAAATGCTTTCTCTGTTTTTCAAAATGCCACTCCAAGATCACTCCTCCTATAAAATCTCACCATAGTAAACATCTCTTATATTTGTTTGCCCAGAACGCCTTTTCCTTATTTTTGGAAAACCCACTCCCCATAGCTTAGTTCGGGACTGCTATTACACCCCCACGGGCATAGCCTAAACTGGAAAATCAGAGCCCTCCATCCCCTGACCACCTCATTTAGCTCACCAGTCTCAGGAAGAAACTAGTAAGACTTTCTCAGAGGAAATGGAGAATGGTGTGCAAAATGGGAAATAAAGCATAAAACAAGGTGACTTGAGAAAGAAGCTTTTTGTTTCAAAGAATAAGACAAATGTACTGCTTCTGGAACCAGAACTGGAACTCAAAGAAAAGCCCTCAAGGCTGGTTTCGAAAGGCAGCCATTAAGTGAAAGATCTAGAGGTCCTTCCTCTGTCTTATACCATACATAAAAATCAACTAAAAATGGATTAAAGACTTGAATGTAAGACCTGAAACATAAAACTCCTAGAAGAAAACATAGGCAGTACACTCCTTGACATCGGTCTTGGCAATGATTTTTTGGATTCGACACCAAGCAAAAGCAAACAAACAGACTATGTCAAATTAAAAGGCTTCTGCACAGCAAAGAAAACCATCCACAAAATGAAAAGGTGGCATATAGAATGGGAGAAAATATTTGCTAATCTTACATATGATAAGGGGTTAATATCCAAAATATATGAAGAACTTATAAAACATGATGGATGGATGGATGGATATATGGAAGGAAGGAAGGAAGGAAGGAAGGAAGGAAGGAAGGGAGGGAGGAAGGGAGGAGAGGGAGGAAGGGAGGGAGGAGGAAAGAAGAAAACATTGATTTAAAGGTGGGCAAAGGAACTGAACAGACATTTCTCCAAAGAAGACATACAAATGGCCAACAGGTACATGAAAAGGTGCTCAGCACCATTAATCATCAGGGGAATGCAGGGAAAAATGTTAAACTAAAACCACAATGTATCACATTGAGAATGGCTATCATCAAAAAGAAAGAAGGTAGTGTCAGAGAGGATGTGGAGAGAGGGAAGCCTCATGCACTGCTGAGGCCAACATAAACTGGTACAACCACTATGGAAAACAGTATGGAGGTTCTTCCAAAAATTAAAAATAGAATCATCCCATGATCCAGCAATCCCACTCCTGGTTTGTATCCAAAGGATATGAAAACAGGATATTGAAGAGATAGCTGCACTTTCATGTTTATTGCAGCATTATGCACAGCAACTGAGTTATGGAAACAACCTAAGTGTCTGTCATCGGATGAATGGATAAAAAAAAGATGCGGTAGGGATGCCTGGCTGGCTCAGTCGGTGGAGCTTGTGACTCTTGATCTCAGAGTTGTGAGTTCGAGTCCCACATTGAGTGTAGATCTAACTCTAAAAAATGTGGTATATTATTATTATTCAGTCACGAGAAAAAGGATATCCTGCCATTTTTGACAACACAGATGGATTTTGAAGGCATTATGCTAAGTGAAATAAGTCAGAGAAAGACACATACTGTATGATAGCACTTATATGTAGAATCTAAAAAAGCCAAACTCATAGAAACAGAGACTAGACTGATGGTTTCCAGGGGCTGGGGGGTCAGGGCAAAGGGGAGATGTTGGTCAAGAATACAAACTTCTAGCTATAAGACGAAAAAGTTCTGGGGATCTAATTAATGTACAGCATAGTGACTCTAGTTAACAATATTGCATTATATACTTGAAAGTTTCTAAGGAAGTAGATCTTACACATTCTTACCACAAAAAGAAATGGTAATTATGTGATGGGATGCAGATGTTAGCTAATGTTACAGTAGTAATGATTTTGTAATATTTAAGTGTATCAATTCAGCACATTGTACACCATAAACTTAAAAAACGTTATATGTCAATTATATCTCAATAAAGATGGAAAAAAGTTAAAAAAAAGGTGTTTTATTTCCAAAAAAGAAAGAAAGAGATCTGGAAGTCTTTGTGCTAAATGACCTTACACTGGGGATTGACAACTGAAAGTACAGTTGACCCTTGAATGACATGGGTTTTAACTGTGCAGGTCCACTTATATGTGGATTTTTTCAATAAATACAGTACAACAATGTAAATGTATTTTCTCTTCCTTATGAAAGGAGTATTTTATTTTTTCTAGTTTATTGTAAGAATACAGTGTATCATACATATGACATACCAAATATATTGATCAAGTGTTCATGTTATAGGTAAGGCTTAGCAGCCACTGTAGGCTATTGACAATTAAGTTTTGGTGGGAGTTACACACAGCTTCTTGACTACACAGGGGATCAGCACCCCTAACCCCACATTGTAATCCATCAGGTCTTCATACAGAGTAGCACAGCACAACATAGTGGGAAAGAGACAGGCTTTAGAACAGACAGGCTCTGGAACTTTCCAGCTCCATTACTTTGAGTAAGATGGCTGAATTTTCTGAGCCTGAGTTTGTTCATTATTAAATGGGAATAATAATGTGACAAAAGCAGAGCTTTTGTAAAGATTATAAATGATAAACACACTGCACTATGTGCACGTAGTGCAGTGTCTGAAGCAAAGTAGTATCTCCATAAGCCCAAGGTTTCAAGACTATAATCTTTAAGGAAGGAAGCGTTTCTGAAAGTGCAGACTGCTGGGTGCCTATTAAAAATGCCAATTCCTGAGCCCCACAATCAACCTACTGAGCCTGCTGAACCAAAAATGGGGTCCCCCAAATCTGCATTTTAACACCCTTCCCAGGTTGTTCTTGGATAAGAATCATAAACCTGAAAATTCCTAAAATACAGTGGGGACCAAAGAAATTAAGACAAAGGTGAAAGGTAAGGGGCAGGGCAGACGGGAGGGACAGGGGGCTGACCACTACTGCTGACAGCAAGAACAGTAATGAGAACACTCTGCAACAATAACAACACAGTATTCGCCAGATTGTTCTTTTTTTTTTTTTTTTTTAAAGAGTTTATTTATTTATTCATGAGAGACAGAGAGAGAGAGAGAAGCAGAGGGAGAAGCAGGCTCCCAAGGAGCATGGAGCCCGATGCGGGACTCGATCCCAGGACCCTGGGATCATGACCTGAGCCGAAGGCAGACCCTCTGAGCCACCCAGGCGCCCTTGCCAGATTGTTCTAAATACTTCCCACATAACAATCTTTAATCCTCGTAATAGCCCCAGGAACTATGTCCCATTGTTATTCTCACATTTCCGATGAAGAAACTGACATTCAAAGAGGTCAAGTAACAGAGCTAAGACCACACAGGGATTTAATGGTGATGATGAGGGAACAGAAGGCAAGCTGAGGACAAAGCAGAAGCTGACACCCCACAACCCACTCCCCAGATGGGATATATGTGATTCCTCAGGCACTCCTTGCTGCCCTAAAGCTAAGGAAAGGAAAAACAAATAGTTAACTTACAGAGATCACAATCCTACAAGACTTGAGTCTCCCTCAGTTTACATGTTTTAGCAATCTACAAGAACAAAGCATTTCTATCAATAACCTAGTTTCCATCAGGAAATGTAGATACAATTAAATGTCCTTATAACTTGCAGCCCATTGACAGATACTTGAAGTGGGCAGAGTGTAACGTTCCTCCAGGAAGCTCCCAACTATCTTCATGTTAATGCCTTGCTAGAGGGAAAAACAACCTTAACTCGACAATGGCAAGGCCTAGGTATCCTGTGAGTCTTCTTTAACACATGAAAATCCTTTTGAAAGCTCCCTTTTCCTTACCTCCCCCAACTCCCAAGTATATAAAAGCCACCGCTCACAACCCCGGTGCAGCAACTCTTTCTGCCCACGGGTCCCATCCCTGTGCTTTAATAAACCACCATTCTGCACCAAAGATGTCTCAAGAATCCTTCCTTGGTCCTTGGCTCTGGACCTCACCCCACTGAACCTCCCCTGTATTCCAAAAACCACATCAGTGAAGCTACGAATCAAGCTCAGGCAGGTGATTTCCACAGGACAAGTTCCCAGCCATTGTGCCCCCACAGGAAGCAATGCCCCAGAATTGCCACAAATGCTACCATTAGCCCCCCAAATATGGCACTACTGATAAGGAAAAATCTGTGTTCTAAGATGGCCAACCGAGCCAGCAAGGGAGTCCTGGTCCCCGCCCCAGGGTTCTTCCGGGTCCTTCTCCCTGACCCACTTGGCGCACCCGCCAAAAGTGCCAAGTATGCGGAAGGAGAAGTGTATAAATGACCCCCTCTGTCTGTGCTCGGGGCTCAGACCTTTGGAGATCAATCTCCTGTGGGCCCGCTGGCGTTAAATAAACCTCCGATCCTCCAAGATCTCCGGGTGCCGCTTGGTTCTTGCATCGGGCGATCCAGTCCAGGTTCCGTAACATTTGGTTCCCACACCAGGAAACCCAACCGCACTGGCCCATTGTTGCCACCAGTTTGGAGGCAATGGCGGGCGGTGACGGAACGATGGGTCGTAAGGGAGAAGGCACGCCCTGCCTAATATTTGGCAGTCTCCTGCCCTGGTCGCCTCGGGCTGGCCCCGCTCCGCTGTTGCCGCTGGACTCGAGGAGACTTGGCAGGTGAGGACCTGGTCCAGACATCAGATTCCGGTAAGGCCTGGGGGCCCAGGACCCAGACAGGCGCACCCCCACTGGGGTGGAGGGGGAGCCTGATCACCTCCCAGAGACCTCTTAGAGGTCTCACAGGTAGGGATGCCCAGGGAGGGAATGTAATAGCTTCTGGAGTGTGAACGTGTGAGTGAAGGTGCAGTCCAGCCTGGCTTGCTCAAGTGGACTGACTCTGTGACTCCACGGGCGGGCACCCTTAAGGTCCCCAGAAGCCTGCGGAGTCTAAGTGGGCCATCTGCAATTCCGTGGTGAATGGCATACAGTCTAGGGTGGCATCGGAATAGATTCCGATCGTAAGTCACAACGCTGAGACCACTACGGCTAAGCCCCACCTAAGCTCCTTCGGGACACAGCCAGACGGGCATCTGATCGGTCTCCCCACTACAGGAGGCACCCCCCCTTGTCTGTCTCTGCGCCACCACAGACGGGAACATCACCATGGGGTCAGGGCAGAGTAAACCTACGGCTCTAGAGACTATGATCAAAAATTCAAGAAGAGATTTTCGGCAGACTATGGAGTCAGGATGAACCCCGGCAAGTTGAGAACCCTGTGTGAATTGGAATGGCCCACCTTTAATGTCGGGCGGCCTTCAGAAGGGACACTGGATGTCCCAACGATCCGTTGAGTGTGGCAAGTCGTAACAGGAGAGCCAGGACACCCCGACCAGTTCCCATACATTGACTCCTGGCTAGGAATTGCTCAGACCCTTTCCCCTTGGGTGCAATTCACTTGCAATAGGCAGGGACAGGCCAGGGTCTTAGTCGCCTCATCCAAGTGGCCCAAAGAAGACCGACAGAAGCCCCAGCCTCCACAGATTCTAGCTGGAGATCCTGAAGATGAACCGATCCTGCCTCCACCGTACGCATCCCAAAGGCCATCTGCACCCCCAGTTCCAGACACTCCACGACCAACCTCCTCAACTGGAAAACATAACACCCCATCCTACTCTGAGCATAGAGATTGCCAATAAGGTCTACATGAACAGGGAGGTCGCAGCCGAATGGGAAGCCGACAAAAAGATGAAAAAGAAAGTCAGCCTCCTCGCAGCCACCCTGAAAGAAAAGGACGACACAAAGGTGGGGAGACCCCGACCACCGAAAGGGGGGAGACCCAGAACCCCCTTGGCAAGGGATCAATGTGCCTACTGTAAGGAGAGAGGGCATTGGAAAAACAAATGTCCCAACTGGGGAAAAGCTCAGAAGCCCAGCCGCTACAAGGAAGAATCCCGAGAGGAGGACCTCATAGGCCTTGCAGGAATATTCTGACTGAGGGGGACCGGGCTCTTTCCTTCTTGGTCCCCATGAGCCTACAGTCAGAATGAAAGTAGGGGGCTAACGAGTGACTTTTATGGTTGATACCGGGGCCAAGCACTCTGTTGTCACCTCCCCAGTGGCCCCTTTCAGCAAAAGGACTGCGACCATCCTTGGGGCCACCGGGACACGGGCAATACAACAGCTCTTTTGCCAGGCTCGCCAGTGTGAACTCGGGGGCCACAAGGTCCGACATGAATTCCTTTATCTGCCTGATTGCCCTATCCCCCTCCTGGGCCGAGACATACTCTCCAAGCTTGGGGCTCAGATAACCTTTGAGCCCACCAGACACACTAGCCTCTGATTGAATCCAAGCCAAGAGGAGACGGGGTCTCTGGTACTAGCAATTACCATGCTGAGGGAAGAAGAATGGAGGCTATTCTGTGCCCAGGCCCAACCGAGCAGCCCTCCAGAGTTCAGACTCACCTTCCCTTCAGTATGGGCTGAAGACAACCCACCTGGTCTAGCCCGGAATCGGGACCCTATCATTGCTGAACTGATCCCAGGAGCCCAACCTCAGAGGCAAAGGCAATACCTCCTCCCACAAGAAGCTAAGATTAGCATCCAAGAACATCTGGCCAAACTCAAAGAAGCAGGTATTCTAGTCAAGTGCCAGTCGACCTGGAATACCCACTCTTGCCAGTCAAGAACTGGGAGGGGGACACCGACCAGTTCAAGACCTGCAGGCCATCAACAAGGTGACCATCTCTCTGCACCCAGTGGTCCCGAATCCATACGCCCTCCTTAGCCAAATCGAAGGGTCGGCCAGATGGTTCACTTGCCTAGATTTAAAAGATGCCTTCTTCTGCCTCTGCTTAGCTCCCCAGAGCCAGCCACTGTTTGCCTTTGAATGGACTGAGCCTGATACAGGGCGCCAGATGCAACTGACTTGGATGCACCTCCCGCAGGGGTTTAAAAACTCACCAACCCTCTTTGGCGAAGCGCTGGCCACGGACCTTGCCAGCTTCCCAAGGAAGGCCACACGATGCACCCTCCTCCAGTATGTGGACAACCTCTTCCTCGCCGGTGACACACAAGAAGTCTGCACAAAAGGCACAAAGGCTCTCCTACAGCTCCTGTCAGACTCAAGATACCGAGCCTCATGGAAGAAGGCACAAATCTGTCAACAACAGGTCCGATACCTTGGTTTCCTCCTCACCCAAAGAAAAGAGAACTAGGGACAGAGAGGAAAAGGGTCATCACCTCCCTGCCACAGCCCCAGACAAAAAGGGACTTACGAGAATTCCTGGGGGCTGCAGGATTCTGCCGCATCTGGATCCCTGGGTTCTCGGCAATAGTAAAAGCCCTCTATGATCTCTTAGGGGGACCAGATTGAGAACCCCCTGCCTGGACTGAGGAAACAGAAGCCTCCTTCACAGAGATAAAGACCGCCCTGCAGCGGGCTCTAGCCCTGGGCCAACCAGATGTAGAAAAACCCCTTCAATCTCTTTGTAAAAGTAGTGCTCAGGGTACTCACCCAGACTGTTGGGCCCTGGTAACAGCCAGTTACATACCTGTCAAAGAAGTTGGACCCCATGGCAGCGGGATGGCCACCGTGCCTCAGGGCGCTGGCAGCCACAGTCCTACTCATCAAAGAGACAAACAAACTCACCCTGGGGCAAGAACTTAACATCAAATAGTATGCACATACTCTGGGTGGGTCAAAGCCTTCCCGACCAGGACAGAACAAAGCCGGGAAGTATCTAAAGTCCTCCTAGGGGATCGCACCCCGGTTCGGCCTGCCCTTAACAATCCATAGTGACAATGGACCCACATTTGTAGCAGACATTGTACAGGTCTTGACCAAATCTCTCAACATCACCTGGAGACTCCACACTGCTTACCAGCCCCAAAGCTCAGGGAAAGTAGAGTGAATGAATTGCACCCTCAAGGGAACCTTAGCAAAGTTCTGTCAGGAGACTAACTTCCATGGCCGGATCCGCTACCCTTAGCTCTCCTGTGTGCTCGCTGCACGCCTGGGACATCAGGTTTCTCCCCATTCGAATTAATATATGGACAGCCTCCCCCCTGCTTGGGGAGCCTTCCAGGAAATTTACATCAAGTTGGAGATAAAGAAATAAAGGAGCAGCTTCAGGCCCTGGGGGCCACCCTAAATAAATTACAAAAATACACCACTGAGAGGGCTTCAATCTCCTTAGGGTCTCAGGTACACTCCTTCCAGACAGGGGACTCAGTTTGGGTCAAGGATTGGAAAAAAGACCCCCTCAAACCGCAGTGTACAGGGCCCCACACTGTTGTACTAACCACCCCCACTGCCCACAAGGTCTCAGGTGTCACCCTGTGCACAGGTCCACCATTCCAGAGTGAAAAAGTCCATCATTTGGATGAGGAGTCATGCCAGTGTAAAGCCCAGCCAAACCCCATGGACCCACTCCGGCTTCGCCTTCAACGAGACCCCACCAACTAATGGACACCTGCTCACCGTGGTCCCTAGCTCTCATCGGCGTGATTTCCCTCATCTTAGAAGTCAGACTCTACACTGTTGTCCCTTCTGGCTGGACTTTCCCCCAGAGACTTGCCATTGTTGTTGTTTGTTGGGTCACTTTGGGATGTATTGCTGCATTTGCCTGATCACGGGCTCCCTCACCCTCACCTTCTTCTCCATTGCCTCCAGGAAGGAGGCATGGGGGCGGATGGGTGGGGCACTGGGTTCAGTTCTTGCACCTGCATGCCTGTCCGATGTTGCACTGGGGCCGCCCTCTGCATGCATGGTGGAGGGGATTGTTGGGCCAGACAGATGGCTAGTGCCGAGCGAAGCTGTAGAAGTGGTGGATGCGAGGACACCACTGTTTGCTGGACCTGTCTGGCCTGCTCTGGGATGTCAGGTGGGAGTGGAGTTCAAGATCAGGTGCAGAAGGGGGAGGACAGGGGGGTTGAACAGGGCCTGACCCGTCAGGAGCCTGACTCTTGTCGGCCCCTGCTGGGGCTCCCTCCCCGTTGGGGATCTCTCACTTTAGAACCTCAGGTGAATGGTGTGTTGGGGGAAATCCATCACTTGCTCAGCACAGCCAGCCCTCAGTTGGCTTCAGATTGCTGGCCCTGCCTGCAAGCCGGACCCCCTCAGCTTGTGGCAAGACCACTGAGTTTCCTCAACCTGACCAGGCCCACAGGTGACCCTCCCAAACCTGCGGAAATAGACCCCAAACCGGCCAATGTATTATTGTCTTACCAGGCTTCCGACTGTGTCCATAATCCCAGGGAAACACATTCAGGAGGAAGCATATCTGTGTCCAGACCCACAGCTGCCTTTTGCTTGATGGGTGCATGTCTGCCACACCCTGGTGAGCTCCAGAACCTGGCACCTTTTTCACGTGCAGAAGGTATATTTACCAATGCTCACCGGCTGGCTAACTGGACGGGGACATGTGCATTGGTGCACATGCTCCCCTTTCAAATATAATTATTTCCTTAAAGACAGAGTCAGGCTTAGTTGGTATTTACTGTATGCCTACTGTGGGCCCAGAACCATGCAAGCAGTGTGACTTTTCAGAGGGCATCACATAGTAGGTGCTTAATCAATATTTGATACGCTCTCCAATGTTCAAGTTAGGACCCCATTGAATAGGAGATGAAACTGAGCCGTAGATGATTTAAGAATTTAAAAGACTCAGACCCAGGACTTCAGGGCATAAGGTCAGCGTTCCTTCCACCAGATAACATAGAGATGGTTTAGTAAACAAAGAATTTAACACAAAAGCACTGAAAATTTGGGGCAGGTCTTCTAACTGCAATGGTTTACATTTTCTTTCAAACTTATGCAACAGGAAAAATTAATTATAAGCTTATAGTGCCTTATATTTTATAGTACTTATTATTTCTTGACTGGATTAATTTGAATTAATTTTAAAAGGGCATTTTTTTTTAGAAAGGTGTCAAGTCATTTATGCAAATGCTCTTTCCACATATCCTATTTGACCTCATATTTGCAGAAGTTTCAGATATGGAAAAAACACATCTAAAATTTGACAAGGAAAACACCAAAACAACATTTAATATAATGGTTTAATTCATGGACAATTTATCAAGTGCTGATAATGGATCACAGAGGTGACTATAAGGATTGGGGAATGATGAATCCTACCTTCTCAAGGGGAAGCTGGACCTAGTGACTCACACCTAATGAACAGAAGAGAGCAGAAGTGAAGTGACGTCACTTCTAAGATGAGGGTACAAAAGACTGAATCTATCTTGCCGGCACCCATTTGCCCTTGCATTTGCTACTCTGATGAAGCCAGCTGCCGTGTTGTGAAAAACTCTATGGACAAGCCCACATGACAAGAAGCCCAGGGAGGCCTCTGGCCAAAAGCCAGAGAGAGGAACTGAGGACCTCAGTCCAACCACTCGTGAAGAGCTAAGTCCTCCCCACATACACGTGAGCCAGGAAGCATGTCCTTTCTGGCTAAGATGACTTCGGTCTTGTAGGAGTCCCTGAGGCAGAGGACCCAGCTGAACCACACCTAGATTTCTGACCCGTGGAAACAGTGACATAATACATGTGATGTGCCTTGGTATAGCCATAATTCATTACAGGGTGATTTGTTACACAACAATAGATAACTAATAGAGCATGCCTTTTTCACCTGGCCCCACCCCTAGGACGACCTCTGACATTAGCTGCTGTTACAGTGAACTGTTCCATGTGAACTCAGACTCACCTCTAGCTGGCAGAATACTGCCTGGAGCATGCAAAGCACTTCCTTCCACCTTCGGCCCCAGGGCCTGCTTCATGCCAAAAGGATCCCTTGGCTAGAAGGGCAAAGAATAATGGCTCTGGTGTCACCCATAGAGAGGGGGACCCAAGCAGGAGGGCAAATGCCCAAACTTCTACTCTTCACCTGGACACTTTTAGAAGGCCTTCTGCATACTTCTTAGGATGCTGCCAATGAGCCAGCAGAAATGAGCCACCATTACCAACAGTAGTGACCCTGATAAAGAATCCTTCTGTGGTCCTTTTTCCCTTCCCTGGCCTGCTTCTCATACCCCTTTACTTATGATTCCCATGATTGCCTCTCAAATAAACCACCTGCATTCGAAGTCTTATCTTAGGCTCTACTTTTGGAAAAGCCATACTAAGAGCACGCTGATCCACAGTCCAGTTAAGCAAAATGATTTATGGAAAGAAAAGGGCATGGGGGAGGGGAAGTATGGGGCATGTTTAGGGGATGGGAAAGGTATAGGTTGCTTAGGACAGAGTTTCCAAGCTTGTCTGAAAGATGTGGGTCACTTGTTACAATGCAGATTCCAAGTCCCTTTTCTTGAAGAATCTGACTCCTGGGAAGGGGCCTAGGAGTCCACATTTTTTTTTTTAAAGATTTTATTTATTTATTTGAGACAGAGAGAATGAGAGAGAGAGAGCACATGAGAGGGGGGAGGGTCAGAGGCAGAAGCAGACTCCCCACCGAGCAGGGAGCCCGATGCGGGACTCGATCCAGGGACTCCAGGATCATGACCTGAGCCGAAGGCAGTCGCTTAACCAACTGAGCCACCCAGGCGCCCTGGAGTCCACATTTTTTTTTTTTTAAGATTTTATTTATTTATTTGAGAGAGAATGAGATAGAGAGCGAGCATGAGAGGGTCAGAGGGAGAAGCAGACTCCCTGCCGAGCAGGGAGCCAGATGCGGGACTCGATCCCAGGACCCCGGGATCATGACCTGAGCCGAAGGCAGTCGCTTAACCAACTGAGCCACCCAGGCGCCCTGGAGTCCACATTTTTAACTCATAAGTGTTCCAGTGATTTTAGCAGTCAAGTTTGGGTAAGAGTGGGTTTGTGAAGTATGGGCCTGTCGGGGGCAAGAGAGGAAAGAATAGAGCAAATCTGGCCAAAGACTTTATGGTGAAGAACCTCAAAGTCTTCCTTAAAATACTGGAATGCATTCTGAAAGCAATGGGGAGCCACTGAGGGTTTCTGAGCAGAGGACTATGATGATTGAGGCATTATGAAAAGGAGCGGCAAGATAAAAACAGATTTACTATGGCAAGAGTTTGGTGAGCTATAATATCGGGAACATGAAGGCCAATGTAGAGGTTATTGCAAGCGTTCAGGTGATGTGGAATAGAAATTCAACTGAGATAATTGACAAAAAAAAGAATAGCATTTCATAAAATAAGCTTAAAATTTGAATTAAATAGCCTCCCTTCACAACATCTCCCTCTCTGTACAGCCTGCAGACTATGTTTGTAGGGCCTCTGTGCATTTCTTTATCATTCTTGGCATGCAGTATTAATCTCTTTCTGGTAATTAATTACCATTACATTACTCTCAAAGTTATAGAATTTTCTCAGGGGAAAACTTGACTGCGCACTTAAAAAATGGATGGTTATTTATGTAGCTGGACCACTTGGAAACATTTACATTTTTCCTTTACGATGATTAAAGCCTAATGCAAATAGAGTTTTTAACATAGGTTCCAAACATAATTTTTTTACGTGTATAATTGGAAGTTTGACACTTACCTGAGTGTTAGTTTGGAAGTGAAGCAGATTTTCTAATTAAATCAAAGAAGAAATTCATTACCGCTTTGAAACAATGTTAAAACAAAAAGAAAGAAAAAAATACCAACACAGTCTTTGTTTTGGGCTGCATTTTGCTTACATATTTGTTTGTTTGGGGGGCAAAAGGATTAAGTGGTAACTATCACAACAGATTGTCCACATTCTTAAGACAGAAATTTATTATTGCTACCATTTTTTTAAAGATTTATTTTTATTTATTTATTTGAGAGAGAGAGAGTGAGAGAGACCATGGGGAGAGGGAGAGAATCTTCCAGCAGACTCCTCACTGAGCATGGATCCTGATGCAGGGCTCGATCTCACGACCCTGAGATCACAACCTGAGCTGAAACCAAGAGTCAGACGCTTAACCAGCTGAGCCACCCAGACGCCCCTATGGTTACCATTTTAATAACAAATTCATCCTCGCTCTCTCCATCCTCGCTTCTCCCCTCTTTGCCCTTCCCCCTTTCCCCTTCTCTCATTTTAGAACACTTGGAAGCGTAGGGCACAAAAATATCAATTAACCTCAAAGGAGATGCAGGCTTTCTCTTCGTTACATCCCGAATAAGATATAAGAATGAGGACTGGAGAGTATGGAGTTGGTCCTGTTAGTTTTCATCCCAGCCATCATGTTTGCATGCCACGAGCCCATGGATACCAAAGTTAGTTTCAACCTCATGGGACAGCTATACAGATTAAATCAAACAACATGGATGAGACTCTTGGAAGAAAGCCTGATGTCTGACAAGAGCCCGTCTAGGGAGCAGCACTCCATCCATCTGGATCATACCTCACGCCACGGAGGCATCTCGCCACTCTCTCTGCTGCAGGCAGTCGGTAGTGGAAGAGATGCTGGGCACACGGGCTCCTCCATGGTGTCTTATGGCTGCCTTTTTCACAGAATCCTCTCCACCACCCTCATGAATAACATTAAGTCTCCACTGTCAAGCATTCACAGTCTATCAGAAGAAATGGAAGTGTGTATATTTACTGTAGAATAAGGACATCTCACTCTTGTATGAATCCCTACACTTTTATTAGCATTGAAATAGATTGTGCTTCTGTTTTTCACTTGATCCAGAAGTTATTCCTTCCACATTTATCTGTTGTAATGGATACTGAAATTAAGTACCATTTTCTTGGTCCTTTCAAAATGGTCTAATTGGGGGTAGGGGGAACAAGATACCACTATTCTTGTAGTCTAATTGGATTCTTTTTAGAACAGAGCTAAATCAGGAGGATCCACATCCTCTTCTATTGCCCTAGGTCACCCAACTGTCTATGTGCACAATCCCACAAATCCTCAGCTTGTCACTAAGAGGTCAATGGGTCAATCTATGGATGCGCTAATATTAAGCATTTACTGAGATTAATGGAGACAGAAAACCGAATAGAAACCAAAAATATTCTGAAAAGGAAGAGAAAAGCAAGAGAAGAAAGAAAGAAAGAAAGAAAGCAAGAAAGGAAGAGGAAGGAAGGAACAAATGGAGGGAAAAAGAGGGAAGAAGGTTGAAAGAGAGAGAGATAAGATGACAGTATTTAGTAGGAAAAAGATCAGCAGAACAGTTAGCTTTGGATACAGCATATCAGGTTTAATTAATAGCAAGAGAAAAAAATAAGCTACCGAATTCAGGCAAATATATATTTAGGAAAACAGCCAAAGAAACAAGTATGACTTTCTGATGTTTATATTCTTGCAACCACAGAAGCTGGATGAGCCACAAACAAAAATGGAATTCCATCAAAGGAAGTGTGGAACAAAACTGAGTCTAAAGGCCCCTCCACCAGTCCTGGTGGCCTTAGCAACTAGACCTCCTCTTCATGGAAATAAGAAAAGGCATATGTAAAACAATAAATAAATTAAAAAGCATTATTCACAGAAAGAGCAACATGAGATGCAACCAGAGCCATGTGGGGAATGGTCCAGAGAGGAATTTGGGAAGTGTATCTACAGTAAGCAGAGAATGAAATCTTGAGGGGGTTAGAAATGCAAATGATTGGATTAACCCCACAAAACTTAAGAATTTTTGGGTTGTGTATGCATGTCGACTACCTTTTAGTCCATGTGCATAAACAAGTATTTGCAAATCAGGAGGCCATTGCTTCAAGAAGCAAAGTCCTAGTTCTGGGGAACACCCAGGCTCATTTTCCTAGGATCTAAAATTTGCTTGAATAGCTAGAAATTTTGCCAATGTCCTGCACTGAATATCCTCCCTGGCCCTTTCTCCAACTACGGAGCAGAGGAGATGGACAGGAGCATTAATAAGAACAGAGGAGAGAGACAGGATCTAGGTGTGTCTCCTCTCCAAATCTGCCTGTTTGTCAGGTACTGTGTAGTCTGCCAAGAAGGTGAGGCAACAGTGAGTGTGGTCTGAACACAGACCAGCCTTGAAGGGTAAATAAGATCAAGAGGAAGAATGCCTACCGGCCAGCCTTCTGCATTTGGAAAGGCAGCTATGAAAGTGAAGAGGCCTGAATGAAAATGCACCAATGCTTTTAGCCCTGATGATCACTACCAGAGTATGAATTTGGTGGCAAGGGGAAAGGGACTTTGCCACTGTCACCTAAAAATACAGTCATACCTGTGTTGCTGTTGTTTGCCAATTTTGAGGCTATTTGTCCAACCCTGTGCTAAACTCTTTTATGCATAATCTTATTTAGTCCTCCCTATAAACTTTTAAGATACATACTGTTATTATTATCCCAGTTTTCCATGTGAGGAAAACTTGAGCTTAGGAAATCTTAAAAACTTGGCCAAAGTCATAGCAGGATTGTAAATGGCAGCACTGGGTGCAGATCATGCCAGTCTTAGTCCAAAGCTCATTCTCTTACTTCTCTGCTATAGTCCCTCTCAATTGAATCCTGCTAAATTAACTTATTAATATAATCTGTAGTGAGAATATAAGTGACCTGTATCAGATTCATCTACAGTAAGTAATCCCAAAAGATTTAGGGGTCAACTACTACAACACTCACATGTCATAAAACTAATTACCTGGGGACACCTGCAATGGTAAGACTGTTGTTTTGGAAAGCAAACAAAGGAGAAAAGAGACAGCAGAGACATAGGATCATTTATTTGGGGGAACTTCTCAATCTCCACGAGCACATATAAGAATCCCACATTTGTTCCTACGGCTTTCCTAAAGTTATCTCCTTTTGTCTGCTTCTCCCTCTGCCCCTCCCCCTGGGTTTGGAGACTTTCCAGAAGCATATATCTATCTTTTATTTTGCAAGGGAAGAAGAAGAGTAAGGCCTCAGTACAAAGATGAAGAAGAGAGCCTGGACATAACACGGAAGCACAGCGTCCGCAAGGGAAGAGCAAGACGAGGCTTATTTTAAATTATATTTTCTTTGAATATAGAGTCCACTACCAAGATAAACTAGATTCTACTTCCAAAGAATAAATTTAATCTAAAGAAATCAAAGTTGTGTGTTTTTTTTTTTTCCTTTTTGAGGTCATACCTATATTGAGTTCTAGACAGCTTTATAAGAGATATGCCAAGAGCAAAGTAAACACTGGGCCATGATAACACAAAGGTGTGGCTTTCTCTTACAATCATGCAAACCACCGGGATTGCTTATTTTATTAGCTAAAAAAATATACAATGCACAATACTGGTGCAGGCTTTGCTGTCATCAGGAAATAAAGAGAAAGGAATAACCATAGTATTTAAGGGAAATGTCATAGTGTGTTTCTAGTTCTAAGTGGCAATGTGAGCTTATCCATTTACTACACGCCTAACTCAAATTCCCACCCAAAGGACCAGAACTGCGTAAAAATAACCTATTTCATAACAGAAACCATAAAGGAATCAGCCAAGTATTTGCAATTTTAAGGAAGTCTATTACCCTAAATTAAAGTTGACATGTGGGGCACCTGGTTGGCTCAGTCAGTTAAGTGTCTGCCTTCGGCTCAGGTCATGATGCCAGGGTCCTGGGATCAAGTCCTGCATCAGGCTCGCTGCTCACCAGGGAGTCTGCTTCTCCCTCTGCCCCTCCCCCTGGGTTTGTGTTCTCTCTCTCTTGCTCACTCTCTTTCTCAAATAAATAAAATTAAAAAAAATAAAGTTAACATGTGATTACAGAAGAGATATACAAACTAAGTAATCTCATATATGAAAGAAAAGTTCTCCAAATGAAAGAAACTATGAAAACCAAAACCATATAAAGGCACAATTGGAAAAAGCCAAGTGGCAAGAACCAGGGAAAACCAAGCCATGATGTTTGCCGGGGGAGGGAAGCGGGCAATGGGAAGAAATTTTACTCTTCCTGTTGCAAAAGTCAAGGAAACAATGATCATTCTTCCAGGGTCTGTTTTGGTGGTATGATCAGTAAAGGAAACAACAGAAAATATTTGAACAGAGAAACATATAAACATATGCACACACCGGGCAGGGGGGAAGGGGCTGGGTAGCTCAGTTGGTTAAGCGTCTGACTTTCAATTTCAGCTCAAGTTACAATTTCATGGATCATGGCATCAAGCCCTGGGTGGGGATCTACACTCAGTGGGGAATCTGCTTGTCCCTCTCCCACTGCTCCTCTCCCCGGCTTGCCAAGCGCATGCTCTTTCTCTCTCAAATAAATAAATAAATCTTAAAAAAAAAAAACAAACCCTACACACACACCAAAAACACAGACAAAAATGTTAAAGTAAACCCAAATATCTCATGAAAAATAAATATAACCATAAAGAGCCTTTTAAAAAGACAAAAGAGGAGCACCTGGGTGGTTCAATTGGTTAAGGGTCCGACTCTTGATGTCTGCTCAGGTAATGATCTCAGGGTTGTGGGATCGAGCCCTGTATTGGGCTGGGTGCTCAGTGCAGAGTCTGCTTATCCCTCTCTCTCTGCTCCTCCCCATGCTCTCTCTTTCTCTCTATCTCTAAAATAAATAAATAAAATCTAAAAAAAAAAAAAGACAAAAGATCTTACACTATAATAAAAAAATTAAGTGCTCATCACAAAAAACACAACTAAAATAAATGGTATAAGAGAAAGAAAAAGAACAGCAAATCATTTATGGAGCATTTAATGCTTGGCAGTCACTGTTCTAAGCAGTGTATAGACTTTTATCTTATTTTATATTAATAACAACCACAAAAGGTAGGTACTATTTTGTTACCATGTTACAACTGAGAAAATCAAATCACAAGATCACTAAATAACCTCCTCAAAGCCATACAGCTTACTCAATGGTAGATCCATGAGGTTTCTGCTTTACAGGCAAAAAAAAAAAGAAAAAAAAAAAGGCAAAACATAGCTGGCAGATTCAAACAAAAGAAAGAAAGATGTGCAATATTAACATAAACACTACCATTTCTCCATTTGTTAGGTGTTGAAATATTTGCACAGGAAATTGTACACACATTCCCATAAAACAAAGCAAAGAAAAACAAACAAACATCGTAAAGATATGGAAGACAAACAGTTATAACAAAATTCAAGTGACTTAAGCATCCTTATTAAAATACACAGAATACAAAGTAATTCAACCAGATCATCAGCAGTATCTACAGAATTTTAAATTGGTAAGAGGTCATACATGTAAATGCTATCAGTTTTTATATAAGGAATAGCCCCAATTTTCAGAGAGAGTAGGAACCAACCATGTATAATTTGTCCATAAATAAATGAAAGAACACATGAATGAATGAACACCTCTTTCAGTTTTTGACAGTCCAAGTTGGTAAAAAATTATTTAGTAGATGTAATACATATCTTGCTATTTAAGAAAGCACATATACAACTAAATCCAAAAGGCAGAAATTTCCTGGCTATAATGTAACAAATAATTTTAACTAGAAATAAATAAAATAAATCACTCAGTTTAAGGATGTATAATATGATATCTTATGAAGTAGGTAAAAAAGCAGATGTGTATTTCTATATATAAATGCAATGAGAGAAAGATGTGGGAATTGATGAATGTTAAGAACACGAGTGAGTTTTTATTTTCACCAATGCTTCCATGCACATGCATTTTTATGTATATGCATTACAAAGTTGGAAAAAAATGTGTTAAATATATCGATTTCTTTGTAATTTCTGGAGTGTATATCATGTTTCCCTAACATTCTGTATACTATTTCTCTGTAAAGTCTTCGAAGTATTCTCATAAGTAAAAGACAGTCTTGTCCTGTAAGTAATCTTTCTCTCCCCCCACCAAAAAAGCCTCATTGCATGTTAACTTTTCAAGGAATGTAAAAATAGTGAAATTAATTTTATAAGTAAAATGTGAGCTTTTTAACCAAGAGTTATTGAAATAAATTGAATAGCCATGTCTCTATGATTGTCTTTAAGAGATTCACTTAAAAAACAAAAAACAAAAACAAAGTATACAGATATATTCATTTTTCTATCCTAACATACTCCTTTAAGGAAAAAAATATATAGTATCTTTTTTTTCCTAATTTAAAAGTTAATTACTGTTCTATAATTGTGAAGTTTGCTTTAAAAAAAAAGGAATTTATCTCTTATCATCTTTAAATTTAAAATAACTTGATGCCAGTAGAAGTAATCATTACATTCTTCCAGTGTCAGAGTCCCAGATGGCATGATAAAAAAAAGGAATAATCAATAACAATTTAGCACTCATTATGTTTATAGAAAATTATAATGATTAGATTCAACTTGTGCATATATTTTCCAAAAATGCATTTATGCATAAAATTATATTTTAATTTTAATTACATGTTACGTTCTTTTAAAATGTAATTATCAAGGTATATTCTCCAGTTCCATAAATTACCCCATGAATAAAACAACAACAATTCAAAGTACCATTAAAAAGGTACAAATGAGGGTATATATGATCCAAGGAAAGAAGGCCTCTTAAAGCCTTCAGGAAGATGGTTGCAATTATTATTCATGATGAATGGTGACCAGAGTTTCCAAGAGTAAAGACAGGAATGAGGACAAAGTTGTGACATGTAGATTCCTGGGCGGGGGTAATGTATTCCTTTCACATAAGTTAGTACTGTTACCAGAATCATGTGCTTTGAAAAGAAAATTGAAAATAGGAGAAAAATTTAAATGAAGAACATGGCTAAGAAAACATTTTCAACAACTATGAATATCTGACTCAGATGCTTTTATCCAATTCAATAAGCAATGGAGAATCGTGATGGTTGTTTTAACAGAAAAAGGAACAATGTATATATAGAACTTCACTTGAGGAATATTTATTTGATAATGTATGATTAAAACATCAAGGAAAGGAAGCCTAAATTCAAGGCAGTCAATTAAATCATGACTCTATTTTAGTGGTTCTCAAACTTATGTGCATCAGAATCCCCTGGAACACTGTCAAAATACAGATTGCTGGCACTCATCCCTACAGTCAGATTCAGTAGGTCTTGCATTTCTAGAAATCCCTAGGTGGTGCTGATGGTGCTGATCTGGGGACCATGCCTAGAGAGCCACCAGTCTAGTAGTTTAGCAAATGCTTCCGGAACACCTGAATTAGTGTGGTTCATTAGGATCATACTGAACTAGAAATGATGGAAAAGTTAACAGTGTCTAGATTAGAATGTGTTTATTTTTCTCCCTTATAAAATCTGGGGGAATATCTCCATGTCTCATGCAATTGCTCAAGAAATGTCACTAAAAAGCCAAACTCCTTCTGCATTTCAGATCTGTATGGTATATGGCTTTTATCCTCATGGTTTCAAGATGGCTCCACCTCCAGTCGTTATCTCCCTGTTCTAGGCACTAACAAAGCAAATAATCAAGTACTCTCTCCTAGAGAGGCTTTTTATTTTTGTTTAGAAGGACTATCTTCTGCAGGAGTTATACCAACATCTCAGTAATGTGTGCTACAGACCTTTCTCTCTCCAACTCTAAAGGTGGTTGGGTAGAAAGCAAAGCAAATTATTATCTGTCACATTTGTCCTTTTGAACAAAATCAGGATTCTGCTAATAAAAAGTAGTCCTGGGCATTAGGTAGATGACTAGCAATGTCTGCCCCACTGAGGAGTAGAAAGTGATTACAGACATGAGAGGCTAGAGCAAGAATCACATCCTTCCAACCTCAGCTTAAATATAATTCTTGCATGAAGTCTTAGGGGACCTATAACTTTCAGATTAAAGGCTCCTATGATTTAGCCCTATAGCAATTAGAATAACTAAGTACCAGGGAGTTGATTGAAGAACAGAACATCTAGGCAGATGAGGTCCCACCCACAGACAGGAAGGTTATAGCAGCAGCTTTTGGCCTTAGTAGAACTGCTTTCCTGGAAAAGTCATGATCTGCCCAGAAAAGGCTCCTTGTTTGAGTGGTACAGCTAGGAAGAGAGGTGGTAGACAGGCACCGCTGCCAGGTGTGAAGATGTCTCTCCCCTATCTGTCTTCAGGAGAATATTGTATCCATTAAAAAAAGGACAGGCTACTATTAAAAAGGAGTAATGAGAATATTTTTTTAAAGGAGAGTTTGTGGGGCACCTGGGTGGCTCAGTGGGTTAAGCATCTGACTCTTGATTTCAGCTCAGGTCATGATCTCAGGGTCATGAGATCAAGCCCTGTGTCGGCCTCCACACTGAGTGTGGAGCTGGCTAAAGATTCTCTCTCACCCTCTCCCTCTGCCCCTCCCCCCTCCACTCACAGGCACACACTCTTTCTCTCTCTTAAATAAATACATAAATAAGTAAATAGAGTTTGGAAATTGAGAATATGATGCATAAATAAACCGTTCTGTGGAGAGACTAAGAAAAAGGGCAGAGCTCAGAGTCATAGGAACATGCCAGTTGAAGTTGAGCACGTTTCTTGCATGAGAAAACTATGGGGGAAAATAAGACCGGAATTAAAAAGACATGAATCAAAAGATCCAAGAGGCCCAGAATTCAACTAACAGGAGTTGGAAAAAGTAGAGAACAGAAATAATTAGGGAAAATAAAGAATAATAGAATGCAATCTCCCTAGCTGAAAAAAAGCATCCATCCTCAGACTGGATGGAAAGAAATAGGATACATTCAGAATGCTAATGATAAAGAAGAAGATTCAAAAATACTTACCAAAAAGGGAAAACAAAACAAAAACAAAACAAAACAAAACACAAAAAAAAGACATTCTTCCTACAAGGAACAAATAACACTGAGTATCAGAATTCACCCAGAAACTCAGATACTGAGAGACAACAGAGTTCAAGTCCTCAAAGTTGTAAGGGGAAAAGATGCTGAACTCAGAATTCCATAATCTTCAAATTGATAATAGAAATTTATAATCAATTAAATTTCCAATCAGGAGTGAGGGCAAAGGAAAGATGATACTAGACATGTAAAAATTTTTAAAAGTTTACTACCAATGTGCTCTATATATGTCTTCCAGGTTTATTGAGATATAATTGCCTTAGAATGCTGAATTAGACCAAGATGTACAACATAATGATTTGATATATGTATATATTGCAAAACGGTTACCACAATAAGTTAACATCAGTCACCTCACATAGCTACAACTTCTTTTTCTTGATGAGTTCTTTTGAGATTTCCTCTGTTAGCAACTTTCAAATATGTAATATGGTATTGTTAACTATAATCAGCATGCTGTACATTATATCCTCATAACTTATTTACCTGATAACTAGAAGTTTTTATCTTTTGATGCATCCTACATTTTTAAAAAAGAAAGAAAGAAAAGGAAATACTCAAGGAGATAGCCCAGAAAATTTAAAAGAATACCACCCAAAAAAATACCATAGGATATCCTGTTGTACTTCCTTTTTTCTTTTAGTACATACATTTATTACTTCCATATTAAAAAAAAAAAAAAAACAACTCTAAATGTAGGAGTGGACAGAGGGGTTAAAATAACCAAGGGAATAAACAGTCATGTAAACAAGAGAAGGAGATGATTTCAGAAAGTGGTAAGGAAAAGTTAACTGTATAAACCAGTGCAGACATTTTTAGCAGTTGTGTTCAGAAAAGTTAATGGGATTTGACCAATATGCCATCATAAATCACTGAAAGACAGAAGAGCTCATGGGGTGGAGGGGAGAGGGGAAACAAAACTAGATTTAAGATGCTGAGCAGGAGAGAGGTGAGCAAAGAGGTTAGAAGTGAAGCCACTGAACTCTATGGAGTTTTCTAACATTTTTGGGGGGGATAGATATAGGAGAGAATGATGATAAGGTGAAAACAAGCCCATGCTTGATTGAGGAAAAGATTTGTTACAGAGAGAGACACTGAAGACATAGGGTGTAGCGTGATCAGAGGAAAAAATTAATCTAGCCATAGACTCAGAAATGTGGATTCAAATCCTGACTCTATCACTTATTAGCCAGGTGACCTTAGAGGGGTACATTTGAACTTCGGTTTACTGAATCAATACTGAATCACATTCAATACTGAATCTGCAAATAGCACTAATAATATGCCCAGAGTAAAAGAAATAATGTATGTAAAGAGTCTGACACCCAACAGACGCTCAGTAAAAGTGCATGATTATGGCTACTATTATTCAGCAGATGAAGCCCTGTGGTGGAACATTCTTGAGGAGATGTGACCAAGAGGACATGAAAGGAATTTAGCTTTAAATAGAACAAATAGATGTCTCTTTCAAACCCAATGCAGAGAAAAACGGAGAATAGTAAATGCTTATGTGTGGTGAGAGAGTGGGTGGGCAGCCATTTCGAGAGAGGGGATGTTTTAGGGAAACACAGAATGCAGGTCACAGGGGGCCAAGGGTGAAGCAGCTCATTGTGCTAGGGGGAGATCTGCAGATATCTCTTCCCTACCCCTCTCTCATGAAACATTTCCAGTTCCTTGAGATAAGAGCAATATTTAATTCATTTTCGCATATCTGCATCTTGTAGAGCCTGATAAATAGTTGTTTAGTAAATTTTTGGTAAAGAAAAGAAGGCAAAAGGAGAGCAAGGTAGTTCTATTTCAGGGATCAATTCCCTCCCAGGTACCTTGGACTAGCATAATTGAAACTGGCAATGCATTCCACAGATTGGATCCTTTCCACCACCTCTCGACTTTTGTGTTCCAGCCAGTCTCCACTGGGAGCAAGTACACTGCTCAAACACGAAACCACAATTTGTACATCACAATGAAGCCAGGATGCAGAAAGGGCTGGAAAGGGAGTCTGAACGGAGGGATACCACCACATAAGCATGGGTAGCCAACTCAGAAGTCGGAGAGGCAGCCTGAGAGTGAATGGCTATCTTGGGGTGGGGGGGTGGATTTTCAGTTCAGGAGTTCCAGGGGAGCAGTTTCCATTGGATTATGCAGTTGAATGAGTGCTCATTCGAGTGACTGGGCAGGATGGCATGAAGCCCATTGGAGAGGAGGAGGTTGAAGAACAGGGTGGTGTGGCAGATGTCCAGGAAGTCTCACCAGCACTGGTGCCAAACCTCTGCGGTTCTAATCCATCTGAATCACCCATGTGAGGTCAAGGGAACACAGCATGCCTTCTCTTAGCACTCCCATGTTGAAAACCCCACAATGGCTTCTCATGGGCCTTAAAATCTAAAACTAATATGGCTGCACATTTCCCTAGAGTCTCCCAGAAAACCCATGCCCACCTCTTCACAGCCACTCCAGTTCCAGACCGGACTTCCTCTATTCCTCAAGCCCAGTAGCTCGGTCCTGCTCCCCAGAGGCTGTGCATGTGATGTATCTTGGCTTGTAACCCCCACACTCTCTATTTGACCCTCTGCTAACAACGTCCACTCACTCTTGGATCTCAGCCTACATGCTCTCTCTCCAAGAGGTCTCCCCTGTAGCCCTGGTAGATCAGGTCTCCCTGGTGCAGCATCCTTCTCACCACCATGACTTTTGAACCTTGTAATCAGAGTTATTTTCTCACATGTTTGGAGTTTCTCATCTCCCCTGAATTGTAGTCCTTTGAGGGTAGAGCCCGGTCTGTCTTGGTACCTGTATTACAGGGTATTAAAATTTTATGGGGCAGGAAGGCAATTAGGAAAAAAAAAAAAATGTCCAAAAGCTTCCTTAGGTAGATGGTAATGAAAACAAAAGAAAACAAAACAGAAATCTGAGAAACTCTCCAGTAGCACAATGTCTGGACATAGTTGACCCTTAAAGTATACAGATATTGAGTGAAAAGAGTCAAGATAGAAATCGTCAGTTTTGGTGTGGGCCATCTTCCCTGGACTCCGAGCAGAAGGAAGGACGGCAAGGCAAGACAGGATCCACAGGGGAGCTTGGTGTTGCCTTTCTTATCTTAAATTCACATAATTTTAGATGTTGCTTTTTAAAAAACAAAAGCTATAAACAGAGCAAAGAGGAAGTGAATTCCCTAAATGTACGTGGATTGCTACGGAGTTCAGGGTTGCAGGTACAGCTGATGCCCGTGGTTATATTTAAGGTAACTTTAGGGTTTGGATCTGACCTTGACCTTGCTGGATGCCCACAGTGCTCTGCTTCCCTTTCACAAAGTTTCCACACTTAGTATTATTACTTATTTGTCCCACTAGACAGAAATCTTCACGCAAGCAGGGGCCCCTTCCAATTAAACAAGATAAAGCACACTCAGACAGAGTCTAGCATGTACTAAACACTCAGTAATTATTAACCATTATTATTTTTCTAACAGTAGTGGTAGCAATGTTGTTGATGTCGCTCTTATTAATTCGCTCACATTGTATCAGTGCACCAAGCCCAGCATTCAAGTAAGCACTTCATTTATATCTGACAAATAAATGAAATAAAATTCAAGCCAGGGAATCCCTTTCCTCTCCATTTTGACCCTTTCACTTCTTTGAAACTCGTATCAGACACAACCAAAACATGCAAGTGCTTTCATTTAACATTTTTTAAACCATGGGACACATCTGGGATGGAGTTCTAGCTGGTTTTCGCTTGATCTCAAATTAGACCGGATATGTTTATGACTCTTGAAATTCATGCAAGGCTTATTATTATTATCTCATTTTTACCCCATGAGCACATTTCTCCCTAAATCACAACCTTCCCATTTAGACACAGCAGCTGATAAAGTCCACACCTGACCCAGCATAATCGCTGCCACTTACTCATGATGAGGCTGTCATCATACTAGCCACCAAATATTAATGAGAAGGGACTCAGGCTTGTGACTGCCTCAGAGAGCACTCAGGACGGAAAAATCAATCTTGGAGCCAGCATCAGAGGGAGACGGTCCTCCTCAGCAGCGTGCCACACTGACTACATGGTGAAAACTCAATACCTTTTACTTATCAGAGATGACAAACGAGCCCCGGATGAAATATGTCTGTCGGGTTTTAGTGGCTCAACAGTGAGCACCCAACTCTGAAATATGATAATTATCAATCAATGTTAAATGCAGCCTGGAATCCCAGAAACAGACTGTCATTTGCAGATTATGGTCGACATAAGAAATTCATGGGTGTCAGCTGTCTGTGCATGTACCCGAGGTAGAAATGTCCTTCCCTTAGAAGACGCGCGGGAGTTCTTCAGATCGAAAGATCGGGTGTTCAGACAGAAGAATTCTGTGCCCCCTGCCCTGTCCCCTCATATAAATCACAACTCCTTCAAATGCTGTCTGTTTGCATGTGTTACAGAGGGAAAATCGAAAAAAGAGCATTCACTGTGTGTCAAATGCTCCATCAACTTAATTCACCACATTTCATCCTTCCAACAGTCCTAGGAGGTAGGACTTCTATCTCCATTTAGTAGATGGGCAAACAACCAAGGTGTGGGAAGACTAAACACTCTGGCCGCAGATGGCACACTTGGGCCTGTCTCAAAGCTTATGGTTTCAATCACTGCATTATATGGAACCATTGGGGTATCTTCTAGAACAAAAAGACATTTTTCCATGGTAATAACCAAACACAAAGTAAAGAACATGGTGAATTACCTGGCTAAATATCTATATCTCTATATCTCTATCTATCTTCCCCTTATACTTAGCAATATAATCTAAAACAATTTAAATTTGTTTCATCTTTGTGACTTTATCTTTAATATACTGTCACATGCCATTAAATGGTTGCAAAGATGATAAATGAACATTCAGGCCAAGGATACAGCTTGAAATGAGATTGTTTCCTGGAAACACTGGGATCCAGGTGGGACTCCATGTGGAAACACACAAGGAGTTGATGCAAAGATGCTGAAAACCTGCATCTGGTATAACCATTCTTGGAGGTGACCAGGTGAGGTGTGAGTCCTTTCTGGCTAAGAGCTGTACCCACCGTTGGCATCGTCGCATTTATAACCAGTAAAAATCCATAGTACCATTGTTCCCACTCTGTTTGGTCCTCCCTGGGATAACCTAGGGGGCTTAAAAAAGACAAATATCTGAACCCCACTCCTAGGAACTCGAATTTGATTGGTCTGAGGCAGGATCCAAGCATTTGTATGTTTTTAAAGCTCCCCCAGGTGATTCTAACCTGCATCCTCAGTTAATATTTCCAGATATTAAATGAAATAAAAGGAAAAGGGATGAAATTTAAATAATGGGTGAAATAGGAGAAAATAACCTTGCTGCTATCTCTCTGGGGGTTAGGAGAATGTTCTTCATATATTAACCATATACTTTTCCCTAGTATTTCTCATCCCTCCTTTGTCCTTAATCTCTGTGCACTACTATACTTCTCTGCCAATTCAGAGAAAATATAATGGCAGAAAGGAAGAATTAAAGGAGCCTCCACTGAATTCTCTTTTTCAAAAAACTGGTGAGCAAAACTTGTCCATCTCTCCCTAGTAGAAAAATTTCCCAGTACAGACAGAAGGGTGAACATTGGAGGTTGAATAATTTAAGTGTACCCATCTGTAGTATAGATATTTGAGAATAAACATAGTTCAGAAAAAGAGCCACGGAGTACATTCTTGAGGACGGAAGACTGACCAGTTCCTAAAACATGTGAAGTATCCAAGGGCAGAGGTATCCTGAGCCTTATTTCTTAGGTTCGGTCCCAGGGAGGCAGGCTGATTCCAGAGGATGAGAACAATGCATATATCTCTAGAAGGGGATTTAAGCACCTTCCTATAAGTATTTTATACAAACAGTATGTAGTAGAACAACGGACAGGTTCCATCACCCATGAGGTACTGAGAAGGCAGAGGATCCCTGGCTCTGGAAGGAACTAGGACATCTCCATGGTTACCTGTGTAGATGGCTGATGGATAACTAGGTCACCTGGGCAGGGGGTGGGACTCAGCAGAGACTAAGAACAAGATGTCTGCCCCTCCTCCCAAGGCCTTGGCTTTGTTGTTGTTGTTGTTTGTTGTTGTTTTAAGTAGGCCCCATGCCCAGCATGGAGCTCAATACGGGGCTTGAACTCATGACCCTGAGATCGAGACCTGAGCTGAGTTCAAGAGTCGGATGCTTAATTGTCTGAGCCACCCAGGCACCCCTGCCTTGGCATTTTATAATACAAATTTTAGACACAATCCCAGAAAGAAGCTTAGGAGTCTATAAGTTGTCCTATTAAATTTCTGCTGCCCAGACAAAATGAGGAATTTAAATAAAAATTAAATTTTGGGGGAAAAAGGATTTAGCTCTGCATCTCTGGACTGATATTGGTACCCACTGTACCTCAACTCCAATAAGTTTGCTGTGCTGCACTCATGTTCTCTGATTTCATTCACCACATCTATCCTGCTTCTGCCTACAAACACTATCCTTGTGTTTCCCTTCAGAAAACTGTCCTTGCCTTCCGAAGCCACTGTGCCCACTGAAACAGCAAGCCAGGACTGTTTTGTCTTTCCAAGGGCAGCCTTGAGCCAGCGACGGACTGATGTGTGAGTATAAAAGCCCAGCATCCTTGCCTGAGGCTAGCATGACTCCCATATGTGTCTCCAGAGTCCCAAGCGGGGTCAGGCTGAGTCTGCCCTTCATGGGATCTCCTTCTTTGCTGTTCTGCTTCCCTCACTTCCTTACCCATTTCTCCTGGGAGCACATCCTCCAAATAACTCTCATGGATCCTCATCTCTGGATCTGCTTCTGAGGAACCAGACAGGAGAGGAAGCCATAGTACTGCCCCATGCAAACTCTATCTCTTCGGGATGCCTCTTTCCTCCTGCCACATTCCCCTTCCGCATGCCAACCTCTTTCTTCATACAAGGCCTTTATTAACCTGATTGGCACCCACCACTCTGCTTTCTTTCCTCTTCAATCCCTGCCTCACCATTTAGATTCTAGGGACACCAAACTATAGTTCCTGAAGGCACAGACTACATGTCCATGTTTCTGCTGTGCCAATTACTCTGCACAGAGTACCCCTCCCTTCCTTGTCCTCCCGGAGAACTCTTATTTCCATCGTAACACACAACCTTCTCAAAAAACCGGTCATGAGTTTTATAAACCATCAACCTCAATCAAAAGAAGAAATCCCTTATTTTTACAAAGGCTTAATCCCTCCATCTCTATGCTTTATCTCCACTTTGCTCCTAGTTCTACCTGATAGTTAGCACACCTGATTTTACTTTATCTACTTGCCTTTACTATTGGATAGGAAATTCTTTGTTGACAAAAACTGTACTTACCCCACACTGTCTTCGGTACATAGCAAATAGCCAATAACACTGGAAGTGTTATATTATTTCTCTCCTCAAGAATGTTTTCCATCACCTGTCAATATGATGAAATCCCAACAATCATCCATAAGCCCACCCCCCCCCGGTATGAATACTGTTTCCTAAAACATCCAAATATATGCAAATGTTTCTTTTCTGCATAAGTTTGAAATTCTGGAATTCTTGTAATCTATAACACTCATTTTGCCATTTTCCCTATGCTTTTCCATTCTGCCACCATTAGGGTTTTGTAAAATCTAGGTTTATCCCCTCTCTGATGAGGTCAAGGACTATATCATATTCATCTTTGTTCCCTCTAAAATGTACTTGATAAGTATGTGTCAAACGAGTGAATGAATAAGACAAACAAATGTAACTCTTGCTTTCCTGATATTTCAAAAATCTTCAAATGCAGACTTATGACTTAAACTTTCTTATGTCCCCAATAGGGAATAGTGCCTTGTAGATGCTCAATAAATAAATAGTTGTTGAACTGAAATATTAAGTGTTTTAATAGTTAATTTCCACATGAGTTAATTCCACACTACCTTATTTTACAGGAAATGGAATGTAAGTTATGGGGATCTGTCTAGAATTTCAAAAAGCTCCAGTGAAAAACTGAAGATTAGAGATCATGGCTTTTGATTCATGACCAAGAATTTACTCCAAAAAGTCACTCGGTCTCTTTAAATTATATATAGTCAGCTCCTCATTATACCCTACGATATTAACCTAATGAATTATTCATGAACCTTGATTTACTTTCCATCATCGATTCCCAGCTGGTTATCATATTGCCAACATCAAGGCCACTACTGAAAAGCCTGCATACAGAAAGAGTAGGAGAGTATTTGAGCTCATGTCCTCCAAAAGTACAATATATTTAACACCTACTGTATGCTAGGCATTGTGTTGGGTGGTTTATTTACATAAGCTCGTTTCATCCCCAACAAGCCCTTTGGAAGATTCTGGTATAATAATTACGGTGTAGGTCCTTAGCTAACTGGACTTCATAGTAATAGAAGAACAATGTCCATCTTGTCCACTTAATCCTTAGTGCCTGGAATACTATATTGCAGATAGTAAGTGTCCAGTAAATATGCAGTGAATGAATGAACTTGCCTGAGGCTGTGAAGTTAGCAACACAGGAGCTGGGATGTAAACTGAGGTTCCTCTCCTCTTCCCATTACGCCATGCAGTGTCTTCTGTAGTTTTGCACCTCGGGGCATGGTGATCAGCATTCCCTGGGAGCCTACTAGAAACACAAAAATGTCATCCTTTCCACCCTCAGAACTACTGAATTAGAATCTGCATTTCACAAGAATTCCAGGTGATCCTTGTATGCACGGTAGCTTGAGATGCACTGTTGGAAGACATCTTTTATGGGATATGTCCAAAATCTGTAATAACTCTCATGATTTATTAACATCTTACTCTCTTCCAACAGAAGTGGAAATCAAGACAGTCTGGCTCCACAGTCCAGGCTCTTAGCCACCACCCAGCCTACTAAAAAATGGAAGAGGGCTGAATATCCTCAGCGCAGTCAACAGTGATGCTGCTGATCAGACCAGAGAAGGAAGACACAGAACAATTTAGAAGTGGTGCCAACCCAGTTGTAAGCCCAGCTTAGGTTCTGCAAATCTGTCACTTCATTGTTTCAGACACATGTGCATAAATCAAAACTGACTGTGTATTTGTGTGTCTGTATCATAAACTCTGATTATATACAAATATATATGTACAAACATGCACGTATGCAGACACACACGTGCACACATACACACGTTAGTGGTCTTAACTCAGGAATGGAAATCATTTCAATGTCTACTTCTGTTTCTTTTGCTAAACTTTTCTGCATATTCCATGGGAACCAGATCATTTGTTCTACAGCGGTTCTCACCATACTCATCTACATTACCGGAGGGGCTTGTTAATAATTCAAATACCTGAAACCCTCCCTAACCTACTGAAAAAAAAAACGATCTGCAGGGTTGGGCCCATGCAACTTTCATTTTTAACGAGCTTAGGGAATATGTACTTTTTAAATGAGCTCTTCAGGCATTTGTAATTCTCAGCTAAGTTTGGGAACAGATGCTCTTTCTTGACCCTTAAAAGTGCCTTCACGTTACCTGGCAATCTTAGTAAGACACAGCGTCTGGTTCAGCAAACCTGAGTTCAGGCCTGAGATTCTACATTTCAAGCCAGCTGCCGCTGCTGGTCTATGCAGCACACTTGGAGTACAAGGCTGTGTATCCATTGTTTTAATATTTATTTTCCTTTTTTTTTTTAAAGATTTTATTTATTTGAGAGAGAGAGAGAGCGGGGTGAGGGGTAGAGGGAGAAGCAGACTCCCCGTTGAGCAGGGAGCCTGATGGGGGGCTTGATCCCAGAACTCCAGGATCATGACCTGAGCCGAAGGCAGACGCTTAACCAACTGAGCCACCCAGGCGCCCCTTAATATTTATTTTCAATATCCATGGTAGCACTCTGTAAAACTAGAAACAATGCACTTCATCAGTTTGAGGACCTAAACCACTGTGTAGGATAGGAGCATCCTGGACTTTTGAGGAGCAAGTGGAGAGTCTTTTGTTTGGTGTTTGACATGAACCAAATAAAAACAGGTTATTCACTGCAGGCAAGAGGACTGATCCGTGTCTTTAATACCACAAAGTTCCCTCCGTTGCTTGACAGCCTGGGTACTTGCTAGAACACAAAATGATCATCTACATGCTAACAAGTTGTCATTAAAGAGTGATGCCCACTTTCAAAGAACAAGTAATCCCTGACATCCTATAAAGAGGTGATAGAAGACATGATATTTTATTCATCGCAAGGCTTCATTAACAAACTTTCTTTAAGGCAGCTGGGACTCTAGCCCCTTATCTGAAGAGCTTCACCACTGACTGGTATAGTCATTAGTTAAACCTAAAAGTTGTGAAGATGTATTGCCAAGAGGTGGATTTCATGGGAAGTAAAAAAGCAACTTCTGAATGGAGGCATGCAAAATGTCTTTTGCCAACTGCACACCCAGAGGTCTGAAATCGCACTGCTGGAGGCATGCTGACATAAGACACTGCCTGCTCATTGTGCAGGGGTCAGAGAAGCAGGGTGGAGGAAAGCCATCTAGTTCCCCACCTGTGCAGCCCACATTTCCAGGAGGATATATCAGCAAATAGTAAGAGATTAATAACAGCATAATACTAGAAGTAAGAGCAATCATCATCATCACCATGCCAGGGAAGTTATAAGTGATAAAAACCCAACTCAAATTGGCTTAGGAAAAAAAAAGAATAATTTATCAACTTACATAATTTTAAAATGCATAAATGGACTGAGGAGCCTTAATCACTGACATGGTATTTTGCTTTCTCTCCTTCTATCATTCTCTCTTTGTCCTACTTCTTAGTGTAGGTATCTCTCCTACGCAGACCCTCTCCACCACACAGAGGCTTACAGGAACATGGGGTCTCATGGGCCCATCTTGGATCATATGTTCATCCCTGAACCAATCAGTTGGGCTAGGGGATGGAAAGTGCCTGTGGGCCTGGGTCACATGACCAACTCATGACTTAGGTAGGAGTTGGGGGAGGGGAGGGCAGTTCTAAATCAACTAAATGACAAAAAGCAAAACAAAGAACTGTTATCAGAAGAGAAAACACTATCTAAAGCGGACTACAATTCCATTTGATCCTCACAACACTGGGAGATAGAGATGTAGATACACTATAGATATGTTACATACACAAATATGGACATATTCTGTTTTTAAAATGCGAAAAATGAAGCTTAGAGAGACGCGTTATCAGGATTCCTTTGGTTTCAAGAGATGAATCTTCCTTCAAAACAAGAGAAGGGGAAAAAAAAAACTCTCCAAAATCATAGGAGAGAAATACGCGTTGGTTAACACAATTGAAAAATTGAAAGTTCTGTCTCCTATCACAGCTGAATCCATAAGGCTGTGTCTCCCCCTCCCCCCATTCATCGCAGTACTGGCATGATGTGTAGGCAATCGCTTCCCTTACAGTGGTAAAGTTCATGCCAATAACTCCATGACAGTCTTGTCTTTGTGGTGAGACTGGAGAAAAGATTAGTGGTTTTTAAAAAAATGTTAGCAAATTTTCCTAGAAAAATTTGTGTAGTTTATAATGTATAACCATCTTTACACCAGCCACTGTGGGCATGGGTGATACTGACCAGCCTGAGTCACATCATTTTGTCACAAAAAAATACAGGGATGTGATCATCAGTTCCATCAGGCGAGCAAGGGGCAGGTATAGAAAAAACACAGCCCAAAAAAGTGTTTCTAAAGTGCCTGATAGGGGCACCTGGGTGGCTCAGTTGGTTAAGTGTCTGCCTTCGGCTCAGGTCATGATCTCAGGGTCCTGGGTTCGAGTCCTGATGCAAGCTCCCAACTCAGTGGGGAGCCTGCTTCTCCCTCTGCCTCTGCCCCTCCCCGCCCTGCTCTCTCGCCCACTTACTCTCTCTCTCTCTGAAATAAATAAAATCTAATAAATAAATGAATAAATGAATAAAGTGCCTGATATCTACTCCAAGAGATTAAGTAATTTATCCAAAGTCAAACCACAAGAAAGGACCTACCTTCCAGCTGAAATGGAGTAACAGGGACCAGACTGACTGTCCCACCTACAACCACAATCACAACAACAAAAATAAAACTAATAAAATGTATGAACCAGTGGTTTACAAGACACTGGAGACTCTTCTTCTACCCTTCCCTTAGACATTTCCTTAAGTGAGTCAACATCTCAATGCCTGGCTAAAGGGTCATAAACCCAGGAGTGCTAAGTTTAATCAAAACAGTTAATTAAAACCCAAACATGTTCTTGGTGACCATGTAACCAAGCTTCAAGTACTCTCTTTTGGACAAGGGCTAGCAAAATATTCTACCCAGAATTTGATTTATGAATAGTGCAGGATGAAGTGACTAATTGGCAAAATAATGAAGATGGAAAGGGAGTGGGGGAGCTGGTGGTGCTTTGCTTACAGAATTAAGGTTCTGGAAATAACTGAGGACAGGATATGTTCCTCAGACATAAATACTTATAATGAGTGTGGTAACACATAAACAACAACTTACTTAAACACATGTTGCCTATCAAAGAAAATGAACAGATCAGGACTCATAGAATGGAATCATTGCTTTTGAAGCAGCAAATTTTTAGCCTCCTAGAGACTCCTTATAATAGATGTCACTTAATTAGCATTCCACTAGGTCCACTCCATTATAGGTGAATTTGACCCCTCTTTCTTCCAAATTATGGAGTGGACCAGCAGAAAAAAAGTGTTGCTCTCAGAAAATGGCCTGCAAAAGAAGAAGAGTCTGGTTGTCCATATAACATGAATCTTTCCAGGCTTCACTGGCATTTAGAAGGAATTATGATCACATGTAATTTCTTTAAAAAAAAGTATAGTGCTGGGGCACCTGGGTGGCTCAGTCCGTTAAGCATCTGCCTTTGGCTCAGGTCATGATCCCAGGGTCCTGGAATGGAGCCCCACATCAGTCTCCCTGCTCACAGGGAGCCTGCTTCTCCTCTCCTCCCTGCTCATGCTCTCTCTTGCTCTCTCTCTCTCCCATTCTCAAATAAATAAAATCTTTAAAAAAAATAAAAAACAAAGTATAGTGCTTTCTATGTGCTAAAACTCCTATAGGTACTTTACAAATGTTTAATCCTGTGAAATACATACTGTTATTATCCACCTTTTTCTGATGAGGACAATGAGCTATGAAGGAAAGAAGAGTGATTTACAGCTGGACTGAGAGCTCTTTTTTTTTTTTTTTTTTTTCTGGGTGCCTGGGTGTCTGGGTGTGACTCGTGGCTAAAATAAGGGTAGTGGGCTTTGTAATGTACTATTTAAAGTCAGAAACCCCAGTGGACACCTCTAGGGCCAGTTCCCTCACCAATGCTATCTAAATGGCCCCACTCATTCAAGCAGCTTGGCTAAACACTGGGAACTTTGCCTTGAGCTTTCCCAAAGCCAAGATTCCTCCCACAAATCTGGGTGGTCTCACCTGGACAGAGAGCAGTCAGCAGTCCCCATATGAATGGGGACCAGGGGAGCACGTGCAGGGATGGTGTCTCCTGGACCCTTGATGCTTGGCTGGACTTTCTTTCTCTTTCTCCACCATATCATGTGCCTTTAAGTATAAGCTTTATGTGAGGGTGCTCTGTAGAACTGGGCAAGTCCTTTCAAGTATCCAAGCTTAGGAATCTCTGTACGAGGCACAGAAGTTAGTAACTGGCCCAAGTTTTGAGGGCTAGTTCATGACAGAACCAGAATTTGAAATTAATCAATCTATGTTTAATCACAATCACTAATCCATAGTCACAATGCCATGCTACTTGTCACTAACATCAGTACCTAAAATATAATGGTATGAGGACCTCTGGGGTCCTCATCCACCTCTGCCCTTTCTCAAGCATCTACAAGTGTCTTGGTGAGACCCTAGGGGTATTTCACATGGGTTTAGAGCCTGCCCTCCAAGGTTCTTCTGGATAAGAACAACAACCTTGCTGATGTCTCTGAGGTAGGTAGAATTCTAAAACATCTGAGATTTCTCAGTCCCCTGGTATACACATCATGCATCATCCCTTGGCTGAATATGGTGGATGGATTTTACTCTGTGGTGAGGTTACATTATATCCATGATATATAGCACAAGTGACTTCAAGATATGGAGATGATCCACATGGGCCTGACCTAATCAGGTAAGAGCAGGGAGTTTTTCCAGGTAGGTGGCAGGAGAATGCTCAGAGACGAAAGGGGACTCAAGGATAGCAAATGAGGACAGCTTCCAGGAGTTGAGACTGAACACTGCAGACAAAAAAAATTGGGACCTCAGTCCTACAGCTGCAAGGACCTGAATTCTGACAAGAACCTGAATGATCCTGAAAGTGGACTCTCCCCTCGATAATCTGGCCTCCAGATCAAAGCCAGCCTGGCCAACACCTTGATTTTGGCCTCATGAGATCCCAAGCAGAGAACCCAAGTAAGCCCACCTGGATCTTTGACCTACAGAACTGTGAGATCATAAATGAGTGTTAAGTTGCTAAATTTGTGGCCATTTATTATGTACCACAGAAAGGGAATATGGTTCCTGATCCACAGTCACTTGAGGGAGGGGGCCCAGCATGGTCACTTCAGAAAGCATCCTCCTTGAGAACATCTCTGCTCTTGATGCTGCCCTGCTGCATGCAGAGCCTTCGAGGTGGCAATCCTGGCTGGCTTCCTGCAGCGCTCCCTGGGGCAGTCTCTGGGCATCTCACAGAACTGGGGAGAAACTTCTCACACAAATCTCAGAATTCTTCTGCCCCCAGGACCTGAGCAATACTGCCTATGGCTGAAAGCAGCCAGCCTCCTGGGGAAAACAGCCCTGGCCACCTTAACTTTCAGCCCTGCCTTTCCACAGACCCCATGCCGAGCCTGACGGAAAACCTGAGAGAATATCACCTCCTACTTCTATTTCTCTCCTCTCTCACCCTGGTCATAGCCTCAGGGCATCTGAGCTAGACATTCCCAGATTTTTGTGGAATGATGTGAGTGAGAGAATGTTATGGGACAGTAGGTTTGTGTCCTCCCAAATTTATATATCGAAGCCCTAAACCCCAGTGTGATAGTATTTGGAGGTGGGTCTTTGGGAAGTGATTAGGTTTAGATGAGGTCTTGAGGGTGGGGCCCCATGATGGGATTAGTGCCCTCCTAAGAAGAGGAAGACACCAGAGGCTTCTTTCCCTTATGAGCTCACAGCAAGAAGGTGGCCGCCATCCACACAACAGGAAATGGGTTCTTACTAGGCACTGAGTGTACTGGGACCTTGATCGTGCACTTCCCAGCCTTCAGAACTGTGAAAAGTAAATTACTGAAGCCACCCGGTCTGTGCTAGATCTGTTAAAGCAGCCTGAACTGAGTAAGACTGAGAATCTCTTGGGTTCTGTTCCCCCTGGGGCTGCTGAGAGGCTCCCTGTCGGCCTGAACAGTTTACAGCTCCGTGTTACCACCCCCAGGAGACCTTGCCTGGGAAGGAAGCCAGCTTGAGAAAAGAAGAGCAAGTGGGGTGGGGGGCTCCGGGACCTTGAACCTGGATCCCATTTTTTAGACAAGAGTCAATGCATGCATTTTTTTTTTTTCCACTCAACCCTCTTTGGGTTGGGTTTTTGGCATTTACACTGAAAAAATTCTGACAAAGTAGTGTGGCTCATTCCTATAGAATTCCTGCCGGCCTCCTCACCCAACCTCTGCTTCAGTTTGCTCACATCCAGCCTCCCTCAACTACCCTTATCCCATCTGACTTGCCAAAAGGTTTGGTTCACGAATGCGGTGCTGTTTTCAGTCCCCATTGAATGTTTGCAGATGGATGGAGCTTTTTGCATTTTTTAATTCATTTCTTGTTTTTAATGCTCCATTTTCTTTCCTATGTAATCTCTCCATTATCCTGGACAAATACCAACCAGGTAAAAGTTTCCCAATGCCCTTAATGAAACTTCATGAACTCCTTCTTCTTAGAGAACCTGAGCCAGCTACCATGGTCAAATAGTTTATGATCTATCCAGGCAAGGAGTGCAGGAGAAAGGAAGATATAGAGGTACCTTAAACAATTGCCCCGGGCACTTGGTTTGGAAGATGAGACTGTCAGGGGAGAAACAGTACACATAAAAGTAAAAAATGACTTTGGTCCCCATGCAAGGGTGTTTGTTTTGCACTTATATTGGAGATTTGGAAAAGCTCTCCGGAAGTTTTAAATGGAGGAGAAATGCCATCCTGTCCAAGAAGTCATCTCTGCAGATGGGCTTCTTGCAGTAAACAAGAGTTTCTGCACACTGGGTGAGCCTGAGAAAGTTGCTACAAATCTTTTTTTATTAAAGATTTATTTATTTATTTATCTAAGGGGGAGGGGCAGAGGGAGAAGGAGAGAGAGAATCTCAGGCAGAGAAAGGAGGTCTTGATCTCACGACCCTGAGATCATGACCTGAGCCAAAATCAAGAGTCGGACACAACTGAGCTACCCAGGTGCCCCAAATTGCTATGAATCTTAACTCATTATTTTATTCCCTCCATGGGGGCAAAGTCAAACCTATTCTATAGGTGCATGTTGCTGTTAGAAAACTCAAGATCGAGCGGCATGATGATAACTCTCATTGCCTCATCCCCGTTCACCACCACTTACTGGGCACTTGATCAGTGACATGCACTGGGCTACACACCTTACAAGATCTGCAACGTGAGTAATATTAGTATCTCCCTTTGACAAGTTTCAGGCAGGTTAGAGTACTTACATCAGTTAGCTAGTCTGTGTGTGAGTCATTCTTTAACCTAAGTCTCTGATTCCAAAATCCTTTTGTGGCGAGGGAACCCATCCACATGAAATGCATAGTGCATGACTGCTATTTTCCTAATTCACACCATCACCTTCTACACAGACCCATATGCACCCAACATAGGCACACACTCTTCCCTGCTCCAACGGCTCCAACTTTGCTTATCCTCAACCCCAGATGTTGTGTTCTAAGAAGGAGACCCCACACAAAGCCTGAAGTGTAAGTATTGATCCATTTGAGCCAATCATGGCAATTTCATCCCCCTTCCTTAATTTAGTTAGAAAGTCGTCTATGACCCAACTCTGTCTAAGGAGATACAATGAGAATACACTGCCAGAGCTTCATGAAAATGTTTCTTAGCTCTTCAAAACAGAAGAGATGCAAGGAAGAGAAAGGCTCTTTTTTCTGTTTCTGAACAGTGATGTAAGCTCAGGAGCCACTGCAGCCATTGTGTGATCCTGAGGAAGTGAGATGGTGTGCCAAGAATGACAAAACAGAAAGTCAAAAAAAAAAAAAAAATCTGGGCTCCTAATAGTAGCATTGAAACTCTGAATTGGCCTGGCTAGAAGCTATTCCAACTTGACATTTAGTATTTGAAAAATAAATCCCTTTATTTATTGAATCATTGTGACTTGGATCTGGTGCATCTTGAAGTCAGATACTTTTGAAGATACTACTAATATTTCACTGCCCATTTGTGAGAATTCCAGTAAATGAGAGACCGACTGATTTATATTCTATGCCTCTTCTCCTCACTTTTGAGTCCTCCCATTCTGTAGGTGGCAATGGTCTGTTACTCACTAAAATATTCTTTTTGCTACAAAAATGAAAGAATGCAACCACCCATGACATGATTATTTGATTATGTTGCATAAGATGTAGCACACCCATCTTGCCAGACTCCTTTATTCCCATGACAGCCTTGAACAAACAAGCAACCACATTGGGGAACCCCAAATAACAAGGAGCTTTAAGAGACCTCTTGATGCTCAGGGTCCAGCAGACAACCAACAGGAAACTGAGGCCCTCAGTACTGCAGCTGCAAGACAGTGAATTCTGCCAACTGTGTGAACTTGGAAGTGGGTTCTTTCACAGCCAAGCTTCTAGATAAATCCTCAGTCCTGGCTGGCACCTTAGAGACAGTCTTACCAAGGACCCAGCTAAGTCGTGCTGAGACTCTTGACCCATAGAAACTGCAGGAAAAGGAATAGGGGTTATTTTAAACCACGACACCTGCAGCCATTTGTCATGCAGCCATGTAAGCTATCACAGATGTTGGCATTTGCATCACGCTAAGAGTAAGCACTTCCGGCAGTTTCCTCGTCTCGCCCTGGTTCCCTCCTTGATATAACGTACTTTGGCAGCTACAGAGTTTGAGTGGAGGATTTGACAGAACTGAGTCATATCTTGCCTTATTCTTTTCAATCAAACTAGCATTACTGTTTTTCCCCCTTTAAGAGGTGTTAAATACAGAATGATTAAGAATATTTAGTGCTTTGTAGCGTTGACCTAATTATATCTTATAAAAAGCACAGTTTTTTTTGAAATACCAGTAATCACTGGGTTTTGCCTATATCCATTTTTACAACCGCTCATCTATACAGTCCGAGAAAGTACCTATCCTTTATTTCTTGCCATCTCTGACAGCTCCTGGTAAAAACCAATGTTCAAGGAAAGAATTTAACAGTGATCAGGATGCAAGCCACAACAGGCAGAATCTCCAGGGTTTTTTTTTTTTATATAAAAAGTTCAGAAGATCTGCATTCAGAGAAACTTGGGTTTAATTCCAGCTAATCTCTAATTCACAAGGTGTGTGACTTGAGAAAATTATTTTTCTGCTAGCCTCCTGTCCCCTATCTGAAAAATGCCGAGACCAATAATAACCACATGCAAAAGCTTTCATGACATAATACCAGTAGAGTTCTCAGCACAGTACTTGGCACAGAACACACAGTCAATAAATAATAGAAAACATTTCATAAATACCAGCTATGTGTTAGCTACCGAACCAAAACTTTACTTCCATTAGTCCATTACACTTGTATTGCAAACATGTAGTTGTATCATACCCATTCTACACATGGCAACACTAATCCCTAGAGGGAGCAAGGAACTTACCCAGAATTCTGTAGATCATTAGTGAATCAAAACAAAGCTGTTTAATTCCAGAGCTGACATCTCCATGCTCCTCTCTCCTCCCCACTGCCCACTATTATCTACCACTCTTTAGCAAAGATATCATTTCCCTGTACTTTTTTTTTTTTTTTTTTTGAAGAATGGGCCTATCTGCTAACATGCCGTGCCCTGTATTATAGGGTAATGATACAAGGAAATGTGTCTCAGGTTGTCTTTTGAGAATTGCTTTGCTGTAAGTAACACTTAGGTCTCCTCAGCTTTTAGAAAAAAAACTCCTTTTCTTTTT
>NC_138378.1:6979721-6986770 GCF_054177405.1 Leptonychotes weddellii
TTTTTATTCTTATGTTAATCCCCATACATTACATCATTAGTTTTAGATGAAGTGTTCCATGATTCATTGTTTGTGCATAACACCCAGTGCTCCATGCAGAATGTGCCCTCCTCAATACCCACCACCAGGCTAACCCATCCTCCCACCCCCCTCCCCTCTAGAACCCTCAGTTTGTTTTTCAGAGTCCATCGTCTCTCATTATTTTTTTTTTTAAGATTTTATTTATTTATTCATAGAGACAGAGAGAGAGAGGCAGAGGAAGAAGCAGGCTCCCCGCTGAAGAGGGAGCCCGATGTGGGACTCGATCCCAGGACGCTGGGATCATGACCTGAGCTGAAGGCAGACGCTTAACCATCTGAGCCACCCAGGTGCCCCCTTTTCTTTTTAAAGGGAGAGATTGGGGCTTCTTTGCCCTTTTAGTCCCTGTTCATCTCATCTGATGGACTCTTCAAATGAAGTTATGAAATATCCAAGTATAAATCAGTGGAGTCATTGGGCAATCCCGTTAAATTATTGCCTTTCTTCACACAAACACATAATGCCCCAAAGGAGACCCCCTCCTCTTTCTTCACCCACTCCCACCTACTCTAGCTCACTCACACAGAGAAGGAAGAAGGATCTTATGGATTTCACCCCATCCTCTATTTGCATGTGAATGATCAGATTACTCCGAAGTGAATTTTGAGAACAACAACAAAAAGAAGTGCAAAACAAAATACAATGATTATGAATAGGAGTAGAGAGAGAGTCTGGTCCAGATAAATACATACTAGTCATGAGTTTCATATAGATCAGAAATATTTCCTTCTGCTCCACCCACTGAGGTGGAAAATTGATTCATCTGCTCTGCCAAAGCGCATTGTGTCTGTTCTCCATAATCCAACGGCCATCTTAGTTGATGTGCCACTGACTGTCTCTGGTTGGACACATAATCACAAATTAGTTCTATTAAGTATTTTCTGCTGTAGGAGGATGAGGAAAACAACCTACAGGTGTTACATTGCAGAATTTCATTGAATTATCTCTCCAACCTGCATTCAAACCAATCCCATGATTTATTAATTTTGTAAACCTAGATATCGTTCATTAAAGGTAAGATATTCAGGTATTAAATTCCACTGATCATACAGGATGGAATAGTTTAAATGGAAGCTGAATTACCTTTTCACTTATATTCAGAACATATATTCAGAATTTGCAATGAATATTTGCATCCTGCCTCCTCAGCATCTATTTCCCCCCGTTTTGCCAGCCATCTGTGGGTTTTTTTTTTTTTAAAGATTTATTTATTTATTTGAGAGAACGAGAATGAGAGAGAGAGAGAGAGAGTACATGAGAGGGGGGAGGGTTAGAGGGAGAAGCAGGCTCCTTGCCAAGCAGGGAGCCCGATGCGGGACTCGATCCAGGGACTCCAGGATCATGACCTGAGCCGAAGGCAGTCGCTTAACCCACTGAGCCACCCAGGCGCCCCTATCTGTGGGTTTTTAAGGGCATCTTCCAGCTTTCCATTCTCAGCATACACGATCAATCCTAGGACTGAACCAAAGAGCCAGACAACTTGTCTTGAGAACACTCAGATTTGGGCATGTTATCTAAGCCCAATCAAGGAAAGTGCATGGTGGGGCTTTCCCTAGAAATAGGAGGGAGAAAGGGCTCGCTTTTCTTCACTGGATTTGACTTCGGAAGGATTTAGCCTCACGTTGTCCTAGCAACCACACTGCAAATAGAAAAGAAAGGTTGTCTGGGAATAGAATCAAGAAAAGATGCGGAATTGAATGATAAAGAAAGAGAAGCAAGTAACTTTTGTCAATGTAGCCCAACCTGAACTAGATCTTGCCCTGTTCTGTTCAATTGTGTGAGCCAGTAAATTTGAGTTTTCTGCCTAGGACCAATTGGAATGGATATTTTGACCCTTGCCACTAAAGGAGAGCAAAAAGATACAATCTCTGATGGTTGTTAAATGGATATAGATCATTTCCTTGTCCATTTTGATTAAAGCAAACAAACAAAAAGAGGCCCCGTTGCACATCTGCATGGCTGGAAGCACTTTCCGTCAGAGGCTTGCTCCTCTAAGTTCGGACTGTTTCATCCATCTGACCCATGTGACCCATAAAGCATGAGTTAAGAGCTCAGGCTAGACAGCCAGACCAGCTGATTCCAATCCTGTTTCACTAACCATCATGAAACCAGCAAGCCCTTTCACCGCCCTTGCTCCAAGGTCTCCTCATCTATAATAAAAGCATTTTCCTTCTAGGGGTATTGTAAGGCAAGAATGGGATATTTATGAGAACCATAGAACAGTATCTGGCATGCTCTTAAGTAAATGAATAAAATGTCAGTCTTAAAATCTCATTTGCCTGAGAGTTGTCATATTTATAATAAATGTTCTGTATCAACCGACACGAATATATATCAACCATGGGTACCAATTTTTAAATTTTTAAACATTTACTTCCTTGTCTAATATCACCCCTTCCCTGCTGGGTACCCACTGCCATTTTGCTCCCCATGGTCCGCCAACCCATATGTACATCGAAAAGAAGCTCATAGAAATTGTTTCCCTGCTTCTTCCCATTTTGTCTCAAACAAATTAAACTTAGAAAGGCACTTATAAACTGATTCACATGCATGAGAAAACATTGGTTATAATTAATGCATTGACCTTACTCTGTATGTATAACCCATCTGTTTAAAAATGAAGAACGTGCCCCAATACAGAAGAATAGGTCAACAATATCAGAGTCTGAGGGACATGAAATAGGTTCATGGAGCAGTTATTACATGACAGAGGAAAACTGGATACAAGAAATTAATTTGGCTTAAATGGTCACCTTTTTAGGGTCTACTTAGATCCATGATCCCAAAAGAGACATTTCTAGTTAAGGGACTTAATTAGCATAGTCCTTCATTAATTCTTCTATATCACAACATCTATTAGCATCTACTTGTGTGACAGACACTCTGAGAGTTACAATAACTGATAGTATATAATTCTTATCATGAAGTTATTCCCACTCTAGTGGGGGAAGACAAAACCAAAATAATATAAAAGAAATGTGACAATATATTTCAATAACCATGTTCCAATTCTCTCCTAGGAGCTATATTAAATGCTGGTGATACAAAGATGAATTTTCTCATAAATCGTACAGTTAGAGAACTCACAGCCACATGCCTGAGCCATATATAAGATGGTAAAGCCAATGCAGTGCTCAACTGTGTCACATGGCAGAAGGAAGAAATTAATGATGTCTCTGAAGAGGAGGTTGGCTGGAAGGACTGCCCAAATTCTGTAATAGATTTTTAATAGGATGCTCTCTGGGGACAGGTTGTTTAGGAAGGTTTTGAGCTTTCTTAGACTAAAAGGAAATCTAACCATGACTGGATCCCCAATGTTTAGCAGGGTACTTCGTAAATAAATCTCAGCTTAACATGAAGAGCACAACTGTATTTCTTCCTATCCCTGTCAGTGTAAATTTTATTGGCTGAGAAGGCATCTTTATATAACTTGGTGAAAAGACCCACTCAAGTAGATGTCATCTTTCCTCCAAAGAAGACAGCTTCAGTGAGCAGAAAGGAAAGACCACAAGACTTCCTCTACCAGAGAAGTATTGCCATGGGCAGAAAGTTAGATGAAATCTAAGAACTCTGGTCAGCATATGCTCCATAAACAAAATTAAAGGTTTACCACAAGACAGGGTTATGTGTTTGCAGAAAGGGGCTTGGCATCCTTATAAATCAATGAGCAAAAAAGGCATATTCCCAGCATACAAGCTCCATGAGAACAGGGCCTGGGTCTGTCTAACGTGCTGTGTGTCCTCCTTGCCAAACCAAGTGATCAGCACAGACAAGGTGTTCAATAAATAGTCTCTGCGTAGACACCTGATTTGAAATCCAAATTATTGATGATTTACAGACTATAATTTCCAGGATGAAGGGGGAGAATGATCACTCAAATGCCATGGTGGAAATATAATTTGATTTGAACTTTAGAGCATTACAAAGAGCAATTTGGCAATCTGTATCAAAAGCTGTGAACATGTGCTTCATCATCATCTCCATCATCATCATCATATAACCTCAATATCTTTTAGCTGATATGACAGGCACTGTGCCAAGTACTTAATATGCATGCATTCATTTAATCCTCATCACAGCTTATGTGCTAGATATTCATAGTAACTCCAGGCTCACATGCAAGGAAGCATTCTTGGAAAGAGACATGCACCAAGTTACCCAGTGAGCAAGTGGCTGAACCAAAATTCGAACACAGCCACTTCTGACGTGAGACTCAAGCATCTCACTGCTCTGGTACATTGTCCCTAAACAGATAATGTAATGCATTTTTTTTTTTTATTGTGCAGTACCATTTCTACTAATCATTTGAGAATAATTAAGTCTGTGCTTCAAAATCCAAAGTATAAATTTTGCTTAACGTTCTTGTCACGTCATTTTGTGTCATGCTAAAATTATATTTCTTGAGCTTCTGGTTCACATTTCTTCATAAAAATGTCATTTCCATTCATTAGTTTGGAGAATTTGGGGGGGGGGACACAACAGCTTAAAATTAAACATCAGCTACCATATATGTTAAAATCTATTGGTCCACACTGCAGACCCCTACTGGCTGTCTCTCTTCTTGAATCACCACACCATTACATTTCTAGAATGAGCTTCTTCTATACCAAGTTACTCCTCTCATTTGTTTTTATATTCACATCTACAGACCTCCACTTTTGGTAAATAGACCGTTCAGTGAATTGGCTTTCAATGAACTAGCCCATACTTTCTACTCCAGGACCACCAGGGGAAAATATACGGAGTTCCTTCATTATGCAGAACAACTGACCTCCTTCAACTCAATTGCTCCATTTTAGAATAGACTCTGGGATTGGTTAAATAATTTACAGTATAGTAATACAATAGAACTATAGAGCAAATAAAAATTATATTGTACAAGAACAGTTAATAATCTGGCAAGACATTTAAAATGTATTGAGTGAATAAATACATTAAGGTTACAAAAAGGAGAAAACATATCACACCCTTTCAAGGGAAAAATTTAAGTTGCATTTGTGTTTATAAAGACATACATCACAGTTTTGTTTTGTTTTGTTTTTTTAAAGATTTTATTTATTTATTTGACAGAGAGAGACACAGCGAAAGAGGGAATACAAGCAGGGGGAGTGGGAGAGGGAGAAGCAGGCTTCCCGCTGAGCAGGGAGCCCAATGCGGGGCTCGATCCCAGGACCCTGAGATCATGACCTGAGCCGAAGGCAGACGCCTAACGACTGAGGACCCAGGCGCCCCCATCACAGTTTTTAATAATAGTTTTTTTCTCTGCATTGTGGGATTATAGGCTTTTTAAAAAACCTATATAAATACATTCATAAATACATACAATTGCTTACATTGATGAAACCTGGAAGAAAATTCAAGATGCTTATCTGTATTGTCTGATTACTCTCAAATAAATATTATAGGATGTGGCTCCACAAGGGCAGTGGATTTTTGTCTGTATCCCATTCTCTAGAGTGACCCCTGAAATGTCATAGACACTTAATATATAATTTTTGAAGGAATAAATGTATATTATTTTATAATTTTAAAGGCTGTTTTTTAAGTTAAATGATGCCGAGAAAATTAATCATCTGTAAAGTAAAAGAACGGGGTCTCTACAATATACCATGTACCAAAAATAAACTGCAAATAGATACAAGGCTTAGATATAAAAACAAGACTCTGGTCCTATCTCCCATCTATTCCTGATACAGTCTGAGTGATCTTTCTACAACACACTTTCGGTCATATCATTCCTCTATTTAAAAACTTGGAAGGCTTTCCCACTGCATTGGTATTAAAGTTTAAAATATAAAAAATACTCAGCATAGCCCTGAGGCCCTGCATGGTACGGTACCCGCCCACCACTCCAGTCCATCTTGTTCTCTCTCTCTATCCCAGTAGCAATGGGATTTTGCTCTCCTCTGAGAGAATCATACAGTCTGTATGCTTTCAGGATTGGCTTTTCACACTCAGCAAAATTCCCTGGAGATTCATCTGGGTTGTGGTGGATATCAATAGTTTGTGACTTTTTATTGTTGAGTAGTATTCTATGGTATGGTATATTAGTTTGCTTAAGGTTGCTAAACATTTGGGTTGTCTTTTTCTTTTTTTTTTTAAGATTTTATTTATTTGACAGAGAGAGACACGGCGAGAGAGGGAACACAAGCAGGGGGAGTGGGAGAGGGAGAAGCAGGCTTCCCGCCGAGCAGGGAGCCCGATGTGGGACTCGATCCCAGGACCCTGGGATCGTGACCTGAGCCGAAGGCAGACGCTTAATGACTGAGCCACCCAGGCGTCCCTGGGTTGTCTTTTTTTCCAATTTTGTGCTGCAATGTATAAAGCTGCTATAAACATAAATGCACAATTTTTTAACTGAACATAGGTCTTCATTTACTTTAGATAAATGCCCAGGAAGGTATTTGCTGGGTCATAGTATGATCACATGTTTACTTTTTTAAGAAACTGCCACACTGTTTTCCAGAGTGGCTGTACCATTTTATATTTTTCTCAGCAATGTATGAATAATCCAGATTCTCCCCATCCTTACCAGTATATGGGATTGCCATGATTGTTTTTCCAATTGTAGCTATTCTAGTAGACGCATAGTAGTATCTCATTGTGGTTCTAATTTGCATTTCCCTGAGAGCTAATGTTGCACATCTCTTCATATGCTTACTTTCCATCTACATATCTTCTTTTCCCCTTTGTGGCTATTATAAACAATGCTGCTAAAAAAATCTGTGTTAAAGTCTGTGTGGGCATATTTTTTTAATTCTTTTGGGTATATACCCAAGAGCAGAATTATGGGGTCATATATAATCCTGTTTTTAACATTTTGAGCAAACTGTTCTCAAAAGTGAACAGTACCATTTTACATTCCCACCGAAGTGTATTAGGGTTTCAATGTCACTGAATTCTCACCAAATCTTTGTATTGCCTGTCTTTTGATTTTAGCTGTTCTGGTGAGTGTAAAGCAGCATCTCACC
>NC_138378.1:6987270-7023559 GCF_054177405.1 Leptonychotes weddellii
AGAGAAATTAAGGAGTCGATCCCATTTACAATGGCACCCAAAACCATAAGATACCTAGGAATAAATCTAACCAAAGAGGCAAACAATCTGTACTCAGAAAACTATAAAATACTCATGAAAGAAATTGAGGAAGACACGAAGAAATGGAAAAACTTTCCTTGCTCATGGAACGGAAGAATAAATATTGTGAAGATGTCAATGCTACCTAGAGCAATCTACACATTCAATGCAATCCCCATCAAAATACCATCCACTTTTTTCAAAGAAATGGAACAAATAACCCTAAAATTTGTATGGAACCAGAAAAGACCCCGCATAGCCAGAGGAATGTTGAAAAAGAAAAGCAAAGCCGGCGGCATCACAATTCCGGACTTCCAGCTCTATTACTAAGTTCACTCACTTCTTACAAAGCTACATGGGTTAGGTATTACTACTGCGCCCATTTCCCAGATGAGGAAGTGTATCACAAAGAACACATGCAATGTGCCCTATCACACAGCTGGAAAGCACTAAAGCCGCATCTGAATCAGGCCCTCTGGCTCTAAAGTCTAGATTCCTAACTAAAGAGTTCATTTGACAGCTTCACTCACTTTCACTGGGGCTTTCCAACTACCTTATGCAAGTTTTAAAAATAAAATACAGGGAGGTGCCCAGCTGGCTGAGTCCGTAGGACAAATATTCTTACTTCGGGTTTCTAAGCTCCAGCAATTAGCACGGAGCACACCTCTCCCCCACCGCTCGGGCCAAAACATTTAGAGCATAGGAGTGTGCCTCGGCTTGACCCCGGCCTGGCCATGTTCCAGGAAGGCAAAGCTGCGGCGCACGGGGCGGCTTTAAGCGGATGACCCTGGCAGACCGAAGCCAACTAACTCGCAGGTGCTCACGGGGGTTTGGGCTCGCTCCCTCCAACCGCAGGCCGTGGTCCTCCAAGTTCAATTCCAGCCTCCCCGAAGCAGCCCGACGGCGCACCAGGCCCAGCAGAGTGGCTCGCAGCGCCTCTCAGACCTGTTATCTTGTCGGGAAAGCGGCGTGTGGAGGGGGCTGGGAGGTCAAGAGGCGCCGTGACCTCCGCTGACCCGCCCGTGCCCGTGGAGTGTGCGCCTGCGCGTTGTCGCCCTAGAGCCATTTTCAAGGTGAAAAGGAGTGAGCGCCCCGGGGTTGAGGCCCTCTGGACAGTGGACATGGCTGGGCCGCGTGGAGGCCTCTGTAAACTTCCAGATGCTGGAGGGCAGCGTGGAGCTGAGATCTCCTGATCTCCCGCCCAAGATAAGCCTCTTCTGCCCGTTCCCTTGCGGCGCATCTGGAGTGGCTGCCTCTGACTTGTGCTTCGCCTCGCCATGACGGGCTGCGCGGCTGGTTTCCGACTTCACCCCACTCCCGCTGTTGGAACCAACATCAGGTTACACGAGGTGGAGCCGATGACCCGAGAGAGGAAGGACGGCAGGTACTCTCTTAGCAGGTCAGCAGAGCTCCTGTACCCCCGGACCGCTGTGACTCCCACTCCCTAAGAAGATGCTCTGGTGGCTCATCTTCTAAGGACCATCCGTTGCGACGCTGTCTCTTTTCCCAAGCTCGATCGTCGGCCTTCTTGCCACGTGCCTCAACTTTGATTCTACCCCACCTGTACTCTCCGTCCCTTTCTGCCGCGACCCACCTTCTGAGGCAAAGAATCTGATGGGACCAGTCGCCACCTTCCCGACGCAGAGCATCCTTCCCAGCAGGACTCCTCCAGCCAGGTGGTCCCTGAGGCTCCTGGCTTCTCTCCTGACTTGGCCACTTCCAGGTTTATGTCGTCTTAGGAAGTTCCTTACCCTCCCTGTTCCTCAGTTTCCTGTGTATAAAAGAGGAGTTATCACAGCATAGTTTTTCAAAGACATGATACATGGGGAGGTGTTCAGGTCGTGTAGGCTGTGTCCTGTGCCTGAACCAGGTTGTCCAGGCGTGTCCCAGGTCGTACTGATCGCCCCAGCACAGTATTAGTGAAGCCTCTTTCTCTCTCAGTATTAGCATAATTTTGACCATGCGTTATTTGGACATCTTAACCTATGCCCATGTTATATTTACTTTTGGAGCAGACATCAGCCTCTAATCCAGGTTGAGATGGCTGGGTATCATAGTCCCATGGCTCAAAATCTGGCTAGCAACCCTGCCAGGTATTTTGTGCATAAGGACCATGTAAGTATAACAGATTCTCAACATGTCAGACTCCTCTCTGTGACACCCATGAGTAGTACAAACCACTGATTCCAGTCCTCAAAGAACAAGCATTTTCTATAGAGAAGAACCCAAACTGCATTTATCTCATAGAATATATACATTAGGACTTTTTTTTTTTAACGCCCTTAAACTTTTTTTTAACACCAAAAAATAGGTGACCTCAGTTTCTCTTGGTTGATCTGAAAAATTATAAGCCATGCCTGGATTCTCTTGTTTTTCTGATAGATTAGTTCTGGCTCTTCCTAAGGCACAGCTAAGATCCAGATGACCTTTCTCCTAGCCCTGGGCTTCTACAGACCATACACGTAAGAAATCAAAAGCCGAGGAGAAAATGTAACCCGACAGTCTCTCCATGCAGAATGTCGAGAGGTACTCGGAGCTGCTCTTCAACTGTTAAAGGCTTCAGGATTCCAAATGGCCAGATCAGTGCAAGGCAAGTCTCATGCAGTACTTGCCATGGTCCTTTGGGTCAAAAGAAATTTCCAGAGAAAGATCAACAAAGTCAGTGCCTTTATGCCAAGATTCAACAGACCAGAGTGAACATAACCATCTGTACTTCTTTATTGAACTGGGGAAAGTGGCAGAAGGAAAGACTGGCAGCTACATCTGTTGTCTAGAATTTATTAAGCTCGCATACACATATAGAGAGTCTTGAAGTTAATTTTTTTCTTGTGACTGACACATGCTATAATGATATCCTACACTTACTAGAACATAATAGTAATGTTCACATACACCAGGAATGAATTTCACATACCAGACAAATTTCTAAGAGTGGAGAGATTAGACAAGCCCTGGAAGCAAGTATTCAGCAGCTAAAAGAGCTGCTAAAATAATTGAAATAGGGTATTTTTATGTCTCTTCAAGGAAGTATTGAAAACACTATGCATTATTTATTTTTTAAATGGTGTATTTTTCATTGTGTCAGCTAAAAATATTTCCTTCATCCTGCTGATAAAACAACAAGCACTACAACAGAAATGATCCGTCACAGAATCAAAGATATAAGGAACAGAGGAATCTGATTATGGTGTTTAGCTTTCAAATTCTCACCTACAGTTTGCACTTTGTGCTACATTTGCATGATCTAAGTTCAAGTGAACAGAAAGCGAATAAGAAGAATCACAAAAACTGGCTTTCGACCATTTGTTTTGACTTTGAGATGCAACCCTCCTCTGTGTTCATTCTATAGGCTTGAAGAATTCAAGCTAATAATATCCTTTGGAGGGAAACTGAAGAGAATGACAAAATATTAATATGGAAGTCAAGATGCTTGAAGAGGTGATGATTGCTGCACTGTTTGAGATATTAAATTCCTGAAAGAAAAAAAAAACACCCCAAAATAGCAGTGGCTTAACCAATTGCTTATGTATTTCTCTCTTGGTGTGTCCAAATTTCCTCTTCTTAAAATAAGGGTACCAGTCAGATTGGGTCAGGACCCACCTAATGATCTCATTTTAACTTAATCCCTGTTTCAAATACAGTCCCATTCTGATGTACTTGGGGGTTAGGGCTACAACATCTGAATTTAGGGGTACAGGAGAGAGACACAATCCAGCCCATAATGGATAGGTACCATATAAGCACCAAACACGTGTCCTTGGCCTCCTGTTCTTAAGCAAAAGAATGGATTCTTATTTGGAGTCTACTTTCTCCCCTCTGGGTCTACCTGGATTGAGGAGAGGTCTAATACTAGCTTTAGCACACCATGTTCTCCAGGCCACAGTAATGGGTTCAGGCATGAATCCAATCAGAGTGGATCTTGGGAATTCTGTAGGAATGAGTCGGGGCTTGCTCCTTCTGGGTAGACTTTAATCTATGAGGTTGTACAGTAGCCAATTTGCCATCACTGAGGGAGAGCCTGGAATGGGGTGGTGGACAGCATGGTACACCACACGGACATTGACCATAATTTCAGTCCTACTGAATGAAGCAATGAGAGATCAAGAGAAAGTTCTATTGACATCATGTGAATCCTGAATCTGGCCACATGCCTAGAAGCAACAAGACCCTCAACTTTTCAGCTATGTTTTCTAAAGTGAATTTGAGTTGTTTTTGTTTTTGTTTCTCTTGGAGCTAAAAAAAGTCCTAACCAATCTAATAGGTACCCTACGTTATGGAGATGTTAAACTTTGAGTGGTTGCACGGGCATTCCCTTTCTTAGAAACAAGAGGAAAAAATTAATGACATGTTCATGTCATAGAACAAGTTTAGGCATTAGAAATGCTGCTAAAGTTCATTGAAAAATCACCTTGAGTTCTTTGAAACCATGCCAGATCAAAAGTCCCATCTTTCTGGTGAGTAGCAAGCATCTCACCAGACTTGAACACATCTATGTCTCATGATACTGAGACATTCTGAGGACCATTTTTGCCATCCCCCTCAAATGGTCAATGATCCCGTGATTCTCCCTTGAGTGTTTATAATAGGCTACAATTCTCTACAAAGCATAGCATCATGTTGTTGTCTCATCCAAGGTCAACATTTTGGGCAAAAGGCTTCAAACACATTGAAACTACCATTCCAGCAACTTCAGAATCAAGGATACCTGCCTTAAAAATGAATGTGCAATATTGTGCACACACATCTAGCCTGTTGCTTTGGAAACTTAATGAAGATAAATGTCATTGTTATCAACTTGGTATCGCACTCAGCTGGCAAGACAAGCCATTCTGGTATAAGCCAAGCCCTGAGTGTACATTATGGGAGGATGTTTATTTATGATGCACTTCAAGCCAGCCAGAATGCTACCTTGGCATTGCTAGTCTCTAGGAGGATACCCCAAAGCAATTGCCCTCTACAGACTTAAAAGATAAAACAAAATAGAATAAAAATGAAATCCTAGAGTCTCTGCATAATATATGTGTGTGAGAGAGAAAACACACCCATTAAACTGCAGCCTTTCAGAGCATGATGTCACAAGTCAGATCCTATTAAAGGAAGCAGAAGATGAATGTTTGCTCCAGGCAGCTGGAAGGAGTCAAAAAGAAAATACATTGTAAATCTTTCCACTGCGTGCCTAAATTGTAAAAGATGATTTTCAGCATCACACAGACTTCTTCCAATGAATAACTTCTTCCCAAGGAAGAAATTCCAAACAGTCAGTAAGTATAATATACGGATAGTCTGTCACCCAGCCACTCCATCCCTCCCACCCCCCACCACTTCAGCAACCCTCAGTTTGTTTCCTGAGATTAAGAATTCCTCATACCAGTGAGATCATATGATACATGTCTTTCTCTGATTGACTTATTTCGCTCAGCATAAGACGAACCATGAGAGACTATGGACTCTGAGAAACAAACTGAGGGTTCTAGAGGGGAGGGGGGTGGGGGAATGGGTTAGCCTGGTGATGGGTATTAAAGAGGGCATGTACTGAATGGAACATTGGGTGTTATATGCAAACAATGAATCATGGAACACTACATCAAAAACTAACGATGTGGGGCGCCTGGGTGGCTCAGTCTTTAAGCGTCTGCCTTCGGCTCAGGTCATGATCTCGGGGTCCTGGGATCGAGCCCCACATCAGGCTCCCTGCTTGGCGGGAAGCCTGCTTCTCCCTCTCCCACTCCCACTGCTTGTGTTCCCTCTCTCGCTGTGTCTCTCTCTGTCAAATAAATAAATAAAATCTTTAAAAAAAACGTAAAGGAAAAAAAACTAATGATGTAATATATGGTGATTAACATAATAAAAAAATATATATGTGGATAGTCTGATTAGCAGAGGGGGACTTGTGTATGATACAGTTTATTGCCCCAAAGCAAAACCTGACTGAATTTTGAGGAAGAAGAAGATGATACCTGGGGAGGAACCAGGGAAGTGTTAGAATCCACACCGGACGAAGTGGATGGGTTAGAGCATCCAGAGTGACTTGATTCACACAGACACCCCAGCTGAACACATCATTTTCTCTAAGGGTGGAGATGCACTTGTGATATTTCCCCCCAACCAGACTATGTGTGTGATTACCCCATCTCTCATGCAGGTGACTTCATGCAGTCACCTCTGTGAACCCAGAGCATTGGTTTCATTACCTGTAAATGATGTTAATGGAATTTGATTTTGGAAAGTTGTTTTTTTTTTTTTAAAGATTTTATTTATTTATTTGAGAGAGAGAGAATGAGAGAGAGAAAGCACATGAGAGGGGGGAGGATCAGAGAGAGAAGCAGACTCCCCGCCGAGCAGGGAGCCCGATGCGGGACTCGATCCCGGGACTCCAGGATCATGACCTGAGCCAAAGGCAGTGGCCCAACCAACCGAGCCACCCAGGCGCCCTGATTTTGGAAAGTTTTAAACATGACAATTAAGAATGACATTGGGCCTGTCCTCCAGCACAATTTTGTGGGCACACGTGGAGACAAGTCTGCACCCTCTACCACTATTGTGTTGCCAGGGAGAAAGGAGGTCCTCCAGTAGCCCAATATACGGAGGAGGGAAGCCCTCTTTGGAATAGGACCAAGAACCAAACACCAAAGCTACTGTAGAATTTCAAACTATCGCTAAATGTCTCTCGTATATTATACACACAGACATCTGCACGCATCTGGGCAGACAGCCACAGCATATGTCTTTACTTCCGTGAGTGCACCACAATATGTGCCACAGAGCAGCTTAGGTGAACGCAAAGTAAAGGGAACACAAAAAGAGTGGGGAGAGAAAGAAAAGAAACACAAAAGAACAAAGTGAAAAGGAAGCATGTGGAGAACAGAAGTACTGAGAAAAAGATATGGATGGAAAATGGCAGCATTGTCAGTTTGCTTTATTAAGCATTGTTTGGCATGCCTCCAGATTAGAGACCCATACTCTACTGAGTTGAAATCAATGAATGACTGCCATATTGAATTGCAGAGGTATTGGATATTGGACAGAAAGTTAGTTTGAATTTAGAGTGGGAATTTAATGTTCCAATTTGTCATTCTAAGATAACAGAATTACCCTAAACCCCTAGATCTATTGATTGACCTTAACATCTTTTGGGAGGAGGAATTCTGCATTATAGATTTTCATATAGCATTGATTACAACTTTCTAGATATCCACCTTTAGATTTGAGAATGGCTGTTAAAAGATTCAGAGGGACTATTTTGCAAAACTCCCAAAGTTTAATCTAGCAAGTCTAGAGGTATCTTTCTAAAAATACTGATATTAGAACATTGACAAACTACAAGGATTTACTATATAATATTTGATAAAAGAGGGACATGTGGACAGATGTCAAAAAACAAAAGAGCAATGAGAATAGAATCAAACCTCAGATTTGGGAAATCATCTACAGACTCATGTGTGAAGGAACTCTACAAATCATCTCACCTGGGCATGACAGATATTCTTCAATTTCTATGTCAAATCCAATTCCAAGTCATTATCTGTGTTAAGAGGGATTCTGAGGCTAAATGGGAAAACAGCTGGCTTTCCTTTATTCACACCAATTCTGACAACAAATGTGTGGGTTTTTCTCCCACTGATCAATTTTTCAACACCAGCTGGGTATCCTACAAATCAATTCAATTCCAACATTATCTACCTGGAGTTAGCATCAGATCTCACAAGTTAATAGCTTAATGGCAAAAGATTGCCTCTATTTCAGATGTTAATCACAAGTTGGAGCCTCCCATACTTCTGACAGACCAGTTACAAATTGGAAGTTCCCAGGATCTCCTCCTCAGGTTACTATAATGGCTCAAAAAACTGAGGGAAACACTTACTTATATTTACCAACTTTTTATATAATACAGGATATCCTAAAGATTACAGATGAACAAAAAGGTATTTAGGGTGAGGTCCAGGAGGGTGCTCAGCTCAAGACCTTCTGTCCCTGTGAAGTTGGGGTGCATCACCTTCCCAGCACATGGATGTGTTCACCAACCCGGAAGCTCTCTGAACTCTGCACTTGAGGGATGTTCATGGAGGCATGACTGCTTATTAACTCAGTCTCTAGCCCCTCTTCCCTCTCTGGAGGATGGAGGGAAAAGAGGCTGAAAGTTCCAAGCTTCTAATCATGCTTGTTCTTTCTGATGAACAGCTCCATCCTGAAAGTACCCAGGAGTCCCCTAATTAAAACAAAAGACACTCCTGTCACCCAGGAGATTACAAGGGTTTTAGGAGCTCTGTGTCAGAAACCATGGTCAAAGACCAAATGATAAAACAAAAGAAGCTCCTAGCACCTCTATCACTCAGATTATAAGGATTTTAGGAACTTGTGTCAGGAACTAGGGGCGGAGACCTATATATAAAGTCATGAATTTAGGGAAGTGACATCTCCACCTCATTCACAGGTGTTTCTGTTAGAGTTAAAAAAACTGAAGCCCTTATCTTTAGAAACATTAAATAATTTGTATAATGTTTCAAAGTGAATTGCTAGAAACTCTCTTACAAGATCCTAAGTTTCAAGATATTCTTACCATCATCAGTATAGCATTTGTTGCCAAGCTGTGTTACCTCCTACATTGATGGTCTGGTACATTTAATATAGAGTTGGATCAAAAATGTAATCAACTCAATACTTACAACAGCAGATGGCCCATTATGAGCAACCAAGTTATGAAAATTTAACCCAGCCAAGCTGTCCAAAACATGACCTCACTAGACAAAATGGCTACCAAGAACTTTTCCAAGTTATCATCTTGAAGAGGAAAATTCCCAAACCCAAATCAACTCAATTCTTCCTTTACTTTGTAGTTTCCTAAATTATAGTACAAGGAACTAGAAAGAGAAAAGGAGACGTACCACACATCTTCAAGCAGAAATGTCAACCTGTTGGCTAATTGTGAACTTGTGATTAACCAAAACCTCACCATTTTTCGAAAAATAACCTACACACATACAGACATCAAAGAGACAACAAAGGCAGTTGGGTTAAGAACGTGGCCATCTATACATGTTAATAAAAGGATTTGTTTTAATCTAATTGAACTTTCACTTTTATGCCTGTTCCAGGTGGTCTTTTTGGTTTGGATCTATCATTTTATAATCTGAGGTATTTTTCAATGTGATTCCATTGAAAGCCGTTGCTAAACTTAGGTCATTTAAAAATTTGAGAAGCATGGCTTTAGAATTCAAGTTGACATTCAGGTAAAAAGGCAATTTGGAATGCTGATCTGTCATTTAAGCATCTAATTTAGCATGTAGTATCATAAGAGATTAGAAGTTATCTCATACTATCAACCCAACGTGGACTCATCAATTAATACACATTGGCCATTGTTAAGATAATCACATCCTACGTAATTGTGCTATTATTTAGCCAATTTCTTCCTTCTGTCCAGTAGTATATGTTGAAAAAATTTTGCCAAATATTTTCTGCAATCTCAATATATCTTCTGTCTATGCCACTCATCTCTTTTAATAATTTGATTTACCATTTTTTTAAGTTTGACATTTATTTTTGTTAACTCACACTAGGGAGTAATCAATTCTTAGTGTGCCTGCTTGTTTAATAATGCATTCCAATATATTCCAGCAATTGATCGCAAACATTCTGGTCTATGGTTCCCAGAAGTGACAATTTACCACCTTTTAGAAAATTACTACACGTCTGTCTCCAAATTTGATCCTTCACTCAGCCAATACCATCTGTTATGGATGGATGGCAGACTGATTCCTTAGCCATGTGTCCAAGTTTTTCAGTATGTTATTATACTTAATAGTAGAGAATGTCATCTCACATTGAAAGTGACTAAGTAATCTCTTCTTTGAACATCAGGAAACTGTGGCCCACAGACCAGCACATATTTTTATAGTGCTCGACAACTAAACATTTTCTATAAAATAGTTCTAAAACATTGAAAAAATTAAGAGCAGAATGACCTTGCATGACATGTAAAAGTTACATGAAATTCAAATTTCAGTTTCCCTAAATTAAGTGCTACTAGAACACGGCCCCACTTACTCATTTATATATCCTATAGGCAGCCTTTCTGCTGTGACAGCAGAGTTAAGTAGTTGCCAGAGACCAGGCTCCCTAAGCCAAAACTATTTAAAAATTCTAGACCTTTCCAGAAAAACTTTGCCAACCCCGGATTTATTTTAAGTTGTAATACGTCTTTAACTGACTGAGCCACCCAGGTGCCCCGTAAGTTGTAATATGTCTTTAGTACTCCCCTTAATGATGCTTGTTTGACACTTTCAGATTGAAGGTCAGATTTCTTGGTAAAGAAGATAGAGACAAAAATGAATGAATGTGCCACCATTTCACTTCCCATTACGCCCCAAGCAGATGTGCTGATTCCAATTTGTCTTCTTGCCTGACACATCACTGTGAAGCATTTTCCCCTTTAGATAATATTTCCACAAGGTTTAATGCATCACAACCTTCAGTCTTCCTATAGATCCTATAGATCTGTGATGACTTCCCCACTCTGCTCAAGTTCCTGAACACTTCAGACATCGACCTGCCCGCTCACATTGGCTTCTTCAGATCTTTCTTTCCCACATGACCAGATAATCACATATTAACTCTAAATACCTGGTTATCGCCTTTTAGTGACAGTATGTTTTAGAATCTCTTTTTGAGTGATTGTCCGATTTCTACTTCTTTTAAATCTGATTTTGTACAGGCAAGTATGGGGATTGAATTTAGGTGACACCAGCCCTCCACTCTGTAATTCTTTGTACATCCCAGACATTGCTAAAAGTTGAACATGCTATTCACTTAGCCCCCAGCCCCAATGTGATCTTAGACCTCTGATTGAGCAGGAGATTAAGAGACCAGTCAGAGTCTGGAAGCCCTGAGTTAATCTCAGTCTGAGAAGCAGAAATCCCTCATTCAAAACTAGACTGATAGTATTTATTGAAAGTTGCAAAGTTTTTGAATTACCCATCTGGTTCACTAAAGTTCAATAGCCTCAAGATATTAAAATATATATATATATATATATATATATATATATAAAGGGGAAATGCCTGCTCAGGATTTGCTAAAGTGGAAATTTTAAAAACCAAGATGTATTTGTTAGGAATATAATCTCTATCTCTCAATGTAAGAACATGACAAAATGCATTCTGATAAGAGACTTCTTCCAGATTGCATGTATATTTTTTTCCGGTGAAGAAGAAAGAAGGCATTTGAGGAGAAATTGATCCAGATTCTCAAGTTATTCCTGAGAAAAGGAGTAACCCAGCTGCCCATCTGAGAGATGTATCATCTGTCTTGTACAACATTCTGGGGGGAAAAAATGAATGATAAAGCTTCCTTTTTTCCTTTTTAAAAATTTATCTAGTATAAGTGGATGTGTGATACATTCACTAACAGGTATACAGAGCAAAAATCTCATCTATTAGCTGAACATATGAAATTACTGATATTTGACAATTTTTGATCATCACAAACTATAATTTCATGCTTAAACCTAATGTTTTAGAATGACCCAAGTATGAAACACAATCAAACCTAAAATCATTATGAATGGAGCTTGAAGTGAAAAATCCTGATGACAATATATATGGATTTTTTTAACCAAAGAATAACTTTAGAAGCTCTGCTTTCTACCAGTTTCTTCATTTATTAAGACCAAACAGACCCCTATCAGTTCAATTATTCCATATAACAGTTTTTAAAAATTAGAAAGATTAAGTTTATTTGGAGGCCCCTGTTTAGGTTCTTTGAAACATATCCTAAAAAAAGTGATAACAGGCCTTCAGGAAAGGATGTACTCTAATGATGAGCACCAATCATCCACCAAGATCTCCAAAGAAATAGCCCATGAAACAAAAGGCAGCTTCAGGATTGAAAACAAAGAAGGTTTGTCATCCAAATATGCTGAATCTCCAGAAATTACTATGAGAGAGTACATGGAGTTTCTGTAGTTTTACAGAATCCTCAGAAAATCATTCTCTTTCTGTAAAAGAGTATATTGCCTGGGATACACTAAGAGGAGATCCTGGAAAAACCCCACTAACATGAAGTCACAGGATGTGCACTCTGAACTTCACAACTTAAATATATTTGCTGGATGGAAGATGGAGAGGAGTGAGTGGTAGAGAGAGGAGAGTAAGGTAGGAAGAGAGAAGGGGAAGGAAAGAAGCAAAGGTTAGATGAATTGTAACATCAAAAGGAACTGAAATCAAGGAGGGAAGTAAAATAATGTAAGATAGCTACATTAAACACTACAAAAGATTACTGAGATAAATCAAAGAAGAACTAGATAAATGGGTATATATACCACAATCACGGGTTAAATCACTCAATAGTATTACAACAACACCAGTCATACATGATTTATTGGTCAATGAGCCATCTACCCATCCATTCATCATTTATTATAATGCATGCCCTGAATGCAAAGAAGAATTATACACGATCTAATTGTTAAAGAGTTCTCAGTTTAGTTGGTACTTTAAACATGGACGATATAATTAAAATACAAATATGTACACATATATAGATAAGTTTAAATACATAGCATTGTTGGAATATAGAGGAAATAGTAGAAATGCCTTAAACTGTGTCTAGGAAACTGACTAGGCATGTAAAATGTGGATAATGGAGAGAAGGTACCTCTGGAAGAGGAATGGGCGTGGGGAAAATGACGGCCAGTGTTGATAGAGCGATGAGGAGTTTGAAAAAGGATTCAGTAGACACAAAGGAGAGCAGGCTAGTAGTAGGATGCGACCAAGACACAAAAGCTGTACATGTCCTCAAAGAAGCTTTATGCAACAGAGAACCAGTGTTTAGTTTTTTTGTTTGCTTGTTTTGGTTTTATAAGCGGATGATATAACGTAGTTGGTTTTGTACAAAGGTAATTTGGTAAGATGAATCAGCAAATTTGCATGGAATGGTTAGAAGCAGGAAACCAAGTACTCCATTTAATATGTAAAAATATCCCCCAGATATATTTTCTCACTTGAACACTGGCAAGACAACTGATAACCACTTAGAACTTGGGAAGAATTTTATTTCCCTAAAATGTATTAATGTACATCGCCATCAGTAAGTAGAATATTGAATGATTGGTTATAAATTATTCTGTCATTGTGCAGCCATCAGAAGGCATGTCTGAGGCATATTCCCATTTGGGGGCTCCTAACAAATTATTAGTGTGTCAGCACGCTGTGGTAGCCACTTTTTCCCCAAACTCCAGTGAAATCTGTGTGATCAACATGTGCTTACTCTACCATTGATGCTTAGAGACCAATACCAGGGAAGAAATACAATATGAATGTAATTTCAAGTTAATTCAATTAACATTTTTCATGTGCCTTCTGGACCCAGATTCCTTTTTTGCCATATGAAAACTTACATAAATAAGCAACGAAAACATCAGATATGACTTGGATCTATCACTCCCCTTGTAGACACTAGGGAAAGGAATTATATCTCAGGAGCCCCCTCAGTCCTGCTGGACTACACCTTCACAGGCTGTGCTCCTTAGGGGCTGTATTAGTCAGCTAGGGCCGTCATAACAAAATATCACAGACTGGTGACTTAAACAGCAGGAATCTATGTTCTCACAGTTTGGGAAGCTGGAGGTCCAAGGTCCAGGTGCCAACAGGGTCTGTTTCCTCTGAAGAGGCCTCTCTCCTTGGCTGGCAGATCCTATGCGCTCACATCGTCTTTTCTCTGAGTGCCTGCATTCCTGGTGTCTGTTTTTCTTCCTATCAGGACACCCGCCCTATTAGATGAGGGCCCCACCTTCTGGCCTCATTAACATCCGAGCTCAGGGCTTCAACCTAGGAACGTTAGGGGGTGGGCTGGAGGCGGGAGGGAGACAATTCAGCCCATAACAGGCACTTTACACAGATCAGCTTAAAACAACACGGGAAACATTTTACGACACATTTTACAGAAAAAGAAACAAAGACAAGGGCAACGAGCCTGTTTGCCTAACGTCCTACTGCTAGCAAGTGGGGGAAATGGGGTGAAAACTAGGTCAGTCGGGTTCCAAATCTGCCCTCCTTCCTCTCCACGGGGCTGTCCCACCAGCTCTCTTTGTATTTTTCATCTGTGTAATATTTGTATTTTTCAAGTGTGTAAATAGCATAGTTACTCAAGAGTCCTAAGTGGAAGCAAGGGCATCAGGGATGGCAGAGTCACTTCACATATCCACCCTCGGTAACCCTGTATCAGTTTGGGATTTCTACTGTCACACTTGACCACAAACTCAAGGGCCTAGAGCAACTCACATTATCATCCCACAGTTTTGTAAGTCTGGGCAACCCTCAACTGGCTTCTCCGCTCAGCGTTCCACAAGGATGAAGTCAAGGTTCAGTCCGCTTGGGATTGTAGCTGAAGGCTCTGGTGGGGGGACAGGCCACCTCCAGACCCATTCAGGTTGCTGGCAGAACTCAGTCCCATGTGTTTGTATGACTGAGGTCCATGTTTCCTTGCTGACTGCTGGCCAGGAAGATTGCTCAGCTTCTAGAAGTTTCTGTCCACATTCCTTGACTTGTAGCCTCCTCCAACTCCCAAGCCAGCAAGAGTGTATCCATCCCTCCTCTTGCTTCCAATCTCTCTGAACTGTTTCTGTTCTCAGTCAGGAGAAAGCTCTATTTTAAAGACCCATGTGGGAACACCTAGGTGGCTCAGTTGGTTAAGTGTCTGCCTTCGGCTCAGGTGATGATCCCAGGGTCCTGGGATCAAGCCCTGAATTGGGCTCCCTGCTCAGCGGGAAGCCTGCTTTTCCTTCTACCTGCCGCTCCCCCTCTTGTGTTCCCTCTCTCTCTTTGACAAATAAATAAATAAAATCTTAAAAAAAAACATAAAGACCCATGTGATTACACTGGGACCACTCTGATAATCCAAGATAACCTCCCTATTTTAAGGTCAGCCTATTGAGGTCCTCCCTATTTTAGCAAACTTAATTGTATCTGCCAAGTCCCTTTTACCAGGTAACATAACATTCTCAGGTACAAAACTAGGGATATCACAAGGGCCAAAATTCTGCCTACTATACCCACCCAACACACAAACGTATGTGAGCATAGGTCTTCACCAGTCATGCTAATCTCCAGCTCATGGAATTGATGATAAACTTGGAAATGCATATAAAACTAGAGGGGAGGGCGCCTGGGTGGCTCAGATGGTTAAGCGTCTGCCTTCAGCTCAGGTCATGATCCCAGGGTCCTGGGATTGAGTCCCACATCGGGCTCCCGGCTCAGCGGGGAGCCTGCTTCTCCCTCTGACCCTCTCCCCTCTCATGCTGTTTCTCTCTCGCTCGCTCTCTAAAAAATAGATAAAATCTTTAAAAAATAAATAAATAAATAAATAATAAAACTAGAGGGGAATGGATCACCTCTGTTCTAGAATTACTTTTTTTTTTTTTTTAATGCATACAGGATCTGATTCCTGGTATGAAGGGAATGCAGGGGGATTGTGTTAAGGTGGGAAAGGTTATGTAGACATGTGTGCAGTAATCACTCACTCCAAGAGGGAGGTAGATGGGTTTTGCAGAGCTTGAATCATCCACCTGAATCAAGGAAAATCTTGTATATATACAGTTCTAGAAATTTCCATAAAGTTTGTGGACCACAGGCCCTTCTGTCCAGAGGTACCTGCAAGAATAAGGTAGGTTTCGGGGCACCTGGGCGGCTCAGTCGTTAAGCGTCTGCCTTCAGCTCAGGTCATGATCCCAGAGTCCTGGGATCGAGTCCCACATCGGGCTCCCTGCTCCGCGGGAAGCCTGCTTCTCCCTCTCCCACTCCCTCTGCTTGTGTTCCTGCTCTCGCTGTGTCTCTCTCTGTCAAATAAGTAAATAAAATCTTAAAAAAAAAAAAAAAAGAATAAGCTTGGTTTCTTCTCCTAACCCTAATTGCTATAGCCCTGGTATTATGGTAAACTGAATAATGCCCCCTACAGTTTTCCATGTCCTAATCCCCAGAACCTGTGAATGTTACCGTATGTGGGCAAAAGAGACTTTGTAGATGTAATTAAGTTAATGATCTTGAGATGGGGAGACTCCTGGATTATCCAGTGGGTCCAATGGAGGGTCAGAGACAGTGATGTGGAACAGAAGTGGAGGCCAGAGACAGAAAGATTTGAAGATTCTGGGCTGCTGGTTTTGAAGACGGAGGAAGTGAGCCAAGGAAAGCAGGTGGCCTCTAGAAACTGCAAAAGGCAAGGAAACAGATTCTCTCCTAGGGCCTCCAGAAGGAACACAACCCTGCTGGCACATTGATTTTCGAACTTCTGACTTCCCAAACTTAAGATAATAAATCTGCGTTCAGTCCCCTCACTGATGGTGATTCACTATCACAGCAATAGGGAACTAATTCATCTGGCCATATGTTTGAGCCATGTAAGCTCCTTGGCCTCTCACCCTCCATGTTTTCCTGTTCCAACAGAGAGATCTTCTTCCCTCTCGGGATAATATGTGAAAAGGAAATATTTCAAGGTAGACATCGGATAAAAGTCCATTCCCTTACCTGACAGACAGCCCTCAGTCCAAAAGAGGTCCCCTGCCTCTCCAGGCTACATTTCTCTTTCTTTGCAACTGCATTTTTAGGGAAGACACAAGGAATGAGAGGGCAGACAAAAGACTCCAGAATTTTGTCTCATTTATTGAAACTGTTTTGATGGCTTCTGTCCTTTTATTTTGTTATTCGACAACCCTAAATCAGTAACAATATGAATAAGTGAAGATAGGTTTGTGCAAATAAAATCGTGGGAAATTAACATTTTATTACACGTAAGAGCACAGTAATGTCACATAAAACCTGCCACCTGAGCACTAAACATCTGTGCAAAGTACAGGATGGAACGTGGCAGGTGGACACCAGGCAGCTTACCTGGGAACACAATCGCCAAGTTCGGAAGCCGAAGCCAGAGAAAGAAACCATTCTGCCGATGGTGATGCTGAAACATCTTCCCGGACCCTCTGGTCCTGAAAAACCTTTGCTGAATCCTGAAGACTCATTGAGATTTCATTGCTTTTTGTCCCCGCCTCCAATTTATGGTCCCCTCCAAGCAGAAGCTTAAGTGACAAGCTCAGCTCTTGCTATCCCACCTTCACATCCGGTGACAGCTGACAACCAAGAGCTGAAACTTTCTCACCACGAAGTTTATTCCCTCCTGATGGCTCCATTGTGTTTTAATGCACATCCAGCTGAAATTACAAATAGAAATGTAGCCCAGGTTCTGGGAAATGACATTTTATTCTTTGGCTCTTCTCTCTGATAACTGTTTTTGTTATCCTATTAGCCAGATGCAGAAAGACTCTGAAGTCATCTACCCAATGCTTATATTCTTGTATCATCTTTATGAAAACAGGTTTTGTTCCCTTTCTTTGTGTGAGGGAGAAAAAAGATTATATTAATGGTTTCAGACACCTCTGTGGCAAAAATGCAGAGAGGCCACAATTAAACTTCAGTGGAGGATAATCATCGGGAAGTTGCAAATAAAAAGCAACGCACACCATCATGGATAAGGAACTGAGGTTGCAAATAATCTTCAGAAAGTTGCATTCTCTGTAACTTGGGCTAGACCGAAGCTGTGACTCAATCTTCCTCATCTGGTAGCATTTCTTTTTTGCTTTGATTTTGGCTGTCTGGTTCACAGTTGTAGTGATAACAAAAGCCTTGCAATTTAAAAGCAATGAAATTCTCAGTTGATAGGGCCTGGGAAGATATAACCAGCGAATCTGATTGTGTTACAAACAAGTTCACTCTCAAAAAAGGCAGCAGATGCTACAGCTGCCCACCAGCCAACCCAATCCCCACTGAACTCCACATCTACAAAGATAATTAAACTGTAATTAAATGCTCTGTACCCTTTTAAGCAATGGATCATGCAATTTAAGCACTCTTTCACTGCGATGGGATAGTCACGTGTTCTGGGGACAGAAGACGACTTTGAATTGATTTTGCTTCACTGTGTAAACAAGCAAATGAAACAATCCATCTGAGAAGCAAATGGCAGGAAGTAACAGGCTTGGTCCACCCCAAACCTGGTCTAAGTGACATATGCATTGCATATGGTTGCCTAAGATCACTTGCAAAAATAAATGATAGAGTATAGCAGAGGAAATCACCCCCAGCCAGGGAAGGGTTGAGCTGGTTGACCCTGTGAACAGAATCTCAGTTTCTCAAGAAATTGATGGTAAGGAAAAGAATATTTCAAAAGTAGAGACTTAGGGCTATAATAACTTTCCCTCTGCCAATGTATGCACACACACGGACACACACACACACACGGACACACACACACACACACACACTTTTTCCCTTCGGTCCAGTGAGGATGGGAAGATGCTGTGATTTGCCTGGAATCACACTGCCCAGTTATGGAAATCTAGCTTCCCATCCCTGACCTCTGCACTCTGGCTCACACATTGATATCTCAGTGTCCATAAGCCTGCTTCTTCCAGCTCCAAAATGTGGGTGTTTATTGAAAGACTATCTAGACAGATTTGTGTCATTAATTATGAAAGGATACAAAAACTAGGAGAGATTATTGCAAGCATATCTGTCAGGTTCTATTCTTAAGACTTGGTATGCTCAGTTAATCCTCATAACAACCTTCCAAAGCAGATTCTGCCTCTGGTATTTACCTCCTCAGAGGGGCCTCCTCCAACTATTCTTTCTAAAATACTTCCATTCTACTTGTCCCTCCCCACTTCTCACTAACTGGTACCATGTTACCCAAGTACTTGTTATTTCTTTATTATCTCTCTCTGCCAGTGACATCTAAGTTCCTTAGTCACGAACTTATTTTATTTTTGTTGAGTCGTCTAACGAATTATGATCTTTTTGCTCCAAAATGTGTAGTGCCAAAGGTAATAAAGCTAAAGTGGATCTAGGATTCCAATTGGAGTTCATCTGAATCTTCAGCCAATGTTTTAAATTACAAACCAGTCTTGTCTCCTTAAACATGGCCTGCCACTGCTCTGCATAGATATTACTTTCTACTAAATATGGTTGGAAAAGAATTGAGAAGCAAGATTTCAAAAGACCAGAGATCCAAGTACTATATTTAACTCACGGTCTTCTTAATCTCCCAGAGAGAGAGAGAGATAGAAAAATAGATCCATATTTAAAGAAATATATATTTACTTCCCCAACTACATTAGTCCTGCCTCTCCTCAGATTCAATCTAGGGCATTTATTCCAGATGTTTACAATAAGCAAGATGGTTCCCCAAAACAACGACCCATAATGTTGGTCAAGAAGGTTTTCCCTAATGTTTATAATGATGCTGAAGTTACTACCGCTGCTGGCAATGCTGGGCCCCTGTCATACCTACCCATTCAGTACATTCAGAGCCATTTATCAGGCACAGGGTTAAGGAATTTACATTTATTATCCCATAAAATGGTCACAAATACTAAATAAGGTGGGCGTTATAGTTATAGAGAAAAAACAGGTTTAGAGAGGTTGAAAAACCACCCCCAAGGTCTCAGAGCCAATCAGTTGTAGAGATTCAATCAAACCAAGTCTGTCACTTGACCTATCAAGCACTAGTCTGTGCTATAATCCTTTACTTGGGGCTCTGAAGCTAATACATGGTTCTATATAAAATAAGTAAAACCCAACAATTAAAACTCTTAAATACCTCCAAATGAGTGAGATAGATAAAGTAGAAAAATAGCAACCAAGGGCACTGAAGAGCTGATAGTCTCATATACTGTTGGTAGAAAGAGAAAATCTATAGCCCTTGTACTGTGTAATTTGACCACATCTTGTAATAGTGAATTATACTTACCATTTAACCTAGCCAGCTGTGGTGGGCACACCCTAAGTGACCCCCAGTGTGTCATGCCCTTATATAATTTCCTCCTCTTTAATGCAGGCAGATCATATGGCATGCTTCTAATCAGTAGATTAAAGAAAAAGTGATGGGATATCACACCCATGATTATGTTAACAGAGCAGAGGGAGAGAAATTTACCTGTTTACGTTGAAGGAGCAAGCAGCCATGTTGTGAACTCTATGTGTACAGGGCCACATGATAGGAGCTGTGGGCACCTCTAGGAGCTAAGAGGGGCCCTAGACCAATAGCCAACAAGAAAATGGGACCTCGGTTCCACAGCTGTAAGAAAATGAATTCTACCAACAGTCTGAGTGAGCTTGGAGGTGGATCTTTCCCCAGTCCAGTCTCCAGATGAGAATACATCCCAGAAGATAGCTTCATTGTAGTCTTATGATAGCCTGAGCAAAGGACCCACTTGACCCATACCTGCCCCACAGAAACTGTTAGATAATAAATGCATATTGCTTCAAGTAGCTATATTTGTGGTAACTTGTTATGCGGCAATAGAAAACTAGTACAAACCCAATTTGGGGACTCTAACCTATAGGAATGAAGTAGAAGCACGGATATATGTTCAAGGGTATTTGTGGCAACATTATTTATAATGGGAAAGGTGGAAATAATCTGAATATACATCAAGAGTGGAATGGTCGAATAACTTGTGGTTTGTTCATATTATGGATTATTACATAGATTAAAAATCAATAGGTTACCAATTTCTATTGAACTGGAGGAATGCTTTTGATGAGTTAGTTTTAAAAGGGGATTTGGAATAACATTAATAATATAATAGTTAAGAAAAAGTGAATATTCTTGTTTGTTTATATTGAACATAGAGAAATATTTGAAAGGATAACCTCTATGCTATTAATATTAGGTATCTAGGTGGGATAGAGGGAAGCTAATGGAAAGATAGTGGAGGCAGAATATGGAGGTATATTTCATCTGTGTCATTCAATCATTATTAAAACTGATATTAATTGAGCATCAATTATGAGCCTTGATTTAGACATGAAGGTAACTTTAATCATCTTGCTATAGGAGGAGCCAGACAACCAAATTAGCAAATAAATGAGCGAGATCATATCAGGTAAGAATAGTTGCTATAGAGAAAATAAAATAATAAAGTGTGAATCAGATGGGATGGTCTCACTTGTCTTAGTGAATTCCTAGAACTCTTTCAAGGTGTCCTATGATGCTAAGATTCCCACAGGGATGCCATTCAGTTTTACAATTTTGAGTTTATTTGTTGTCTACCTTTAGAACACAATTTAGGGCTGCCAAAGTTTTAAACATATACCCCAGAATTGAAGACAAAATTTCATTCCTGTCAAATGTTGCCTGTGCATTTACTGATGATGCATTACTGTGTCTTTGATGCTGAATGGCAACCATCTGAAGGTGTTGTTTTATGTCACCATTTGTGATAAACATGCTTTATTTGTATAGTTTTTAAGAGTCCTGTTTTTAGGAGCGTCTGGGTGGCTCAGTCAGGTAAGTGTCCAACTCTTTTTTTTTAAGATTTTATTTATTTATTTATTTGAGAGAAAGAGAGAATGAGAGAGAGAGCATGAGCGGGGGAGGGTCAGAGGAGAAGCAGACTCCCTGCCGGGCAGGGAGCCCAATGTGGGACTCGATCCCGGGACTCCAGGATCATAACCTGAGCTGAAGGCAGTCGCTTAACCAACTGAGCCACCCAGGTGCCCAAGCGTCCAACTCTTGATCTCAGCTCAGGTCTTGATCTCAAAGTCATGAGTCCAAGCCCCATGTTGGGCTCCATGTTGGATACAGAGACTATTTAAATTAATTAATTAATTAATTAAAAAAAGAAAAAGAGCAGTGTTTTTAAACTAAGAAAAAAAAAAACCTACGGGAATGACAAGAAACGCCAACCTTGAGAATGTTGAACTAGAACTCTTCCTCAATCGCAGAGCTTTCCAGGACTGCCATGCACCTGCCTTCCTTCCTCCCATACATTAGGTCTGGTGACCGACTTGCAGGCTATTCCAGTTTGTCAGCTGTGTACATGGTAGAGCTGTTCCTCTTTTATTTTCCACCCCTTTTTACACACTGGGAAGGACTCAGACTGCTGGGAATGTTTCCTCACCAATACCTTTCCTTCTTCCCTAAATTTGTCTCTCACTGATTCACCCTCAGCATGTAGGCATATCACTCACAGACGCAGGGCCGTGACGTGGTTTTTTGTTTTGTTTTTTTTTAAGATTTTATTTATTTATTTGACAGAGAGAGATAGCGAGAGAAGGAACACAAGCAGGGAGAGAGGGAGAGGCAGAAGCAAGAACTCAACAAGCAGAATAAAAAGGTTGACTGTGTGGCCTTTGGATCCAGACCCTGAGCATTCCCATCCGAGTTGATCTACTGCCCACATGACCTTGGTACCACTTGGTGTGTCGTGGATTCAATTCAAAATCAACAGACATTCAGTAAACACCGTGCTCCCGTAGGAGGTGCACTGAAGAAAAGCAAATGCGCTCTTGTATGAGGCGCTTCATGGACTTTACCATCTAGTGGGTAGTGTAGTAACTGCCTCCTAGTGTGGCTGTGAAAACTAAGTGAGGAATATTAAGAGAGTATTTAGAGCAGTCTGTGGCATGTAATAATAATGATAATACAATGATATTAATTATACCATCATAATAATGAAAATGTTGTAACAACAATTGTTGCTGTTATGTTCTTATTTAATAATAATAATGTATATAATCACCACATCATAGGGTCAGAGTGAAGATCAAATAAATAATTTCTGTAAAATACTTAGTAAAATACATCTAGAGATCATTCGATGCATTTTATCTATTATGATTATGGCTGTGTCAAGTGGTTTTGCCAAAGGCACAGAGTACTGGCAGAGCTGAGCTAGAATTTCTGCCACAGGCTCAGGCCATTTTGCATACCTAACAGGCTGTCCTACGGTTAATTGATTTCCTGCCTGTCTCCTCCAGTCAGCCTTGAACCCTACATTTTCTCTGGCTCAGACTCCTCGTGCCAGGCCCCAAGTGGGATCTCCACTCACCACGGCCTCAGCATGAAAACAAACATGATCATTTTAGAGACCTTCTTGTACCTTTGGGGACCTTTTATCATTATTCATTTATTCAACATTCACTTAATATTTTGTGAGCTCCTAATCAGCACAACATCCTTCCAGCTGAAGTAAAACCCGAGGACTGTGCTTTATTCCTCTCCTTGTTTTGGTCAGGACCCTTACCAAAATTGGCAATTATTTTAATGCTCGTCTGTTTACGTGTTTCTGTCTCCCCAAAAGGAATAGAGAACTCACACAGGGATGGGTCTCACGTATTCAGACAGCTCTTCAACATGTGGTGTGTAGTAGGCGTGCTGCATGATCAATATTCATGAACTGGACCAACATGCCGGGTCCCTGCCCGCGATAAGATTAAATTCTGGTAGAGGAACACAAACTCATTTATCTGATTCCAGCTGTGATAAGTTCCGGGAAGGGAGAGTTCAGGGTCCTGATCGCCTACCGCAACCAGAGTCTGAGGGCAGGAGGTCAGGAAGAGCATCTCTGGGAAAGGATGGTTTAAGTTGAGTTTGGTTGGGGTAGCAGAAGAATTATTAAGGGAAGAATAAGAGACACAGGTTGTGAGAGGCTCAGGCATGAGAATGAGCATAGCCATGGTGGCTGTTGGAGGAAATGAGGGAGGAAGGGCGATATCCATGAGGCTGGAACACAGACTTGACAGAGGAGAGGAGCTCCAGGAGAGGCCAAAGAGAGCCTGGGATGACAGCCACAAAGGGCCTTTTAAGGACTTAGTCATGTAAGCCATTTTGGACCACCACCAACGGCTGCAGTGTGGATAATGGGATTAGACCAGGCAGCTGGGCAAGAGTCCCTGCAAAGACTCAAGAGGGAGCTGTCCTTAACTTTTAGATGGCCTTGGTTTCCTCCCCTAGTTAGCCAAAGGATGGGTTTTACATACTATCCCCATAGAGACTGTTTGACCAATGTCCTGTTCATTGCTGGTTCAGATCACATTAGGAAGAAATCAGAAACATGTCTACTATGCAAGTCAGATTTATAAAACATTTTTAAAAGATTTTATTTATTTATTTGAGAGAGAGAGAGCGAGCACAAGCAGGGAGAACAGCAGAGGGCGAGGAGAAGCAGACTCCCTGCTGAGCAGGGAGCCAGATGGGGGACTCGATCCCGGGACTCCAGAGATCGAACAGACATGGCCTGGGCCAAGGGCAGATGCTTAACCAAGCCACCCAGGCGCCCTATAAAATATTTTTAAAAGATATTTATTTTTGAGAAAGAGAGAAAGAGCATGAGCAGGAGAGGATAAGAGGGAGAAGGAGATAGAATCCCAAGCAGACTCGTGACTGAGCATGGAACTCAACACCGGCTGGATCTCACCACCCTGAGATCAGGACCTAAGCTGGATGCTTAACCCACTGCACTACCCAAGTACCTATATATAAACACTTGAATCCAGACAAATTTGACTAGAGAACACAAGTTCATCACCTAATTGAAAGACTTCAAAGAAAGCCTCCTAGAATTTCCCCGAGAGCTCAGATAACCCCACCGTCACCAGTAAGCTGAAGCCAACTTTCAGGAGATGGTCCACTAAGAGCAGAACAATGGGAGAGAGCCCGGGTTTGCAGCCAAGCCTTAGAACTGTGGCCAAAGATACCAGGCAGATCCTTGATCTGGACAAGATACACTCCACAGACGCCCACTCAGATACAAAACCAGATTACTTTGGTTGTAGGAGAACCAAAACATCCATTTTCAATAAGAGCTATTTTTTGAAGAACTCCCATTTAAAAAACATTACACGCACATGCACACACACACACACACACATCCTATATGAAACATCCTGTGGTCTCATTATGAATTATTTCTTTTATTGTCCCGCATTCTTCCAAAAATACACACAGCACTTCATTAACGCCAGAAGGCTCTCTCTTGAGTCATTTTACATCAGTGGAGAAACAAGCATTCTGTGTAATGAGAGCACCAGCTTTTCCCAGCACATTCTTACAGAGCCATACAGTGATCAAGGACATCTTATAAATCATCTTCCCTCGCCTGTGTTTCATGTTCCTTATAGCCTTTCCCTCCCTTTCTCAAGCATCCCCGCTTCTAGCTGCTGGTTAAGAAAAGGGAGGGTATGGGTCATCACTCTCTGCTAATATGTCCCCAGGGAGGATAGGTAGCAGGTCAGAACCTCAAAGCGGCTTCCACAATGACTTTCTTATTGCAAATTAAATGGATTGTGTCCCCAAATTGTACATATTTACATGTAACTTTATACACGTGCATATACACGTGCCATATTCCCCTTTAGAAAAACAAGGAAAATGGATGAGCCTCTTAAAATGTTGAAGTCGTATTAGATAACACCTCTGCTTAAAATCCTCCAGGAGTATCACATTTCAGTCAGAATGAAATGCAACAGACAGGGTCTGCAAAGCTTTTTATGGCCTTTGTGATCCCCACCCTCATGGCACCAACCTCCTTTGCTACCACTTTCTTCCTACTTTGTCAGAGCCATACTGGATTCCTTGCTATTCTTCCAAAACATTCCTTTCACTTCTACCCCAGGACCTTTGCATGTGCTATTCTCACTGCCCAAAATGTTCTTTCCCCAGAGAACTGCTTTGCTCCCTCCCTCAGCTCCCCACCAAATATCATTTCTATCACACAGCCTTCCCTTCTCACTACCCTTAATTTTCCCTCCTAACCTTATTGCCACCTGACACATTGTGTATGTGCCATGTATCCCCACTCTAATGAATTCTCCATGACAGCAGGAAATTTGTCAAACTCATCTCAGAGCCCCCAACGCCCAGAATGGTGTTGGGAGGCTCTGTAATGTTTGCTGAATAAATGAGGCTGGTTTGATCCCATTGGACTAGACTGTTGCCAATCACAAAACTTAGAGCTGGGAGGGATTTGGAAACAGCAACTCATGCACCCTGCCTGCCAGGATGGCAAGACCACACCCACCCATCACACCCAGGTGAACCTGTGCCCTGAAATCAAAGTCCTGAGAAACCCATCGCAGTCCCGAACGGGCAGCTCAAAGAGCCAGCTTCTAGCAAAGGGCCCTTTAAGCACAGACTCTGGGGAAGGTTCTAGATGTCACACCTTACCAAGCCGGTCAGTGAGGTTCTCAGAGCTGTGGCTTAAATCTGTGGTGCCCAGCGAGGAGGAGCAAGCAGGGCTAGGTGGCTGCATGCTCCTTTGTAATAAGAAGTTTCTCCCTGGTTTTCAGGCTTGCTGTCTCTCTGGGCAGGTTGGGCTGAAACCTCCCGACGCTAGGCCCACTGATAAAAAACCTGCAGCTTAAAAATCAACTTCAGCCAGCTACCCGCAGACCAGATGGAGTCTTACACACAAAGTGCATTGCAAAATAATATAGTCTGCTGGCCACAGCTGAAGCTCACAGGGCAGACTGCGGCCAAGAGGAGGACGTCCTGGGCACCCAGACCCTACCTGTGATGCCCCTTCGGGAGGGAAGTAGCAGGCAGGCCACATGCGCTGCCCCCGGGGAGCCCAATGCTGAAAGCAGCTCTAGTCTGCAGCTCCTGCTCTCTCCCCCCGCTGTTCTACCCCATCTCACCCAGGGTGGGGCACAGTCCACCCCAAAGAGGTGTTCTTTTATGTAGAAAAGGACCAGTCTTTGCTCCCTTTTTCATGGTGGGGAATCCAGGAGGTTTACAGGCAATGGATGCACACGATCACCTTCCCATCAATGAGAGGAGAGGAGAGATGCGGAGAGGCCAGCCGGCAGAGGGCCGACGGAGAAGGGGGAGAAATGCGCCAAGAAAAAAGGAAGAAATGATTTATTCCCATTAGAGGAACAGAGGCAGATTGTGAATGGACAGGTATGAGAAACAGAACTGGACAGCGGAGAGGAAGAAGGGACCAGAATTGGGGCGGGGGGGGAGGGGGATCTCTGTAGAATAAATAGATTAAATCTATTAACACACCTTGACCTCCAAGAAGAAAGGGTTAACACTTGCTGAGCACTTCATACCTGCCGGCCACAGACAAGCATTTCACAGGCATTTCACATCCTTCACTGGCTTGTGCACCAGCCCCTCGGGTCCCCACGATGATACGAACCGTTGTAACTCTCACACGGAGAGCTGACCATGAACTCCTATTGACGTGCCCTGATGCAACGCTGTCACTTGGGGGTTGAGGACATCTACACGGGGTCTACCCCACCATCTATGGGGTCAAAGAAACAAATGAATCGTTTAAAGCCTGCCTGCTGGGTGTTCTCTCTCTCCCACTCTCTGTCTCTCATCCTCCACCTTGCCCTCACAGCTCTGGTATTTGCACCTTGCTGACTGTTGTGCAGAAACAGCCATTCACTTCTGATTGGGTGCTTTTGTGCTGAGCTTCTCCAAATGGACAGGCTGGGGAAAAAATCTTTTAAAAATGGTTCCATATCCCATCACTTTAAATGGCTCTTTGGGCAGCAGACCTTCTGTGGGAATCCACAGGTCTTAGAAAGCTGGAATGGAAGCTACAGCTTATTTTTTCTACCCTCATCCTCCAGAAAGTTCTCCGACCATCTATGCGCATGTACTTTTATTCTATTCTTTCACTTTTGCAGCAAGCTTCTAGAGAGGAGGCCCAGAATAATACAGACGTTCCCCCTTGTATACGGTTTGCATAGCAATTGCTACAGAATAAATATTATGGTCTTGGTGTGGCAAGGATCTAAGGAGAGTACCCTAAGATAAATAAAAAAGGAAAAGTGTGTAAGCTATTTTTACTTTATGAGCGATAAACCCTGGCTTAGGCAGGAATCAGAGAACCCAGCAGACATCATTAAACAAAAAGTTGCTCATGCTTTTGTTCTCTTTTCCTTTTTTTCCAAATGAGAACATCGCCACCTGCTGGGAAATTTCTAAATCGCCACCTGCAATTTTGGAAACCTTCCCGAGACAGAATTTAAACCCAAACCCAACCCCAGAGGTCAGCTGCTGACAGAAAGAAGGAACTGTAGATAATAGAAGGAGCACAGATTTCAAATTGCTTGCTGACCTTTTAGAGTCCCTTATATATGACTTATTCTCAGGAGACCAAACATCTTCCAAATCCTCCTTTGTTCTACAACTCTTAACTTCCCTGCACACGGTTGCCCAGATCTTGCGGCATTCCTTGCTCCTGTTACTCAGATTTTCCCTACTATTTAATGCCTGGTGCCTTACCCATCATATCAAAGAGTGCAGAGACCATCCCGGTGGTCCATGTTGGAGTTCTCCCACCTTAGGCTTCCCCCATGGAGCTCATTCGCCGTAAGACATACAACTTGACAAAATAATCTCATTATTTTATTGCCCTGGGCTGTTTCAACTTTCTCCTCAACTAAGGTATGAGCCCCTGGATCTCTTAAATGTCTATGCCAAGGTCTCTAACTGGGGGCCACAGAGACAATCCAGCCTGGAGATAAGTTGGGTTTTTGACAAGCACATTATAAAAACAAGCAAAAGCCACTGTTTCAACATTAAAAGATTTCCCATAAGAATTTGGATTTCCAGGTTTACCAACAGAAATCTTAATATCTTCCAGAGCTGGGTCCACACGGAATAGGCATGTTCCTATTTTTCCACAGTCCCCACCCCACCCTATTGTCCCATTAATACCAGGTGTGAATTTCAGTTGCCACTTACCATTATGTTTGCTCTGAGTTTTTTTATTCAAGAAATATTTTTATAATCATGTCTCTATTAAAAGTGGGGAGATAAGTAGTAGCCCAAGCAGAGCATATATTCATAAAAACCAATGGCAGAAAGTATATTTCTCTGGGATCTTACCCATGTAATACACAAACATACAATCCACTTCATCTATTTCTGTTACTTGTCTGGCCTTTGTGAGCCTTGAATTTCTAATCTCTGGTTTGCTGTAAGCAGCTAGGTTTTTGCTCAACCCAAAATGCTCTCCCCAGTCAGCCCATCCATGCGTTTCTCTCCCTTTGCATATAGAACAGAGGCTGGGAAATCTTTTTCCTTAAAGAGCCAGACAGGAAGTATTTTTGGTTTTGTGGGCCATACAGTTTCTTTCACAACTCAACTCTGCTGTTATAGCATAAAAGCAGCCATAGATAATAATGGAAACAAATAAGCATGTCGGTGTGCCAATAAAACTTTATTTACATAAACAGAGAACAGGCAGTCAATCACTGCAATAGGATCTCTATCCATCCTTGGATCCTCCTTTTGACATTATTTCCTCCAGCTTAGTCAGGCCTTGCCTGCGGTTATGTTCTCAATGAAATAACTCTCGGTTTCAAAACCGTTCTTCCCTGCACCAAACCCCAAGGCCAGGGGCTCCTGTATCTGCAGGGCCATTGGCAGTCACAAGATACACGAGGATGGAGCTGAAGGAATGACCTTGAAGGGTGGCAGGTGAAGGCTGTAACAAAGTCCAAAAAGCTCTGAGATTGTGATGAGATTGAAGTCGGCTGCTTCTCTCTCTGGTAACACATCTGAGCAGAAGCACTTCACAGCTGATATGGGGCTCCTCCCGCTGGATCAGGAACCCAGGCTCCCCCCAAATTGTAGTTCTGTCCCCTAAGACATGACACCCAAGGGTGTTGTCCGGGTGGCTGGACCAGTTCCCACCACCATGCTCGTGTGACAAAGCTTAAATTCCAGAGCATGTTTCCCAAAACATAGGTGAATGTCAGTGAAAGTACATGGAAGAGGTCATATCGTGAAACTCTGCCACAACCCTTTTTATTTTATTTACTCATTTGTCTATTAAGTAAATTCTCAATAATAATGAATTATTGTTACAATTCAAAACATGCCCCCACTTCAGACTTCTGCATTGTTGCTGCCTGGAATGTTCTTCAAGATTTCCTATGACTCCCCTCCCCCTACACCCAGGCAACCCCTCCCCCTCCCATTCTCTATCAGTTTGCTCTCATTTTTTTTTTCATAGAACCTAACCTGATAGTTCTATTTGCTTATTTGCTTACCATCTGTCTCACATTCAAGAGTATAAACTCCATGAGGAAAGGGAGGGCCCGCTCCTTAGGAGGCCTTCAATAAATATTGATCAGTAAATGAATCACCAGGGGCGCCTGGGTGGGTCAGTCATTAAGCGTCTGCCTTTGGCTCAGGTCATGATCTCAGAGTCCTGGGATCGAGCCCCGCATCGGGCTCCCTGCTCTGCGGGAAGTCTGCTTCTCCCTCTCCCACTCCCCCTGCTTGTGTTCCCTCTCTCGCTGTGTCTCTCTCTGTCAAATAAATAAATCTTAAAAATAAAATAAAATAAAAATAAATAAATAAATGAATGAATCACTGCTAAAGAGAATTCCTAGTTCTATACAATTCACACAGAGAACTGAACAACCCAAGGCCAAACTCACTCTGACAGTCCCGGTTTGCTTTGAGTCCAGCAAGAAGAGAAATATCCTTACTCAGATCACACCCACTGCCCACATCCTGTTGCCCACAGATCCTGCATTAGAGGTTTGCTTGTGACTGCTTCCTCTGCTAATGTGTGTGCGGCTGGAGTAAAGATCAATGTGTTAATCATCACAGGATTCGCTAGAGAACCGTGAGCTCGATGTTTAAAGAAGACAAATGTGTTTACTTATGTATATGCTCTCTCTCCAAAAAGGACATTAGTGGGATGTTGATTGCATAAAAGTGAAGAGTTCACAGAGATTAATTTCTTTGACTTAAATATATCCTCTTTTTAATGAGAGCCACCTCCATGTCATCTGTCTCAAACAGGGACTTCCAGCCTTGCCACAATTTTCTATTCGCCTAATGTAGCATAGAATTAGTAGAACCTGGACCTCAGAGATAAAATGAGAAGTGAAGCAGAAGGTATCTCAGCGCTTCTTAGTGCTTCAACAGAAGACCCCAGGACCTTTGTACAACCCAGGGGAGGCACAAGCTCTGGTGGTAGCAGAGAAAGAGATTTGCCTATCAATCCATCCGGATGGGGCCCCAGAGAGAAATGTCATTGAATTGGAAGGAAACTTAGAAATGTCATATTACCTAGCCTTCTTGAGCTTGCAGACCCAGATCCATGCCTACCATCCAATCTGGTCAGGGAAGGAGGTTTCCACGTATCTAGCAACCAACCTAGCACCAGACTCATTCCTCTGCCACGCCGACAGAAAGCAGAGTACCAAGAACAGGGATATCTGCACCTCCCTCGGGGAAAAGTACGTCTTTCTGTTTGAGAGGCACAGAGCTGTGAGCTGGGCTGATTGAAGGACAAATGCGCCCAAACAACCCCTCACCTGGGGGACCAGAGTCATCCCCTCACTGATCTCCACACTGTCATCCTTCTGCCCTAGCTTCTCCTCTCCACAAAACAAGGATCCTTTTAAAACGGGACCACTCTTCTAAAACGCCCAATGGCTTCCCATCAAACCTGGGAAAAAGTTACGTCCTTATGGTGACCTTCAAAGCCTATGGAGGCCACCCTGGGCTTCCTGCCACAGGGTCTTTGCTCTCACTGTTCTTTCTATCTGAAATGCCCATCCCCTCAAAATTCCTCATGGCTGTCTTTCTCACTTTATTCAGGCCTCAGGAAGATCGTTCTTGCCTAGTCTATTTTAAATAGCCTTTCTTTACCATTCCTGCCATACTCTCTGGTTGCCCTGCTTTACTTGTCCCATAGTAATAATCATACCTGACATGTTAATTATTTATTTGAATGTTGTCTGCCCTCTCTTAGAATACGGCTCTTGGAGAACAGGGGTTTGGTTTTGTCTACACTTGTTTCCCAAAAAAATGGCCTGACATAGAGAAGGCACCCAGTAAAAACTATTTAATGAGTGAATCCATCCATCTAAGCATCCACCCACCCACCTACCTTCTAGTACTTTGTTTCATCAATGGAATGTTCAAAGAGGTAGTGAGCTCACCATCACTGGAGACATCCAAATGGTGTCTGAACTACTCTTGGCAGATTTTGTAGTGGAGATTCTGGTATTTGATATATAAGAGCACTGAGAGGAGGTTTAATATCCTAAGATGAATGGACATCTACATGAATAACCTCAGGGAGTCTGAGATCTTGTAGATTATCTCAAAGTTTCATGTGCATGGTTGGATTTTTCCAAAGAGAGAATTCTAGACATGTTTGCTGGCTATTCATCAGAATGGTCTCCCTTTGTTTCTATGGAGCTCTGAATGGTGCATAATAACGCGACTGCTCCAGGCGCTCCAAGCCCGGGGTCTCCCGGTCATATCCTCATATCCTCATTAACTTTCACAAGGACAGATTCAGGAAATGCAGAAGATTCAGGAATGAACAAGGCAGACACAGTGGCTGCCCTCATGAAGGTTCAGGTCTGATGGGGTCAATAGATGACAAAGAGTCCAAAAAAGTGCTTGGGATCCCTAACTGAGGAGTTCAGGGGGCCATGGCAGGAGCACTTAAAATCAGTCTTGGGAGTCAAGGAAGTGACTTTTGCCTGAAAACACAAGAAACGATTGGACCAGCTCAGGTGAAGTTGGAAACCAAAGAGGTCTAGAAGAACTGACCTGGGAGACTCCTTCCCAAACATGGCAGAAAAGCAGGCCCCAAATGGCCCCGTCAGGTGGACGATACTCACACTGTTTAGAGCTAACTCTCCTCGCTCTGAAAGGCAGGAATTATCATTTTCCTGCCAAAGTTTGACAACAGTCAAGACACCAAATAAGGCCTACAAGAGCGGTGCCCGCAGAAACGCATCATTAGCGATTAGCGCCACAGAAGATGAATCTGTCCTTGTGAAAGTTAATGAGGACATGAGGATATGACAGGGAGACCCCGGGCTTGGAGCGCCTGGAGCAGTCGCGTTATTATGCACCATTCAGAGCTCCATAGAAACAAAGGGAGACCATTCTTTGCTATTCCGTGTGAGTGCAGGGGGGTTATTTGTATAAAGTCTCCAGAGCCCCAGATGTGGAGAGCTTACCATGTGCTTAATGGACTCTCCAGCCCCTAGGAAAGGCTTTGCACGAAATGACGCCCTTCCGCTGGTAGAGGCCGAGAGGACCCACTGAAAAGAGTAGTTTCACGTGAACCTGTCAGAGCCTGGGGGCCTGGAGAGCCTGCCCTGATCTACTCAGTCTCCAGAGCAGTCCAATTAACTTCCTCAAGAAAGCCAAATGCGGGCGCCTGGGTGACTCAGTTGGTTAGGCGACTGCCTTCGGCTCAGGTCATGATCCTGGAGTCCCGGGATCAAGTCCCGCATCAGGCTCCCTGCTCAGCAGGGAGTCTGCTTCTCCCTCTGACCCTCCCCCCTCTCATGCTCTCTCTCTATCTCATTCTCTCTCTCAAATAAATAAATAAAATCTTAAAAAAAAAAAAAAAAGAAAGCCAAACGCACTTTGTTTTAACCATCTCAACTGATAAAGTCAGAAAAAAATGCCCCCCAAAAAAACCAAGAATCCATACTTTATAAATTTTAGGTTTTCCAGACTATAAAAGTGTTATTCCCTGCAGGAATCAGACAATATAAATGGACATTCATTAAAAAAAAGAAAGTTTAAATGTACACTAAACCCCTCAACCTAGATGTTAATACTTAATGCATAGGCTCTGTGTGTACCCTCTGAGCTGTGTGTGCGTACACATGGACTCATTGCATACACATTCATTGCCTTCACTACTCACACACATGTATATCTATGTAAATATATGCACATATATAAATCCACAACTTATCACAGAAATGGTGTTATTCATGTGCACGGTTCTCTTTCTCACTCAGAACATGTCATCCATTCAACAAATATTTGCTGAGCACCTACTATGTGCCAGATACTCTCACAGGTGCTTAGAATAGCTCAGTGAACAAAGCAAAGATCCTTGCCCTTATAGAACTTAACTTTCTAGGCAGGGGACACAGCAGCAACAACAAAATCATGAAAAGGGGTTTAAATGTCATGGTATGTTAGAAAGGGATACACGGAAAGGGAAACAAAGACACGCTGAATAGACCATCGGGGATCACAGGTACGGTCAGAAGTGGGCAGTAGGCATTTTTAAAGAGAGCTGTCAGGCTAGGACTTTGAGGAGGATTCATTTGAGCAAAGATCTTGACAAAAGAAAGCAAATGAGAGATGGGAGGTACCGGCGAAAGGGCAGTTGAGCAGAGGGGACAGGCAGGGCAAAAGCCTTGAATGAGATACAACCGGAAGGTTCCGAAAGAACGGGAGCCAAGGTGGGAGACAGTAGGACCCAGGGTGAGAGGGGGAGGAGAGGAAGAGAAACAGCAGGGGCAAGGGACGTTGGAGTGGCAGACTGTGTGGACTTGTTTAAGGCCATTGTTAAGGACCTTGGTCTTTCCTCTCAGCATGGCAGGAATAAATATTGTGATTGATGGGGGATGGCGGCCATGGACACAGAAATGGAGGCAATGGGCGTGCAGCTGTCGTCACCAACAATGAAGGTGACATCCTTGGGCCCATCATCAGATGATCCCTGTCAGCCCACTAATTTATGGAAAGGAAAGTATGGTGGATGAGTTATGCAACATGGGCTTTATATTTCAAATTTGTAGTGGATACAGTGGACGTTCCGAGACATAATTCAAACACACCAGTGAAAAGCAGATTCAGCTTTTTCATGCAGTGATGGAAAAGGTGCACATGTGTACACACATACACACACAAGGACAAGGGGGAGAAGGTGACTCTGGACAGGAGACCGGTGTTGGAGATCAGTGGATCCGCACACATTTTTCTAGTGAGTACAGATCCTTCAGCAGTTCAGGGCTAGAGGTCAAAATCTTGCACAACTACCACCTGCTCCGTGGTCTGGATCTAGTCAAGGACAAACAAAATGCTCTCTGGGCTTTTCTCCCCTCTGTCTTTGCCATGCTGCTCCCCACACCTGGCCGGTCCCTGCACCCTGACCTGCTCTCCCATCCACAACCCCCGCCAACAAAAAGCTCCCTTCGCTCCAGCAACACTTGGTCCTTGACATCCCTGCCTTGGGCTTCTGCCCTCCCTGCACCCTTCTTAGAAGGCTCTTCCTCTAGACTCTGTGAGGTTGACCCACTTCAGGTCTTTGCTCAAAATCACCTCATGGCGACCCTCCGTGACCCCCCTACTTAGAATTACAACACCCCTCCCAGAACTCCCCATGCCATTGCTGCTTGGCTTTCTCAGTGGTGCCCATCAGCAGCTGCCAGACCACAAATATGCCTATTCTTGACCTCCCTCCACTAGAATAGAAGCACCGTGAAGGCAGAGAATTTTATTTTATTCTGTTTTATTCACTGTGGGATCTGCATTGTCTAATGCACATAAGAGGCCCTCAGTAGACACTTGCTGAATGGGTGAACGAGTGAACAACTGGAAGGAGCCATATGCATGGACAGGTTTGCTTTCTTTTGTGCCATCACAGCATTTCTCTTTAGCGAAAAATCACAGAGACCTGTCCTATAGTCCCTTGAAATAGGGGAGAAGGGGCTTCTGCGCAGGGCAATAAGATGGGCAGGCTTCCTGCATGCCACTCCGGAGAGGGGACACTCGGGGACCAGACACCGATTGTCGCTACCACACTGGGCTCTCTCACCCCATGGCCAGACAGCTAAATCTACCAATCTCCTTTATTTTCCATCAGTTTTACAACATTGTCCTTCTCTTCCATGGCCTCACCCTCCTCCAAGGCTCCAAAAATCCTCTGGAGTGTCCCGTGTCCTCCCTCCACAACACCTACCTGCCCAGGGGGCAATGCCTGTTTAGGCTTCCACACTCTTCCTCATTCTTCAGGCATCACCTCCTCCAGGAAGCCCTCCAAGGCCATTCCAATTAGGATTAGGTCCCCCTCCTCTGGGGTTCCAAAATACTCAGGACTCGCTTACCATCAGAGACCAATCACCACGCTGAACTGGTATCTCTGCCCTCTCAGAGGGCATGGTATTAAGCGACTTGAGAAAAATCACTTCAATATGTGGTCCTTTATGTTCCCTACAACCTCACACAATGCTTGGCACATATCAAGGGCATTCGTCCATTTAGGGAATGAATAGATAAATGAATGAATGTATGTATATGTGTTACTTCGGGCTTTTTTGATGAAGACAATACAATCACTCCATTCATGATTACTCCCTGCTCTCCTGGGTACGTTCAGCTTTAAGCAAAACAATATGTTAACAAAAGATGAAATGAAAGACTTCAACAGAGAACATATCTGGGGGATCCCAGCATTCCTAACGTCCCCAAATTATTTGTTCACATAGTTAAATAATGTGTCGGATATGTTTGGAACATCAAACTATCGAATGTCTTGAACAGACATTTTTCCAAAGAAGACCTCCAAATGGCCAACAGACACATGAAAAAGTGCTCAACATCACTCGGCATCAGGGAAATCCAAATCAGAACCTCAATGAGATACCAC
>NC_138378.1:7024059-7104575 GCF_054177405.1 Leptonychotes weddellii
GGTACATCCCAGGCTTCCCCACACAACAGGAGAGTGGGGAGGAGATTTGGCAATGACTGAGTGAACTCGCTCCACATCTGCAAGGCTTCAGTGGAATTACTCCTGCCCCAGGGTGGAATCCAGTGCCAAACACTTCTCTCTGGCACGCCTCTTTGGGATTCCTGGGCCCCCGGGGACGGGAGGGCTGAAAACGGGCATATTTAGAAAGAGGGAAGGTGATCTTGAGTCTCTATCTCCTGCAGAAAAGAATCACTGCTATTTCTTTCTTTTTTTTCTTTTAAAGATTTTATTTATTTATTCATGAGAGAGAGAGAGAGAGAGAGGCAGAGGGAGAAGCAGACTTCCCGCAGAGCAGGGAGCCCGATGCGGGACTCGATCCCAGGACTCCAGGATCATGACCTGAGCCGAAGGCTTAACCATCTGAGCCACCCAGGCGCCCGAATCACTGCTATTTCTTACAGAGAATCTGAATAAGTTGGTACAAGGGAAATTTCCTCTTCTCTACAGGCAACTTTGCATTAGGAGGTTTTCTTATCACAGCAGAATCTATCATGTGTTTGTCTCGAATTCACTTGGTGTGTTTTTCCGCATGCAATTGAAAAAATAAAGAAAACTAATCTTTTGTGTCAGATATTTGCATACAAATGATATCTGGCACTTTTATAACATGAATCTTCAAGGTGCTCTGATGTGTATAATCTTATAATGGGGAAATACAGTTTTCTAATAACCAATTGCTTTCTTCACAGATGGATCTGTAAGGGAGATCACAAGGCAAATGCCTTTGCCATCACAAGGCAAAAAAAGAAAAGAAAAGAAAAAAATCCCACAACAACAAAAATAAACCAGCTCTGAAATTCTGACAGCTTCTTCCAATGAAAGGTAGTTAAATGGGTCTTTGAATTACCGGATCCTACACTGCGGTCTGATTGTCTTGCTGATTGTCTTGATGCTGCCCATGGGCCTTCAAATCATCATGGAATAGATACATCAATCAATCAATTTTATAAAACCGATGCCCGAAGAAACTAGCCTGAAGTCGTGCTGGGGTTCAAACCCGGTTCTGCTGAACACAGAAGCCCTTTCTGGTGCCCCTGGCTTCCTCTGTTGAATGAAGGCGTGTTCTTGTAGCCACAGAAGGAAGATTTGGGAACGGAAAATGAACAAGAAGCGAGACCAATTCCTTCTTGAAATGAAGAGATACCCCAGGTCACATGATGACTTTCATGGGCCTATAAATACTTCTGCCTTCGTGGGCCCCTTCTTCCATAAAATGGTATTAAAATTTATATTATACAACTGAGTTTGTAAAAAAAGACCAATATAAACCAAGTTGGATTTTTCTTCTGATTTTAAAAGAATGTAAAAGATTTTTATGGGCTTTTAAAAGTATCATGGGTCCCAGGCACCCCAGGCCATGTACCTACCGTATCTAATAGACAAGGGGGTCCCGGCAGCGTCAAGTAAAGACGCCATCAACTAGAAAACCCGCACACAAAAAGGATATACTCAGCCCACAGGCCTACAGATTTGTGATGCTCACAACGCTTGCCAAGCACCATGGAAATAAATACCTAACAGTTCAATTACGATTATGTTTGGTTCCAGATACTACAGACCCATCTAAGTGGCTGCCCACACAGGAATTTTGCATATGAAATAATTCCAGGCAAGGGCCGTCCAGGGTTGGCACAGCTGCCCATGCGGGGTCCACAGAGGAACCATGTCCCTCCACTTTCCTCTCTGGCATCCTTCCCATGTGTCTTTGCTCCTCGTGGAAGGAAAAGGACGTCACCTACAGGCATCCCACCTATATCCCAGGCAAGATCCAGAGGAAAGTGCCAAAGCTGAAGGATGAAAGGCTTTGTTTTACCGGGGAAAGGAAGCCTTCTGCAGGCCAGAATTGGGTTCTACGATGTTCCAGAGCATCTGGAAAGGTAAGTACTTTCAAGTGGAATCATTGCTTCCCTCACAGGAAATCAGGTTCATAAGGAAAAGGGTCAGTAAGGGAGAAAAATGGAGCCCAAGCAGGCAGGCAGCAGTGGTGTTTCCAATGGCCCTAATTTCTATAGAACAAAACTCTCTAGTTGCGATGAATGACCAAATCTTTGAAAATACCACTCAGGTCAGGAAAGTTTGAGTGTAGCAGAAAACAGGGAGAGGTTTTAGGCTTCCACTAGAAGGAGAGAATCCGGCTGCCCTCCGTCAGCCTCCTGGGCAAAATGAGGAGGTGATGTGAGGTCACGCTGTGTATTTGCCAACATGTCTGCTGCAACCACGTCCCCAGGCTGTATTCATTTTCATAAATCGCTTATTTGCTGGTACAAGACACTGGTGGTGTCTCTCTAGGCCAGTAAAAATAGGTGTGTCATTCGCATCTACTTCGGCCTGGCTAAATCTTACCGACTTGCTAATTTTTACCTCAAGTGCTATTCCCTCCACAGGAATGTTGCTGGATGCAGCCCAGCAGGCAGAAAACACCTCTGGGTGCTCTCCTGACCTAAGCTACCCCAAACTCAGCTCAGCGGGGCCTCTCCCCCTGGACAGCAAGACACACGGAACCCTCGCTACTGAACGCGGTTCTTGGGAATCAAAGCTCACGGTCAGGGTTGGTGAACTGAACTAGGAACAGGACTTGACAGAATATTCTGTTGTTCTGCGAGGGGAGGATTAGGGTAACCAACTGTCTGGTTTGCTTTCTTTCAGTGCTTCTCAAATGGGGGGATGCTCTCCCAGGGGACATGTGGCAACAGCTGGAGATACTTTTGGTGGTGGGGTGATGTTACAGACATCTAGTGGATAGTGGTCAGGGCTGCTGCTAAACATCAGGCCGGCACAGAACTGCCCACCCCCCACAAGGGGGAATGACCCAGCCCCGAATATCCATAGTGCTGAAGCAGAGAAACCCTACTTTATTTGAATCTGCACAAAGTCTTGCGACATAGAAGCTGGAATCTGAGCAAGGCTAAGGGTCCTGTGAGGGGTCAAGGGACCCATAAGTGGCAGAGCAGGGACTAGAATCTGGGTGTGAAGCCAAAGCCCATGCTCTCGACTACCCAGTTTTGGATGCCTTCCTGTCTTCTCTGCAAGCAGAACACACATCTGCTTCTGCCTGCTTTGACTCCTGCATCCGGCACAGGGCTTGGCAATTCAGAAGTAGTATTTGTCCATTAGCAGTTTGATAATCTAGGAGCAGCCAGAAATGGGGCTTTTTTTAAGTTATATTTTTACTCCTATTCTTTTCTTTCTTCAGTCCTAGCCCCTGTCTAACCACATGCCCAGTGTTTAATCTTAATCTCCCACAGTTTGAATTTTCACTTTTCCTTCTGCTGGTTGTGAAGACTTGATCTTTGCTTCTTGAAGCCTCACTTCCCTCATCTGTAAGAGGCAGATAGGCCTCTGTCCAGGCTTGTGGGGAGGATTAAACGAGATAATGTGTGAGTTCTGTGCCTGGCACCGTGGTGAACACACAAGAACACATTAGCTCTCCTTGTTCCAACCTCTAGTCTTCTGGCTGAAAAACTGGCTCAGATGGCAGGTGAAATGGAAGTTAATTCCATGTATCAGAGAGCATTTTAAGACTATTAGAGTAGGATTGGTTTTTGTTTTTTTTTTTTAAGAAGCTTTTTTTATTTTTATTTTTTGAGAGAGAGAGAAAGAGAGAGCGAGCAGGGGGGGAGGGGGAAAGGGAGAGAGAATCCCAACCAGACTCCCCGCTGAGCATGGAGCTCAACGTGGGGCTCGATCTCAGGACCCTGAGATCCTGACCTGAGCCGAAATCAAGAGTCAGATGTTCAACCAACTGAGCCACCCAGGGGCCCCAGGATTGTCTTTTTCCTTTTGTTTTAACTTTGTTGATTCTGGCACACCGTGAAAAATGTCGCTTAGGTTACGAAACAGGACACATACACAAACCCCTAAAACAAAAGGTTTACATCTTATACTTGCTGTTACTAAATAGGTTTCATTCTGATATTTTCTATTTCAGTTTTTTTTTTTTTAAATGCTGGCTGTAACACATTACATTTATTTTACCTGCAAGTTAAGAATACTATATATTGTATGATTCCATTTATATGAAAGTCTAAAACAGACAAAACTATAAGGGTGAGAAAGCAGATACGTCATTTCCCAGGGCCACAGGGGGGGTTGACAGCAAAGGGACTGGAGGGAAATTTTGGGGTGATGGGATGTTCTAGATCTTGATTGTGGTGGTGGTTATAGGACAGTGTAAATTTGTCAAAATTCATCAAACTGTCCAAATAAAAAGGGTGGATGTTATGTTAACTGGAGTGCTATAAACACTAATTGTTTCAGAGTATTGGGATAGTTAAATGCCAGTGTTCTATTCTACTTGATTTGAATTCCTTCACGTTCATATGACATATTAGAGGAATACTCATATTAACTATCTAAGAAGCAGAGAACCATGCACCTTCGTTGGCCAGCCATCAAAATAGCCATTGTCATCAAAACAGATACTAGGGCCTTATTAGCTCACTCAGTGATCACAACTAACTCTGAGTTAGAAGTTGTTTCAGTGATTTTAGAGAGGAGAAGACCAAGGCATGTACAGGTAACAACGCCTGTCCAGGTTTATGTAGCTAATAAACGGTAGAAGGTGAGATTCAATCCTAGGGTCATCTGTGACACAATAATTCATGTTTGGTCTTTACCCAACACTTGTTATCTCTGGGTGATAGAGTTTAGGTGAGGAATGGTTGCCAGAAAGACCAAGACTTGATTAGAAGATTGGAACTTTCAGCCCCACCCCTGACCTCTGAGGAGGGGAGAGACTGGAAATGGAGTCCAATCACCCATGGCCAATAATCTCATCAATCATACCTATGCAATGAGACCTACATAGAAACCCCTAAATAACAGTATTTGGAAAGGGATTGGTGACCATCCTGTGGTCCCGGGAGGATGATGTCCTCCATGCCCTTCCCTCATACCTTGCCCTATGCATCTCTTCTGTTGGGCTGCCCCTGAGTTGCATCCTTTATAATAAACTGGTAGTAGTAGATAACATGCCTTCCTGAGTGCTGTGTGCTGACCTAGCAAACTACTGAACCTGAAGAGATGTCCTGGCAATCCCCGATTCATAGTCAGTTGGTCAGAAATGCAGGCAGCAAGCTGACATGGGGACAGTCTTGTGGGACTGAGCCTTCCCGCTGTGGGGTCTTCATGAACTCTGGGGACTCAGAATTGAATTGTAAGACAACCTGCTGGTGCCAGAACTGGTTTCTGGTCTGGAAAAAAAATCCACACATTTGGCATCAGAAGTGTTGAGAGTGAAAACAAAGCAGACGCTCTGATCCCATGGCCCATGGTTTAACCCTTGGGAGCATGACCTCCCATATTGAGGCAAGTCTTTATTTTCTATTCCCCTCAAAGCGCTCCCAGAGTCATTTGGCTTCAATGACTATCTGTCATTCTTTTTTTTTTTTTTTTTTTTTAAAGATTTTATTTATTTATTTGACAGAGAGAGAGATAGCAAGAGCAGGAACACAAGCAGGGGGAATGGGAGAGGGAGAAGCAGGCTTCCCGCCGAGCAGGGAGCCCGATGTGGGACTCGATCCCAGGACCCTGGGATCATGACCTGAGCCGAAGGCAGATGCCCAACGACTGAGCCACCCAGGCGCCCCGACTATCTGTCATTCTTAAATGTTGGATCCAATCTGCTGCTGCCTCTCGAAGAAATAGATCTTACATGTTTTGACAGATGTTAGATGTATATCAAATAACACTCCAGCACCAAAGCAATATTGTATCAGTTTGATTTTCTATAAGAAGGCTGGTGAAGAACAACAAATACAAATTTTTTTCAACAAATTTAAGGGAAAGCAAAGACCAAGTTCCCACCATTTGCGGTCTTTCCAGAAAACTGGTTTCATCACACTGGCTAGTTGACTAATAACATCTGGACAAAGGTATTTACTGAACTGTCATGTCTATGACAAAATTTCCCATGCTGCCATTGCTAAAGAAACTGAATTAAGGGATTAGAGCTTTAAAGTCTCAAAAATGGCTCAGGGGGGAAAAAGGAACAAAAATATTAAATAATTAGAAGAATAAGATTAAAAGAAGAAAGGTCCCTGTGTCCTACCCTGAGAAACATGGTGCCATTTCCCTGTGCATTTCAACTCTTGGTCTCTGTCCCCACTTGTAAGATTATTTTAGTAATAGCTAATAACCATGGTTAATACCAATGCAAACCCAATTTCATTTGGGGATTTATATGGAAGGTCTACTCTAGATTTTAGCTCACAGATGTTTATTTTTCCTTCTATCTTTGGACCTAGGAGGCATTAACCAGCACGGATTCTCTTTATATTGGCTTATATTAGTTTCCAATGTTTAAAAGCTGGGAAATTTCACAAATCCAGAGTTCCAGCTTTGAATTAACCAAAGACACAAAAACAAAAACCCTGATGATTTAGCAACTCTTGGCCTCACGTTTCTGCATGGCAACACTTGGCTGCCCCACTGAACCGGGGCTCCATTACTACCCAAACGTGGCCCAACCTCCCTTATTGGCATTTCTTGTCTGGCCCCCACAGGCATGTGAATTTGGCCTTCAGTTTAAATATGACCATTACTAATTATCTTAGTAAAACAAAAACAAAAACAAAAACAAAATCCAAAAAACTAATGCTGTCTCTTACTGCTGACAGATTGTTCGATGAAATAGTGACAAGCCCACTTGTAATTCTCACTGGCATACTCTGGAAAGGCAGCCAATACTGTCCCATTGTGCAGCAAGGAACACCAAGGCCAAGCAGAACAATGTAATTAATTGCTCCCCAGTGTACCAGAAACAATGCCTGTTTTAGAATTCTGACCAGCTTAATTCAAGGCAATCCCTACTCACCGGTTGTGAGAATTTAAATAATTCTGCTACCTCTCAGCTTCCTCTGCATCTCAGCTTCCTCTTCCTAAAATAATACCACTCATGTGTAGGTGAGGGTCAGACAAGGTAGTTTATTAAAAATCTCTGGAAAATAGCAATTTCTCATTCAGTATTACTCCCTTTTTCTCTCTTCTACAACATGGAGGTGACGGTTGTCTCATAAATAAGGCCAGAAGCATCTTTCATTTTAAACACAGTCTCTCATTTCATGCCATCTTGGAGGAGAGGCACTTGATTTGGGAAGAACTCCAAAGTTTAAGCATTTTTACAATTTTCAAAGAATTTTGGCGCCTATGACTTCTGGGGTCTTAACCACATGGGCAGGCAGGAGAACACCTGCTGTTATTTTGTAGATGGGGATATTGGGTCAAGAGTCTGCATTTCGGCTATCTCTGGAACTTTTCCAGTTTGTACTCTCTTTTGTAGTAGCCTGCAAGGCATTTTAAAAAATAACTTTTATTATTATCCCAACATCATTGAGAGAAGAATCCAAGAATCCTTAGAGAGGTTAAGTGCATGGAGCAGAGTAACACAACTACTCGGTAGCTGAGAGGCACCCAGATGGAGATTCTTTCCTCACACCCATCAGTTCCTAAAATGGGGTCCTCACAACCCCAATCCTAAAGGATGCCCCAGGGAAAAGAGCTCTCCTAAATTTCAGAAACTACTGTAGTATCTATAATAAAATTTAAATTAGTAAAGACAACAAAGAGGGTGATATAGGAGGACGTTCATTTTAAGCTACACATTTCATACTTGCAACACCCTCATTGGAAACCTACATTCCAGAATTTATGAGCTGGGATCTGCAAAAAGAAGAAAACAAAACAAAAAAATACTCATCAAATCCCTCACCCAAAAGCAGCTTCTGCTGTCTTTATGTCTGGTTAAGACCAGAAGTTTTGTGCATTAGCATAACGGATGTCAGAAGTGGTTTTTCGGGCGCCTGGGTGGCTCAGTCGGTTAAGCGGCTGCCTTCGCCTCAGGTCATGATCCCAGGGTCCTGGGATCGAGTCCCGCATCGGGCTCCCTGCTCTGCAGGGAGCCTGCTTCTCCCTCTCCCTCTGCCTGCTTCTCTGCCTGCTTGTGTTCGCTATCTCTCTGTCAAATAAATAAATAAATAAATCTAAAAAAAATAAATAAAAAAAAGAAGTGGTTTTTCTTGCTGAATAAAGGGGTGTCTAAGAATCCATGGAATCGCTAGAAAAGCTGTAGACATTCTGATCCCTTTCAGGATTAGGCAGTAAGACTCCTGCAGACCCAGGAACCTTCACCTGGCAAAATGGTGCCCTTGCAGGCTTAGGATTCCCAACAGGTCCTCCTTTTGATTGATAGCTGGGAGACTCTCCCACCTCCCACTAGAAACTTAGCTCAATCTTGCTGCTAGAATATGGTCTCATCCACCTCAGTGAAATCTTTACCACAATCAGAGCATCTGAAAGTACAGGGAGCTCACCCCTCGGGCCATATCACTGTTTCTGTACCTGATGGCTAGTTACTATTAGCAAATGTTAGAAAATTTGGCGCAACTACATTGTAAATTGCTCTCCAATGGCCATGTGTGAGAGTGAGGAGACCTGCCTTCACCTACCTTTAGTCACTGAAAGCTGCTAATTCAGTACCAACAACAACTTGACAAACAGGTGTAAGTCCAGTTGCGACAAAAATTCTGCATTCGATCACCTATTCTAGACTATTACATTACGTTTACTCAGTGTCCAGCTTCAAGAAGTTCACAAAGTAAAAAAAACTAGTCTGACTCTACATTTACCAAAAATTCACTTAAGGACAAAACTGCCCTCCTCCCCGCCCCCCGCCCCCCCCCCCCCCCAAGAACCTGCATTGGCATCTCCTGGAATGCACTTGAGGAAATCCTGGTCAAGCCCTGTCTGACCCTTTCACTGTTAACTGACATTTCCCCCAGGCAATGAAAGGACCAGAATTAGATACTGGGCTTTTATACTTCAGAGCCCGTTCTTCCTATTGTTCTCTGCTCTTTTCTTCCTTCTCCAAGTAAATCACAGGATCATCAGAAACCCTATTGAAACCTTTCTAGGACTGCACTGTGATCTTTATCTTCAAAGCCATCCTACTAGGCCTCTGGCTCATGATTTGCATGACAGCTAAAGGAAAGTAAATTTGGGGGCTGGCTTCCTTTGATAACCAAATGATTCTCTTTCTTTGTTATGAAGGTACAACTTTAAAAGGAATTCAGTGATGAGGAAAATAATTCTACAGTATTTAGCGAGGTGCAGTCACTGTGACTGGCTTGGGGCATTCGCTCAAAATAGGAACTGTGCCCCGTGTCTTCAATAGAGGTCAATTATCAAATGACTGGACTGGAAGCTTAAAAGGTGAGCACCAGTTCTGGGTGGGAGCCTCGGGAAGCAGGAGAGAGGCCCAGAAAGACACCCGAACATAATCCGCTGTCCTGCTCACCTCGCCCTTCCTTCGAGGAGCACCTTCTGCACAGGACTGGCCACAGAATCTGTGAGACCAACAAAAATGCAGAGCTCCTTGTGCAAAAAGCAGAAGTGCCAGTTAAGGAATATGAAATGTCATGAAATGCCAAGCTCTCCCCTACTCATCACCATGTTTCTCACTTGCTATTAGGTCATCGTAGGAAAAATGAAAATTCTAAGTTATTAGCATGAGTTTTACTGGTCATCTTTATATTGTGCAGTGTCCGACTTAATCCCTTGCTAAAGTACTTCTGCTTTTTATCAGAGCAAGTTCCCAAAACCCAGCTTCCCAAAAAGGGCATCACAGAAGTGAATTTAGTGTGATCTAATGTGGAAATTGAACAGCCTCTAGCCAGCAGTTCCCAAGGGCCCAATACATGTTGAGTACCACTGTCTCCTGCAAAAACTCAGTATACGCACAGCACTCCTGTGAGTTCATTGCGGCACCCCAGGGCACCTTAGCACACAGTCTGGGAAACCCAAGTGTAGAAGTAGAGTGTCAAAACTGGAGTTACACTGTCCTGGAGGCAAGTTGCTTCGAGTCTCAGTGCTGTAGGTTCTACTTCATAAAATGGGGGACAGGAGGTCACCTCACAGGGATGATGTAAGGATTATGTTCAGCACACACGAGTTCCAGAAATGTTAGAGCTTCTCGGCATGGACCTCTCTATAAGAGAGAGACTACTCATCCGAGGTAGAACCCATATGACATATACCGTGATTTAATGATGCATCTGTTGTGGACTCACTTTCCATTTCTTTATAAAATGAATATTTATTGAGCACCCACTAAATTCACTGGGTATTTTGTTTAGTACTGGGAGTACAAAGCTAAGCCAAACAGACATAACACCTGCTCTTAAGAAGCTTGAGAAGCATGGAAAAGGCAGACAATCCAATAACCACAGGAAAATGTCATTCTAAACAGTAATGTGTGCTATGCATGAACGCTTCATAAAAACTTAGGACCGGTGACTTTGTCTGGTCTGGGGGTCTCAGGAAGGAACTCCGACAACCTGGTATATAAGTTGAAGTCTCAAGGGTCAGTTTGGCAAGAGTGGAGGAAGGTAAGATTTTTCTAAGCCAGTGGAACTGTAGAAACAATGACCTCTGCCATGGGGGAGGGCTGAGCACTCCCGTGCACGGAGAACATTCATTTCACAGGTAACACCGAAGATGGGAGACATGTGCAGTAGCAAGGATCTTAGCCATCAGCCAGGGGACAGCCGGGCTCATACAGAGCAGGACCCAACAAGCCTTTCCATACAGCCCTGTAACAACCACTCAGCTCTACAGATGTCCCATAAAAGCAGCCAGAGATAACACATAAACCAATAGGCATGGCCCTGTGCCAATAAAACTTTATTTACAAAAGCAGTTAGTAGGGGCGCCTGGGTGGCTCAGTCGGTTGAGCGTCTGCCTTTGGCTCAGGTCATGATACCAGGGTCCTGGGATCTGGGATCAAGCCCTATGTCGGGCTCTCTGCTCAGCAGGGAGTCTGCTTCTCCCTCTCCCCACCCCTGCTCATGCCCTCTCCAAATAAATAAAATCTTAAAAAAAAAAAAAAAAGGGCAGGATGTAGGTCGACTTTGGCCAGTCTGCAGACCCTTTCTAAAAGAGGGCTTCCACATGCGCCACATTGTTTGGGCCTAGAAAGGGTAACTACCTACTGAAAAGACAAATGATTAAAACTGGTTCTTTGCCTCTTAGGGTTTCCAATGTAAACAAGCAAATAAACACAACATGTAAACAATACAGAGACCCAGAGCGGAGCCGTCACGGTCTGCCAAAGCTCAGACCAAAAACACTGATCTTTACCCATCTTCAACATCTTCAGTTCGCTCAAGCAGCTCCTGCTTTTCAGCAGAGGGAAACACAACAGTACCAAAGGCTAAAGAAAAGCAAGTTGCTGTTGCAGTAAGGTTGGGAGAAACCTGGGGCAGGAGGAGGGGTGGGAGGCCGGCTGGCTAGTGGCTCAGCCCTGAGTCGTCAACAATAGCAACTGGACTCTGGCCCCTTCCTCACCCTGCTCATCTTCTCCAGTCTGTGCTTTGCTTTCACAGGTAGCTCTTGGGGGGCGGTTTCCTATTAAAAAAGAACAGTGTGGGAAGACCTTGCACTTCAGGCATCTTAGAGAAACAAAGAAGGTCAAACCAAGTCTCCTTATTAGTTGTTATAGCAACAAAGAAAATATCCCCAGGGCACTGAAAAGGCCATGTGGGAGCCCACTTCCAGAGCCACAATCAAAACACATCTCCCCATCCTGTGGGTAGCCCACATGCAGAATCACATTTGTACCTCTGTGCCCGAATTCCCGCATCTGCTGGCATCCCAGCTCTTCCTGCTGACTTGCTGGCCATGTCCTGGTTAAGAACACCTTAATGATTGCCTCTAGGGGCCAAACCTCACCATTTCTATCTCCTCAAGGTTTAAGACGGGATTTTATACCACCTGCCCTAGAATTACCTAGAGACACTGATTGGAAATGTAGAACCACGGGCTCCCCAGTATCTTTTGCCAACGTTTGAGAACTACAAGCTCAGAGAGTAGAATACGGGTGGCTCCATCTTATTCAGCACAGCTGTAGGCAAATGATTAGCACAAGGTCCTGCCTTGGCTGAATCGAATTATCACAGATTGAGCCAATGGGCTTACTCTGAAATCAGCCAACTGTTGACTTTCTTCAGAAGATGGGCAGCCTTACCTCCAATATTTAACCCAAAGAACTTAAAACCTCAGTATGAATGGAAAGTATTGAGTTTGCTGTCTTAATGGGAATCTGAGAACGGATGTAGTTTTTTCCTGGGACTAGAGGGAAGAAGATTTTGTTAACACAGGTGACCCTTGAGCAACACAAGGGTAAGGCACACTGAATCCTGCTCAGTTGAAAACCTGAGAATAACTTGATTCCCCTTAACTTAAAAACCTTAACTACCAACAGCCTACTGTTGACTAGGAGTCGGATTTCCAATAACGCAGTTGATTAACACATGTTTTGCATGTTGTATGTATTATATATTATAGTCTTATAATAAAGTAAGCTGGAGAAAAAATGTTAAGAAAATTATTATGAGAAAATACATTTACAGTACTGTATTTATGGAAAAAAATCCACATATAAGTGGACCCACACAGTTCCTGGAAACTCCCACACACAGCCTGGCACACCCAGGGATGATACTGAATAAATACTTGGGAAATGAATGAATGACTTTCAGAAACCCAAATAGTCTCACCCTAGAAAGCATTTTAATAACTACTACATTAATCGGCCTCAAACTGAGTAAAAGATCTTTATATCACTGGCCCTGCATGCAAAGGGGACACACAGAACATATACTTTATTCACCAATCCCCCCATCCCACCTCCCACCAAAAAAATTGTTGCTTTTCTTAGTACATAATTAAAGCAGAAACAACAACTATGTCAAAGAAGAATTCTGTAGCTTAACCTCCAGATTCAGCTCATTTCCAATGTTGGCATGGGTGCTTTAGAATATAGTTTGAATCATGTACAAATCCACATGGCTTTGAAAACCTCCCCCTTTTCTTACATTACATGGTCATCACCTGGGTTAGAGATTAGAAAAAGACAAAGGAGAATCAGTTCAAGTCCCTATTCCCTTTATTTAAGCTCCAGGATTAAGGTGTTTAAATTTTTCATGGTTTCGATCCCAAACCTGAAACCAATAAAAGGGAGTGTTTGAGGTTCTTATAATTTAGAGTAGGGGTTGGCAACTACAGGGTGGGTGAATCCAGTCTGCCACTTGCTTTTGTAAATAAAATTCTGGCACACAGCCATGCCTATCGGCTCATGTATTATCTATGGTTGCTTTTGCACAGCAGAAACAGAGACCATATGCCTAAAATATTTAGATTCTCACCCGTTAAAGAAAAGTGTGCTGCTCTCTAAGGCAGCACGTGTCAGAGCTCGATATAGTAGGCTCAGGAATCAGACTGCCTGGGTTCAAATGTGAGTCTGCCCTTTAGTAGCTGTTAAAGTAATTAAACAAGGATGGGGTGGGGCTAAGGCACCAGTAGCCTCCATAAGCCAACCAAAACGCAAGCCAGAGTCAATGCATGGGAATGCTAGAAAATGAAACTCAAGCACAACCAATCACGAGACTTTCTCAAATAAAGCAACCACTTAAACTAGAGTCAATCAAATGATTTCTTTGCTTTGCTTCCTCATCTTCTCTATAAAAACCTCTCTCTGGCTCCTTTCTGGGATCTTGTCCCCGGAGCACCCCTAGCCACCTTTGGTTTGGCGCTGCCCAATTCAAACGACTATTGCTCAAATAAACTTGAAAACGTTAATGTGTCACCGTTTACCTTTCAACAAAGCTAAGAGATCTTGGGCATATTATTTAGATTATTAAGGCTCCTTAAAGCTCAGTTTCCCCATCTATAAAATGGAACCAAGAATTCTACTTACCTCGTGGACCCATTGTGGAGATTAAGTAATACAGGTAAAGCACTTAGAATGGTGCTTGACAATAAATAAAAACCATTAGGAAACCAAGTAGGACTCTAATTCTTTTTTGGTCGAAATGTTTCTTTTTTAAAAAATCCTAAAGGAGCTTCTGATGTGTAGTTTACTACATTCAGCGACATTTCTTTACACGCTCATTAAGCTTTAGACTTGCTTCAGCAATTTTGACTTCATTAAAATGATAATTATTTCTTTAATTCCATTTCCTTTATCTCCTTCTTCAACATCAGCCCCCATGTTGGCAGCCAAGGCCCCGGGAACCAGGGAGAACCTCTTATGAGACAGTTTTAGAAGAGAAAGAAAATAAAAACAAGAGCCAGCTAGAGTTAGGATAATAAATGGTGAAGAAATAGTCAAATGTTTGTGGCGAACCAGATTTTTGAAAAGATGAATCTGAATACACCTGGGAGAAGGAGGATGAGCTAACATAATGTGGAAAGTAGCTACACAGAACATAGAGAACACAAAAGCATTCCAGCAAAGCCATTAGCACTGTGTCATGTCTGTGTCCCTAATCCGCTAATTCTTAGCTGAATTTAATCTTCCTTCCCCCTCCCCCCCGATTTTTTTCCACCTCCAGGACAAACACATCCTAACCAACAGTGTCCTTGGAAACCCCAACTAACTCAGATCCAATGGGGATTTTCGCTAGGCAGACCTGGATTTTAGCAGGTCCTTTGGGGTTTCATCGGTCAATCTCCATTTCGAGAAATTATGCACTTTTGGGAAGGAGCACAAATGAAAATGAACCTTTTTTATGGCCCTGAGTAAAACTCACTTTTTTCCTAGAAAATACAGGAAAGATTTTTCTGGGGAAAACTAATTTTAGAAGGGCCTAGCTCAGTGTCTGGCACTGAGAAAGTACACAATCAATATTAACTTGCCTCCCCTTATGGGAAGAATTCTTTCGCCAGGATAAGAGTTTATTCATCTATCCATTCAATTATCACGTATTTTTCAAGCATGAGCTACGTGTAAGGCACAGGTCTAGAGCCTGGGAAATAGGACAGCCAGATTTAGCAAAGAAAAATACAGAGCATGCCATCAAATTTCAATCTGAGATATACAACAAATAATTTTTAGTATATCTATATCTCATGCAATATTTGGGATGTATTTACACTAAAAACTTAAATCATCGTATATCAAATTTAACCAGATGCCCTATATTGTATCCGGGAATACTACTGACAAGAGGGTAGTGACCGAGACACACACCATCCCTCTTTCCCATGCGGCCATAACCATTCTAGCTTCAGGACCGCCCAAGATGGAATTCCCATCTGGCAGATCCCAGTCGGAAAGCCTGGGGCATAGACTGACCACCTCTTCAGAGGCACATGACCACTGGGGACCCATTTAGCGGTTGTCACTCTGTATTATAATTGCAACTTTATTTCCCTGTCATACTCCTCTGCACTTAAGGTGACAGGGCCTTCGTCTCTTTAGCCCTCTATCCCTGGATTCTATTGAGCACAGTGTCCGGAACTAGAAAAAATGCTCCATCCAGACCAGCTGAATGAGTAAGTGGGCGAATGTATAAATGGTCGCACTAAATCAAGGGTAATGCCAGACCGCTCATGGCTCCTAAGGAAGATAGTCACATACCTTCATAAATACCGAAGATAGAAGAGAAAACCAGGTCACCAGAATCCAAAGAACATAGGGGTGAAGAATGCTCTTTTATTTTAAAATGTTTTACGAAGGGACTCCAAACAAAACAAAGGCTTTAAAATAAACGAAGGTAGGGGGTAGGAGGAAGATGGTGTGAGAGCAAAGCTGTAACCCTGAAAAGAAGACTAAAGGGTCCTTGAAAGTTATTTCTTAACCTAATAGGTAAGAGCCAGTCAAAGCACGGATTTAACTAATTGGTAACGTAATAAAAAATAATTTCCCGTAGTTAACCAGAACCATAATATTAACTGAGGAATACGGTATCAACGAATAACAAATAATGAAGAACCATTTTATTATCAGTACTGACTGTCATACAATTGAAACACTCAGAAGGAAAATCACAAGAATCCACAAAAGGATAGATTCAGAGAAGTGCAAGGGACATGGTATCTACAATAGAAAATCATTCTGTGGCATCGACTCCTTTCTGTCCAGCTGTAAAAGAGGGAACAAAAAGTCGATATCTATAGAGCATGTTTCAATCACGCTAAGATTTTTTTAAAAAAAGAAAAAAGAAAGAAAAAGACAAATATTGCATTGCAGTTTCCCAATGACCAACACAATTAGCCAGGACTTCCCGCCTCTTTCCATCGTGGCTCCCCTCGCTGCCATCCTGTGGCCTCCTGGTGGATCTGCGGCGGCCAACACATCACAAGTGTGTCACACAACGATTCTCGATTCTCGGCAGCTCCTGTCAGTGCTCCGATCGGTAGGCAGGAAAAGTCTCTGTCCGATGAAGCTTCAGAGGGCTGGTGACATCTTTTCCGAAAAGAATTTAAAACCAGCGGTTATATTTCAAGAAAGCACGCGATCAAATTCGCTAGCAACAGGTTTCTATAGCAGAGAAGTAAGTAACATACAACATCAGATTTTTTTTCCGAGGGCGCTCAAATAAGAGTCAGGAGAGACTACATGATTAACATCTCATTTGCACGTGGTCTTTGTACTGAGCTATGATCAGACTACTAGCGGTTACTTTCCTCCTTAATTTTTTATCTTCATCAACTCCTTGTTCAGGATATTGAAGGGAAATGAGAAGGAATCATAGGACTATGAAAACTTTTGTCTAGGACACTCTTTGGAAACCAGACTAGAAATAAGGCAATACTGGGACGCCTGGGTAGCTCATATGGTTGGGTGTCTGCCTTCGGCTCAGGTCATGATCCCAGACTCCTGGGATCGAGGCCCACGTTGGGCTTCCTGCTCGGCAGGGAGCCTGCTTCTCCCTCCCTGCTTGTGCTCTCGTTCTCTCTCTGACAAATAAATAAGTAAAATCTTAAAAAAAAAAAAATATGCCAATATTATATTTATACTTAGGAAATTTTGTTGTAAGGACTCCTTAGGCTTTATCAATTTCAGGCTTGGATTCCAAACCAAGATAAGTGAAGAAGTCAGGAAGGCAACACAGAGGGCCCATGTTAGCAGCCTCTGTGAGATAAGACAGGGGTTGGCAAACTTCATCTATAAAGGGTCAGATACTAAGTATCTTAGATTTTGCAGACCATACGGTCTCACTGCAACCACTCAACTCTGCTGCCCGCAGCATAAAAGCAACCACAGTGCATACATGACGAATGGGCATGGATGCTCCAGCAAAACTTTGTTCACAAAAACAAGACAGTGGACTGTCTTTGGCCGGCAGTCCCTGGTTGGCCGATCCCCGTAAACAGAGCGCTTGATTTTATACAAACAAGAGGTTTTACTGCCACCTGCTGGCAGTAGTATTTAAACTCATTAACACTGTTTCTCTGTGTTACAGTGTGTGGGTCCGAATATGTGTGCAGTGGAAAGAAAATACAATCTGTGTTCAAAATGGTTAGGAGGTTGGGTTTGAGCCCCGTGTTGGGTGTAGAGATTACTTAATGAGTTTGAGGACTTCAGGTAAATAGCCCATACATCTTTATTACAGTTTGATAAAAGTTCCCACAGGAAGCAGACAAGTGTGCAAACGGCATGGATGCAAAATCCAAATCTTCGGTCAAGAACAAAGCCCTTCCTGAACTTTCATTTATCGCTGCTTAGATTGTAAAAGTATGTGAGAAAAGTGACTGATAGTATTCACTTGGGGTCACATCAGAATGGAAGCCCCTGCAGCCTCGATCATCATGCTGGCTAACAAATCTTTCTGGTTTGGTTTCAGTGCTATTTTTAGCTTAAAGCCAGGAAATGGACAGAATCACCTGCCCCATATTTTTGCAGGTCACACAAAGGTCCTGAGCTGGGACCAGCCCGTAGACCCTATCTCGGCCCAGACGTCTTCTCCGGCCTGCACAGGTCATAAAGCATTTGGAATTGATGGTCAATAGTTAACTTCAAACTTCCATAAAGGTGTCTATTTCCCTGTTCTCTTGTCCCTTCTTCTGCCCCAGGGTTCCTGGGATTCACCAGGGACCCCACCACGCCCATCCGTGCCCTGTCTCACTGTTTGCACATCCTCCCTGATCCTGATAGACATGAGAGCTTGAGACTTTCATTTATTTGTTACCCTTTCACATTTGCTCAAATCTTAATCTATTCTCTCTTAACTGATGCACACGCCACATATGTGACTGTGTTAGAATTAATATTGAAAAACCAATGTTGATGTCTCTGAAGTAGCCACTTGCTTCTGGGAATCTACCATCGTTAAAATAAACATGAAAACTGCATGAGCTGGAACCAATCCTCTGGAAGAGCTCTTTCCTTTCTATGGTATGTGCCTTTGAGACACCCATGGAGGCAGAATTTCTTCTCACGGGTAAGAACATACGATAAAAGAAAGGAGTTTTAACGCTAGTCCCTCCACCCACTAGCCATGTGATCTTGAGCAGGTACTTGACCTCCAAGGGTCTCAGGTTCTGCCTTCATGGAAATGGAGAACACAGTCCTGCTTTTTCCAACTCCAAGTGTTGTCAGGAGAACCATATACGGCAACGTGAAGGATATCAGGAAGATGGTGACACAAACATCTGGTGCCAATCTCTGATTTCCTAAAATTATCTAAAGTCAAATCTGATAAATGATACCTATTTTCTTCTTGTTTATGAACAAGGGACACTGTCTTCCAAGGCAATTCCATTAGAAGGATTCTGGAACTATTAAGCAATGGAGCACCTTTGAAGTAAAAGAAAGATTCCTAAGAGGATAACTTTGAAAGCAAGTGACAGAGTTTAAGAAGGGCCCCCACTGAAGAGGGACACACCTGCTGTCTCCTACCGCCCCCAAGCAGGTCTTTAAGAAAGGCTATCTTCATAAAAGATACTCATTCAGTATGTTTTGTCTGCCTTGTGAGGAACAAATCTAGCACTTCACTAGTGGTCTGTTCATGTTTATTTACATTAAAAAAGGAGAGAACAGGTTTCATGTGCAAATAAATTTGCAGAGCTCTAGTTTAAACAAAATTAAACAGATTCTTTATGGCAGGACATCTCGAAACCTTGAAAACAGTGATTGGCATTCTCAAACTCCAAAAGGAGAATTTAACGTAACATGGAGCATTTCCCCCAAACTTACTGGACTACAGTACTGTTTTGGGAAAGAGCCATATCTACTGAGGCTAATACTCCACGGAACACACTTGGGAACCCACCGCTCTGTGGTCATTTTAGGCGATGCATTCCCGAAAGAACCCTGTGAATACAGTGTTCAACTTGATAAACGCTTCTCTTTCATGAATTTCCTCCAGGATTCATGATAAACCTCTTTCACGTGTTGATTTTGTATATGCTCAACCCTCAAAGGCATTTCGATATGAAAACTGGAAATGGGGCAGGAGAGGCAGTGATGGTGGATTAAATCTGTCTTCACCTACCAGGCTGTGTCAAAGCCAGCCCCTCTTGCCCGCCACCGACAGGAATAATAAGAGAATAATTCCAAAACCAACCAGGAGGTGGCTCTGTAGGACTGAATTTGGAGAGGAATTGACCTGTGCTCCAACCAGATGGACCAGTGTCCCTGTAAGGGTCTATATGTTTTCCAAGATTAGCTTCCAGATCTGTCATCTGGAAAAGTCATCCTGAAATACCCCCCAGGAAATGAGCTGGCCAGAGGAGTCACAACTCACAAACACCATCAAACAAGAAGACATCATGGGCCATGTAACCTCAATGTATGGCACACACAGGCAATGATGTCATTTTCTTCCAGTTTCAACTTTATTCTGGGGGTGGGGGGAGGGGAAGGAGGAAGACAGGTAGCATATGCAGATCAACACACGAACTGACCCTATTTGTCATGTAAGTGACCACCTCTAATAAACAAGATAATTTTAGGTAGTCTGAGAACTTTTTTTTTTCTTAAGGTAACAAATTACTGGTAAATTGAGTCCCATACGACACATAGACCACATATTGGCCCTGTATCTCAATGAATACTGGTGACTCAAAAGCGATCCACAAGATAAAACAAATGTAGACAAATCAACGCAGAACATGTAGGTGAAGAAATCTCTCCGTAAACATTGGTACAAATTAAATATAAAAATTAAACACATTCACCAACACGGGGAACAAAAGTATGTAGAAGCAAATAATCTGATGGAGTAACTGGTACCAAAACATAAAGCAAAAAATAACTCTGAAACAATTATCATGCCATTTTCATGCATACAGATACTCTAAGATATTAGAGTATTCAGCAAGTATTATCCGTGTGCCAAACAGGGAAAAACTGTAAGAACTCAAACGGAAATTCATGTTCAATGAAGATCATAATGTGACAAAGAGCAACCAAGAGAAGCTTTAATTATCACCTTCAAAACCTAGAACACAATCATCTTCAAAACCCTATAGATTATCAATACAAAGCTTGAGAATCCATCAGCTCTGCAGGAAATCTGTGGTATTCATTCTCATTGTGGTGGCCATTAATCTCACTAGAAATTAAGAAATCACTATCCTCGAATTACTGTTCCGGGACTCCTATGTCTGTGATCACTTGAAAAATCTATACCAAGAAACCCGAACCTGATTTTACAGTAATCTCTCATTATTTTTGAGTGATAGATTGTAGGGATAATTAGTAATAAAAACAATAAAGGGAATAAACCCAAGTTTAATTCTGATGAGTTGATTTGTGACATGCTAGTGTTGATAAAAGGAAATAATGGGAACTTCTCAAAGAATGCGAATTTCTTTCTTTGCTGTTATGCTGTGTATAGATCTTCTCTACTTCTAGAGGTACCATTATCACTCCTATTACTTTGGAATTAGTGGATTACTAGTCTTTGACAATCATCCCAGACCCGTGAGCTGTGTATGGCCTTCCACCCTTAATATGGGCTTTTTGCGTGCAGGTGAATTTGCAAATTTTGTTGTTGTTCTTGAAAAAATGTGTCTGTATGCTGTGGAAATAGAGCTGTTTCCTTCATAGTAACCAGATGTAGATGTTGTCAGAACAGTCTTACATACCTTGGGAGCATACAAACAGAGTGTAACAGTATCCACAACATCCTCTTTATACCTAAAAAGATGTTTTTTGAAACTCCAAAAGATTTTGTAAAGTATTATTATACCATCAGGGTCCTGATAAGACCCTCAGGCTTTGTCATTCCTGATGAATGTCTGCTCATTTGGGTTAAGGATAGTTTGATAAGTTAAGGAGAGGAAGGTTAGTATGCTCTTCATATGGCATCTTTTCTTAAGCTTTTCTTAAGCTCTGGGATATTCACTAATAAATTCTAAAACTGCAACATATCCTAAGTGTTCAGGTTATCCCACTGTCAGCGCATCTTTGCAAACATGCTATTCTAGGGAAATCCCACCATACATCACCTTTGATGCAAACCGACTTCTCAAATTACCACTCAGTATCTCAGGAATTAAGGTCACTTATCAATTTCCTCCCTATGAAGCCTACATCACTTTGGTTCCCAACTTTTCTTTGCAGGCCCGACATGCAGAATCTAAAATGACAAACTTTCTTGGTAAAGATCATCTTGGTTAAGTGTAAAAAGTCAAGTTACAAAGCAATTTAATAGCTTTGTGTGAATTTATGTTATTCATACTTCTTTAAACTTTCAATAATTACTATTTATCTGAAGGGGGGGAAATCGGAGGGGGAGACGAACCATGAGAGACGATGGACTCTGAAAAACAAACTGAGGGTTCTAGAGGGGAGGGGGGTTGGGGGATGGGTTAGCCTGGTGGTGGGTATTAAAGAGGGCACGTTCTGCATGGAGCACTGGGTGTTATATGCAAACAACGAATCATGGAACACTGCATCGAAAACTAATGATGTAATGTATGGTGATTAACATAATAAAAATTTTTAAAAAATAAATAAAAATAACTGCTATTTATCTTATTGTATATTAAAAAACATAGCCAGTTGCTGGGCTCCTGGGTGGCTCAGTTGGTTAAGCGAGTGCCTTTGGCTCAGGTCATGATCCTGGAGTCCCTGGCTCAGCAGGGAGTCTGCTTCTCCCTCTGCCCCTGCCCCCTCATGCTCTATCTCATTCTCTCTCTCAAATAAATAAATAAAATCTTAAAAAAAAAACCACCGCCAGCTGCTATAATAGTATAAAGGCAGTGGCATACAATTTTCTTTACAAAAAGGAATTTATTTAAGGAGATGAGACCGCGTAAAATTGAATAATAGTACAGAGGGTATGCATATGAGAAAAATGCTGATAATGTAATTCAAATATTGCAAAAATTTGTGAACATGCTAGGGAACAAATGGTCTTCGGGACAACCTGATCTAACCCAACTCTCTCTCTCTCTCTGTGGGTATGTCCTGCGAAGTAAGCTTGTTCACTCACACAGACACTCAGGATATATTTTCTGAGCATCCACACTGTGCCATGTTCTCTGCTGGGGAGCAGAACTTACAGTCACAAAGACTAGAATGTAAGTACCCTCAGTACACATTCGTTCAACAAATACTCAGGATGGCCACTGCGTCAAGGCACTGGGGGGATAAAATGATGAGGACAAAAGACCCAGCTCTCCTTGGCTTTACTGCTTCCTGGAAGATGAGTCCACTAGCCACACAATTCAACATGATGTGAGCACTGGGATAAGGACTCTAAAGAGGGGGGGTCAGCACCCTCGTCTTGGGAGCACACATAGTCAAGATCCCACGCCAGTTATACGGGAGTCCGGGAGGGTTACCTTGGAGTCGGGAGGTAAGACCTAGAGATGAAAAAGAGTGACCTAGGATGGGGGGAGAGGCCCAGGCTTCCAGGAAGAAAGAACGGGAAAAGCTCTCTGGGGGAGAAATGGCCACCAGGAAGGGCTGAAAAGGCTCAGTGACTAGCGAACAGTCAGTGCTATTTACGGCCACCTCTGTGGCCCTTCATTTGTTCTCAGATTCATTTATTTGACAGATTACTGCATGTGAACTAGGTGCCGTCTCGCGCATGCCCTTCAAAGTTCTGGCGTCTTGCAGCTGATCATGCAAAGTTCTTCAGCAGGGGTCCCCCACAGAGGCCTATTTATTTTTTATAAGTTACATATGCACAAGCTATTCTTGCATACTGTAAACCATAAAAACTGCATTTGAGAAGATAAGAAAATGTTTAAAATTTTTTTCCAATTATTCCTGCTGTCCCCACCATGGGCCCTTCTGTATCCCGCTTCTGAGCCCACTTTTCTGGAAGACAGGCCTCCTAGGGTTTGCTTAGAGTCCCTGCAGAACCAGAACCCAGGGCCCTGCCCCAGGGCATCCCCTTCCAACAGCACATGGTTCCTAAGCTTGGGCATTCGCGAGAATCACCTGGAGGGCTAGATGAACACACAGATGGCTGGGCCCCAACCCCAGAGTGCCTGATGCTGGAGCTTTCAGGATCCCCGAAGGGGCCTGGACATTTGCCTTCTAGCAAGTTCCCAAGTGATGCTGATGCTGCACTACTAGCCCGTTTTCTCGCCGCGTGGACCCCACCCCTCTTGCGCACACCCTGTGCAGGTGTTTGATCAAGGTGGTTTGCTCAGCCACTTCCAGAAGAATCTGCATGTTAAACTATTTCCCCAGGACGCTGTGATCGAGGACGGGCCCCGGAGTGCGGCCTCGATGGGGGCCCTGGCCCCGGGGGAAAGGGGACAGCCAGGCTGGCTGTGCTCCCCCACCACAGGGCTGCCAGGCGCACTGCCCGGGCACCTGGCCCCGCGCTTACCTTGCAGGTGGCAGAGCTGTCCAGCGCTGTGCTGTTGCGTGATGTGCTGCCAGTAGGCACTACGGGGCAGGGGCACCATGGAGCTCAGGGAGGCGGCCCGCTCGCTCATCTTCATCTGGAGCTGCACAAAGGGAAGAAAGGAGTGTGTCAGCGACCCTGGGGCTGGAAAAGACTTGACTGAGAACTGGGGCGCTGGGAGTCAGAACCTGAGAGCAGCTGGTGGGCAAATCAATGGGCATCTCCCCGCCGAGCCGCGGGGTAGCCATTGTTTTTGCTTAGTTAGCAGCATCCGTTCTTCCCCCCGCTGGCAACAGTGTGTCCACTTTCCTCTGGAGAACCTCCCCCCAGCTCAGCCCAATCCATCCGGTTACAGGGCGCTGACCTCACCAATGATTCTAGGGATGGTTGGTGACCCAAGTCAGGCCAGTAAGACACAACCCCTGGGAACAGTTATTAGAACTTTTGTGGAAGAGAAGATCAACAGAGGTAAGCCAAGGGTTTTTGCCTGTGTGGTTCACTGCTCTCTCCCCCAGGTCCAGAATATTTCCTGGCACGTGGTAGGAGCACAATAAATACATGTTGCGTTGAATGAATGGGCTTCCTTGTGGGGCTGCTGGGGACAGGAGATGCACAGGAGCCTGCCTTGGAACAACGAAGGGAGAGCCTGCCAGTCAATGAACTGATTCCGAGGAAGACAGCCAAGAAAAGGCGGTGACCTTGGATCCCACCTAAACCTGGAAACTGGCCCTGGACTTCTCAATTATATGAGCCAATTATCTCTTTTCAGTTCAAGCTGATTTGAATTGGGTATTCTGTCACTAGCATCAGAACAAAACACTGTCTGCTCTTCCAAGCGCCTGATCCCTGTTCCAGATACTGATGGAGGGAAGGGGAAGCCGGGGCTCTTGGGCCCGGGTCCTGGGGAGTCGTCTGTGGCCTGTCTGACACACTGGTGGAACTGGCTTTACAAGGGAAGTTTCAGAGAGAAGGTGGCCTCGTAGGATGGGTAGGAGTTGAGTAGAAGGACAGGTACACAGGGACAACACAGCTAGAAGAGCATGAGTGTGATGTGAGGCAGCCCTCCCCGCCCCCCTCTCATCTCAGCCCCGTCTAAATGCAATCATGGCTTAGTTTTATTACACATTAACAGGAGAAGTGACTACTCACAATGTTTGATTTCCCGGAGTTGTCTGAATATCAAATAACCCACCTCAGTTTTACAAATGTGCCCAGAAATACACAGATCTGCACAAGCTTATGCAGTGGGACATAGTTTGCAAGCGTCGCAAACCAACCAGAGGCAGCTTGAGTCTCTACTGCTGAGGACCTGGTTATTTGCACTGAGACACTAGGACATACTTGGCAACTGCAAACCAGAGGAAGGTAGATTCACGTCAACGGAAAAGGAAACATTTATATATTGTATTGTTAGGGAAATGGTGAGTTGCAGACCACTGTATCTAGTGGAATGTCATTTTAATTGGTTGTATGAGAAGCAGTGACATTAAATGCCTGCCCACTTGGGTTGTATTAGAGTTCAGTACCTGCTCAGCACCTGTCTAGCACAAACTAGGTACAGGAAAAAAATGAGGGATATAATTATTATTATTATGAATTGCAAGGCCCATTTAGAGATTTTTTTTTTTTAAGAAAACTCAAACTCTCCATTCTACACACCTCATCAGTATGGTAGATCCAGGCCTAATATCTGTCCATTCATTCAGTGAAGCTGAAATAATAGGAGGCTTCATACCCCAGTGACCAAAACTCATTCTAGTTGATGAGATTGAACTTGAAAAAAAGATTAGAGCCATTTATTCCAAAGATAATTTAATTTACATGTGTTGCATTTACATGCGATGGATTGAATTCTCCATCCTATCACAATAGGACAATTACCAGAATGTGTTCCCAGGTAGAATTAGTACTAGGTTTCATAGGGACATTTTCTTCCCCAAACATGTCCTGTCGGATCAAAAGGGCAAAGAGCCGAGCACAAAGCTAGTAGAAAAGTTCTGTTTCTCTATTTCTGTACACATGAAAGTCTCAAAGCTTAAGAGCAAAAAACAAAAACAAAGAAGCAGAAACCTATTTACCAGTGACTTCCGGTGACATTCAACCTCATTTACATGGAACACAAAAATAAATAAATAAATAAATAAATAAATAAATAAATAAATAAATAAATAAAGGAAAAGAACTAGATTTCCAAGGTCCTGATTATTGGATTTTCTTAATAAAAAGATATTCTATTTAATACAATAAAAAATTTAATATAAAGAAAACATTCGGGAAATAGCCGTCCCTTCAACTTATTCACTGCAGTACCGTGAATGTAGTTCTGCAGGCCAGCATGATTTGACTGTATTTTTAGAAAGCTTATTTAGGAACAAGAATGCAATAACACCAACATCATGTTTCATGGAGAACATTACACAGCCTGGCTCTCTCTTTCTTCCTCAACCCTTTGAAAGATTACCGTAGTTCATGAAAAAAGGGGCATCTTAATTGTCTCCAGAGAAAAATAATGAAAAAAAAAAAGTCTTATTTAACAATGCAATACTTTAAGGGTGAGAAGTCATTTGGTGAGATACCTATCAGGGAAGTTTCCACCCTCATTCTTTATTGCTGCAAGGCACTCTGAGTCTTAGTCTCAACACCCAGTGCAGGGGACATGAATGGATGCTCATTGACACCACAGCTGGAAATACAAAGTAACACTACATTTTCGGAGGATTTAAAATTAGGTCATCTTGAGTACATGGAGAGAAAGGTTGCATTCTTCCTCCTTTTTCTTTTTTAACCTTACACACTTTTATATAGTTTGGTTTTTCTCGTTTATAAAAATCATAGTAATTTCACATTAAGGAGTAAAAAAATAGATGACCCCAAACCATAAACGTTTGAAGTACAGCTATTTCTGCTATAACGAGACATGGACATTTCTGAAAAACCTCCCCATCTGCAATTCTTTTGGGAAAATCGGCTTATGGGACGACCCCTCAAAACGTATGCTGCTTTCTAAGCAAAGGAATCGCTCCTCTGAGAGGCAGCTTGGAGGCTTAGAGGCTGGAGGTTTTGCAAGGGTTGTTTAAAAAAACACACACACAGGAAAACATTTGGTTAGAAATGCTGTCTTCAGAAGTCCAGGCTATGCAGATGGAGCGTAGGCTCTTCCCCAAGGGTGTGCCCTGCTGGCTGTGTAGCCCCGTGAACAAGAGCTGGTCCAGAGCTGTACAAGGTGGGGATGCACCTCTCCGGGTAGAGCCTTTGGTGCCTCTGCCAATTTCTTATCTTCTTAAACTCTAGCTGGAAGAGGCTCTGCTGTGCAGTAGTTTACTGAGGGCTTTTCCCTGTCCTGCTAAAGGTTATAATTCTACTCCTACTATACTGGGCTTCCCTTGCCTAGGAAAAAGAAAAGTGGGTTGTTTTTTTTTTTTGTTTGTTTGTTTGTTTTTTGCACCAACGCACTTTGATATTAGAATAAATCATTCTCCAATTTATCAAATGCATCTCAACTCAATGTGAATACGGAAATGGTGTTTTAAGTAGAACTGTCTACCATATCTGATAGTCTTGTTCCCACCTTTTCATTAAATAGGTATCCTTGAACCCTATATATATTAAAAAAAAAAAAAATTATCCAAACCATCCATTTTGCATCCTGCGACTATTAGGAAAGTTTAATAGAGTCATGGAACACCAAACTACGGGAATATCCAGCCCAGTTTCCTATGTTAAGAAGCCAAAAAATTGGTACCCGAGTTCACACAGCAAGGTGTTAGCTGGCCCCTTCGTCCCAGGACCTGAACTCCATCTCTCAGAACCTACTGACCAGCACCTATTTGTTCTCCACGTTTGTTCAAGTTCAAGGTCACATTCAAATTGCCTCCTAAAACCATGGCGGCCAAGTGGGGAGCAGTCTTTACACATGCACATAAACATGCTAAGTTTGATTTTTCCAGAGATGATAAACTTACAAGGTTTGGCCATCTGAACAAATAAATGGAAAGAACATTTCTTCAGCTTATCATCAAATACTTGTTGATTTTGAGGCACAGTCTATAACCTCAAAGAGCTTGTGTCTAAGACAATACAGTAAGGGCAAAGCAGAGGAAATCTGGGTGCCCTGGGATGACAGGAAAAGGGCATCAAAATCTGAGCAGGAGGAGTGACAAAGGAACATAGCAATCAGGTAGGAACACAGATTAATCCCCAGCCGTCTCCCCCGGGGTCACAGAGGTTCTGGTAGCTCCGCATCTTAGTACATCTCTCAGACTACCTCCAGCCCGCAGGAGGGCTGCAGGATGTCTGAGGTCAGACTAGGTGTCCTTAGTTGCTGCTTCTAAATGTTAGACTCTTGAGATGCCTGGATGTGTGTGCACTTGCGGCTCTGGGAATGATACACCCAGGGAGCCCAGACTGTGGTCAGTGCAAGACAAGGCTTGGAGACAGTAAAGGGAACATGGAGGCTCAAGGCTGGTTGGAAAGATCAGTGACTAAAAATCAGAATTTTAGAACCAGAAGGGAATTGTGTTCTTTGTTTTGTTCACTGAGGTAGTCTCAGCTCTCAGAACAGTGCCTGGTAAACAGTAGATGCTCGGCACACTCTTGCCGAGGGAAAGAATGAATCCAGTCAATGATGTGAGAGAGCTGGCTCGAACCAGCTTGCAAAAGCCAAGTATTACATTTCAGGCATTTTTTGAGCTGGTTGTTAAATGCAGCCATCAATAAAAATTAAATTACACAAACTTACAGTTAAATAAACTGTGTATATAACATATGCAATTGTACAGATGTTATTCAAGTCATAACAGATGTATTACTCAAGACTCATCACTTCCTGGGTATTTTACTATCATCTATGCTCTGAAATTATTTGAGTCGGTTACATCTACCTGGTAGAAACACTGTAAAATAGCGTGTTTCTCTATGTCATTTCCCAACTCTGTGTACACACGCACGCACTGTTTTTCAGAGAGCCAGTTATTAAACATTTGCGAGCACGTGAGTGAATCCAACCCATAAGGGTAAAGAAGGGCTTGCCAGCCAAATAGGGAGTACAGACAGGCTGTGTGTGGTCTGTGTGCACCCCATTTCCCCACTTCTCACCTGGTTGATGCCTACCTTCCCTTCAGGAGTCAGCTCAGGAACCCCTCAACATTTTCCTGACATCTCTTCTCCCTTAATGACATCTAGTGCTCCTACCAGATATCTCTAGGTCTGTTCTTTTTTTTAAATTTATTTTAAAGATTTTATTTATTTGAAAGAGAGGGAGAGAGAGAGTGTGCACGCACAAGCACGAGTGGGGGGAGGGAAGGGGCAGAGGGACAAGCAGACTCCCTGCTGAGCGGGGAGCCCCACTTGGGGCTCCATCCCAGGACCCTGAGATCATGACCTGATCTTAACAGATGGATCCACCCAGGTGCCCCTCATGCTCCATTCTTACTCTCATCATCTCATTGTTTTGTTGATACTGGAAAACGGTGAGTATATATTTTACCTCCATATCCCCAGCACCTCACTAGGGCCTCCAGCGGCTTCACAAATACAGACCGGATGAATGAATGCATGAACAAATGAAAGAACCCCACTTTTGCCCAGGTAGCAGGGAATAGTTTTCAGAAATCAATCCTAGTCAACCCAGCAAATGAGAAGCACCGTTAGCCCAAGGCTGAATTCCTGTGGAAGCTCTAGGTCCAGGTTAAATTAACTTGGCTTTCACTGGCTGTGGGGGATGTGCTAATAAGACTCTGCTCCATCCTACTTTGCTATTCAAGTGATGAGCTGCAGCAAGGCCTCAGGGAAAGATCTGCCTACATGCAGATGCACAATTGGCCAGGACAGTCCAGCAGCAGGGGAGTTCAACTCTACCCATTTATTCATTCTATTAGCAGTGTTAGCTCAAGATCCCACCAGGGAAGAAAGACAGGCTTCATGAAAGTCAAACAAATGCCGTCTTGTACTTGAACACTTGAACTTTCTCCCTAAACAGAGGGATGCACATAGGTCTCTTCCTAACCCAGGCTAAGTGAGTACTGATGCTGCCCCGTGGCCGGAAATACTCAACCAATCAATGGTTGTAACTGATAGGGTTTCAAAGGCACAAAAACACTATGTTGCTGGGAAGAGAGATTGACCATAGAGTCAGAGACCATGCTCCAGTTTAGGCTATGCTCTACAAGAACCATGGGGTATGGGACACATCCTCCTCTTATCTGAGCCTCAAGGTGCCCTTTCTCATAGAACTTCCCTTTTAATGAGACAAACTAAACGCATAAAAAGTAATCAGATTGCGGTACAAAAGAATGAGGTCCTGCTACCTGCTACCACATAGATGCAGCTGAAAACATGATGTCAGGTGAATGAAGCCATTTGCAAGAGACCATTATGTTGTATGAATCCATTTATACGAAATGTCCAGAAGAGGTAAATCCAGAGAGAAAGAGAAGGTAAATTAGTGGTTGCCTATGGCTGGGCAGGTGATGGCTATAGGAGACAAGTTTCTTTTTGGGGTGCTGAAAATATTCTGGAGTTGATGGTGGTGATGGAGACAACTCTGTGAATATAGTGAAACCGCTCAAACTGTACAGTTTAAAGGGTGTATGGCATGGTATGTGAATTATATCTAAGTAAGCTGTCCTCAGAAAAATAAAATCAGATAGAAGTAGGTGCTATCCAGACTATTAAAGAATTCATGATATAATAAGTTAGTGGGTGATGACTTCTGGTCAATCAGTCCCAGGGGAAGTGACATTTAAGCTTGAGTGACACCTGGCCCAAGCATGGTCGCCCATCATTATCATTGTCAATAACAAAGACAGATCCTTTTAAAGACCTCCCAAGGCTCACAGTGACGGAAATGCTGATTGCCCAGGCCCTTCTCTCATAATGACGGGCAAAACATATCAACCCTCTTGGGAGAGAAAAAATTCTAATGACTGCTATTTATAGCTTCTTGGTGAGAAAAACAAACAAACAAAAAACTGCCCTCCTCACCACCAATCACATTTTTGGTGTCTGTATTCTTCATTTGGTCTGGCTGACACCTGTTGCTTAAGCACTTCTTTTATGAGTGGGAGAACAGGAGTACAGAGCAGTGGTGAGTCTCAGCCAAAATACACCACCATATTGTCCTTCTCTGGAGTCCAACTATTTTACGGCAGAGCATTGTGTTTGTCGAAATTGAACAGCACGACAGGATGTAGCTGTCTGCTGCTATGGTGGATCATGAATACCATATGCTGTGTCTGTGACATCGGTCTGGACCCATTCAGAAACAGGCACACATCATCACAACAGCAGGTTAGTACTTCAAGAACTCACTCCCTCCTCCTCAGGCTCTTAAACTTGCACAGGTTGCTCCTTCAAGTAACTACCGCGGCGGTGTGGCAAGAGCAACTCTGCGTATGCAAATCAGATCGTAATTTTCCATCTCCTCCACCTGGGTCCTGAAGTGACGGAACCAGGACACAGTTTTGACAATGAGATTCAGCTGTGAGTCAGAGCCTCCTCTCTGCCAGGATGTCTGCTCAACCTGACAGACTTCCAGAGCTCATGCAGTTCTGAGAGTATCCTCAGTTTAGGTATATATAAACCAACTTATTTTCTACAGATATTTTAAGCACAAAATGTGGGCAAAGTTGAGTCAGAGGGACAATTCAAGAGAGAAATAGTAAAACTGTGTTCCAAAAAAAGTCGGCATCTCAATGTCTCCTTTATTCCACTCACCACTCAGCTTTGGTAACACCACCCTCCCTGTTCACTGACATTCTCCATTGGGCTTCCTGAACTAAGCCTTCATCTTCTGCCTACTTATTCTCCAGTGAAAAGAATATTTGAAAATAGGCCTTACCTACGCTTTCCAGACCCTGGGTCAACTGTTCTCCAACCTTAGCAAGCAGAAGAATCATCTGGAGGGTTCATTCAAATGCAGATTCCTGGGGTCCACCCACCAGGAATTTGCATTTCTACCAAGTCTCCAGATGGTTCTATCTTACTGGTCCACAGACCACACTTCGAGAACCACTGTCCTATGTCCTTTGGCCCAATCATGCTGGGGGGAAGAAAGTTTTCCACTGTGGTAAGAGCCCAAACTTGGCCAAAAATTGGGAAAAAGTCTAGAAGCTGCCACTAATTATTGCATGACTCTAGGCTAGTTATTTAACCTCCTTTACTCCTTACTATCTCATCAGTAAAAAAGAGAGAGGAAAAAATAGCTTCTACTTTGCAGTTAATTTTAAGAACATCCATGGCTTATTGTGGGGTTCCATAAATTTAGCATTATTGTAATTAAGCCCATATCAATCAAAATATTGTCTTTAGCAAGAGTTTCTGAAAAGGGTCCTAATAGGAACATTCACATCTTTTTAAACCTAAATATTTGATACTGGACTGTTCCTGGCTTCACAACAGAAGCTTTAAAAAGTATTCAGGCAACAACCATAAAAAAAGCTACCCAATTAAATAAAAAACACAAATATGTTTAGAGAATACATTTAATCACCTGTTCCTAGTTAGTACACAATGCATTCAATGAATAAGTATGAACAAAACTCTTAGTGTGGGCACATGGAATAACTGTAGGAAAAGGAGAAAATCCACAAGCTTTAGAGTCCCCCTAAAACAAAAGTCTCCCTCTCCCCCACCTTGGGGAGCTTAAAATCTCCAAGGCATCTCTACCTATACATCTGGTAGCATTTTGCTTAGTACCTAAAAGGGGGTGGGAGGGAGGTCCACCTTTTGTTTATGATCCATTTCTTTAAAACTTGTAATAAATTGTATTCTTTCTTCCCTAGTACTGATATATTTTTATTATGTTCAGGAAATACACAAAAGAATATAAGGTAGATTTGAAATAAGCCCTATACACATCATCTAGGAAAAACAAAAGCAAAGAAATAAAGAGAACTTTTAACGTTAATAATTACCTTCCGGTCTTTTTTTTTTTTTAATGTGCATACATAATGTGTATTTAACACAAACTGCATGACTGTGGATATGTTGTTATGACATCCTCTTTTTTACATTTCATATATTGTGAATAGACCTTAACGTTCCTAAACACTACTATCTTCTACATGGCCATTTTAATGTCTGTGTCACAGCCCATCCTTCTCCTGTGCCATACTTTATTTTCTCATTTCCTGAACCATTTCTAATTTACCAGATGAGATCGTAGAATTAAAATTTTTTTTTAAAGATTTTATTTATTTATTTGACAGAGAGAGACACAGCGAGAGAGGGAACACAAGCAGGGGGAGTGGGAGAGGGAGAAGCAGGCTTCCCGTTGAGCAGGGAACAGCCCGATGTGGGGAGCTCGATCCCAGGAGCCTGGGGTCATGACCTGAGCCGAAGGCAGACACTTAACGACTGAGCCACGCAGGTGACCCAACATCGTGGAATTAAATTCTGACCCAATCTCCTTCCTAACATTTTTTTTCTGCTAACCACAATTTTTATTCTGGGACCCACTCTATCAACAACTATTCCAATAACCAGTTTTTAAACGAATTTTAAAATTTAATTTTAATTTACATGTCAAATTGGATTTTAGAGTGATTCAAAAATTACTTTTAAATGCTACAACATCAGAAAAGTAGATGAGTTGATAATTTTGTTTTTATTTTTAAACAAAGCTGTCTTACCTTCACACACACACACACATATATATATATATATATACTATACAACAGACTAATCTGTAGCCATTAAAAAGAAAAAGGTAGGCCTCTGTGAAGTGATGTTGAAACAATCCTAAAAATAAGGAGCCACAATTACTTATCTATACATGCTCACAGGGAAAGCTCTTCACTGGGATGGGTTTAAGTATCATCTATCCACACTGTGATGATTCTCAAATGCATATCTGGAGCTCCAGTCTGTCCCCTAAACCTCAGACTTTTGTATTCACCATCCCATGTCCACCTATGTGCTTAGTAGGCAACTCTCATTTAACACGTCCATTCCTGAACTACCGTTTCTCACTGTCCACTCCCTCCAATCTCTTCCCCTTCTAGATAAATGGCTCTTCCATTCTACCTGTTTCTCTGCTTAAAGCAGAAAAAGCCCCGTGAGGCTACCTTGTTTACTCTCTATCCTACAGCATTGCTTATCCATCAGCAAATCTGGTTTTTCCAATCTTCAAAATGTGTTGAGAACCCCCCACTTTTCACCATGTCCAACCCGCCATCTTGGTCCATGTCATGGCACTCACCTAGATGTCAACATGGCTGAAATAGCTCCCTAATGTGTCTTCCTGTTGATACTCTTATCCTACCTACCCGGAGTCTTTTCCAAATAGCTGTCAGGGAGATCCTTTTACAAGTGAAGTCAGCATATCTCACCTTTCTCAAAACCTTCAAATGATTTCCCAACCCACTCCAAGAAAAATCCAAAGTCTTTATCACACCTACAAGGTCATATAGTGCCTGGCCTCTAGTTACTTCTAGACCAGACCCCCTATTCTCCCTCTCCCCACTTTATCTGCTTCAAAATCATAGCCTTCTTGACCTTGAACATGCAAAGCATAAAACAGCCTCAGGACCTTTGCACTTAAGGTCCCCTCTGGCTGGAACAATTGGCCCTCAGAAATTTTCAAGGCTCACTCTTTACTTCCCTCAGCTCTCTGCCACTGTATCACCCCATCAGAGCAATAAACCTCCATCGTTCTCTCCTGCTTTACACTGTAATGTTCTTTGTTCTTCAGAGCATTCATCAACTCTTGATATAGATTTATATGTCTATTGTTGATTGTCTGTCTCATCCCCCACAACAATGCAGCAAATTCTTTGAAGACAAGGACTATTTCTTGTTCTCTGCTGTACTCCTGCTTCCTAGAACAGGGCCTGCCACAAGGTAGATACTCATATTTGTAGAATAAATGAATGTATTAATAAATAGATATGTTTTCTATCTAATAAGTGATAACATATTCTGGAAGAATACAAAAGAATCTGGCAAAGACTTTGCTCCTGAGAAAGTAAAGTGGGGGTCTGGGGTGATAAAGCATGGGAGAGAGACTTATATTACACTGCAGGTCCTCATGCAGGATTTGCATTTTACATCATGCACAAATCCAATTCTTAATCCAAGTCTCCTTTTGATACTAAATGCATCTAAAAATAAATCACAGCTTCCTCCCTCAAATACACCCTGTCCATTCACTAGTTTAAAGAATTCTGTAGCTCTGAATAGGGTACTGAGGACTACGTGTAAGAACAGCACTCCTCCAAGATTAGGCTTGCACAGAGCAAACATCTCTCTGCTTCCAACACTTAGCTTTACAGGTCCTCCCCCTCCCCAGCCCCTACCCCTTTGGATCTTCTCCAAATGAGACTTATGAGAAAATGAAAACCAGAAGAAGTTAAAAGGAGACGAAAAAAGAGTTCTCAAGGAGGCTAAAACATAATTTCAGATCTCTAGCCAGAGAAAAGTACTTCAAATATCTCATGAATAGTAAATATGTTTTGAACTGAATCTTAAAATGTTAGGTTTATTCTTATAAAATCCAGACCAAATGTCTCCCTTAAAAGAGAACAGTGGTCTTAGACAATACTTAAAAAAAGAAAAAAAAAGACATAAAGATCAAACATGTGTTTGTGGAACATGCACTCTATTTACCAAGTCTGACAAATCTCTATTTCTGAGGTTTATCAAACACACTGTAAAGTTCTAGCAAATATATCTTGTATGGTTTGGTGCTAGGAGTCATTTATTGAGATAATTACATTTGCTGCATTCTGTGGGGTTCTTTCTGCTTGATGAAGCAGATTCATTTAATCAATACAAACTGCTTAAAATGCTAATTGGTACGCTAAGTGGTGGTAACCAATCCCTCCTGAACAGAGATGCAAATGCTGTTGAAAAAGTTCTGTAATCACTGTGGGGCAACCACATGGTGCATGAGAAGATGTAATTCATTCTCACGGTGGTGTACAGAGGTGTACAGAGAAGCTCTTGTGCCCGCCTTCTTCCACCTGCTGGACAGGTACTCTTCCCTTTGTGTGGGAGGAGGAATGATTTCTTAAAACGGCCTAGCGTTCTTCACATGTTGTTGCTTTCCTAAACCCTGTAAACATAGACCACTGATACACATGTAAAGAGTGGTTAGTGTCCAATATTTAGACAATGAGGGAACTATGCACGCATTGACACTCTGTTCCCAACAGAGGAGTATGCTCACTGCTCGGCTTATGTCTTCCCGATACAGAACATCAAGGCATGCGGTCCCATGCTACGCTGTCTCTAGCTCTTGTTCCCTTTCTTCCAGGGACCAAGGAGCCAGATCCTCAGTTACTTTAGAGCAGTGGTTCTCAAAGTGTGGTGCCTGGACCGGCAGCATCAGCATCACTTGAGAATTTACCAGACATTCAAATTCCAATGCCCCACCACAGACCTGTGAAACACTGGCAGTAGAACCCAGTGACCTGTGGTTCAGTAAGCCTTCCAGGTGACTCTGATGCAATCTGAAGGTGGAGAAGCACTGTCCCGAGTCTCCCTTCCCTGACTCTCTCGCCCTTTCCCCCCGTGCCCAGCCCACAAGCACACACTGGGGCCCTAGAAGTCCTCAGTTTTCTACCTACATAAAGTCCCCAAATTTGATCCTCCCTGTCAGTTCCCATTGAATCCATGTCCTGGGCTTGACATTCCTCTCCTGACTCTTCACTTACTAATTGTGAGCTACTGAGCCTCAGTTTCTCCCTCTATGAAACAGACCTAATAGTGCTCCCAATGAAATGCAAAGTGCTCCAGTATTTTGGAGGCAATACAGCAACACCTATTTAAATTTAAAAATAGTTACAACCTTTAATTCAGCAATCCTGCTCCTGGGTTTAGAAAATTCAGTTAAATAAAGTAACATTCAGAAACTCAGTTAAAGTTAACATACATAAGAGCATGTATATGAGGATGTATGGTGTAGAACTGTTTATTAGTGGCCCCCCAAAATCTGATATTACCATAGATAAGCTTAATAAGTTAGTGTCACATCGAGACCCTAAAATATCAAGCATTCCATTTAAAAGAATGAATAAGAGCAAGGTTGGCAACCTTTTCTGTCAAGGGCCAGATAGCAAGTAGCTCTGCAGGCTATCCAGTCTGTGTCAAGCCAATGAATCAACTCTTGTTTCAGTGTGAAAGCAGTCATAACAACGTATCAATGAATGGGCATAGCTGTGTTCCAATAAAACTTTACTTACAAAAACAGACATAAGCCAGATTTTGCTCATGGGCCACAGATCGCTAACCCTTGGGTCAGACCTAAGCTATATGTCTTTTAAGTACTGTATTTCCATTAGGTATTTACTATTAAACAAGAAAACCAAGGGGGTAGTTTTAAAAATGTTTAATAGGATCACAATTTTATAATATAAACAATGGCTTCCAAACACCCATCTTACATATATATATATCTGTGTGTGTGTCTATCTATGTGTGTCTGTAGATATGGATTTTTGTATAGGATTATATGGATACAGAGAAAAACATGGAAAAAGGAATACAAACTTCTGAACAAAAAATTTAGGAGTTGCTAAGGAGGGGAAAGGAGGGATTGAGATGCATAAATTATGAAGAGAGAAAATACTGTAGTACTAATCATCATCTATATGATCATATCTTTGCAGTTAGTTAAATTTCACATACATGTGTTTCTGTAAAAATAAACAGGATTCAAAAACCAACCCCTATGTCTTAAGAGAGCTGTGAAAATTAAATGAAATACAGCATTCAGATCCTCAGCACAGAGCCAGATGGAGCTACTCATTCCAATTTTAATTATCCCTCTATTAGACTAAGCCCCTTAACTTGGTTAGCTGCTTACACACTCCCTAACAGCCCTTCCTCTCCCCTTACCCCTTTCAGTGGATTCTGTACTGAATGTTCTTCAGTTCTTTCACTTATTGCATCCATTTGTATGCTCTGGGCATCACCTTTAAGTCATGCCATGGGCTGGAAACTTAAAAATGAATGAAACACAGTTCCTCTGCTCCCCAGGATTTTATAGTAAATGGCCAGAGAGCCAAGGGCCAGCTTTAGTCATGTAGCCCGCCATCTGCCTCCACAATGGCACTCCTTCCTCTACAAAAGGGGAACAGACTCTCATGTCAGCCGAGTTCTCCTTCATGCAGGTGGGGGGAGGGGAGAAGATTTCTTGTATGTGTGTGTGTCACACGCCTGCAGTAGGTGTGTGTGCAGTAAGATGCGGGTCAATGACTGAGTCACTAAGTGAATAAGAAACCTCTATAATGTCTCACCCCCCCTTTGCCATTTTATCCTTTCTTACTCTAAGTCAATGATAATAACAGCTCAGGTTGATTTGTACTGAGTAGGTGTCAGACACTATGTCAAGAAATCACTTGTCTTATCCCACCTGGCCAGGTAAGTATTAATAAAATCCCCCTTTATCGAGTGAGGAGCAAACACTAAGGGTGGTGAAGTCACTTGCCAAAGACACTGAGTCAGCATTTACAACCTGGCCTCTTTATTACTCCAGAGATAAAGTTCCTATCACAACCCAGTGTGTTCTAGAAAGCACTGAGGATGTTACAAAGGCCTTAAAAGATGGGCTCAAATCCTGTTCTGAATGATAAAAGGCACCTGAATTTTATTTCCAAACCTCAGAGAAATGGCCAAAAGTCTACACTGCTAGGAAAGGGTAATGTCCCTGCCGTCTTGAGCAACAGAATCTACCAGTGATTCTACCAGGCCCTCAGAGCCCCACTGTCCCAGGGGCCTTCTCTCAAGTGGAAATTAGCAATCTGCCAAACATGTGGTCTTCCTTGGCTTCCTAATGAAACCCATTCTCATGGCAGTCTGATCCTGATTCCAGCTCTGACAGATGTTTGGCATAAACCACCAAAAGAGCTGTCTTTACTTCCTCTAACCCCTCTCCCTTGTTCTGACATTTGCAGGAAAAGTGATGGGTATTCCCATCGTCAAAATGTTACCGAGGTATCACAGAATATTACTGAAGTGTCAAGGAAAGAGAGCACGCAGAGGCTTACTTACTGAATGCTACAAAGAAAAGGAGAGACAGAGAGACAGAGAAAAGAAAAAGTGGGTAGGAGAGCAACACTGCTTTTCTCTTAAGGAAAAATGCAGCAGAGACACTACTTGGTGTACAGAACTAGCTAAAACAATGCCTCCATTGTCAGCCCCAGCTTTGATAAAGCAGACTGTTAGTGAAATCAACCATTTGGGGCCAAATTTCCAAGTGAAGCATTTTGCTGAGCGCCAGATGCACTCAGATGGTTATTTTCATGGGGAATGAAAGTGATTTGCATCAATTTATTCAGAGCCATCTGAATTCTCAGCCACATGCATAAAACAAAATCACTGCTCCCTTTGCTTCTGGTAACTTTTTATGCCTCCTTACTAAGGAAATCCTCTTCCTACCCGTACATCAAAATTGATATCCTCGGGGACTGTTTTCCACAACCTCTTAAAGCAGACTTGCTTAAAACCTGTGCCCTGGAGTGGCATTAAGAGGGAACTGGATTTGGTACTTGGGCTTCATTTTTCCTTTTCTCTATGCTCATAAAATGACCTATTTGGCCCCCATTTTTGTTCATTCAACAAACATTTAGCAAGTCCTGTGCCAGAACCTGAGCATATTACAGACACATGGAGCCTAGCCTCTGCCCTCCAGAGGCTTCCAGCTTCTAGTGGAATGGCCAGTTACTCGGTCAGCTTTTGAAGCTAATGCACGAGGCAAAAATCCCATAGGGTCAGACTGAACTCAGAGGCTCACCTCAACAGAAGCAGGTGCTTTGGGGACAAGATGCAGGATACATGCTAGAACTGAGACCAGGGAGCAAAGGAGTGGTTCGTGTTTTCTGTCTTATGCTTACTCCAGGCACAAATCTACTGAGTGGAGTGGTGGGCTGGTGGCCCAGGTGGGACATGTAGGTATGGTATACTTTGTTTTGTTGCACTCCAGAGTGGGTATAACCACTCTGGGCATATTTATGGGGCCCTGCTGAGTTCCAGCCCCTGCTGGAGCCCCACACCTAAGGCAGAGGCCTGACCTCACAATCTGATGCTGCCACGCATGCACAAACAGTATTCAGCCTCATCACCTGATTTCCTGGAGTTGCCCGTTAACATCCCCACTGCTTCGGTGTGAGTCTCTTTCTCCTGGCTTATCCCGTGCCAGATTGTGTGAGTAAAAAGGGAATCATTACGGTAGCTCACATTTGTTGACTCTTCCTATGTCCCTCCTAAGTGCCTTACATGTACTAACCCGTGTGAATCGCACCACATTGTGAGGCATAAACACTATTATTATCACTCCCGTATGACATATAAAATAAACAAGGCAAAAGGAGGCCAAGCTACATAGCTTGGAAGTGACATTCAATTCCAGACACACTGACCCATCAATTTCTGGCCCAGCCTTCATGCAGAACCTGCTATCTTTAGAACAGGTTCTCAACCTCCCACTGTTGACATCTGGGATCAGGTTACTTTCTGTTGTGGGGGACTGTTCTGTGTATTACAGCATGTTTAGCAGCATCCCTGGCCTCCGACCCTGGGCCCTGTGTTAACAACCAAAATGATTGCAGATATTGCCAAATGTCTCCCGGGAGGCAAAATTGCTAGCCACTGAGAATCACTGGTTTAGGGTGACCATACATTTCAGTCTTCCTGGCTGAATCCTGTTTACATCTGTTATGCAGGCCATTACTCTTCATCAGGGCCAACTTCAAGGGCAGATGACCTGTGTAGTCACACAGAGCCCCATGCTTGATTTGATCTTCTGCCATCACCATCTTGAAAAATCTTAGCTTTTGAACAAGGGACCTTACGTATTCATTTTGAATCAGGTCTACAAATTACATGTCCAATCCTGCTCTTAAGAAGGTTGACCCTGACTCTCAAAAGCTCCCAGCTTGGAAAAAACTCCTATGGTAACCCTACTGATTATATGTAATAGAGCCTTTAAAAGCTCACCGTGTGATTTTTTTGTGTTATTGATTGAAAAATACAAAAGTCTGGTTTGCTCTTCTTTTTTTTTTTTTAAGATTTTATTTATTTATTTGACACAGAAAGAGAGCCAACAAGAGAGGGAGCACAAGCAGGGGGAGTGGGAGAAGGAGAAGCAGGCTTCCCGCTGAGCAGAGAGCCCAATGTGGGGCTCAATCCCAGGACCCTGGGACCATGACCTGAGCTGAAAGCAGATGCTTCACTGACTGAGTCACCCAGGTGTCCCTGGTTTGCTCTTCAGTAACAGGCTGCACAACTGGTTTTATTCACCAAGCAGCATATTCATGCTTACACATTTTGCATTTTCCATCATAGATTCCCTGATGCATATCCACCCTGACATTCTCCCCAGTAAGAGCCAGTCTTTGCTACCAGGCAAATGGCCATAATCTTCCATAAAAAGATGTATCAAGGACACAGATGTCTTGTCAAAAATATAAGGGCAAGAGGTTTGTTCCCCTAAACCAGGGGTTACAAACTTGAATGCCTACATGGGTCATGCAGGTAACAGGAATCAGTGAAGTCTTCTGGTTATTGAGACGACAAGAAACGATAAGAGCTATGCAACCCTGAAGGGCATTAATCCTCTCAAAATGGTAGCTGCTACTCAATTTTAACTCAAGCAGACACGGTGTTACCAGATATTCTCATTTTTCCCAAAGGTACAGCTATGTATTTTATGTGAAACCTCCCATTGCAAATGCTGGGAACTAATTTAATTTTTAAAATATCGCCTGTGCCAATACCTTGTAAACCAAACAAAAAGTGGTCTGCATGCGCTAGCTCCCAAGACCTGTGCTATCATCTTTGGCCATCTTAACTCCTTTTCCCTGCTCTGGTCATCTGGGGACTCTCCCAAAGTTTCCTTACTGCCTGAAGCTGAACCAATAGATAATTTTACCCCTCCCCCTGGCTAGTCACATAGTGGAGAAGGAATTGTATTTCATGCTTGGATGGGTTGATAAATATTTGGGTAGGTACACAATATGTAATCAATTTCCAGTTCCGCAAAAATAATCGACCGGATCTCCCTAAAATATTGAAACTCGCGTAGTTGGTGACAACAGTCAATCCTGACATCCCCTTTGAATGCATTCTCTAGGCAATATTCTGATTGTCAGATTCTGGTCATACCCAACACCTTAATAGCATGAAAAAAAAAAAGAGCCATACAAGGCAGAACACATCTGCTGGGGCAACCAAAAGCTGAAACCCCTGTTGAATGATCTCTTAAAATCACATAAACGGCCTCTGGTTTTGCTGACAGGCATCTGGGATTATTGCTTTGCCTTCAGTAAACTCCAAGGAGAAAAAGCAAATCCACATGGCGTAGAGGAGAGGGACTGATTAATAATATAAGCACATTTGTGTCTAACACCTAAAACCAAGGTGCAGAGGGATTATCGGTGAACTACAGCCCAAAGGCCAAATCCTGGTGGCCTGTGTTTGTTTGGCCCAGAAGCAAGACTGGTTTTTACATTTTTAAAGTAAAAAAAGAAGAGGAGGAGGAAGTCAAGGAGGAAGAAGAGGTGGAGGAGGAGGAGAAAGCAGCAGCACCATATGTGGCCCACAAAACATAAAATATTTACCATCTGACCCTTTACAGAAAATGTTTACCAACCCTTGGTGGAGATGGATACATCCCTCATTTCCTAACTTCTCAAAATCGATTAAAAATGGCACTGAAATGATCCGACTTGTCTCTCCATCCCCAACACCATCCCTGTCTCTTACCACCATCGGGCTTTCCATGGGCTGCCTACTTACAGAGCTGCCATCTTAAACATAGTACTAGTGTCAGAGTTTACAAACAAAGCTACAACCTGTTAGCATCATTCCTTTCCCTGTAGAGACACAGCCACCAGCTGACCATGACCATGGCTAGGTCACAGGAGCCTAGCTACAAGGAGGAATTGCATAAGCTAGGGCAGCACTTAATAACCAAGGAAAAGGACTACTAAAATGCACCACTGCACGTCGCAAGTTATTAAGTTATTATAAGAGACTGGAAAGGACCTTCTCCGAAAACGACATTTCCCCCCTAATATACGGAAACAAAAGTCATAGCAAATTTAAGGAAGAAACCTGAGTTTCATCTGTTTCTGTCCTATCTTTAGAGTAAATTCCTGGCAGTACTATTGCTGATAAAGAGATAAGTGAATTTAATTTTGATAAATAAGGACAAATTGTCCTCCAGTGAGATCGTAGCAAACTGAACTCACAGGATTATACCGTTGCATGCACTGAAAGGTATAAATCATAACTCCTTATCGAAATTTTAAGCTTCTGTAAAGATTCAAAAGGGTTTTTTTTTTAATGTTTATGTTCTCCATAAGACTTACTACAATGCTTTCTTTGCAAGCAGTAGATGGGTGTTCGCTAAAAGGTTTTTGAATCATAATTATTATGCCAGGATATAAAAAGGGTTTATTTGGGAGGGGGAAAAAAGCTGATAATTGCTTTAAGCAGAACACAATAAACAAAGAAACGAACAAATTAATTAAATAATGAATAAATCAATCCATAAGTTAACCCAATTAACCAGAGCCCACAAAGACGAGAAGAGATAAAACCTGATTTTTTTGAGGGGGAGTGGTGGGAACAGAGAGGCAGGTTGAGCTGGGAGAAGAGTGTTTATATACATTAAAAAAAAAAAAAAAAGATTTAAAAAAACCCAGCAGGGAAGAGCTTACTTCAGTGTCTGAATAGTAATGAAATTGATTCTATGATTTCTTTGATTCTCTATTTTAAAAAAAATGGAATAGTTTATGGCTTTTTAAATTAGGCTGAGTAAGAATTACTGTGGTTTCCAGAATTGTGGAAGAGTGTCACTTGAATTCTACAAATTCATTACATTTTATTTGCAAAACCAAGTTTGGAAGTGAACCTATCAATTAGGCAAACAAAAAAAGATGTGACAAAGAATGGTTCAGATGAACTCTCAAACCTGGGTGCCGTCCAGGGCTCTAGAGCACAAGGGAGAAGTTGTGCCCTGGGGCTTCAATGTCACCTGGATGGAGCCTCACTTGCAGCCCCTAGGGAGAGCCTGCTAAATTAGTCTTTCTCCATCTTGTCACTCAATTTGCCTTGAAGGAAATTCTAAAAACGACAGGCCCAGGAGTGGAATGAGGAACATCCCACACACCGCCACTCCTTGGTCCAAAATTAGACTTTGTCACAGACACTGATCTCCAAGGTGGCAAAAATAGCAAAAGCTGCTCGGGGGAGTCCCGAGCTGTCCCTGCAGAGTCCCTGCAGCTTCTCCAGGAGGCCAGCTGGTGGCTGGTGAGCAAACAAGTTCTTGCTGCTCAGTCTCATTCAATAGTTGGTCTTTCCCTCCCTCCTGACACTCCAGCTACCCCAGCCTCCAGCACTCACTTAGAGTACAGAATAACAACACACTGCATTTAAAAAGCGAGAATGTTCGAGAGGAATTTTGAGATATAATATTGCTATTTGGTGCCAACACTACCCAAAGAAACGGGATTTCTTGTAACCGTGATCTTCTTAGGCGTACTCTAAGTTGATAGATATTTCTGAAAGGCACTCTGATATTCAAGGTAATTTGCAAACACTAAGCCAGGTCTTAGTGGGGACATATGAGGGCTGTAAGAGCTTTCACAGTCTCCAAGGGAGCAAGGCACTGTAGCCAGAGGTAGAGGTTTAGGAATCAGACAAAAGGATCTCCCATTCCTGGCTCCAGTAGTAAGGAGTTCCGTGGCTCCAAGTAGGTGACTGAACCACACTGACAGTGAGTTTTCTCATGTCTCTGATAGAGACTGTGATTCCCCCCAGGTCAAAGGTCATGAATAATACTCTTCTGAATTGTGAGCCCGATGAAAGCTTGAGCCTTACCGTCCATTCACCACTATATCCTGGAGCACAGAGCAGAGCACGTCAGGTCCTCAATGAACATTCTTGAATGAACAAATGAATAGGAATGAATGAATGAGTCTGCCATCCAGTTAAGGTAGTGATGAGAGAAAGAGCAAGTGAAGTGCTTGGCATATTATAGGAGGCTTGGTAGATGGTATTGGCTGGCTATGATGGAAGAGACTAAAGGAGGACAGCAGATGGCCGGTAAGTGCACGGTATTATCAGCAAAACACCCTCAAGTAGGAAATATTTACAAAGGTAAAATCAAAGCACTAAATAAATACTATTCCGGAAGTTTGTGCAGTGTGGCGACAAACACCAAGATGGCGGCCTCCAAGGTCTATTCCTCCAGGTGTTCACACTCTGTGTGGACCCCTTCCCTGACTACAGGAAGGACTTGTGACCTGCTTTTAATCAGCAGAGTGGGCGACAGGATGTCACTTGCATGGTTAGGATACACAGGATTGCATGGTTTGCAGTCTGCAAGGAAGTCAGTGGTGTGTTGGGGGAGCCCACGCAGTAGAGAGCTGACAGTGGCCTCTGGGAGCTAAGGATGGCCTCCAGGTCACAGCCAGCAACAAACTGAGGCACGCAATCCGACTGTTACAAGCAACTAAACCCACCAATAACCCCGCTCGCTCATGAGTAGATCCTTCCCCAGTCTAACCCTGAGATGCGCCTGAGGCATCTGAGCCTTGTGAGAAACTTAAGCCACGCCAACACTCCTGGCCCACAGCAACTGTGAGATGGTAAATGTGTGTTGTGTTATGGTGCATAGTTGTTGAAAACAACAGGCCAGACATTGATCGTCCACAGCATGGGGAGCCAACACGCAGAGAAGGACCACTTGCGGAGAGTAACAAAAGGGGGAGGTAGGGACTGTGGGGAAGTGAAGCCCCCCAATCTGCCCAAAGAGGGCAGACAGGACTGGGCGAATCTGATTGTTGTTGCCTTGTGGGGGTGTGGGATCAGTGCCGTCAGACCTTTTCACTTTTTAAAGATAGCATAGAAATCTGAGTTTTACGTGAAACCTCTCAATTTTTAAATGCCGGTCACTAATTTGGTATTTTTAGAACAGCAAGCTAATCTCATGAAGGACAAAGAAAACAGGCTGTGAGGAGAAAAGTGGGGGCTACCCCAGGACACCTCCTCCAAATTTGAGTCCCATGACTTCCAAGCTGGTGGCCTTGGGCCTCCCATACAGCAGTGGTTGTAGGGTTAGAAAGCCCTAAAAATATTACTTGTTACAGAGCAGAGACAAGATACATATTTAGTGTTATGGATATCATTATTGTACTCGCTTCCTACGGCTGTGGTAACAAATTACCAGGACTCGGGGGCTTAAAACAACCTAAATGTATCCTCTTACAGCTCTGGGGGCCAGATGTCCAAAGTCAGTTCACCGAGCTGAAGTCAAGGTGTTGGCCGGGCTGGGTTCTTCTGGAGGTTCCAGGGGAGAATGTTCACCTTCTCCAGCATTTAGGGGCACCCACATCCTTTGGGTCACATCTCTCTCTTCTACCTTCAAAGCCATCAGCATACAAACTTCAAATCTCCCTCTCTGTCCCTCTGTTTCCACTATCACATCACCTTCTAACTCTTACTCCTCCTGTTTCCCTCTCACAAGGACCCTTGTGATAACACTGGCTCACCTGGATGATCTAGGATAATCTCCCCATCTCAAGAGCCTTAACTTGATCACATCTGCAAAATCCCTTTTGCCACGTAAGGACACATTCATAGGTTCCAGGGATTAGGACACATCTTTGGAGCCATGATTCATCCTATCACTATTATCATTGTTGCTGGGACGGGACCCACAAGCCTCCTCTTTACAGCTGCTGGGTTCAGGTCACAAGTCTGATCCCAATGCACTTAAGGCTGTAACTTCAAACTGATACAGGCCCCGTGGGGAAGCATCTGTCTGTAGAGGCGGTCTTCGGAGTTTCACGACAGAGGCAGCCAACAGTGGGCCAGGACTTTCTAATGAGGCTAAGCCCAGAGATGAGCATCGCCATCTTTCTCCATTTATGACCTTGACTATCTCAGAGAAGCCAGTAGTGGTGAACACGCAATTCCAGGTTGAGAATATAGCCAGATCTACGTGGATCCGTTCCCAGTTACCGGAAAACGCAGTACTGTAACCCTGGGAGGGTGGGCCAGCAGGGTTGTCTTCATTTGCTTCATTGTCATGGGGTATCTCTTTTCTCCCCAAATCGGGGACTGACTCACGTACATTAATTTTCAGCATTTCATAATCCCCACTTAACGTCCCTGAGATTCAGATCCCGTTTTGAAGCTTACTCATTTCCATCTAAAACAGGATTTTGTTGCTTTAAAAATCATATTCATTTTATGGAACTCGTTAAGCATAGAGCAAATTAAGAGCAAACGACATTATTTTCCAGTTAAATTTGCAAAGGGATAATCTAAATGAATTACTCGTATTCCTGATTAATTTTTAGTGGAAGTAATGAGGAGGCTGTAAATGGAAAAACATGTACATATAGAACCTGCCTTTCAAGCACAAAACAATTTATGCTAATTGATGGCTTTACCAGTAAGGTAATCTTGGAAAAACTCCTTCAGATTCTTAAAGGCATCTAATGGGACAGCTAAACAATTTTAATGCAATGACATGTTGCCCTGTAAAGTTTCAAGTGACTTGAATTCTACTTTACAGCCATCTGTCTGCCTGTCTGTCTATCTATCTATCTATCTATCTATCTATCTATCTACCTATCTATCTATCTACCTATCTATCTACCTACCTATCCATCCATCCATCCATCCATACATCCATCCATCCATCCATCCATCTCTATAGCAATATCCAGAATTGGTAAGCATATGGGGAAATGAATACCAAGACTGCATTAGTTAAAAAAATATTTTGAAATCGGTGGGGAGAAAATCAAGAGAATATTTCATGATGTGTGAAAATTTCACAAAATTTGAATTTCAGTGTCCATGAATAAAGTTGCTTTGCAGCAAAGTCATGTCCACTGGATTATGTTTTTTACCTATGGTTGCTTCTGCACAACAAGGGGCAGAGTTAAGTAGTTGCAACAGAGACCATCTTACTCCACAAAGCCTAAAGTATTTACTGGTTGGCCCTTTACAGAAAGTTTTGCTGATCTCTGCTCTAAAATCCCAGACCACTGCATGAACAAGTCATTTGGGAATAATCTGAGGCTGCTCTGGGACAGATCATATTTCTGGCATGTTTTTCCCCCCTCTTTAAATCCAACCACTCCACATGTTTAAATCATAAATTTTCAAACTACCCTAATCTTACCATGCCAACCCAGTTCCTTTTGGTTTTGCAGATTTCCTTCCAGATGTGAAGCTTTATGCATGTATTTGCAGCCACGATGCATGATTTGCATTATTTAACTGTTGTGCGTTAAGATTTCAATCCTAACTCTCTGTGCAAGTCACAGTCCCTAGCACAATGCAATGAACAGCGGAGGTATTCCCAGAGAGCTATATACTCATGTGTATTTGTGTTTGTGCTGTCTTTATATATCAATGTCCATGAAGGTTGATCAACCAGAGATGGGAGATGCATGGCTCTGGGCAGGATGGAGTCTCTGGACAGGTTTCCCTTGGCCCACAAAGTATTACTGTTTTGTTGCTGGTTTTAACTAGAATTCATTTCCAACAGTTACAAACTACAAGATATTATATACAGACTCAAATCCTTGGCTTCTCTGGAAAAAATCAAGAGCCCAGTACATGGAGCCCATAGTCTCATCAACAGTCTTCCGGGCTTGGGCTTTTGACATTTCACCCCTCACCCCTCTTCTCTCTGGCCCGTTACCAACTGAAATGATAATGTCTGGTACAGCTATAAATATATATCTGTAGGTAGATCATCTACATAGTTGTGTCCACAGATATCCATATGCATCCAAATTGATTCTGATGAACATACTCATGACAGTGGACTAATGATGATGTCCCCTCCCCAAATTCATATATTGAAATTTTAACCTCCAAGGTCATGGGGTTAGCAGGTGGGGCCTTTGGGAGGACATTATGTCATGAGGGCAGAACCCTGACAATTGGGATTAGTGCCCTCATGAAAGAGACCCCAGAGGGCTCCCTTGCCCCATCCATCAGTGAGACAGAAAAGGTAGCCATCTATGAACCAGGAAAGCGGTGCCACCAGACACTGAGTAGGCCAGCACCTTGATCTTGGACTTCCAGGCCTCCCAGTGAGAAATAAATTTCTATTGTTGATAAGCCACCCAATTCTATGGTATTTGCTGTAAGAGCCCAAACTGATGAAGACACACACAAGTAATAATCGAGGCACAAAGTAGATAAACAGGGATGTCTGGTTACTGTGCTACCAGCTGGCTCTTGAGGCTTTGCAAGGATGTTATTAAATCCAAGTAATACACTGTTGAGTACAGGAGAAAGCCATCTGCTCAAATAATGCGGGCCATATTTTCAGCATAAAGATTCTAAGATTGCATTCTACAAGGGTATGCACTGGGTCATAAGGAAGACATTCCAGACGTACCATTGAATTTTTCACGCTTTGGAGCAAGCGATCGTGCTGCTCAGCTATTGCCAAGGCAGCAGAGTGGACCTTCTGGTAGATGGCCTCCCCATCTCGCGTTTGAAAGATAAACAGCCCTTCCCCAGTTTCACACATCCTGTGAAAACAAAAACAAAAAGCTTTTGAAAATCCAGCTCCAAGAACTTCCATGCATGGAGGACCTAGAATACTCCATGAAACCAGACCCCTTTATTTCACATGAGTTCAGGATTCTTGTCCATATTTACTAAATGAAGTTAACTAGAATCAAAATTTCCAATTAGTTGTTGTTAATATGGGCAGGAAACCATTCATTCTAGGCTAACACAGTGCTGATTTTTTTTTTTTGGTCAAGAAGCAAAGGTTAATATAAAGCTGTTTCTTGATTCTTAGTATAATCCCAGTACTCTGGCTTCCCACTTTCAAAGGGGCACCTGAGCAAAACTGTGTTTTCATGACTGCCCATGAATCAGAAGCTCATCAGAGACTATGTCATCCAGCACAGAGGTGGAAGAAGGATTCTATGACTCCCAGATTCTGTTCTTTCCTCAGAGACAAAGGCTTTAAGGATTCTTTCATTTCCAAAATCAATCTGGATCCCTTTTTTTTTTTTTCCACTTTACCCACTGACTTTTACCTTGGACACTTTTCCAGCAACCAAAGTGGTCCCAAATGCCCCAACACTCTTTCCTCATGGCCTTATGCTAACAGAAGCCAGCAGATGGAAACCCAGAGCCCAGAGAAGGTAAAATAATGAGTTTTAGTTGGGTCTTTCCTATGTCCTTTGCGAAGATAAGGATTCAGACATAAGAACATGGTGGCCATTACAGATACACTTAACAGTGTTGAATTTCCCCAGAATTACTTTGTCTACATGATAAGCCTGTCACTCCAAACGATGATTATGCAATTTAGTCAAGAATCTAGAAGACAATCAGGAGCTCAGAAAGCACTGGGAAATTTACTCATGCCTGCATATAACAAGTCTGTATCAGGCAGAGTGAAATAAGAAGCAAATCTGGATTCCAGACTGCCTGGCTGGGTTGTCCCCTTGCCAGCTTTGCGAGCTGGTATACATTAGCCTCTCTACACCTGCATTTCCATTTGTAAAATAAATAGGATAGTAACCATCACCTAAATGTCCTGAAAGTGTTAGACAGGATTTGTGAGTACACAAAGGAAACCTTCACGTCCATTATTCCACTGGTAGGTAAGCTCCATGTAGACGAGATTTGTTCCTGATTTATTCACAGTTCCTCAACCAGTGCATACACCATGGCTTGCCCTGTATCTGGCGCTCAATAAAGAACTGTAGAATGGCTTGTGAAATAGCAGGTGGTGGTAGGCAAAGGTATAACGAAGAACTTGACCCTGGCTTCCTTGAGGAAGTTTTATTTAAATTAAGGTTTCACAGAGCCACTCTGGGGAGGGCAGGGCTCTGGCAGAGAAAGCAGGAAGAACAGTCTGGCAAGGAACTGCACAGAGAACGCCTTGAGGTGGGACAAAGTTGAGTGACCCAGCACACCAGGGAGACGGTGGCAGGAGGGACCGCCTATGCTCCTGGAGCTCCGGGGGCTTCATTCTGCAGAGTTGCCACCTGAGGGCAACAGTTCCCAGAGGCACAAATGCCCAACTTTGGAAACTGTTCCCTCTCTTTGCCAATGACATTTCACACCAACATCCTGTATGAGAAAAATACTAATGGGATTGCAATTATGAAAACCAAAATAAATGACCTCATGGCAGACAGTATTAAGAAGTGAACTTAAGAGATCAGAATCCAAGTCAGTTCTACATTGCCTCACGGTCAAGATGTATTTTGTGCGTGGGCATGTGTGTGCGTCCCTGTGTGTTTAGAATTTTTGGACACTGTGACAAGCAGGATGTATCTTATACTCAACATGTGTATTTATGGTAATCTTTTCTTCTCTCCACCCCTGCAAAGTGGTTATTAAGTCAATGTTACATTTCACATTTACGATTACGTAATATTTGAAAGAATACGGTACTTGTCAGACAAACATAAGGCAAATCATAAGAACAGCAGCAAGGGATGTAAAGGTAAAGACCTGGGATGTTTCTTCCAGGAGTTTACAATTTACTTGGCTAAGTAAGATCTATATAAGTGAATTGGTTCGAGACTAACATCATGGTACAATGAGCCTTAGTGGTCAGAGAAGCAGCTGATAAGCAAAGTATAGTCGGGGAAAGGGGTGGGTGTTGATGTTACATAGTAACAGAGAAAATCAGGAGCCAAAAACTTGAGAGAAATCGATCAGAAGCACCTCACGGAACAGACACAAAATTAGGAGCAAAGCATTGCAGAACGGTGACGTTGATTTGTCCGTGAAAGTGAGGTGAACAAATGGAGTGTGACCCTTTCCCCCCTGTGGCTACAGCGGGCCAGAGACACCATGGTAAGAAAAACAGACACACAGACATACAGAACGAAGTAAAGAGGCTTAAGCACATGGGATCTGGTGGCTCCAGCTTGAAGAAAAATCCGGGAAAAGGTCTGTTAGGAGCTTGTAACTTAGAACAGGGGCTCTCTACACTGGCACATCGGCAATATTGTATGGCCAGATCACTCTTGGCTGTAGGAACGTCCTGTGTGTTGTAGGATGTTGAGTGGCATCTCTGGTGTCTATCCACTGGCTGCCAGTAGTATCCTCAAGTTGTGACAACCCAAATTCTCTCTGGACATTGATAAATGTCCCTGAGGTGGCAAAATGTCTCCAGCTGAGAAGCACTGAAATAGACCAAACACAAGGGGTCGAGGGAGCACCGAACTTACGGGTTAGTGGTAGAGAGGTTATACACATAAGGCAGCTTCTGGGTTCAGGGGAGCTGCTGCTTCACCACGGACGGTATTCAGGTCGAAGCAGAGAGTACACACCCCGCCTGTGGTCTGTGTGGTCTAGCCCATTCCAGTCACTGGTGCCACAGCCTAGTGGATCTCAGCTTGAGACAAGGTGGCAGGTGACCCTGCCAGTGTGTCTGTCTGTGTGTGTGTGTGTTAGCTGGAGACCAGGCAATCTGGGCTGCCTGCTAATGGGATGACTGTCCTGTCCTTTCCTGAGACCAGTGGGGTGTGAAAGAGAAATCAGTGTAAGACCCTACATGATGCATCACTGTTCCACTCAGGCCGCCGAGCATGCGGCAGCTCTGCGGAATGTCAAGTCATTCTTGCACAACTTTCGGTCGTCAAATCTTTGTGCTGCCTATTTAATACTTTTAAAATCAACTCAGGTTTCTCCTCCCTTTAACAAATGTATTGTCCATGAGCCACCAAATCAATAATCATAAGCCGGAATGCTCCGCCATACATTGAAGGCAGACGTGAAAATGAATGCAATGAAAACAAAACATGTTCTTGAACTCTGTCTAGGTCCTCTTGTCAAAGATCTGAACGGGACATGTGCTCACTTGTTAGTAACACAGGCAAATTAGAAAAGTGTTAGAAGATGTGTTTTAGATGTGCCAGCACTCCACTGAAATGTTTTTTCTATAATTTAATCAAAAGGGTCAAAAAGGTAATTGGGAAGAAAAGGACTTCATTGCTGTGCGAGTCACATTCATTTAGTTATGCCTCTATCACTAAAATCACCCCACATTTGGGGAAATGTGGATGTGCTTCCTGGAGCCCTCCTCGAGGTGGGGTGGGAGAGAGGTAGGGAAGACAGAGTCTCCTCCAGTTCCCTCATATGCTGGAATCATGGTCAAGTATCCTGACCTCTCCAAGTTTCCACGACCTCATATACCAAATGTGAGTAATAAGATCACCCAAACCTCTGAGGGTACTGGGAAATTATATTTTATCTTTAGCAAAGGATCTTGTATCAAGGTAAGCACTGAATTGGGATTTGTTGTTGTTATTTTAACCCTTTAAAATGTCAAAGCCAATGAGGACGTGGTCCTCAGGGAAAACTTCAGGAGGGAGGCAAAACCGCATTTTTGCCTGGAAAGAAACGCGGGAGACCACATCCCGGAACAGTGGGGAAGCGAGCAAAAGATGCCTGGTGGTGGAAGGTGTGTGGCTGGGGAAGAAAGTCTATGTTTGAGGCTCATGGGCTATGAAAACAGAATAATGCAAAGTTCTTCTTTGAGAATGGAAATACGAATTCAGGAATAGGATTCTCCCATTAAGAAAACCAGCAGCTTTCACTAAATAAAAACTACAATGCAAATGACTGGGGGTTTTGTTTCTCCAGCCCCAGTGAAGTAGTATACTGTGTCTGTTCTGGAGTGTTAGCAACAACTTAAATAAAGCTCATCAGAACCATGAGAGACTATGGACTCTGAGAAACAAACTGAGGGTTCTAGAGGGGAGGGGGGTGGGGGGGTGGGTTAGCCTGGTGATGGGTATTAAAGAGGGCACGTTCTGCATGGAGCACTGGGTGTTATACGCAAACAATGAATCATGGAACACTACATCAAAAACTAATGATGTGATGTATGGTGATTAACATAACATAATAAAATAAAATTAAAAAAAAAAAAAGCTCATCAGCCCAGTGAGCGAGGTGAAGATAAGGTCCCAATTCGGAGGGTGCACTGATTGTCACATGATGTCCTTTCCCCCGTGGCTTCGCTATCGGCATCACCAGACTTCCTAACGGTTCCCTTAAATGTGCACATTAGCACTTTTTAGATTTAAATTCTAACCCCATGTGTATGGACTTGAGAGTTTATGAAAACAAAACAAAACTAAGCTAAACTATCCAAAGTCATAAAACATGGCTCGTGTAAGAGACAGTGATTTATTAATTTTATCTGTTCTTAATCACATAACAGGTAAAGTCAAAGAAACATCCCCTTTTCCCCTTTTGCTTCCCCATGCCCTGACCTAGATCTAGGGCGCCATTTGCCCCTCATTCTTCCTGCTGTAGCGAATGGAAGTACCTTTCACAATTTTTAAACTCAAACACCATGTGTGGCTTTCCTCATCCCCAGGAGAATGAAAAGTTGGGTTAGCACCAGAGGGAAACCGCTGAACAAGCCTTGACGTTAATATACCCGAAACTGAAGTCCAATCATCCCCACACTGCCCCTCTTACCCCACCCCGGAGTTCCTCCACAGTTTGAGCTGCTCCTGGAGGATCCTGACTCCTCTCTCTCTCCCAACTCATGTCCAGCCAGTCAGTACATCCTTTTGGCTTTAGCTTCAAAAGATGTCAGTATCCAAACACTTAAGCCTACGTTCATTGTCACCAACATCCTTGTAGCCATTCTTGTCCTCACTGTGAACACTACAACATCTTCCTAATTGGTTTTAGCCTGAGAGTCTAGTTAAAAAAAAAAGTGAGACCATGTCACTTCTTTGCTTACCACTTCCTATGTAGTAAAGAATTTAATCTTGTCCAAAAAATCTTGTCTAGCCTTGGCATTGGCGATTACCTGGGAGATCATTTTTGTTTCCCTTATTCTATCCCAGTCATGCCAGCCCAAGTGCCCACCAATGGATGAAATGCATAAAGAAAATGTGGCATATATATATGTGTGTGTGTGTATACACACACACACACACACTGTAATATTAGCCATAAAAAAGAAGTAGATCCTGCTACTTGTAACACCATAGATTATTATTAGCGCGGAAGGTCTCGGGGACTCTTTCTTTGAACCTTGCAGTGACCCACCTCTACCTGCCACCCCCAGTAGCACCCCAACTAAGACTAAAGCCAAATTCTTTACAGTGGTCTTCAAGCCCCACACAGGCTGACCCTCCCTGTTGCATCTCTACCTTTACATACATTGCTCCCCCCTCCCTTATTCTGCCCCAGTCATGCCAGCCCATTGGCTCTTCTTTGCACACTCCACATATACCCCCCACCTCGGCACCTTTTCCCCACCTCCTTCTTCTGGGTGGAATGCTCTCCCCCTGATTCTTCCTGGAGTTTTTGTCAGGCATCACTGACTTGGCAAAGCCAGTCCCACTAACCCTATTTAAAATTTCACTCCCTCCTGTGGCACTTTCTATTGAATGACTTTAGTTTTTGCTGTGGACTTAAACAATCTGACATCTCTTTTACTTTTTAAAATGTCTATTATTGTCTGTATCCCCTTTCCTCTACAGAATGAATTTCAAAAGGGCAGAACACTTGTATGTTTCATTCACTGCTACATCTACAGTGCTTGGAACTGCACTAGGCTCTTAGGGTGCACTCAGCAAACATTTGATGTAAGAAGGAAATGACTCATTTTTACTACACCCTTCTAGAATGTGAGGTACCATCACATATAAAGTGGTCACATACACTAGTGGATCATCGCCTGCAGGAAGACGGCTGCACATACAAATGGCCAACAGGTTCATGAAAATACATCCAGCATCACTAATCATCAGGGAAATCAAAACCACAATAGGATATCACCTCACACCTGTTAGAACGGCTAATATGAAAAACGAGAAGAGATAACAAGTATCAGAGAGCATGTGGAGAAAAGGAAATACTTGTGCACTGTTGGCAGGAATATAAATTGGTACAGCCACGTGGAAAACCGTATGGAGGCTGTTCAAAAAACTAAAAATAGAACTGCCATATGATCCAGCTATTCTACTTATGGGTATATATTCAAAGAAAATGAAATCACCATCTCAAAGAAATATGTGCACCCCATGTTCACGGCAGCATTATTTACAATAGCCAAAACATGGAAACAGCCAAGTGCCCACCAATGGATGAAATGCATAAAGAAAATGTGGCATATGTGTGTGTGTGTGTACACACACACTGTAATATTAGCCGTAAAAGAGAAGTAAATCCTGCTATTTGTAACACCATGGATAGACCTCGAGGGCATTATGCTAAGTGAAATAAGTCAGACAGAGAAAGAAAAATACCATATGATCTCACTTGTACGTGGAATATAAAAAAGCCAAACTCACAAAATCAGACAGTAGAATGGTGGTACCAAGGACTGGAGGGTGGGGAAAATGAGATGAGCACAGGGCACAAACTTTCAGTTAGAAGGTTAAGTTCTGGGGATCTAAGGTACAGCATTGTGACTACAGTGAAAAATACTGTATTGTATACTTCAAAGTTGCCTAAGAGAGTAGAACTTAAATGTTCTCAACCACACACACAAAAATGATAATTATGTGGGGTAGTGAAGGTATTAACTAAACTCACCATGGTAATCATTTTGCAATATACACACTGCACACTTTAAACTTAAACAATGTTATAAGTCAATGCTACCTCAAGAAAGCTAGAAAAATAAATAAATAAAATAAAAAATATACATAAAAATTTTTCTTAAAAATGATGGCCACAAGACAGGATGTACTGACGAGAGGTTTTCCCCAAAGGTCATGAGAAAGTCATCCTTTCCTTTAGGGATTTCACATGTTAAAATCACAACAAGGAGGTAGAAGGGACCTGGCTAAGCTTCTTATGCATGATGTGGCCTTGCCTTGTCTGTGTTCACACCCTCACACCTAGCACAGATCTCTTGAAGATGATTACTAAAAAGCTTACTCCTAGGGCGCCTGGGTGGCTCAGTTGGTTAAGAGACTGCCTTCGGCTCAGGTCGTGATCCTGGAGTCCCGGGATCGAGTCCCACATCGGGCTCCCTGCTCGGCGGGGAGTCTGCTTCTCCCTCTGACCCTCCTCCCTCTCATGCTTTCTGTCTCTCATTCTCTCTCTCTCAAATAAAAAAAATAAAAATAAAAATAAAAAGCTTACTCCATAGAGTAGAAAGGAGAGCTCTCTCTTCTCTTTCACACCTGCCTCCATTAAAGGAATATTTATAATACGGGTGCATTACCTTTATAATTAAAATTACTCTTGAGATAAATGCTAATGGGGAATCAAAGGCCACATAAATGGCACAACTGTAGTTGGCATTTTCTTGCAAAAGAAAAGAATCACACTTCTAAGCAAGCCCGCATGTGAGATCCAGGACGTGTTTATGCCAATTTCTCCGCTCAACATGGCAGGAAGAATGGAGTACTCTTTGTTTGTCAATTTGCTTCTGATCATTTAATAAGAAGGGGTATATGTTTCCTAAAATATTCAGGAATGAGAGATTACTAAGTAGCTTAGAATCAAAAGGAGAAATAGAGAATATTCAACAATTTATGTTAGAAGAGTGGTCCTGTAAACTCATCAATTACAGGGGGAAACAAACAAAAAAAACCCAAAAAACTTTTCACATATTTGTGCACTCCCTTTAAGAAAAATAATTTGTACATACAATGTCGATTTTCACATATACTTGGCATACCTAAAAGTTTCTCTTAAAATGATGTCAAAAGCACAAAAGAGACTCTCTCTGGCTGGTAAAGAGAAGCACTCACGCGTGGTAATTATTCAGTACCTTCTGCCAAATGTCACCTGAGCTTCTTTCACTCCTGCAGGTGCTAAACCCAGGGTATTAATTTAAATCAGTCAGGAGGTAAGGCAGAGCCTGACACTGGAGCATGCTAACTCAGCAGCCAGCTATAAAATTAACAGGGGTACTTACTGGACACCTGCCACCTTTCTTTAAACAATCATATTTCAAGAATGGTTCCAAGGGAGATGTTAACGCAGTTAGAACCTCATGTCAGTTGGATCTTCCCATAAAAAAAATCAGAGCCCCTGCCAGCCTGATGTGTTTCACTGAAGTTTCAGGGCTTCCAAGTGGAAAGAAACAAACAAAAGACCAGAAAAACCTCAAAGTAAGCAATATGCCTCTCAGCCCACCAGATAAACTAACAGTTCTTGGTCTACAGGGGCTAGGAGTGGCAATTAATCATGCAACTGCACTTTATTAAAAAGCTTACATTTCAACTCTGGATTTCTTCAAGGAAAAAAAAAAAAAAACAGAGATATGATCTGATTTGCTTCTATTGGGTGGAGAGGGGGAGAAACAACATCTAGAAGACTCTAATGACCTATGATCATGATCCTGTTGTCCAGGAGAGTCAAGCAATCCTGGCTCTAAGCGCCTGTACTTCTAAAAGAATAGGAGGTTCCAGGAACTAAGAAAATTCGTACATTAGCACACATCCAAATGGTTTTAGGGCGCTCTGGTGATGTAAGAACGCTTTCTCTTCCCTAGCTCCGTAGAAGTTAGTGAAGAACTAGGCTCACCTAGTGGAATATGACATTTAGCCTTCTTAGATATCTGCAGGGTTTGAAGTAAGAAGACCGGAGTGTGACTCCTGAATCCACCACTTACTAGTCTAATGTCTCTGGACCAGTCATCCAGGTTTCCAAGTTTCCTTTTAAGATGAGAATGATAATATTCCCTACTTTATATGAGCAGCGAATGACTTAAATGAGACTGTGCATGCAAAATGCTTAGTATAGTGACCTTCATGTAGTAACAGCTCCATAAATATCAGTGATTATTTTCAGTGGCTGGCATGCCTGCTGGAACAGAGTTTTGCAACTGGCTAATTGGACCAGATACCTATTTGTCGTGGGAGGTGGTTCTGTGTAGTGTATGTTTAGCAGTATCTCTGGCCCCTCTACCCACTAGACGCCAATGGCATCCCTGTCCAATTGTGACAATCAAAAATGGCTCCAGACATTGCCAAATGTTCCCTGGGACAAACACATCCCTGGTTGAGAACCACTGTTCTGTATCTCTGCACCATTATGAGTGATACGACTAATTACAGTCCAATAGCTGCTTCGCCCTATTTGCTTTGAGCAATTATTAAATGCTGTATTGGACACATTCTGTTAGATTTTCTTTCGTTTTAAACCTTACATCCATCCCTCTTCGATGGCATTGGTACCCTCTTCCTGCTTTGGGAGAACCACCCCACTGTATTTGTACCCTGTGTGCTTTGTGTAAAGTCCCCAGTATAGTACTTGACCCCTAGCGAATGTGATGGTCAATATATGGTAGGAATTTCTCTCTCTTCTATTGGCTGACGGTGTGAGAAGATCCCAAAGCTCTTGGAAGCCACCGTGCAGAGCCAGAGCAAAGCTCTCCTAGAAGAAACAGGACTGAGAGATGAAATCTATGGTCATTTAGACTCTGAATCAAGTCGAGCCTGATGCCATCTCTACCTCCTTGACCCTCAGTTATGTGAGCCAATGAATTTCTTTCCTGTTGTGTCGGTTTGGTTGGTATGACTGTCTACTACATGCCAGGCATTATGGCAGGTTTTTATGTAGGTCCTTCTTTAATATTCATGGCAATCTTCTGAGGTACATAGTGTATTGTACCCATTTTACAGGTGGCCAATGGAGCTTAGAGAGTTAGGTCATTCCCTCAAGGTCCAAAGCCAGTATGGGGTAGAGCTGCAATCTCATTTCATTTCCTCCACAATGCCCACCCAGTTTATTACACATGCCCCGGTGTCAGTCTTGGTGGGGTAGAGTGGGCCCACTGAGCAGGAATAACACTCAGTCTCAATTCTAAACAGAGGCTGAGAGTGAGCAGAACTTTGTCCAAAGTTTTTGGGGGAGATTCCTTGTGTTCTGGAGGGCAATATTGCAAAATCTTTGCAGATGCATGTTGGATGCATGAAAACTATTTGCCTAACTCCTCTTCATTTATTGACATGAGATAGGGAGAAAATTCTATTAGTTAAAATGAAACTGCTTTGTTTTGAACACATTCAAAAATAGCCAAGGAAAAAATTATCTTCACTAATAAAGCAAGGCAGATATGAAACCTTCATGCTTGGGGGAACAGAAATGATCTTATTATCCTGAGCATCTTGATGGTAACTATAAAAATTCATCTTTATTTGAGTTTCAGGCAAAATGTAAAGTAGTAATATTACCTTGTGTTTAACACTGTCTGTATCCTGCAAACTCAAGTCCTACTCCAAAAGTAATCATAATAAAATATCAAAGACACTACTAAGGGGAAGCTCAGCACCCTTTCAGATCATCTGCGTGCATCATCACTGCTGTTATCCACAACAATCCTGCAAGGAAGTTATGACTTGGATAAACTTACAAGGGAAGTTAAAACCTTTGTTCAAAGTCAACCGCTAATAAAGAACAGACATTAAAAACTAAGGCCCCTCTGACTCCTGAATCAGTGCTTCTTCCACCCCACCGTGCTGTCTGAGAAATGAACAAGATCTTAAGAGCACCATCCCGACACTTTCCCTTCTGAGGACTCACTCTCCAGTTAGCACCAGCCCCACAAACTTGACCACTGAATAAGAATGGGATTCAGAAGTAAAGTGTTCTAAGTCCCTACAATATTTGAGACACAACACTGTGGGGTGTGGGTTGGAGGTACTGTACTCATCTAACAGCTGGAGATCTTGGACAAAGTACCCTAAAGGTCAGACCATACAAAGTACAAAGTCATGGAACAAAATGCTTTCATTTTCCGAATCAGCACCTTATGGCTTTTGGTCAAAGGAATATTTTTGAAATTTATGTCTCCAATATATCCATAATTTTCATCCATTTTTTTTTACCTGAGCTCCTGTAGTATCTCCCCATATGTACATCTGCCACCTCTATTCCATTGTCCATACACACACACACACACACACACACACACACACACACACACCTGCTTAAAAATCTCTATGGTTTCCTATCACACTTAGGAGGAATATCAGTCTTTAAAATAATCTCCTAGATCCTTAGCAGTCTACTAGACTAATATGAATAAATTAAACTTTTGCAAGATGTGAGTAACATTAAAACCTGAAAGATAATGTCAAAAAAAGTTTAATATTAGTCATGAGATACTAGAAAAGTTTACTAAGGTTTTAACTTTCAGAAATTATGATGGAAAGACATATTCTTCCTACTACTATTCCTATAAATCCAAGGAATAATTTAAAAATTTTAATGTTTGAATAAGGGCTACCCAAGATAGGCCCCAAATATCCTGATCAATGCAGAATTCTATTGTGCGTCGATACAAAACAGAAGTGGGAGATGATATGAGGCATATAATCAATAGAAAAGTCTACTTTTATCATAAAACATTTTTCATACATAGATTTCACTGGTAATGATTAATACATAAATAATTTCTGAGACCCAAACAGGGAAATATACCCACTTTCCCAAACAAATTCTGATCTTTCTACAGAGATGTTCCCATAAGGATAATAAACAAGTAATTCTGACAAAAGAACATTGCTCTGAAGATATATTTTTTTTTAAGTTTTATTTTCTAACATGAGGACTTTTGCCGTCTCTGGGAGATTCACAGACTCATTTATAACATTTCAATTTCCAGGTACTTAAAAATAAAACAGAATGGGAAAGAGCTGTTTGGGAAAGAAAGCTTAAAAACTTTTGAGGATAGTTATAGGAGAATCAAATGGATCATATTTCTGAAAAGCAAAGCTTAAATAATTGGGCTTTGCTTATCACAGAATGAGCACACTAAGTTGAGTATAGCATTATTGTTATATATTCACACAAATTAGGGTCTTACATGTTTGGAACTCCTGTTTTTACTCTCCTTATATCAAGTATTGTATCCCTGTCGGGAAGAAACCATCCACTTTTACAAACAAACAAAAGATTTTTCAAAGTCACAAGCTGACTGCTTTCAACTTTAATGTAAATGTCAGGCCATGTTACAGAAGGACTTGTATTTCTTAAAATTTAGTCATTTAAATTCTAAAATACAAAATTAATCTGCGGCATTTGAAAAAAAAAGAGCCCAAATTCTGAGGGAGGAGGGTGGGTGAGGGGGAGAAAAGTGAGATCCTGATTAGATGAATCTCTTTGTAGCTAACGATCAACCCAAATATTATTGGCACCCTCTTCCCTTTCCAAAATTGACTTCTGAAAGGAAAAAGGGCAAGCCCTAGAAGGGCTTATTGGGTATTGATTGCAATAAGCCAGTTCTAGAATCAACCTCCTAGTGTTAGCGCTATTCATTACACCGTGGATGGAACTCAATCAATGGCACCTTCAGAAATGCATGGCCCCTCATACTGATAATCTACCATAGTAAGCCAACAAGGAAACATAAACAGAATAACAATATGGATGTTTTCCAAACCCAAGAAGCTGGCCTGTGTTCAGCATGACCCAGGAAATGGTACATTTTCAGCCTTTTTACCTAATTCAACTTCAGTTTGTGGTACGGAATCAAACCGTGCAATGAAAATTCATGTCACATTCATGAAACATTAGAATCCCGCAGGGGAAATAAAGCCATATTGAATAGATGACTCCTTTATAATATGCCTAGCACTGTAGGGTCATAGCTCTCCACGGTTGCAGAAGCATGCTTCAGGGTGGATCTGATATGCAACCCTGGGGAAAGACAAAAAAGTAGAAGAACAGTCTTGAAACTCACCTCCCTGCCTCAAAAGTGAACCAAGCAGCATCTCGCCCATACCGCCGCAGGGCGCTTAGCGGCCAAGAGATGAGTTTGACTCTGGGATTCTGGACGTCCCAAAGACAGATGTGCTCATATGTAATCTGCAAGGCACATTCGCCATGTACATCTAAGTTAGGGGATGGCATCAAATACACATTGAATCTCTCTGGGAGAAAAACAAAAGGTTAGTCTAAAATCCCGGGAATAAAACATCAAAGACATTGTAGGAACAAAGAGGCATTTCAAAAATAATTCTAGCCCATATTCTAGGTTTAGGTTGAACATTCAGGAAGATAAACCTTTCTCATAAATTCATAGTCCCAGAAAATGATTTTTTAAATGAAGACCATGTTAAGTAACATAATAATGTCACAGTCTGGCTGTCAACATACACTAAACACTATTTACATGAGCAAAGACCATTTTTAGAATTTTTGAATTTGCATAATAAAAAAAATTTGTATGCCAATAAAAGACTAAAGCAATGAAACCATTAAAAACAATTTTTTTCCTGCCAAGTACGTATTAATTACACCCACATTTTTGTGTTCACAAAAGATGCAGGTGCAAAATAATTGTCACATGATTTAATGATATTAAAGTTATACTGATCAACTCATAATTTTCATAACTAAATGAATAAAACTACATCCCAAATTATTTAAATAAAACCCCACGCTAATACCATGCACTTAACTGACCACCAGTTTGGGAAAAATCCAATGGATGTATTTGAATTAGTTTTAACAAGAACTCTCTTTAGCCAATTACAAATATCCATTTGCTTATTTGGATGATTGTTAATATTTAACCAAGATTACTCTCAGTAAATGACTTGGCTTATTACTGCAACCAAATTTTTATCCCCACAGACTCCATCACGGTATTTCTGTTATATTTCTAGAAAATTCATTAATTTAGGAAATTATGAGTCAAAACCTCTAAGCGAAACATGAGCAAAAATATTACTACACCAAACACATTTTCACCTATCCCTCATTATGGTAGATCGCCCATTATCTGACAAAACAGTGTGGCACTGATCTTACCAGTGGTATTCTAAATTAATTATTTTATAATAAGGAAGTCATTAGAATTCTTATTGATTTTAGCTGAGTTGAGTAAATGGGGGTGTCATGACTGCATGATTTCATGGATCTATTTTTCCATATTTTCTAAAGTTATTTCAAACTCCCAATAACTAATTATTTGCTACTTTCTAGCAACTATTATTTTAAAAGTATATTCTAATGGAGTAAAATCTCTCCCAGGGTAGTTCTAGAATAAGTCAGAAAAACTGTCATCATTAAGTAAAAAGCAAGAGAGACCATTACCAATTCATTCACTTAAAAGTTCTTCTATAACTCTACTTCACTCAAGGATAACAACAGTAACAGTGGTAAGAGTGACTGCTTAAGTTACAATTACTTGAAGTCACGCAAATTAATATCGTAAAGTGCCTTCAAAGACATAGGTGAGCTTTGTAATAATCCTTCCTAGTTATGTACCAGGGATATTCTTATTCCTATTTGACAGAAGAGGAAACTGAGGCACAGTTGGCCCGGTAAAGGGAACACCTAGGCACAGCCCGTTCTTGGATTCATTTGCAGCATGATTGGGATATTGCTTCATAAATATAAATTTGTGAAAACCAGGTGCTGATATGAGCACTCTAGATTTTAAAAAAATCAAAATCTATCATATTTTCCTCTTTATGTCTGGCTTCATATGCATCTGTCCATGAGGCACCACAGGTGCATCCTCTTTGCCCGGAGCATCCTGATTCAGTGAACTACACAAGTTAGAGCCCAGGGCTTGGTTGTATGACCTTGGAAAATGGCTTGGCTTCTCTACAGCTCAGTTTCCCAGTCTACAAAGAGACTTTTTTTGAATTAGCCAAGCACTTGTAAGTCTCAGTCAATAACATTTCCATGGAGATGGGTTATGGCAGATACGGTGCACCCAAAATAGTCCCAGCCTGTAAAGGTGTCATGAAGACAGAGTTCCAAGTGAAAGCAAGGGCATTTTTTATTAACAATTGGAGTGTGCACCCATGGAAAGGGTCAGTACATTCCACCTCTGCCACGCTCATTATCAAGCCAGTGGACCAGTGGCCTTTTCTGGTGCGTTCCATCCTCACAGATCAAGTCAATGGGCTACAAAAGAGCAGGACTCTGGGATCCAATCTGCCCTGTCACAAGGCTTGGTTACTTGGAAACGAAGAAATAATTCCTCACCTCCAGGCTCATACTGTAAACCAATACTGAGTTTTGCTGAAATGTTCATGGGTATTTTGGTCATTATTACCTAAAATGATTTAGTTCCATGTTGAGTGTTGAGCTCAAGGCATTGGCTCAAGTGTTTAGTTAAAAAAAAAAAAAAAGCACAGAATTAGGTAGGTTGAAACCTGAGAAAACAGTCATGAAGTTTGGATTCTATTAAAAACACTGGAAAGCTTTCAATGAAATACTTCTAATGAAAAACTTAAGACAAAAAAAAAAAAACAAAACACAACCCATTATGTGGTAAAATCAGTATATTATGAATACAGGTAACATAAGCTGTTGGAATTAGAGCAAGAAGTGTAGCTCTTCTGAACGTCAGTCTCCTCATCTGTAAAAGGAGGGAAGGTATGGTGTCTGCTTCATGGAGCTGCCAGGAAAATTAAATGACCTAATGCACCTGCCACAGGAACTGGCACATGGCAGGTTTCCTCAGATTCCTAGCTGACGGTATTCATACAGATACATTCATATTTGTGCATTGAAAACACATTAAGAAAAGAAACACATTGAAATAGTAACATAGGATCTGGGTCAACTAAAAGGTTCTTTTTACTTCCTTATAAATTTTTGTAACTTCAAAAATGTCACATAATGAAGATGTCTTATGGTGGGACAAAAACAGTGTTCAAGAGAGCAAAGGAGAGAATTTTCTTTACATACCACTCTGTTCTCTCTCAACCCCAGTAGCCAATAAGTCAGGCTCTCCGAGGCTGATGTCATTGATCCGTGTGCCCACACACTCCATCTGGAGTACTTTGCACCATTCATCGGCCTCAAGATCTGTGGAAATGTCCAAAAGATTAACATGCATGCCCAGCGCCTGCTTAAAAGCTAAAAGCAAAAGCCCTCCCTGCCTTGGACGAACCTGATTCACAAGCAAAGGTCTTGGAGGTATCATCATTGAAATAAATCCCTATGGCATGTTTCTTGGTGCTCTTTGGCAACCGAGCTACGTTCTTCACGTTGTTGAGCTCTGTAACCTGAAAAATGAACAATTGCAAATCTGATCACACTCCCTGAACGAACACGCCCAGTCAACACCACCACACTAAGGGAAGGCACAGTAAGTGGAAGGCACACCACACATGAACACCACTTGACCGAAAAGTGCATTTTTGAAAGCTGCAAATTATTTCTGTGTTATCCTTAATACATAGCAAGGAATGCCAGTGAATTACCTTCCTTTTTATATTTTCTGAAGCATATTAGGTGGCATGAACTCAAAACTTCACAGAGATAGAAAGCTCGTTTTGGTGTTTTTATCTCCCAGAAGATTCTCCCCAGTGAATAGTTCTCAGAACTATATCCCCATCTCCGTGGAAAGCCTTTCAAATACTCTAACCCCTCAGGGTACTCCCAGTGAAGGTAACTTACACCCATCCACCCCGAGAAAGGAAGGGAATGGTGACCATCAATTCATAACTGTGTCATCTCACTCTTCAATAATCAGGAATGGAGTGTCAGAAGTCCCCAAAATGCCCCTCTACTCGGGGTTCAAGTCCTATATTCCAAGACGGACAGTGGCTTTGTCCCATGCTTCCCCACTCTCTGGCTTACTCCCAGCTTCTCAGTGGTTTACAGGGCCTCTGTTTTAGAGTCTGCATGGCATCACCTTTTTCTTCCCAATAGGGAAAGCTTTCCCCATTAGACATGCTCTCTTTCCTTCCTCTAACCCACAGTCACTTGGTCCCTGTTATAAACTTCCATAACGTTAACACTTTTATAAACTACTCCCCTCCCGCTAAGGGTATTGGCTTACGGTATTTCCAAAATGGCTGTCCCTCCTCCAGTTACACCCAGATCCCCTGCTGCATTCAAGGGTTGTGATGACTGGTTGCGTGAGAGAAGGCACTGGTGACCTCAGGGTATTTACAAGACAAATAATGCACATTAACAAATTTAACCTCCCCTTAGTATATCTCTTTTGTGTTATTTAAAGGAATATATCTCCCATCAGTCTTTGCCTTTAGCACTATCTCTCATCTTATTCTAGATTTAAGGAATGCCTGGTTCAAGAAATAGGGGAGGAGAGAAGTCAATATCCTCCACACATACCCTAACCTGATTATTTCATTCCCCAACTTCTTAACCTCCATTGGCTCTCTTTCTGGTATAAATGCAAATTTCTTGGCATAAAATATCTTAACAGTTGTTACTGACCAAATGTTTGTGGCTCCCCAAATATATATGTTGAAATCCTACCCTTCAAGGTGATGGTATTAAGAGATGGGACTTTTGGAGGGTGATAGGTCTTGAGGGTGGAGCCCTACTGAACAGGATTAGTGTCCTTATAAAAGAGACCCCAGCACACTACCTCCTGCCTTCACCACGGGAGGACACAGCAAGAAGATGCCTCCTATGAACCAGAAAGCAAGTTCTCACCAGACACAAAATCTGCTGGTGCCTTGACCTTGGACTTCCCAGACTCTAGAACTATGAGAATTACATTTCTGTGGTTTAAAAGCTACCCAGTATACGGTATTTTTTTATGGCAGTCCAAGTGGACTAAGACATCAGTGTCCCCCCAAAGCTGGCTAAAGCACTACCTACCTTAGTAGGTAACTTTAGTAGCTTGACACCACCGACTTTATTCTCTAGCTACTCCAAATCCCTCAGAGTTTACCAGATGCAACTGTTGATTTTTTGAAGATTTTATTTATGTATTTATTTATTTTAGAGAGAAGGAGACTGCAAGAAGAGGAAGGGGCAGAGGGAGAAAAAGAATCTCAAGCAGACTCTGCGCTAAGCACAGAGCCTGACATGCGGCTCAATCTCAAGACCCTGAGATTATGACCTGCGCTGAAATCAAGAGTCAGATGCTTAACTGACTGAGCCATCCAGGCACCCTGCAACTGTTTATTTTTTGTCTATGTATTTTTGTGCCAATATCCCAATCCAACTATTTATTGGTCTCTCCACTTCCATGTAACCTCATTAATTCACTGTAAACACAGCATCCAGAAGATATTTTCAAACATAAGTCTGATACCAGCATTTCTGTGCATAAAACAGAACACTGCAGTGACTTCTCATTGCACTTGGGACAAGCAGCCAAGCCCTTAGGATGACCATCAAGGCCCTCTGTAGTCTTCCTTAAGCTATCTTACCAGCCTCCTCTCTTACACCTTCCACATGAGTCATAAGTTCCAGCCACACTGGCTTTTGTTCAGGCCCCAGAAGGCACCATGATTCTCCTGGCACAGAGCCTTCCCTACACTCTCCTTACTTCGCTTACACCCACCTTATGGGTCTTAGTTCAAATTGCAGTTACCTGCAGAGCCCTACTGGACACCCCCTATCCCTCCATCTAATCAGAGTCTCCAGGCTCTATCTTCTAATGACATCTTTGCCCTCACGCCCTCTGATGGCCATATAGGCCATGGTTTAGTGCCTGTCTTGCCTCTAGAATGAAAATTCCCTAGGTTTTTGCTCACCACTGTGTCCCCTGAATCTAATACAGAGCCTGCCACATAGTGGGAACTCAATGAATATATGTGAATTGATGAACAGAAGACCAAACACACCCACAAATTTACTTGCACAGGGCCTCTCCAAGGTGAATGCCTCTTTCTCCAGGGAAATTTCACTTTTCCTGCAAGGCCCACTTCCTTGGGGATACTTGCCCTGACCTCTGTGTGAAGTACTCGTTGCCTTCTCTCTGTTCCCATGTATGCTGTATGAAGCTTTGTTCTATTATCTGTGATTATAATTAATCCATCGATCTCTCCAGCACCCAGCTAGACGTGAGTCACCTATCAATGACTGATGGACCGAATCAATGACAATCATCTGAGAGCCAACATTTATTGAGCCTGCTCCATATACCACATGCTGTGCTTAGACTAGTCTTACATAATGTGTCTCATTTGATCTTCATAAACACCCTGCAACACAGATATTACTATCAGTTATTTTCCAGCTGAAGTAGCTGTAGATGAGAAAGGTCAAAGTCATGCACTCAAGGTCACAGCAAAAAAATGGCAGAACCAAGTTCTGAGTGAGGCAAACTGACCCCAATGCCTGTGCTCTTCACCCATCTAAAATACTAAGGACTGACTCTAAGTCCTTTCAGCCCATAGAATCTTCAGCCTGGAAAGTCATCACATATTTGAGGACTTCTTTGTTTTCGCTGGTGTAGAGGAGGGGCGGGGGATTGAGGGGGGCAGGTGAAGTAGGGCGTGAGTGCCCCAGGCTTTATTCTGACCCTCTACTGAGACATTATATAAAAGTAGTCCACCCTAACCTGAAGCACAGCAATGACTTTGAAATATGTCATTTCATTACACATCCATTAAAGGTAAAGAGGAAGGAACGTCACCTGAAAGGGTCAGAAAATGTAGGGTGAATTGCATGAGTCAGAACACAATTACCCATTTGGGAAATTGGTTTAGAGAATAAGCAACCCAACACCCCCGGCTCGGAGAAGGTGAGTGTTCACAGAGCAGGCAGGATTATGTTTGATGTGTCAAAGGGCTAGCAGGTTCTAACGCAGTTTCTGCCCCCAGTTCAGAACCACATCTCAATGAGCTCATGCCTGCCCACATCCCCACCCCCCACCACCCACATACATACTCCTTACTTTCAAAAGAATTGCAATCTATGCTAATCCATAGTAGAGCCTTCCTCAAAATACATGCTAAAGTGAAAATTATGAGAATATTTGCAGGTATATTTATAAGTCACTTTAAAACCTGTGTAAGGCAGATTTATTTCCACCATTGCTCCATTTTGTAAATGAGAAAACCAAAAGCAGAATATATTTTTTTAATATTCCTTTTTTTTTTAAGATTTTATTTACTTGTCAGAAAGAGAGAGAAGAGAGCACAAGGGGGAGCAGCAGACAGAGGGAGAAGCAGGCTCCCCGCTGAGCAGGGAGCCCAATGCTGGACTTCATTCCAGGACCCTGGGATCATGACCTGAGCTGAACGCAGATGCCTAACTGACTGAGCCACCCAGACATCCTTTCAACATTCCTTTTCACAAAGACATAATTTGCCCCTAAAGAGTCACTTTTGAAGCATAGATTTTGATAAGGTCTCAGGTTCATGTGTAATATGAATGTTATTTTAAATGGGGGCTAATAAGTGTATCTGATCATCAAAGGTGACTGCATCAGGGGCACGTGAGTGGCTCAGTTGGTTAAGCATCTGCCTTCGGCTCAGGTCATGATCCCAGGGTCCTGGGATCGAGGCCCGCATTAGGCTCCCTGCTCAGCGGGAAGCCTGTTTCTCCCTCTCCCACTCCTCCTGCTTGTGTTCCCTATCTTGCTGTGTCTCTCTCTGTCTAATTAATTAATTAATTAATTAAATTTTTTAAAAAAGTGACTGCTTTGGATCCTCAATACGACCTCAAAGAAGATGAGCTTTCAGGACCACGGGCAGGCAATACCTTCAGGTCACCTTCAGTTTGAATTTCTTGTCTTTTCCTTAGGTCTCAGATCCGAAGTTATTTCCCACCAAGTTCAAAACTTTTTAAGAAAACTCCCTCCTGAGCCTCTGTAGTCAGAGATTTTATTTTTCTTTCACAGTGTAAGAGAAAAGCTACACCCTAAACTCTACATGAATTATACCATCTTTGTGTAGAGATTCACAAATAAAATGTAAAAATTTCTTCAAGGTGTTAACAGCATCAGGAGGGAGTGACTTAAACACAATTATAGGAGAGCCACATTTCCTCTTCAAGAATCTTCCTGGAATCCATTCACTCATCAAATTTTTTAAACTCATTGTTTATTCATATTTATTTATTTTTTGTTTATTCTTATTTAAAGGGAGGAAATAAGCAAAGAACTATTTTACCAGGCAGGGATAAGGAAGTGCTATGAGGACAAACAAAGGTGTGAAAAAGGATTTCAGGGGGCTCAGGAGATTCTGCTATTTTACATAAGGGGGTAAGGATGCCCTTTCAGAGAAGGGATCATTTGAGCAGAGACAAAAAGATCTAAAAAAGTGAATCATATGAATAGCTGGGCCCAGCCACTCCAGCCACAGGTAAGAGAAAGTACAAAGTCTCTGAGAAAGGAATTTACTTGTTTGGCAAGGATGAAGTTTGCTTATAGGTTTGAACATTTGACCTCCTGCCCTTGACATGTGCACTTAAGGATAAGCCTTCTCTGTAGTCCCCCTTCTCCCCCAGGCATCTCCCTGCCCACATTCCCCATAAGGCTATGCAGCTCATGAAAAGTCAGGGGACCTAAGGAGATCAATATCTCTAAGCTTTTTCATTTTTTCCCCCCCTTTAATCTGGCCAAAATTTGTTTTCCTGAACTCATTGAGGCATCTTCATGATGATGATCTCAAATTCTTTCTCAGGTAATTCATATACTTCCAATTCTTTAGGGTCATTTTCTAAAGATTTATTTTGTTACTTTGATTGAGCTATGTTTTCTGTTTCTTCATATTCCTTGAAAGTTTGTGTTGGGATCCACACATTTGAAAAAACAGCCAGTCTCTCAGACTTTGTGGACTAGTTTTGTATAGGGAAAGAACCAGTCTTGAGCTGAAGAATACAATAGCTGAATTGAAAATTCACTAGCAGGGTTCAGAACAGATTTGATCAAGCAGAAGAAAGAACCAGAAAACTTGAAGACAAGTCCTTTGAAATTATCCAGTCAGAGGAAAACAATGCATGAACAAAAGAATTGCATGTTTGAGATCAGAATGTTATCTCAGTACTCAGTTACCTGGAATTATTCCCTGCATATCTTAACAAAGCAAGGGCTTAATTCATTATTGGGATTTATGTATTACTTTGAGAGCCACTCTCATTGTTAGAGTATCACAAGTTAAATCCATACAGTACACTTTATTAAGCCAAAATACAATTTAAAATATAAAATGTTAAAACACCATATTCAAAACAGAAATAGTTTTGTTAAACCACTATGGGAGATATAATTTATTCCCATTTCTATAAAAATAATGTTTATACATGCATTCTTGCACACATACATATTCTTGTATGTATATGTAGTGAGGAGGACTAAGGGTCTGGGTAGGCTTCTATTGTCCCTTTGTTTAATTGCTTTTTACTATATGCATCCAGATTGGAAAAGAAGAAGTAAAATTATCTGTTTGCAGATGACATAATTCTGCATGTAGAAAGCCCTAAAGATCTCTCCATATTCTTGTATGTATATGTAGTGAGGAGGACTAAGGGTCTGGGTAGGCTTCTATTGTCTCTTTGTTTAATTGCTTTTTACTATATGCATCCAGATTGGAAAAGAAGAAGTAAAATTATCTGTTTGCAGATGACATAATCCTGCATGTAGAAAACCCTAAAGATCTCTCCCCTCCCCAACACACACACCTGTTAGAACTAATATATGAATTCAGTAGAGTTGCCAGATACAAAATGACACAAAAATCAATTATGTTTCTATATACTGACAGTGAACAATCTCAAAAAGAAATATAAGAAAACAATCCCATTTACAATAACACTAAAAAGAATAAAATACTTATGAATAAATGTAACCAAGGAAGAAAAAAATTTTTGCACTGAAAACTACAAAACAATGCTGAAAAAAGTTAAATAAGCTACAAATAAATGAGAAGACATCCCTCGTTCATGCACTGAAAGACTTAATATTGTTAAAATGTCCACATTTGGGGTGCCTGGGTGGCTCAGTCAGTTAAGTGTCTGACTCTTGATTTCGGCTCAGGTCATGATCCCAGCATCGTGAGATCAAGCCCAGGGTCAGGCTTCATGCTCAGCGAGAGTCTGCTTGATATTTTCTCTCTCCCTCTCCTTCTGCCCCTCTGAGCCCCCCCCACTCATGCACACTCTCTCTCTCTAAAATAAATAAATAAATCTTTAAAAAAACAAGTAAATAAAATAAGATAAAATTTCCATACTACTTAAAGTTATCTACAAATTCAATGCAATCTCTTTCAAAATCCCAATGCACTATTTGCAGATATAAAAAGGCCATCGTAAAATTCATATAGAACCACAAAGGACCCTGAATACATAGTCTAATGGTCTTGAGGAAGAATGAAACCGAAGGCTTCACACTTCCTAAACTTCAAAACATATTACAAAGCTACAGTAATCAAAACAGGATGGTACTGGCACAAAGACGGACATACAGACAGATGGAATAAAATAGAGAGCTCAGAAATAAACTGTTGAATCTATGCCAAAAATACACAATGGGGAAAGGAGAGTTTCTTCAACCAATGGAGTTGGGAAACTGGATATCCACATGCGAAAGTATGCAGCTGGGCTCTCATCTTACGCAAAAATTGACTGAAAATTGATTAAAGGCTTAAATGTAGGTCTTAAAAGCATAAACTTCTAAAGAAAACATAGCAGAAAAAAGTTTCTTAACATTGGCCTTGGCAATGATTTATCAGATCTGGCACCGAAAGCACAGGCAATAACCCCGAAAAATTGACAAGTGGGACAAAACAAACAAAAAAACTTCCATGCAGCAAAGAAAACAATCAACAGAGTGAAAAGCAACCTAAAGAATGGGTGAAAATATATGCAAACCATGTATCCGGTAAGGGCTTAATACCCAAAATATATATGGAACCCCTACAACTCAACAGCTAAAAAGCAACCCAATTAAAAAAATGAGCAAATGGGGCGTCTGGGTGGCTCAGTTGGTTGAGCGACTGCCTTCGGCTCAGGTCATGATCCTGGAGTCCCTGGATCGAGTCCCGCATCGGGCTCCCTGCTCGGCAGGGAGTCTGCTTCTCCCTCTGACCCTCCCCTGTCTCATGCTCTCTCTCTCTATCTCATTCTCTCTCTCAAATAAATAAATAAAATCTTTAAAAAAAAAAATGAGCAAATGATTTGAATAGATATTTGTCCAAAGACCTAGAAACTGCCAACAGGTATATGAAAAGTTGTTAAAAATCACTAATCTTCAGGGAAATGCAAATCAAAACACAATGAGGTATATCACTTCTCACATGTTAGAATGGCCATTATTTAAAGAAAAAAAAATAAAAAGCAGAAGGGAAATTGAAAGTTTCGTGAATTGTTGGTGGAAATGTAAAACGGTGTAGCCACTATGGAAAACAGGATGGAGGTTCCTCAAAAAATTAAAAATAGAACTCTCACGTGATGAAGCAATCCCACTTCTGAGTATATTGTATATCCAAATATATAAAAACAGGATCTCAAAGAGGTATTTGCTCTCCCATGTTCATAGCAACATTATTCACAATAGCTAAGATATGGAAACAACCTAAATATCCATGGATAAATAAGTCAAGAAATATGGTATATGCATACTATAGAATATTATTCAGGCTTAAAAAAAGAAGGAAATTTTACCATTTGTGACAATATGGATGAACCTGGAGGACATTATGCTATGTGAAATAAGCTGGTCATAGAGGGGCAAACACTGCATGATTCCACTTATACAAGGTATCCACAGTGGTGAAAATCAGAAGCAGATACCAGAATGGTGGTTGCCAGAGGATGGGGAGAGGGGGAAGGCAGACGTAGCTGTTCAATGGGTACAGGGTTTCAATCATACAAGGTGAAAAAGCTATAGAAATCTGCTGTACAACAGTGGGCATGTAATTAACAATACTGTACTATATACTTAAAAAGTTACTAAGGGGGTAGATTTCACGCTATGCATTTTTTACCACATTAAAAAAAAGATTTCTGTAGCAAAAAGTAGTTAGAACTTAACATTATTTTCTTTCCATTGTATTTCTTTTTAAATGTTAATTCCTGTTCATGGCAGTAGATACTGGTCTTCTACTGACGGTAGTAAGAAAATTTGCTCTTATGGTGAATTTACTTAAATAGAGAAGTGAGCTGATTTAAAGCAAACGATTAAGTAAATATGAGTAGAGGTGTTACTGTGACAACAAACATTAATGAATAAATAACAAATGACTGAAAATTAAGAAAAACACCATAAACCTACTACTACTGATCTAATAATAGTATTATGAAACTGAGTTTCATTTCATTTCATTTCATTTTCTACTGAATCAACAGTCCAGGTGAATCAATTGACCTAAAGGTCCTAGAGTCACCCAGAAGGACTCTCATTGGCTTGGTAGAAGCATGACAAAGATTGCGATAGAAACTTGGTAAAGGCTTGGCTCCCACTTGAGATCCCAAAGGTCACCCATCTGAATAGCATCATCTGTTTTCCTTTTGCCTTTTTTGCCCATTTCATTGAATGCATTTCCTGAGTGAGAAAGACAATAAAGTATTTCAAGCCTCATGATCAAAATCTGAAATATCTCTGAGAAATATGATTTAAAGGATGAAAGAACTATTCCAAAGAGAGGTCTAAAGTTAGGTGAGATATACTTTTTCATCTCTAACAGAAGAGTTTTGATAGCAGAAAAGAAGTTGAATTTTGTGATTAAAAATGTTATATAGGGGCGCCTGGGTGGCTCAGTCATTAAGCGTCTGCCTTCGGCTCAGGTCATGGTTCCGGGATCCTGGGATCGAGCTCCGCATCGGGCTCTCTGCTCGGCGGGAAGCCTGCTTCTCCCTCTCCCACTCCCCCTGCTTGTGTTCCCCTCTCTCGCTGTGTCTCTCTCTGTTAAATAAATAAATAAATAAATAAATAAATAAATAAATAAATAAATAAATAAAGGTATATAAATAGACTTTAAATATTTTTATCTACCCTTTTATATACTTTCCATGCTAAAACAATAGCAGATCCCAAGTTAGACAATCGAAATAACTTCTGTTTATTTGGGGGGCTGCTACCAGTCTGGTTACCTTTTCAAATTAACCTGTGACCTCTCAGTTTCGAGCTTGCTTTTCATTTACTAGGATGTATTTAAGCTTACTGACTCCAGAGATTTTTCTCTTGAAATGAAGCTAAAAAACATGTTGCTATCAAAGAAGACTGGAAATATCTGTATGGCTTACTGAAAATGTTGATATTAGCACCTTTGAAATGCTTGATTTTTCTCTAGAAATTGTTATGTTTACTTTCAAGAGCCCCACTTAGTGCCAGGCTTATCCTGGGGCCATTTCTTTCTGACAGAAATTATCATGGACTAATTAAAAATTCACAGAAGATAGTAGCTTCTTAAAAATTCTGCTGGTAAAAGATAATGAACACTAAATAGGAAGTTCTCTGATGCATAAAGTATGCTTCTAAGCATGGAGGTTGGAACAGATTAAGCGATGGTAAGACTTGGCAAAATGATTCTGTCTCTAGGATTTGGAGGAATTTAAAATAAGACCAAAGGTAAATTCTGCCCCTCATAGTAATCTTCATTTTCTACCATTTATTGAGTTATTTTTTCATAATCATCCATTCTCTCCCAAGCCTTCTGATTCTTTACTAATGAGTTTGGACTTAGCCATGCAACTGACTTTGGCCAACAGGACATGACCTGATAGGCCATGTCCAAGTAGATGCTGTAAATGCATGCATAATTAGGTCAGTTCTGCCCTCCTTGAGCTTCAACCTTCCACTATGAGAGTAATGTTCCCCACCTTCCTGGATCTCTGAATGTACAGACAGATGGATCTCAACTGAGTGAAATTAATCCAGCTGTGCTCAGTCCACCCACAGCCAACCCAGACCCCTCATGTAACAAGGGCACGAGACAAAAACGTGTCGCTATAGGCTACTAAAATTTTGGAACTGTTGCCACAGCAGAAGTTGGTTAATATACCCTCTGTTCGATTTTCTTTTGGCCAGGAATTTTCATAGAGATTTCCTCTCAAATCTCGCTGTACAATAATGTTGCTTTTTGTACAAAGCAGAACAGATTTCCTAGTCAAATACATTATGAGTTACTAGGATATTGGTTATCAGTTTTACTTGGTAGTCAAATCAGTTGCTTTTTAAAATTTTTCAGAAGAAATCTTACACGGTGTCCCTAAGTAAAAATAAAGTATTTGTTAAATTAAAAGAAGACAGTCTGAACTAAACTCATCTTTTCCTACTTGGACCTTAAAGTGTTGAAGAAAACTCAGCTTTTCAAAAACCACTTGCTTTTCTGTGGGTACATACAGCACCCTGTTTTATAACTTGGGCTACTGCTCAGTGCAATTCTGCTTGAGACACCCAGAGCAGGAATTTATGTACAGGTCCTAGGGATCACACACACAGAAAAGGACAGAAATCTTGAGAAGACAGCCCAGTGCATCTTTACGTGCATACACATCTGTGTAACCACCATGCATCCTGAGTCATAAAAAACATTTTAGTCACTATCACCACCTCCTGGGTCAGAGCTGCCCACAAATAAGATTCACTACTCTGATCTCTATTGTGGTTAGTTCTTTTAAAAAACTTTTTATAAATGGAATAACATCATATGTATTTTTCCACGTCTTGCATTCTTTCACCCAACCTCACCTCTGTGAGATTCTTCCATGTTGTCTCATATATAAGAGGTTTTGGTTTCTGTATGGTACTCCACTGTGTGAATGACCATTTGGTTTTTAAATTTTTGGCTTGCTTTCATTTTAGATGTAGCTCTGGTAGAAATATATAAGTGATTTTAAGAAACATATAGTTGGAATATTACATTTTTATCTAATCTAATCCATTGTCTTTTGGTAATTAAAGTAATTTAAATTCTTATGATTGACATTTTGGGAATTAGTTCAGTCCTTTTTTTATTCTTTTTTTTTTAAAGATTTTATTTATTTATTTAGAGATGAGCAGGGGAGGGGCAGAGGGAGAGGAAGAGAGAGAGAATCTCAAGCTGACTCCATGCTGAATGCAGAGCCCATCATGGGGTTCTATCTCATGACCCTGAGATCATGACCTGAACTGAAATCAAGAGTCAGACACTTAGCTGACTGAGCCACCCAGGAGCCCCAGTCCTTTTTTATTCTTTCCATCCCTTTTGTTTTGTTTTTTATTTTTATTTTATTTTATTTTTAAGATTTTATTTATTTATTTGAGAGAGAGAATGAGAGAAAGCACATGAGAGGGGGGAGGGTCAGAGGGAGAAGCAGACTCCCTGCCGAGCAGGGAGCCCGATGCGGGACTCGATCCAGGGACTCCAGGATCATGACCTGAGCCGAAGGCAGTCGCTTAACCAACTGAGCCACCCAGGCGCCCCTGCTTTTGTTTTGTTTTTTAAAACAAAAATTTTCTTTGTCTTTTGCCCTTTGCTTTTGCTCAGGGCATTTTGTGTTCATCATTTTCTTTTCCAAAATTTTATTGTGAAGATTTCCAACACAGAAAAGCTAAAAGAATAATACAATGGGCTCCATCACCTAGAATCCACAATTATCAACATTTTGCCACCTTTACTTAGTTTGCTTCATCTCTTTTTATATTTAAATATGTGAGGGTGTGTGTGTGTGTGTGTGCACGCACACTTGCATACACACTTGGTTTGGGTTGAAGTATTTGAAAGTAAATTATATACAGAAACACACATCAACCCTACAACTTTGCAAACAGTATTTACAAACACCAGGGATAATCCACATCACCTCAGTGCCATTTTCACAACTAACTCCTTGTATTACCTAATTTCCAGCCCATCTTCAAAGCTCCCTAAAAGTCCCCAAAATGTCTTTTAGAGCTGTGCCCACATCCCTCCGCCACCACCCAATCTAAGATCCAACAAAGATGCATGCATTGCATTTCTTCTCATATCTGAGTCTCTTTAAATTTAGAAGAGTCCCCACATTTTACAAATGATATTATCATTTTGAGAAGATCATGTCAGTTTTCATGTAGAATATTCCATGTCCTAGGTATGTTTGTTTTTCCATGGTGACCTTAATTTTTCTACCCCTTGTACGTCTTCTGAAATGGAAGCTACACCTAAAAGGTTGATGAGATTCAGATAACATTTTTGTTGAGAATACTTTGGAAGGGATGCTGGTGGGCTTCATACCGCATCATGTATCAGAAGATACATAATGTCAGAATGCCCCTCTATTGGTGAGGTGCAGTTTGATCACTTGGGGGTAGCCACCATTTCTATCATAAAATAGCAATTTTTGTATTTGTATTTAAGCTGGGTGACACTTAGGTATCATGTTCTGTTCCTCAACCACCTGCCCAGGAATTAGCATCCATTGAAGACTCTTACCTGCAACAAAATGCTATTCTTTTTATCATGATGATCACATGATGTATAGAATAATGTATAAAATTGTTGAATCATTATATTGTACAACTGAAACTAATATAACACTGTATGTTAATTATATTTCCATAAAAATTTTAAAAATACTATTCTTTTTAATAATTGGTCTGTCACCCTAAGCCCATATCCTATGGGCTTCAAGATAAATATTGACTGAGGATGCTTTTCCTGTTCCCACCCCCATACCGCTTTTTATTAAAATAATCTGGAAACACAAATCACAAATATTACTAGAATCGCTATTCTTATTCAGCTATTATTTCAAAATTGTGTAACTACTGCATTTAATCAGGTGAGCAAGTTCACCCATCTAGAATTTATTCCGGATGTTTGGCTGATATAAGTCCCTACCGTACACTCCTTATACATTTGGGCATCCTCATCCTTACTCTTTCACTGCGATTTGCCAATAGGTTAGTTGCCGTACACAACTGGGTAGCTTTATATGAAAAGAGAATCATGCCATTTGTGACCTGACACCATCATCAGTCTCTTCCCAGGCATTTCTGTGGGAACAACCAGCTAAGTGTTAGCACAACTGCAAGTTCTCACTATAGTTAGTTAGGATCTAAGAAAACCATGCACAGGTGAATATGGGGGTTCATTTAGGTTATACTTCTAATGCCTGTTAAGAAGGGATATTGGTGATTCTTTGCTTCTCAAGCCTTTATTGGCACTTGCACACCATCTTATGGGGATGTCAAATCTTCTGCCTGAAATGAGGCAACCTTCTTTCATCAGAGACTCAAGGCAGATGGTGAAGGCGGTCCAACTTGCCTCTCCTGGACCGACACAGAAAATGACAGAAGGCTACCTTGTTGGTGGTGTGCCTTTTGGCTCCAGCATGTGACTATGTTGGATGGCATGGTCCGAAAATCAGTCTGAACAAATTTTGATTCCCTTTTCTCAAGATAAATTCCAATCTTGTGTTTTCTTCCCACAGATTCTGGGTTCCTCTAAGAGAAATGGATTTCTTTCCATGGCTGGAAGAAATAAAGCTGCACACTGAAGTATCCATCTAAGTCCTGCTCATCTAATGGACAGTTCTTTGGAGCTTTCAGACTATTCCTATACATCACTCTGCAAATATAGTCTATTGTAATGCTAGAGGTCATTATACTGAAGGGACACAACTCTACCAAAATAAAGGCAGTGCACAATTTATTGTTTTCCTTAAACTAAAAGCCCAACTGAAGACCAGTTCATTTATACAGACTTTTCAAGTCCCTTCAAGCAGGAACACTTGGTACTTGCTTTTCTTTTGCCCAGAAACACTCTTCCTTTAGATACTTCCATGGCTCACTTCTGCCCCACCTCCAGCTCCTCACATACTATCTTCTCAACAACACCATTTCTGATTACTCTATTTGAAATTGCAAACTCTCATTCCATACTTCCTATCCCTTTTCCCTGCTTTAATTTCTTCCTTAGCGTTTATCAGTCACACCAACATACTGTATCTTTTACTTGTGTATTTCCTTTATGTCTGTTTCTTCCCCATTAAAGTAGGGGCAGAGAGCCATTCACATGGGAATCCATGAGAAGGCCACCCCATGGAGTTGAGCTGTGAGCAGCTGTCTTGCCCATACATGGTGGCCTTAGCCACAGGAAGGATGGCAGCATGGCCTGAGGGTGAAGGTGAGGTCTGGGGAGGCCAGCAGACAACCAGGCAATAAGTGGCGACAAAGTGGGGTGACTGGGTGATAGTCATTGGGGAGAGTATGTGCTCTGGTAAGTGCTGTGAATTGTGCAAGACTGTTGAATCTCAGATCTGTACCTCTGAAACAAATAATGCAATATATGTTAAGAAAAAAAAAAAAGGAAGAAGATAGCAGGAGGGAAA
>NC_138378.1:7105075-7147748 GCF_054177405.1 Leptonychotes weddellii
AAAAAAAAAAAATTAAAATCTCACCAAATAAGCATCAGAATCTCAAGATAGAATACTGAAACAATTAAAATGTTCTGTCATAAAAATAAACAATTCCTCCATAGACAAGAGTAGTATTTTCCCCAAACAGAAACAACCAGCACCTTGGGGGGAAAAGAAGTTAACCACACATTTTTACATAATTTCATGAAAAGAGAAAAGACACAGGCTGCCCATTAACAAGGACCATGGAAAAACATTGCCCTGTAGAGGGAAAGACATGGCTAATTTGTAAATCCAAGTCTGCCTTGTATCTTCTTTCATTTTCTACTCCCAAAGGATGTATTTTAATACACCATTACTATTTTTAGTGAGGAAAGCTGACTACCACTATTCAAACTGCAAGTCTGAATTAAATTTAGTCATCAAGCTTAAAAAAAATAAACTAATGAGTAGAACTTCCTCCTCCTTCACCATTCATCTGTTTTCCAGGTTCTTCCCCTCGTCCTCATCCCACATTCCAAGCACTGAATGAGGATCTAATCTGCATCAGGCACTAGATGTGCTAGATACATGGAGACCTAATCTTTACTCCCAAGGGGCTTCAATGTTGGGAGTTGGGTTTACTACGCAAAATGAAAATTCAAAAAGAACATGGTAAATTCTACACTAGAGATTGGAAAAACAACAACAACAAATAGTACAAAATCAGAAGAGAAACTTTACGATAGTCCATTAAACAATTAACAAATAGTAATTTAGAGATGTTTTGTCCTTGGAAAAAGTATTAATTGTACTTTTGTTAAATGACCTAGACAAGTTTTTAGATTCAGTGAACTCAGGTTACCTATTTGTGAACAGATTTCTAGAAAGCCACAACAATCAAGTTTTACCTTATGATAACACCTAAAATATGCAGCACGTTCATCGGAAAATTTCTCCAGTCTTTTTGGACCTTTGCTTGAAGCTTTCTTGAATACTAGCCAGCATCGCTGATATATCTGGGAGGAAATACAATGACAGAGTTCAGCATCACTGACTGAGATATTTACTGACATTTACATTTAAAAGTTTTCTTTCTGATGTTTTCATGTGTAAAGTATTCATAAGCCATAGTATCATGCTACTTTGGGAAAATAAAATTTTAAAACCCAAAACTGTTTCCACAACAGGCATGTTATGTCATTTGATTACTGGAATCAAATGAAAATGAATATTTAAAGGCAAATTTCTTAACGTTTCACTAACAGTGTTAGTAGCAACATTTCAGAAAAAGTCCCAGAGATAAAAATCCCAAATCAGCACAAATAATATAGGCATTCATGGCACATGCTCTTATTTCAAATGCAATTAAATATGGAAACCCTGGGCCCCATATATGCTGAAGACTTCACTGACAGCCCTAGAAAGAGATGGCCCCTATGTGTCATAAGACATCCCTTATAACTGAGGGTCAAAGTTGGGTGACACACTAGACTAGCTAATAAGTGACTGATAAACACCAATCAGATTCTCCCTCAGAATGTCCAACCCAGAGACTCAAAAACTACTGTCATACTGAGGCACAGGCTGAGTTGAGAGGTCAACCCTGGTAGGTTATAAACTGAGGTTGGCGACCATGTTGAATCACGTGCCTAATAGTTAAGCAGTGGAACCTGGTACAGAGAACTAGATAATTTCTATTCCAGACAGAGGAGACATTTTAGTCCTTTGTCATCTTTCTGTTGCTGACTTCTCCTGGTTTTCTTGGAAATCATCTGTGTCCCTAGGAACCCGCCACCACCAACATCACTCTTAACTGAGTGAGGCTGAATAGAGCTCTTATCCGAGCAACCAAAGCTACCGAGATTGGAATAACCAATATAAATTAAATTAGACACTAAAATATTAATCATACCAAAGAGAGGAAAGTGCAAAGAGCTAATAAGTAAATGAAAAACAATGTTCTCCAAAAGCAAAATAAAATGAGATGTTTTAACCTAAAAATTAATAAGGATGTATATTAATGATAATATTCACTAATAGCAGAGATCTGAGTGGCACTCTTATACTCTCCTGGTGACCTCTAGAGCCCATCTGACAACAACTATGAAGAACCTTAAAAGAATAAGAATGTATCCTAAAGAAAAAGCCCAAATGCAGCCCAAAATTGACAGAGGAATTCTGAGTTCAAGAGCAGACAGGTGGGCACATATTCAATCACAATTATCTCCCTGATCCTTAAATCACCTTCTAAGTACCATATTTATGCGGTTTTGTATAGTCAACCCATAAATAAATTTTATGCACTATAAAGTTTAAAGAACCTCTGAGCTAGTAAGAAGAAACAAAAAGTCCACATAAAACATTTGGCCATTCAAACCATACTCAATTTAAAATGCCTTCTACAACTTTATTAGTAACTGGCAGGTGGATGAGGAATTCAGGTTTGCTACTACTTGTCTGCAATGCTGAGTAGATTTTGTTTTTCTCTTCTCACTCAGTAAACTAAACATTCATTAATCATTTTGTTTGGGGTGGTAAAAAGAACATGAACTCCACTCCACATTGAAGTTTTGCTCTGAATACAGAGGGTAAGATATGTGCCTCATCCTACTGAATGTATAATTCTAGTATTATTATTTATAATAATAATAAATAGAAACTACAAAAGCCTCAAAAATAAGGAAAGACAAAGTTAATGATAGTACTTCTATTATATACAGTAAGTATGTGGTACATAATATATGTAATACAATATAGATGTACGCATCTGTAAGATAATATAGGTAGTCATTGTATTAAAAATGTAGTAATATGAATAGTACACACAATATATATAGTAAATTATGCTACACCAGTAATATATATGTTACCTATCTATAGGATACCATAGGTATATCATTTGAAATAAATTTCAGAAGGAATTTCTAATGACATGGAAAAGAAGGGGGGGTTGCTTGTTTTTATTTTGTTTAATAAAAATTAATACTGTAAAATAAATGAAAGAGAATTGTTATTTTTTTTTTTTTTAAAGATTTTATTTATTTATTTGACAGAGAGAGAGCGAGCGAGAGCAGGAACACAAGCAGGGGGAGTGGGAGAGGGAGAAGCAGGCTTCCCGCCGAGCAGGGAGCCCGATGTGGGACTCGATCCCAGGACCCTGGGATCATGACCTGAGCTGAAGGCAGACGCTTAACTTCTGAGCCACCCAGGCACCCCGAGAATTGTTATTTCTTAAATATCCAGAGGCATCAGTAAAATAGTACAATTAAAATCGATTCTATTGGCTTTCCTCTTGCATAGTTATTAAACTTATCAAGAAATAAAAAAAGCAGGGAGACAGAAACAGAAAAGTAATTCGGCAGAGAAAGGGTAGCCTTTCAAACAACTGGCACTGGAATAATTGAATATCTGAAGGAAAAAAAACAAATACAAAAAAGCACAATAAACAAACACCGTAACCTAAAACATTCATCTTAAACAAAAATAAAGTCACAATGGACTTAAATATAAAACAAAACTTAAGACTTTAGGGGAAAAAAAAAAAAGACCAAATTTGGGATCATGGTCTGGACAAAGAATTCTTAGACTTCATACCAAAAATACAATCCATAAAAGAAAAACTTGCCAAACTGTACCTTCTCAAAACTTAAAATTTTTGCTTTGTGAAAAACCCAATGAAGAGGATGAAAAGACAAGTTACAGACTGGGAAGAAATGTTTGGAAACCACAAATCTGGCAAAGGATTAGTATCTGGATACATAAAGAACTCTTAAAACTCAACAGTAAAGAATCAAACAATCCAATAACAAAATGGAAGGAAAACAAAAGACAAAAACCATGAACACACATTTCACCAAAGAGGATGCACAGATGATGGAGCACAGAAAACATTATTAGCCATCAGGTAAATGTAAATTAAAACCAAAATGAAATATCACTACACATCTATCAGATTGGCTAAAATAAAAAAAAAAAAAATACCACCACCAAGTGCTGAAAGGATGCAGAGAAACTGGGTCTCTTCCACTTTGCTGGTCGGAACGTGGAATGCTACAGGCACTCTGAAACATAGTTGAGCAGTTTCTTTAAAAACTAAACAAGCAACATATGACCACAGTTGCTTTCTTAGGAATCTATCCCGGAGAAATGCAAACTTCCCCACCCCCAACACACACACCATCTGAACATAAATGTTCACAGAGGCTTGATATGTATCAGTGCAAAACTGAAAACATCCATTTATTCTTCAGTGGGTTAATGCGGTCCATCTATATCATGGAATACTACTTAGCTATAAAAACAACTGAACTATCAATACTGCAACAATTTGAATGAATCTTCAGATAATTATGCTGGGTGGGGGGGCAAACCTAAAAGGATACATACTACATGACCCTATTTATAGCATTCTTGAAATGACAAAATTACACAAATGGAGGACAGATCTGGGATTATCAGGGGTTAGGGATGGGAAGTGGATATGTCGACAAAAGGCAACATGAGGGATCCTTGCAGCAATGGAACTATCCTGTATCTTGACTGTATTAATGTCAGTATCTTGGTTATGATATTTCATTATACTTTTGAAGATGTTATCACCAGGGAAACTGGGTAAAGGGTACAGGATCTTTGTGTAAGATTTCTTAAAACTGAATAAAAACCTACAACTGCCTCAAAATAAAATACTTAAAATTTTTTAGATGGAAAAATGTAGGGATATTTAAGCAAAATCTTAAAATTACAGCCTAATCTAATAACAGTTATCTACATTCTTCACCAGTCCTCCTTCTGCTGCTATCAGACCACAGTGTAATTAACCGGTGGACTAAGGAACTTTAAGAAGCTACATTGTAAGAGCCATTGTTAAGAATTCAAACATACACTTCTCAGGATAGAGACCCCACCATGAAAATTAACATTTCCAGTCCTGTGGTTGACACATAGAAGTCTTACCAACATCTCACTCATGTCTGAATAACAGATGAGACAACGGTCTCCCTGAAAATTTGACCACCACCACAGGACTGTAAATACAGTGGGAATAACTGTCACTCTGTTTCCATAAAAAGTGGGGAAAATAGGCTATCATTCTCCTATCAGCAACCCCTTTCTTTTGCACATGCCCCTGAAAATGTTTTAGAAATTGAGCATGCTAAAGGTATGCAAAAATATATCCACTGTAGCAAAACATTATTTTCACTTAGGAAGATAATTTATATTTCCTAATTATGCCTCAACTTTCAGACTCACTCTTAAATGATACCATTTCTAACTTCCTTTTATACTTGTTCATTTTCTTCACAATCAAACCAGTCTTGTCCTGGCTTATGTCCAAAGGCTGTTCGATGCAAGCTAAAGACTCCTCAAATTCAGCATGCCTAATGATGTCCACCTTTGATCCATCTATAGCAGGTTTAGGAGATTTTTGTTTTTCATTTTTTGTTTTTCTTCTGTTTTATTAAGTAGTAAGGGCAAAAGTGCAATATTACAAATAATTGCATAAATACTATTACATAAATTCACATGCAACTATTGGTGGGGGCATCACCGTGGAATAGATTACATCATGTTGGTTCATCAGGAGAGAAGGAAAACCGAAATTTGGCTTATGAAAAGGCAGCTCGGGATGTTTGTAACATACAAACACATGGTACAAAATAATGCAAAAGTTGGGAGCAATCGTACCATCGAGGCCATTCCTCATTCTGCCACACATCACGCATCAGTGACTCTCAGCGCTGGTCCAGCATTACTCAAGATAATTGTTAATTATGTAGATTCCTAGAGATTAGCCAAGGTCTACTGACTCAGAACCTCCTGGGGTGGGGGCCAGACAAATTTGCTCTTTAACATGTTCCCCAGGTGTTTTATTTGCAATTTGCAAACCCAGGCCATAAATATTCATAAAGACACAGACAACACAGTGCTTCCCACTCGGGACTGCCAACAAAGAGTTCTCCAACAAATGCTCCATGAGGAGGGCCTCTGTGATGTGTGCTTTCCCACAAGTGGTACACAGAAGGCTTTGAAGTCGAGCAATGTGAGATGCTGTCATGAGCAGAAGAGAGATAAAGAAGCAGAAATAAATCTGTTCAGCTCCGGTGAACTCTCAACTTCACCGCTGGACACTCTCTGTCCTAAGAATTCTGGGAGAGCCACCTAGTACCTGAGGATTGAAAACTTACCCTAAATATCTCAATATTCTTCCAAGGGAATGAAACAGGACTCCCTGAATATGGTCATGGGCGACTCACTGGAGTAACACAGATGTTGTTAAAAAGATGACAATTTGAGAACAATCCCACTCAACAGTTTACAGCAGTTTTTTTATTTCCTTAAAATTAATTCATTCAACCATCTCCTTCGTATTTTATATAACACATCAACTTACCATCTGTAGTACTTATTTTAGTTAACGTTTTTTTGTCAATTGATTTTTTAACTAAATTTTTTTCTATTTAAAAGAGGAAACTGTTATTCCAAGGATAATAGCTAAGTGTAGTTCTCGCTAGACATAAAGAATAGATAATCTTAATGATAAATATACTGTTAGAGAATCTGATGACAGAATAAATCTCATCTTGAAATAGCTCACCTCCCACGCATCAAGGTTCCACAATCTCAGGACTAATGACATTTTAGGCAAGGTAATTTTTCATAGTGTGAGGGGGTGGGGTGTCCTGCGAGTTGCAGGATGTTTAGCAGCATCCCTGGCCTTTGCCAACTGAATGCCAACAGCACACTCCCCCCTACCCAGCTGACAACCAGAATTATCTCCAGACATTGCCAAATGTCCCCTGGGGGACAAAGTCAGAACCACTCCTAGAGATGAGTGCACGCTGATTTGAGACTGCACATTTGAAAAATATGAGGCTTTGTGAATATCTTCAAAGTCCTGGATTTGAACAAGTTAATCCGCATAAGCCACTGCTGAAGCCAAAAAGATAAGCACATCACACAGTTCTGACAACCTGGGTGGACAGACACCAGATTTAGCAGGTACATGACAATTTTCTTCAGTGTGCACTTGCTAGTTATTGGTAGTGGCTTTATTACATCTAATTTTCAGCCTTAAATTGTCACCAACCCCTATATGATTTGTACTGGTCTTTTTTCCCCATTTTCTTTAAAATTGGATACCCTTAATAACTGCATCGCTCGGGTTTCAAATCGCTGACACTTACTAGCTTCTTCTCCTAACAAAGAACAGTCTGGTAAATTCACCGAGACTCCCAGTGCCAACAAAGCAGCTGAAACAAGTAAGAATTTGTTTTGAGTTCCTAATTTTATTAGCAGTCCGTGACAATGGGTTGAACAACAGAGTCACAAATTTAACTTCTGGAGAACGCATGGACAGTTATAAAGGTGACAGAAAGCAAATTTTGGTAACATTTCTGTTAATTGGAAATTACATAATGCCTCCATGTACAAAATCAGAAAGCCTACGTAAGATGTGTTCATTTAGGTCTCTATGGTCCATTGCAAGTGTCAAAAACTTCTTCCGTAAAGGGCCAGAGGGTAAATATTTTAGTCTTTGATGACCATAGGTCTTTGTTGGAGCTACTGAACTCTGCAGTTGCAGCACAAAAGTAGCCAGAGAGGGCACCTGGGTGGCTCAGTTGGTTAAGTGAGGCTCAGGTCCTGATCCTGGAGTCCCGGGATCAAGTCCCGCATCGGGCTCCCTGCTGGGGGGGCGGGGAGGGGGTCTGCTTCTCCTTCTGATCCTCCCCCCTCTCAAGCTCTCTCTCTCTCTCTCATTTTCTCTCAAATAAATAAAAATCTTTAAAAAAATTTTAGGGCGCCTGGGTGGCTCAGTTGGTTGAGCGACTGCCTTCGGCTCAGGTCATGATCCTGGAGTCCCGGGATCGAGTCCCGCATCGGGCTTCCTGCTCAGCGGGGAGTCTGCTTCTCCCTCTGACCCTCCCCCCTCTCATGCTCTCTCTATCTCATTCTCTCTCTCAAATAAAAAAAAAAAATTTTTTTTGAAAAGTAGCCAGAGAATATGTATAAATGAATGGTGTGGTTATCTTCCAATAAAACTTTATTTAAAAAAATCAGGCAGCAGGCCAGGCTGCGGCTTGCCAACCTCTGGTCTATGGCAGTATTTCTCAACTGTTGAAGCTCATGTGACCTCTTGATCAACCTAAAAATCCATTTGACATGTCCCTCATGAGAGAAAATGAGGAGGGGCTATAGCCCAGGTGAGAAGCTTTAGATATTCCACATCTCCCCACAAGCCCAAATTTTACTTACATAAAATTATATTAAAATGTTGACCTGGTGCCTTTTCTACGCCCTCCACCACACTTCTGAGTCCTGTCCACTGTCTGGGATTTACTCCTCTGCAATGAATTTGAATGCTGTCCTAAAGAGAGCTCTCACATGTATTGACACCGCATCCCATCTCTAGCCTTGGGATACAGTTAGCTTTTGATCATTATCTTTTTCTATGAGGTCAAGGTGCACTTTGGAAGATTTTCCATTTTGCCAACATCCCCTTTCTCTAGTCAGGTCGGCTCTTCTCAAAGCATTCCCCCCAGCTATCAAGATACACCCCCAGCCACACATTGCTAAATTAGCCTCACTGCTCACAGGCTAACCTTATTTTTACCTACTCTCCAAAACAAACCAAATGCTCTTCTCATCCAGGATCTTAATATCAACACCCAATACTGGCTGCACTTTCCACTGCAGAGTGCCGGCAGGGCTCTTTTTGTGCATTCTTTTCTTTCAATTAACTCCCTCCCCTACAGCCCTGTGAAGCACGTGCTTCCCTATGCCCATTGTATAAGGACATACAGCCTCAGGAAGGTGACTCGCTAAGTATTACTTGAGGGCATGAAGCTAGCAGAAAGCAAGCCAGGATTTCACCTTTGGTTTGCCCTGCTCTGGAGAACAAGCTAACCATGACCCCAGGAGTTTCCCAGAAAAGTTGGACTCCTAGAGAGGCACACACTTATGCCAAGGGTCGAGCCGTCTGTAAGAAGTTTATTTTCAAGCTTATCACAATCTAAAAAGAGACATTTCGTTGTAACCATATGCTCTTTCATCTGGACAACTTTAGAGCTTAGCTATTTCAGAGTGACATTTGCATTTGTAATGTTAAATTCTCTGGCACCAAGCGTTCATCTCCACTGATGGTTTTTAATGGAGTATGTCGGTAACTGGGGTCTTAATATCCCAGGCTAGGACTTGAAGGTATCCTAGCAGTTTGTATGAAGTGTTTGCTTTTAAAAGAATTTCACATGCTCTCTCTTTAAGTGACAAAGTATTCCGTATCCTTGACCGAAGTCCAGAAACCCAAACGTACAAAGTATTTCTAACTACATTAGAAGTATCTCAGTTTTTCTTGGCCTTCCTTGCCTTGCTAACCTGCAGCCCCTCTTGTTCTCAATTAGTTACGGCTGCAGCTAAGAAACATCCTGACTAGCTGGCTTCCTGCGGACATATGCAGTCAGCTACCTGGGGCTGACTTGTCACTTCTCCAGGAACGCCTGGCCCTCCACTTTGATGCACGACACATGGCCAGAGTAACCAGCTGCCCTCCTAGAGTCTCGGGCTCCTCTATTACTTTGAGACTGAAGAAATGCCACTATCTAAGGACAGCCCAACAGCCACAGAGAATAGGGCCAAACAATGCAATCTGGGGGTAGAGAGGAAGAGTCTTTAACAAAGACAAAACAGGAGGTAGGAATGAGCCCACCAGATAATCCCCACTCTGTCCTGTCTGCCAGGGTCTGCAAAATTCTCCTTCCACATCCAGCTTTGACCTGGATGATCTCTGAGACCAAGGTGGTTGTAACTTTCCAGTCCTACAAATAACGATCATTATGGGATTTCAGAAGGTGAGAGATGAAGCGTATACAAGGAGTTCTTTGTCATCTTTGAATGGTAACTTGTAGGCTGCTACCAAACGCCACTTCCTAAAATAATGAGCTGGTTCAGAATTATTTATTTCATGAAGGGAAAAAAATTTTAATGAGTAAACAACATGATCCCATGCCTATCATTTACATATGCCTTTACTTGTAAGGAAAGAAATGCTAATTTGGGGAAGACTGCACAGTGGGCAGCAAGGTACATTTTAAATTCACTGCGAGGAGAAAGACCAGCAAGAACAGGATAATTAATCATAAAATAAAAGTTGTACAAAGAGGATTAAAAAGCCTTATGAAGCATTCACAGGCAATAAATTAGCTATTGTCAATCCTTTGTTGATGGTGAGGTAAATGAGCACAACCTTTCTAGAGGCAGAATTATGCCTACCCTCTGACCTGGAAATATTACTTCTAGGAACTTACTCCCCTAAGGGAATAATTACGGAAATATGCAAACATATGGGAATAAGGTTCTTCCACATAAAAACTGGAAACACCCTCAACGTTCCAGGGGGCTGGTTTAATTAATTATGGCATATCTGTAAACTGGAAATTGCTATCATTAAAAATGATATTGTCACATAATATTTATACCATAGAAAATGCTATTAGTAAATTATTAAGTTTAAAAAGTAGGCTATTCCTGCTTTTTAACCTGTTTCTACTCCAGTATACATACTCATTCAGCAGATAAGGCCCTGCTGTTTATGCAAGAAGATTGTGAGCTACATTCGACCCTTCCCCACCAGCCCTCATTCACACACACACACACACACACACACACACACACACACACACTCATACATGCAATTATTGGGGAAAATCTGTGCTTTAATGGAAAACTGCATTCCTTAGCACACACACTTGTGGGATTATCTGTTTTGGATTTTGTGGGAGCTATTCTACATCGAAATTGTAGATAACTCATAGAAATGCAACATAATTCTAGTCCACGAAGAGGCAAATTCTGTCCTGTGCAGCAAAGGTTCAAGTGACTTCCCTCCCCCACTGCCAATGAGGCACATTTTTGCCTCCTTTCCAACATTCATTTCACTTTGACAGATACATAAATGTGTGGTTTCTCTGGGTTACCCTTTGAACTACTCATAATATTCTGCTTTGTTCTCTCATTTAACTGATGAGTTAAAGCAGAATGTGTAACATGTTCATTCTTCGTGATTTTACCTGCTTTGGAAAAATTATCTTTTAACACAACCCAGAAACCGCAAGTCCTGTGTACTTTCCTTCTAGCTAAGCCTGGAATGTCCTTACTGCTTTGCTGGGGACGGCCACCCTGACCCAAGTCACCATCTCCTGAGCTTCAGACATTCCCTGCTCCCACCTGGCTGCAATTCGGTCTGTTTCCCTCAGGGCATCTGGGGTGATCTTTAAAAACTTAATCTGACCACATCAATCCACTGCTTTAAGCATTTCTGTGGCTGCCTGTTGCCTCTGGGGTAAAAACCAAAGTCTTAAGACATTCCAGAACCTGCAAGAACTAGCCCCTCCCTATGGTTTTAGCCTTAGTTTGTGGCTTTCTTCCCCTTACACTTCTTCAGTTGTAAATATGCAGATATGCATATTTTAGCAATGATCAAACAAGTAATACATTATTGTTAAAAATTCTCATGGAGGGACGCCTGGGTGGCTCAGTCGTTAAGCATCGGCCTTTGGCTCAGGTCATGAACCCAGGGTCCTGGAATGGAGCTCTGCATCAGGCTCCCTGCTGAGTGGGGAGCTTGCTTTTCCCTCTCCCACTCCCCCTGCTTGTGTTCCTTTTCTCTCTGTGTCTCTCTCTGTCAAATAAATAAATAAAAATCTTAAAAAAAAAATTCTCATGGAATCAATTATCTGCTACCAACAGTACCCAACACCAAGGAAACTCTTCGGTTGTCCGCACAGAGCTGGCCAGTGTTGGAAAAGCCAGCTCTGAGACAGAAAGTTATGCAGCCCTTTCCTTCTCTCTCCAATTCCTCTCTGTTCTTCAGATCTACAAGGTGGGAGGGAACTGAGGAGTGAGGAAGATGGAGAGGAAGATGAGGAACAAAAGAACTGCTTCAAGAAGCCATAAGCAGTAAGAGTCATTTATTTAGCTTTTATTTTTAACTAGCTTTTTAGGAAAAAAAAACTATCCTTTAAAAAAATGCTAGAAAATCTTAGCTACTGTATGGGCATGTCTGGGAGCCGTTATCCACCACTAATTCATTGGACAAATATTTCCTGGGTGCCTACCCCGTGCCGGGCACTGTCAGGCACTGACCAGGGCCACAGCTGTAAACAAAACAGGGAGAAGTCGCTGCCTTCGCTGGGCTTACAGAGCATCGAGAAGACAGTAAGATGCATGTGTCTGCTTCCAGTATGTGGATAATATAGCATATGGTATTACGGACCACGAAGGCAAATAAACCAAGGAAAAGTGGACGGAAATTGCTAGTGGTGAGTATTTTCAGTGGGGTTATCATGGAAGTTCTCACAGAGAAACTGCCATCTGAGAGAACACCTAGAAGGGGATGGAAGAGGGGAAGGAGTGAACAGAGTAGGTATATGGGGAGGGGAGAGGCTCCAGGCAAAAGAAACAAGTGGGTGTTGAGCAGAGGCATGACTGCATGCAGAAGAGAAGGGAGGCCAGTGGAAGACCAGAGAATTCAGGGATGGTGGTGGTGACAAGTGCAGGTGGGACTGCATAGGTCTCATGGGTCTTCCTGTAAAGACACTGGCTTTTTCCCTGAATGAGATGAGAACTGAGCTGAAGAGTTTTGAATTGAAATAATATAATCCGAAGTATGGTCAACAGACTGCAGGGGTCTGAAGGCAGAAGGAGGGAAATGAGTTAGGAGCCTCTGCAATAAGGCTTGAAGGAGAGGATGGGGACCGGGGCCAGGACTGAAGTGAGGAAGGGGTGAGAAGTGGTCAGAATATGCATCTGTTTGGAAAGCAGAACCAGCAAGATTCACTGATGGGACTGGACATAGGGAGAGGAAGGAAAAGACTCGCAGATGATTCTAGGATTTTTAGCTCAAGCAAGTAGAAGTATGGAGTTCCCACCAGCTGAGCAAGGCTGTAAGGAGACCAGGGTTTGTAGAGATGATGTGGAATTCGGTGGTGAGTTTGCCATGCCTATCAAACATCTAAGTTTATATGAACATCACATTATCAAACATAATGAATAGGCAGTTATGTATACATTCTCTATGTGAGCCTGTATAGACAAGATTTTATTCTATTTTTAAATGACTTAATAATACCATCTTCCCTATAGGGCTGCTCTTAGAATTGAATGAATTAGTGCATTTTTAAAGTGCTTCCATTGCTTGGGAAGCACTCCAGAGCAGTCAGTGGCTCACACCACCCAACTAGGTGGTGATCCCCATGCAAACAAGGATAACACACATTTTGGTCCCTTCATTTACTCATTAATTTTGTGAATATTTACTGAGCATCTACTATGCGCTAGGCCCTATTCCAACACTGAAGAAATGGTAGTGCATGAAGCAGAGTCCACAAAGCATACTTTCTAGTGTATAGAGACAGAGAATTAAGTCTCCCAGCCCCTATCACAATGCCTGGCACATAGTGATAATAATTAGACACTACGTTTGTGAACACTGTCATTTGGTAGTACATACCTAGCTAAGAACTTGGAGGAGTTAAAAAAGAAATGATCTCACTGTGGCTTCCCAAGTGACTTCCAGAGCAGTCTTTGAGTGATCACCAAACCCACATCACCAAGACTAAGGTCCAGTTTCATAGCCTGGCCCTACAAAATCGGACCCCTGCCAACCTGCTGAACCTCATCTCCCACCACTTCCTGCTTCATGCATGACACACCAGCCTCCAAAATGTTACATGCCTTTCTGACAAAGGATGAGAAAACTTGCCAGAATTTTTTCTCCTTGCTATTCAGATAGCTGCTTCCTTTCATCAGTCAGGTCTTCAGTGAAATTTCTCTGTCACTTAACTATTGTTGCACAAAACTTACCGCAGAGCTTAGTAGCTTAAAACAATAACCACGGATCATTCCTCATGAATATGATGGCTGATCTGACCTGGCTTCATTTGTTCATCATGGACGGGCTTACTCACACGTGAGCAGTCAAGTCACAGATTTTCTTGAGTTTGCAAGGGGCGACTCAGCTCTGTCCCATGTAGTCTTGGATTCTCCAACAGGTTAGCTGGGGCTTATTCTCCTGGAGCAAGCAGTAGTCCCAGAGAACCAGCAAAAAAATGTAGATGCTTATTACTTTTTAATCTATCTCTTCATTTGGAGATAATCATAGAGTCATATGCAGTTGTAGCAAAAACTACAGAGACATCCTATGTATTTTTTATCAGTTTCCCATGAAGGTAACATCTTGAGAAACTTTGGTATAATATCCCAGCCAGGATGTTGACATTTCCTTCAAGACGGGAATTCTCATGTTGCTCTTTTATGGCCATACCTACTTCTTTCCTGCACGACCCCCTCCTCAAGCCCTGGCAACATCTAATCTGTTCTCCATTTCTATAATTTGGGCATTATAAGAATGTTATAGGTGGGGCGTCTGGGTGGCTCAGTCGGTGAAGCCTCTGCCTTCGGCTCAAGTCATGATCTCTGGGTCCTGGGATCAAGCCCCACATCAGGTTTCCTGCTCAGTGGGGAGTCTGCTTCTCTCCGTCTCTTTCTCTCTCTCCCTCTGCCCTTCCCCCACTCATTCTCTCTCTCTCTCTCTCTCTCTCTCTCTCAAATAAATAAATAAAATCTTTACCAAAAAAAAAGAATGTGATATAAATTCAGTCATTCAGTGTGCAACCTTTTGAGTTTGGCTTCTCTCACTCCACAAACTTCTCTCAAGAGTCATCCAGGTTGTAATATTCCCACAGTACTGACATACCATAGTTCTTTCAGCTATTTACTCATTTGAAGACCAATTGGGTCATTTTAAGTTTCTGGCTCTTACGGATAAAGCTGCCATAAACATTCACATACAGACTTTTGAGTGAAGAGAAGTCTTAATTTCTCTAGGATAAACCTTATCACCCTTCACATACTTTCACTTCTCTGGTTTATAATCATCTTTAAAAAAAATTTCATCAACATACATTGAGAACTCTACCACAGCAGTGTTATAATTTTTGCTTCAATCATAAAATATAATTTAGAAAACTTAAGAGAGGCAGGAAAGCCTATTGTATTTACCCATATTTTTGCTTATTGACTTTTTTCTTCCTTTCCAGTGTTCAACTATTCCTTCTCTTATCCCTTCCTTTCTGTTTAGAAATCTTCCCTTAATTCTTTTAGAGTAGATCTGCTGGTGACATATTCTCCTGGTCCTCTTTCATCTGAGAATGTCTTGTTTCTCCTTCATTCCTGAAGGATACTTCGTAGGTGTAAGAATCTGAGTTGATGGTTCTTTTCTTCATCATTTGACAAGTGCACTTCCTTCTGCTACTTCCTGTCAGCCGTTCTTTCTTCAGTACTTTTTTAGTTCCACCTTCTTTCTGAGCTTGGATGACATGAATGTTAGATCTTTTGTTAGAGTCCCACAGGTCCCTGAAACTCTGTGAATTTTTTTTCATTCTATTTTCTCTCTCCTGTTCAAACTGCAGATTTCCTATTGTTTTATCTCTCCTCTATCCCCTCCATTCTGCTGTGGAGCCCATCCACTGAATTTTTTATTTTAATTATCATATTTTCTGTTCTAAGAGTTCTATTGGTTCTCTTCTCTGTGTTATTTCTTTTGGGGGAAACTCTTTATTTACTGAGACATTCTAATTTTTTCATGTGTTTCAAGCATGTTGGTAATTACTCATGGGAGAATTTTTATCATGGTTCCTTAAACATCTTTGCCACATAAATCTAGCATTTCTGTCATCTCAGTCTTGACAACCATTGTTTGAAGTCTTCCTGATTCTTGGTACACCAAGCACATTTTGTTATGGAAATGTGGACATCTGGGATGTTACAGGTTTCTGGATCTTAATTAAACCGTCTATTTTAGCTGGCTTCCTTCAACCCCACTCCAACATGGGAAGGGGTGGGAGGCAGCATGTGCTTCCCTGTTACTATTGGTAGAAATCCAGGTTCCCCACTTGGAATCGTTGATACCTGAGGGGGCCCTTCATTACACCTGGGTCGGGATGAGAGTTCTGAGTCCTCATGTGATCTTCATGCACACTGCACTGGAGGTGGTCTCGTTACCACTGGGTAGTAGTCAAAGTTCAGACTTTCCCATAGGCCTCCTCTGACACCATCCCAGTGGGGAAAGAAATGGTACCTCACTGTATAAGTCCAGGCTCCCCACGTGGTCTCTACTGCCACCATGATGGAGAGAACTAATTACCAGCCAGTGGGAAAGAAAGTCCTGGCCCCTTCCTTGGCCTTCATAGATACCACTTCACAGAGCACCTTATTACAGATGAAGGGGATCACAATATACTATCCTAAAACATGCCACTTTGGCACAGGATTATTTTGAGCTGAAGGCAACTGAGAAATAGCAGACATAGGAAAAGCTGTCTGCGCTACCCCCTTCTGCCTAAGAGCAAGGCATAAATTTCCCTTTAAAGGTGACATAAACCCGCATTTTTAGGTGTTTCTGCATCTTGTGCCCAGAAGACCAGAGATGGCACTGAGATGAGTCTGTGTAAGAAACCTTACTAATCCTAACATACTATACATTTCCTAGTCACCTTCCCATAATTTACCACCCCTGGCAACTCAAATCCCCTTCACCCTTTGTCTAGTCACTTCTCCCCAATTTATCACCCTCTGTTAAAATGGTATATGACTCCAAACCTAACCATTTCTTTGGATTTTTACTTCTTTTCTGTGAAGTCCCCATGCACATAAAGTATCAATGATATCTGTATGTCTTTTCTCCCATACATCTGTCTTTTGTCAGCTTAATTCACAGTGCCCAGGTACAGCAATTAAGAGGGTATAGGAGAAGTTTATACTCTTCTACACATTCTCACAAGGGTTTAATTCCAGGTTGCTTACTCTGCCTCCACTGGCAGGGGCTGGGAAGTGGCCACAGTCTATTCTGTGGTGTTTGGCTAATGCAGAGTAGTTACTTTCTAAAAGTTTTCTGTATTGCTGGACTGCCTCATTTCCTGGTCCTTTGGCCAGAAAAAAAAAAAAAATGTTTTTTTGTTGGGGCTTTTTTTGTCTGTACCTGTGGGCATTTCTGGCTTACTCGCTTCTTTAGCTCTAAGTCTGGCATATATAAGGCAAAAAGAAAATGCAGGAAAGTCAACACTGTGTTGTTCCTCCATCCTAAGGTCCCTAGCTTGTCTACCTTCTCTCCACCTTTCAGGTTCTTAGGTTTGATTGACATATAATGTTCAGGATCTTAGTTGTACTTAAAGGAGACTAGGAAAAGGTATGTCTATTCACCTGTCCCAGAGCAGAAGGTAAATGTTTTTTTGCAGCCTCTGAATAAAATGCTTTTATTAAGCCTCTGCTTGTGTCAAGTTGGCTAATATTTCATTTCACATGGTCAAATAGGGCAGACAGGGACAACAAAGTTTCAGAGTAAAGCTCATGGAAGTAATTGAGATCATCAATGTACTCAGTTGACCACGATGTCACCTCCTCAGAGACACCTTCCCACCTCCCAAATCTACAGTACTCCCATCCCCCAAACACGCAAACTTCAAATCAACATCTGCAATTATCTCCCTCATTGATTTGTCCACATATTTATGTTGTGCCTTCCTCCCTGGAATGTTAAAAAAAAAAAAAACCAAAAACACATTTTATCTGAATTACCTTGAATCCTCAGGGCCTAGGAAAGCATGAGGCTCTCATTTCTTTATTTTGAATGACTGAGTGAATAAATAAATGAGCAAATAAATGAATGGGGAAAAGCCACATTCAGAACTCAACAGATTTCCAGAATTTCATAATGGATCTGACATTTCCAGACCAGCCTTAACATCTTTATGCGAGGGACAAAAAAAAAAAAAAAAAAAAAAGCCCAAGTTATTTAGCATACAAACATTAAAATGATATTGAAGGACAGTCTTTTCAAAGAAACAATCATATAATCACATTTTTTCCTTAAAAAGTGCATTCCACAAAATGTTACTTTCTATGCCATGGAGAAAGACTCCAGTGGCTATTTGTCAAGTGTTTTCAGACATCAGGGGTTTTGTCCTAAAACCACAGAACCTCAAAATGACTATATTTCCCTATAGACTAAAGCAAATATATTCCTATAATTAGAAACAGGCTTTAACCAAACTGGAAAGAGATCTATCCACTATGGCAAAAATACATACATACATACATACATACATACATACATACATACATAAAAATAGGGGTTTTCATTAAAAAAAAAAAATGCCTATTCTGGAGCTGTCACTGTAGTGATTTCAGAAGGAAACATTTCAACAAGGCTCACTCCTCCACATTTTTGGGACATCACTGAGTAAAAGTCATTCTGTGAGAAGGCTCAGTACAGAAAATTAGCATGTCACTCTCCAAGGAAGGAAGAGAAATGAATTCCACGGTTGAGAAGGCACTCCTCAAAAAAAAAAAAAAAGCAACAACAACAACCAAAAAAGCCCCACACGGAACAGATGTTGCCAGAAAAACGTAAAAAATCCTGAGCCAAGAATTGAAGAGAAGGAAACCCAGGTGGCCACTGAGAAATCCGTTACAGATTTTCATGGACGATTTACAACAAAGAAACATATTTGCAAAAATTATTCTTGATGGGAGGAGATGTGAAATTGACAGCACTGACAAGGTTGTTGGTTAGTTTGTTCGGGCCTTTGTTTTTTTTGGGGGGGTGGGGGTTTGATTTTGTTTTGTTTACGGATGAGTGGTATTAAACACTGTCAACACATTCAGTGTCTATAACACATCATCATCATCATCTTCATCAACCTTCGCTGAGCACTGGCTACATGATGGACAACTCATGTATCACGCACACTGTGTGAGCTAGGACCTATTAATTTTCCCTTTCTATGGGTGAAAACACTACAGCTGAGACTGAAGCAATATTCCCATGGCCACACTAACATATTAGCTAATGCAATGTGGAGTCAATGTTTGAAATCAGGTCTGTCTGCCTCCCAGACTAGGATCTACACTCTGAGCTCCAATTCCCAACATCTGAACAAAAGCCACACTTCAGAACCATCCATGTTTTATAGCTGGTAGTCCCACCACACTGGCCAGTTTCTTTTCAAACTCATTCTTCAGGGATTGAAGTTACTCTTGACAATAAAGTGACACTTAGCTAAGCCGTTATCAGAGCAGTAAAAAATGAGATGATTATCAAAGAAGAAGTTATAATACAGGCACTGTCCATAGACATTGCTGCTGAAAACAGCATCTGGGGGACTTACTTTCTCTAAAATTATAAAAGTCAACCAAAAATATAATTTTCATCTTTTAGCTTTGACATTTCTTTAGAAAAAAATAACAATTTATCTTGTGGACTAAATCTAATAATAAAGTGATAAAAAATTTAAAATATTGGTTGTTGTATCATAAATTTACTATTAAGAGAGGTACAACTGAAGCTCTAAAAATAGGAAGCTTGGCATAAATTGCGATTAATAAAAATACCATCAGTCTGACTTTGAGCAAATAACTTACCTTTTTGAACTTACAGGTTTCCAGCTGTTAAATGGTGACACCAGTGCTTACTGAGCAGGTTTGTAAGGCAGCCTTGTAAGTGTTCAATTAATGTTATTATTATTTTGCTCTTTATATATTCACTTCTTAATTGTGTTTTATTATTTTATTATTACCATTCATACTCATTTAATTATAACAGGTTAGAAAAAGATGTCCAAATCCCTGATTATTAAGATTCTGTGAAATGGCCTTTTACTAAATATCACCTAGATTATAAAAAAATATCTAGAGGCGCCTGGGTGGCTCAGATGGCTAAGGTCTGCCTTCGGCTCAGGTCATGATCTCGGGGTCCTGGGATCGAGCCCCACATTCAGGCTCCTGGCTCAGCGGGGAGCCTGCTTCTCCCTCTCCCTCTGCCTTTCCCCCCTGCTCATGGTGTCTCTCCATCTGTATCTCTGTGTCTTAAATGAATAAATAAAATTTAAAAAATATATCTATATTTGAATGACAGAGGACTGCAGATGATAAACAACAGTCCGGTATGTTTAGATCAGTGGTTCTCAACCGGGGACAAGTTTGCCCTCCAGGGGACGCTTGACAATGTCTGGAGACATTATTTACTTCTCACACTTGGGGAGATGTTACCAGCATCTCATGGGGAGAGGCCAGGGGTACTGCTAAACATCTTACAGTGCCCAGGATAGGCCCTCTATGACAAAGAATTATCTGGCCCCAAATGTCAATAGTGTCCAAGTTGAGAAAAAGATGACGTTAGATAAAAGTATTCTCAAAAGTAAAGGCTTTATCCCAGATTCAAGAGGAGGAATTGATCAAAGTCAGGTCTGTTTGATAAGGTAATATACATACCCCAACTATTTTTAAAATGCAGTAAAACCAAATATTAGTCACGTTGGAAACCAAGCATCAAGATGACCAAACACTCCTGTTCATGTGATAGAATACTTTAGGGTCAGTAGACACAGATCTCAGCAAGCTGAGACAAGCCCATAGTACCAGGACAAGAGATTCAAATCTTCAAAGAATTTTCCATATCAGGTGGCAGCAGTTAGTTCCAGACCAGGAGGTCTGGATGAAGGCTGAGGAAATGCCACCCAGACTGCAGTTGTCCAAGCCTGCTGGCATCTTGCCCAAGTAGGAGCCTGGCTAGAAGAGTCACTGCTGCCCAAGATGCAGAAAACAAGAGGAAAAAGTGGTATGGTAAGGATTAATCAGTAGGAAAAGAAACACAAAAGGCTGTGGACAGCAATAATCCCCACACAGAAGTCTCAAGTGTGAACATGATAAGCTAGGCACCTATCCACCTATAACCTTCCCCACCATCAGGTACCTTTCTTTGCCAAAATCATCGCCCCTTTCTTTCTTGCACCTGGAGAACACTCTTCCCATTTCATACCCTATCTTTCCTTTGTCCTGTTACTTCCTCTAGGAAACCTTCACTAATGCCTTCTCCCCGTCACCCCCAGGCCAATATCCATACAGACCATACAAAACAGCACATACAACAGAAATCAGGAGCCCAGCCTCAAAAACCAGCCTGCCTAGGTTCTAATGTTCATTCCATGATGACACACTGTGTGGCCTTGGGCAAGTGATTAACCTCTCTGGGCTTCATGGGATAACTATAATAGTACTGACCTCATTGGGGATCCAATGAGTTACGACATTTAGAGCCCCCTGGAACAGTGCCTAGAACATAAGAAACCTTTAATAAGTGATAGACACTCTTATGAAAGTGCAACCTCCATTAGTAGAAGGTATTGGTTTATGCTTTTGATTGTTTTATCCTCAGCTCTAGCACAATGCTGGTCATATGGAAGGGACTCGATAATTGCTAAGTAAATAAATTATCAGAGTCCTCCCTCACGTACGCCCAGAGCACTCTGACTTTCCATCATCATAAGCAAATGATGCTGAAAGGTAAGTTTTAATTCTCTCTTCTAGACTGTAAGTTCTGTGAAGGGCAGTGCCGGCTTTATGTATCACTCTGATTGCTGGATGGTGGCAAGCACACAACAAAGTAGTTCCCAATGGGATGAAGAAATAAATGAATGCTTAAAAAAAATAAATAAGATTGTCAGTCTAGCCAGTAGCTTTCATACAAATTTCTTCTTTTTACTTTCTTGGAAACGTGTCTCTACAAAGTTTTGCTAGAAATGCCTTTGCCTTTACAAAGAATATGAAGAAATGAGAGCTTTTCCACTAAAATCTAAAAACTAATTGGAACCACCTTCCCCAAGACTCTGTCTCCAACACTGCTATGTGGAGGCAAGGGCTCAACTTTCATAAGCAAAAAGGAAACACTAACATAAAAATCTGTAATACCATTCCATATACTTACTAATGGTGGCAACGTAATACAAACTTGATGAGTTATGAGTCAATGCTCCATAAGATGAAACAAGCCAATCACTGAGGAGAGTCGCAACCATTTTTTATACTAGATCCAGACAGAAATGTTTCCTCCAGGTCTTCACAACAGATGGAAGCACAGTTCAGTTAACTTCCTTGAAGGCAATTTGGCAAGACATTCCCCCAAAATGTACATATCCTTTGACCCAGCAATTCCAGAAACTGAGCTTACCCTTATAGTCTTGTATGTGTGAAATAATGGGTGTATAAGAGTGTTCACATAGCATTATTCGTAATAGAAAAGACTGGAAACAACTAGAATACCCATCATGAGATTGCTGGTGAACAAAACAAGAATGTCATGGACGCCCATGCGGTTGTCAAGAAGTCAGAGGCTACTCTGAATCTATCAAAATGGTCTCCCTCAGGAAGGGATGCTAAGTGAAAAAGCAAAGTGAGTGCCCGGAAGAAATTAAAACATACATCTACACAAAAGCTTTTACACAAACGTTCATAGCAACAGTATACACAATAGTCCAAAGGTAGAAACGACATGACTGCCCATCAGCTGATGAATAAATAAAAGGTGGTCTATCCATGCGATGGAATATTATTCAGCCATAAAAAGGAATAAAGTTTCTCAAACATGAATGAAAGTTGAAAACATTAACAGTATGCTAGAAGAAGCCAGACTCAAAAGATCACATATTCTATGAGTCCACTTATACGCGATATCCAAGAGAAGCAAATCCATATACACAGAAAGTAGATTAATGGTTACAAGGGATTGAGGAGAAGGGAAAATCAGGGATGAGTGCTAATGGGTAGGTCTTTACGGACCATACAAAGAAGCATGTACAACAGAAGCTGTGGGTGCCATGAAAAAACATCATTCTCGGAAGGAAGGGAGCTAACACCTGCTTCTTGGGACAACCAGGTATTTGCAAATGTAAAGAAGCTTCGTGGAATTCTAAGCACAGGAATATACGCTTAAAATGTATCTTCACTTGGCAAACCATAAAACAGCTATTAAAATAAAATAAAATAAAAAAACTTTGAAAGCCATCATTGCCCGAGAGAAGGCAAATTCTTAAACACGGACCCTGAAGTTTGCCATTGGACCTTGACCTGCGGTTGCATTGCCAACATATATCTCCCGTATCATCTGAAGACCAAAGCCACGTTTTTAGGCAAGTTGCTCAAATTGTCCATTTTAGAGAGAAATACTAATGAAAGACATTCTCTCGATTGCCCTTTCGGCTCCAAGTACAATTATTGCAGCATCCTTATCAGACCTGTACAGAAACCACGACTACTTTGCATCACTTTGCAGGAGAATAAAAGACCAGCCAACATTGTCCATGATAAATAAAATCTCATTATTTCACAGACATTACCCATTTGTGGTAAGCAATTGATTTTAAAACATCTCTACCTCTGAATAAGTAAGTGTGCTTGTCTTTGACACTGGTGTTCGGGAAGAAAGAAAGGCTCCTTCCTGAACCAGGCGGTTGTCCTGCCTTCTCTGAGTTCAGATCCAGACGTGTGTATGAGAAGATATCTATTATTGGGAGATGGAGCTGCTCCAGGTATTTCTGAAATAACACAGTTTAATTTAATTACATGGCTCGAGGAGGCATGCTGCAATTGGACATCTTTTCTTGTGTTTTCAAGGTTTTTTTTTTTTTTTATACCAACTGTGCTCGGTTTCTGCCAAATACTCACTTGGTTTATAACTACGAGTCAACAGCAAGAAAGTTCATTCCTAAGGAGACATTCATTATTTCTAGCGCTCTTAATACCCAAGTTGTCAGGCCCCACATTTCCTCTCACTTTCCAGCAGCAGCCCAGGGATGCCAGCTCTGGATCAAAGGGAACAAATCCATTTCTTTCCTGAATATTCACCAGCTAGAACTCCATGAATCCTGGCGCCAGACTGTCGGGGTCCCAGCTCGGGAGGGGGGAGGTTACCCCTCACAATGCAGAGAAAGGACACCCCTCAGACCGAAACACACTCTTGAAACATCCTGCCTTTATCCAACACCATCAACAGAAGAAGGAGAAAACTGTCAGGTTGGCCATTCTGAAACATGACCTCTTTGAACCTAAAAGAGAGGAATGTGGGGAATGGTGAAAAGACTCCTGGTTGGCTTTTAGGCAGACCTCTGGGCTAGAGATCAATCAGAGAAGGGGTTGGAGGCGGGGGAGGCAGCCAGGTTTCGAGTAAAACTCAGAGCAAGTGGTTAGAACAGAAAGGAAACAATGCAGGGAACTGGCCCAGAAAAATCAACCACTGGAACACACACGTTTAAAATAAAAAAGCAATTTGTTTCTTAGAGTTTGGCCCCAAATTTGCAGGCAAATCTTCAGAATAAATCAAATCACCAAACGGGAAGCATGAGAAGACCTGAAAACAACACCTAACAAGCCCCTCTATGATTTCCATCTTTAATGAAAGGATTGCCTCAATTATGATGATGATACATTTTAAGTTGTAAAAATAGGCAGCACGAGTGTTATGTGGTTTAATTTCAAATGTATAATAATGGCCAATATTCAGTGAGCACCTCGGCTCTGGGTTTCGACATAAACGGAGCCTATTTAACTCTGCCCACAAGTGTATTATGATCACTGTCTCCACTTTATTAATGAAGAAACTCCCAAAAGTTTACACGATAGGCCTTGACATTTCGAAACCAGATCCACATCTAGGTTTTTCTTTATTCCCTCCCACCTCACACTCAGAAAGGTGTCCCACAATTATTATGAGCCCTGAAGAAATAAAATCATCAAAAACTAACCAGAGTATGTACGTTACCTGCTCTTTTGGGGCACTTCAGCAAGTTTTTTTTTTTTTCTCTGACAGAAATTGTTCCCTGCATAAATACATTCAAGGGGCACACGAAAATGAAGTAAGAATTTTAATGCTCGAGTCCAAAAAAAATCCATTTGGGTCCATTCAATGAGATTCCTTATGTCCATGCAATATTTCCTCTGTACCCCACAGTCAACTGGGAAGACTCATGTGAAGTTTTTTTCCAACCAAGAGAACAGGAATCCACCTTCTCCTGCCAGAGCTCAGGAGTCTGTTAGCCAGTCTCCCATCCTTGGGGAAAACGCTTCCTTCAGGGCAAGGACATTCATAATTAGACCCACTATAAATAACCCGAGCTTTAGAGCAGTGCCACTTGGAATATTTAACACATGAGCAGGGCAAGAGCTTGGCCTTGCTCTCACACCAGACGGTGACCATCACCCACTCACGAACATACTCAAATAATGTTCTTCACCAAAGAGCTGAAAGCAAACTACAGCCGGGAACCACACAGGAAAAGCTATAAAAACCCAACCTTTTTCATTTTCTTGTTAAGATCTGATTTTTAACCTGATAGAGATGTCAGCTACAAACTCAAGAGCATGCTAATTATCTTAATGAAAATTAAGTTATTAAGAAAGATAAAGACAGCAGAGGGGAAATATCAAAACCCCAAGAAATGACCTTTGTTGTGAATTTGCATTGAGAATGGCAGGGAGCGGAGTTTGAAACCCTCCCCTCCCCTGCTTCTACTGTGTGATCCTGGGCAAATAAATTCCCTAACTGCCTGGCATCTCAGCTTCCCCCCAACGAATAATGGAGAAAATACAACCAACACCTTCCTTCCTACTCCACAGCGCAATTACACGAGAGGGGCACAATGGTCTGTTTCAGTGTTAGTCACCGTAATAGAGATTCCTAAAATCAGATTATTCGAGGATAGTACACAGTCAGAAAAGCAGAATTTGGGCTTTCTGGGAGCTGTAAGGATTTCAAGGGCAAATCCTTTTAAGTTTCACTGCATCCTAATGAGGACACTTATCAGCAAATATTTGCTTAATGTTAGTAAGTGGAACATTACTAACATTAAGTAGTAATGTTCCTGTTACTACTGCCACCTTCCCAGCACCTTGATGCATTTACCAATCCTGAAGCTTCCCAAACCCTGTCATTTAGGGGAACTTCTATGGAGGATTCGTGTATCAGTGAATCCTGACTGATATATGAGGACAAGTGGACAAAACCCTAAACAGAGCTGCCCCTTCACTTCTTCCTGCTTTAGCATTAATGTCGTGGCTCTTTTCTCTAGTCCCAGACTTCCTTACACAACTTTCCTCCCCTCTTCCAGCACACAACGTTCCTCGCCTCATCCCTCCATCACCTCAAAATGGGAAGACACTGAACTTGGGTTGATCTAAGAGGTGCAGGGGGCACGGTTGAGAAGTAAGGGGTTGAGGGTATTTTCATTCATTAGAAAATATTTACTGAGCACCGATTATGTGCCAGGCATATTTCTTTTACTTTTCAAGGCTCATTAGGGTTTCACTAGCTAAGGCACTTTGGCTTGCAACAAATGGAAAACCCATTCAACCTTGCCTAAGTAAAGGGGCATTTATTTCCAGGAGACAGGCAAAGCTCATGGAACTTTCTAAGTTAAAGAAATAAAAGAGTGTCACAAACTCAAACCAGAAATCTCTTCAGAAAACCTCTCTCTTTCTTTTTCATGGTTCTGACTCTCATGGACCATGTGTTTACTCATCTCTGCCTCTCTCTGTCGTCTTCCTCCATTAACTCCTGAATTAATTCACATTTCAATTTAATTCAATTAAGTATCTCATTCAATATATATATATATATTTTAAAGATTTTATTTATTTGACAGAGAGAGCACAAGCAGAGGGAGAGAGAGGGAGAAGCAGGTTCCCTGCTGAGCAAGGAGCCCGATGTGGGACTCGATCCCAGGACCCTGGGATCATGACCTGGGCTGAAGGCAGCCGCTTAACCGACTGAGCCACCCAGGCGTCCCTCTCATTCAATATATTTATTGACTATTGACTGAGTGTCTATAGGGCATCGGACACTGTTCTGGGTGCTGAATGAGAGCAGTAACACAACTGGAAAAAGTCACCTGCTGTCGTGGAGTTTAATTCCAGCAGGTGCAGACCATCAACACCCAAGTGCAAGATGAACCAGGCTGGTGGGTGTCGTCTAAGAAATAGATATTTCATTTTTGTTCCCAGTTCTTGGCACAGAGCTCCAGAAAGCCTTGGAATTTCCTGAGTGACTGGAAGGATAGGAGTTTTAGGGGCATCTTTTATTATCCATAAGCAGTTCCTTTCAACCATACCTAAATTTATGCTAATGAGGTGACTCTTGATGAGCCAGAGGAACCAACCAGGTGATGAGAGGCTTGGAACTCTTTGCTCCATCTCCCCACTCCCTCCACCTCTGGGGAGGGGAGAGGGGCTGGAGATTGAGTTCAATTACCAATGGCCAATAATTTAATCATGCCAACATAATGAATCCACCATAGAAGCCCCTAAATGACAGGGTTTGGGAAGCTTCCGGATTGGTAAATGCATCAAGGTGCTAGGATGGTGGCAGGCCCAGAGAAGACATGGAAGTTCCACACAGGGCACCCCCCACCACCACCACCCAACAGACACACCACTCCCTGTTCTAGGCCTCTCTTCAATTGGGCTGTTCCTGAGTTACATCTTTTATAATAATCTGGTAAATGCAAGTAAAATGTTTTCCTGAGTTCTGTGAGTTCTTCTAGCAAATTATTAAACCTGAAGAGGGAGTCATGGGAGCCCCAAATTTGTAGCCAGCAGGCAGTTGTGTGGCTAGCCTGGGCATCCATCTGCAGTAGGGGAAGTCTTGTGAGGTAGAGCCTTTAGCCTATGCGGGACTGTGCTAACTCCAGGAGTCAGCATCAGAATTGCATGGAATTGTTGGACACCCAATTGGTGTTCGAAAATTGGAGAACGAGTGTGGAAAAAGACATGAAGCCGGAAAATGGAGGATAAGGCCAATGGGAGAAGACATGTGCTACTTCAAAGGTTGCTCACAGGTCTCTCTGACAGGTGTCATTCACCCAGAGGGCTAGATGATGTAAGGGAGCAAGTTGAGCCATTTACAGAAAAAGAACAGGCCAAGTAGACAGTGAGTGCAAAGGCCCTGAGGCAGTGTGCCTACCATAATTAAGGAAAAGCAATGCTGTTCGTAGAGCGGATGGACAAATGGTCAAGGAGACCAGAGAAGGAGCCAAAGGCATGATTATGTGAAATTTCAGAGGCCATGAATGGACTCTGGATTTTATTCTTTTTTTTTTTTTTTAAAGATTTTATTTATTTATTTGAGAGAGAGAATGAGACAGAGAGAGAGAGCACGAGATGGGGGAGGGTCAGAGGGAGAAGCAGGCTCCCCGCCGAGCAGGGAGCCCGATGTGGGACTCGATCCCGGGACTCCAGGATCATGACCTGAGCCGAAGGCAGTCGCTTAACCAACTGAGCCACCCAGGCGCCCTGGATTTTATTCTTAATAAGATTTGAGACTTGTGAAATTTTGAGCAGAATCATGGCATGCTCTACCTTACAGTCTCAAATGTCATCTCAACTAGAGAAGCAAGTAAAGCAAGCAAGGAAGCAAGCAAGGATTGAAGCAAGGGAACAAGTTAGGAAGCTGTTGTCAGTGTCCAGCCAATAAGATAATGGAGTTTTGACCTAGAGGGATAACAGTAGGGATACTAAGAACTAAATCTTAGATCTATTTTGAACATAGAGCTAACAGAATTTGCTAAGGGAGGACTAATAAAATGTGGGAGAAAGAGAGGAGTCAGGGATGACTTCAAGTTCATGGTCCATGTAACTAGAAGGATGGAGGTGCCATTGATTGAGATGGGAAGGACATATGAGGGGCATATTTGGGAGGTGGTCTAGGAGACTGACTGAGATACCTTTGGTCCAACTGACTGGAAGAGGAAGGACCCAATGACACGAGCATTACAACAAGAGTCCGATGTTCAGGGGCACCTGGGTGACTCGGTCTGTTAGGTATCTGCCTTCAGCTCAGGTCATGATCCCAGGGTCCTGGGATCAAGTCCCACATCAGGCTCCCTGCTCATTGGGGAGCCTGCTTCTCCCTCTGCCTCCCCATCCCCCCCAACTCATTCTCTCTCTCTCTCTCTCTCTCTCACAAAATAAATAAATAAAATCTAAAAAAAAAAAGAGTCTGATGTTCAGCAGAAGCTGTAGGTCAATGAGCATCAGTAGGCAGGTATGTGCACTATGAAAGTTATAACACACTTGATTTTCAAAGACAAAAATGCTAAAAAAAAAAAACCAGAATTCTCTTAACAATTTGAAATAGTGTTTTACTAAAAGCCTATAAGTCAGATTTGCCACAGATAATATGCAATTTCTAATGCATCACATCTCCCTGAAGCCAAAACAAGTATTAATTCAAAGATAAAATCAAACAAATTGGTTATTTCGCAGCATAGAGCCAAATTCACAAATAGTTACTGAATGCGTCATTCACTCTCAAATGAAACATGATATAGCATCATGTTTAAACAACCCAGTGCTCTTTCCTAACCGAATCTCAAGAGGATGGTGTTATAGACTTTATGAACTAGTTACTTGAAAAAATGAGTACAAGTCATATTTCAATTTGAAACTGAGACCTAAATGAAGAATTTGTTTCTGCCTTTCAATAGATATTACAGCAATCTTGTCACTCCCTCATCTTCACTGGTATGGGCCCTGCTAATTTTTGTGTCTCTGTAGAGGAGAGTAAATACTTTAATCATTTCTGGGTGGTTTTTAATGTTAAAGGGAATAATAGTAATGAAATAAAGATGATAATTGATAAGTAAAAACAAAATAAACCTACTGTTAATTAAATACCTAGTATTTAGGCAGCATTTAGCCGGGACAAACACTCAACATTTAATATCTACTATATCTTTTTCAATCTTCATACCAGAAAATGCAGTTCAAACTGCCAGAGGGCGAGACATGGTACACATCAAAAGTCAGTCAAGTCTATACTGAAGTCCTATGTGTGCTAATTCCTACCTAGGTGAACTTGAACATGTTCATTAATGCCCCTAAGCTACATTTTCCTTCCTTTCCATTAAAACAAATGAGATGAGGGGCACCTGGGTGGCTCAGTCAGTTAAGCATCTGCCTTTGGCTCTGGTCATGATCCCAGGGTCCTGGATCGAGCCCCACATTGGGCTCCCTGCTCAGCAGTGAGTCTGCTTCTCCCTCTCCTTCTGCCCCTCCCCCCTGCTCATGCACTTGCACTCGCTCTCTATCTCTCAAATAAATAAAATCTTAAAAACAAAACAAAACAAATGAGATTATTATAGTACCTGCCACAGAGGGTCACAGAGGACACTATGAGGTGATGCACGCAGAGTGCTCAGTGTGGTGCCTGCCAAAAGCAATGACCTTGAGGCATTACCATCAACATCATCACTTTGCCATCCCAACCAGCACCTTCACCGTCATCAATCCTATAAGGGAAAATCTATTTTCATTCCTGTTTTACCAAGAGGGAAACTAATGCTCAGAGATGTTCAATAAATAACCCCAAGCCATACAGTTTGTGAACGTCAGAGCCAGGGTTTACGTCAAAGACTCATTCAAAGTCAAGTTGGAGGACTCCAGTGCACACAAAGGTGAGGCCATTTTGGTCTCACATGTTGTGAAAATCAAGATGCTTCTAATTTATTTCAGAACTTACACCTGCTATGGCATTACTTTGTTTCATGGAACTCCTACAACATAGCATTTGATCCTTATAAGAATCCATAGCTACGCCTGTTATTCAGGTGAAGAAACAGAGGCCAAGTTAACCCAAGTGAGTTAACCAAATGCTAATAAAACCTTGACAAGAGAAAAAAAAGGGTTAGAACTCAAATCTGTTACACTCAGTGGTTTAACATTGCACAGAGGGTGGGAAGTCACATTTGAACCAAGTCAACCCTGCTAATTCTTTAGGATTTTTGCAACACATATTTTCAAATTCTCAAACAAATAGAAGAAATTGAAAGAATATTACAAAACAAAGAAAATATGAATCTGATATATGGTTATATTTAAAAGTGAATGCATGGCTTTCAAGAAACCTGATAATAGGAGGAATTTTGAGCCCAGGAAACAGTTTGTAAAAGCAGAACTTGCTTCTGTGAAAAAGCTGTTTTAAATTCAGTGTTGCAGAATAAATGCAAAGGTGTTAAAGACTTAATTGCTGATTTAGAAGTGGGTTCCCCCTACCCTGTAAATTCTTTGAGGGCAGGAACGAAATCTAACTTCTACATTTCCCAGTCCAGCAAAAATTTTGATCTTCGTATTGTGATATTGTGATATAATAAGGAATACGTATTTGGTTTTCATCCCTGTTTCTCAATACAGAGTTCTTAAAACACTTCTTGAGTGAAAGAGGTAAGGAGCATCTTTTGTTATTTATAACAAGTCCCTTCAACCACACCTGAGGTTAGGCTAATGAGGTGACTCCTTAGATTGGGAGCTGGTTGCCAGAGAAACCAACCCTGTGATTGAAGGGTTGGAATTTCAGCCCCATCCCCCACCCCATCTCCAGGGAAGGGAGAGGGGCTAGAGATTGAGACAACCACCAATGACCAGTGATTAGACCAATAATGCCTATGTAATGGAACATCCACAAAACCCCTAAACAATGGGGTTCAAAGAGCATCCAGTTTGTGAATGCATCGATGTGCCAGAAGGGTGGCACACCCCAAATCCACGGGGTCAGAAGCTTCTGGACTCAGTACCCTTCAGGACCTTGCCCTATGTACCTTTTCATCTGGTTGTTCATTTATATTCTTTATAATAAACCACTAACAGAATAAAGTGTTCCCCCGAGTTCCATGAGCTGTGTTAACAAATTATTAAACCCAAGGAGGGGTCATGGGACCCCCAACTTGAAACCAAGTCAGACAGAATTGTAGGTAATGCTGGGGACCCACTATTACAATTGGCATCTGAAGTGGTGGGCAGTCTTGTGGGTGAGCCCTTAACCTAGGGGGTCTGCACAAGCCCTGGATAGTTAGCGTCAGAACAGAACTGCATTCTAGGAAACCAGCTGATGTCCAGAGGGTTGGAGAACTGGTTGGTGTGGGAAAACCACGTACACATTTGTCACAGATATGCTCTGTGAGTAGAAACTGATCATAGCAGTACGTGTCTATTTAGTAACTGAATGAATGAATGCCTGCGTTAATTTTCCTCACTTACTGCTAGGCTAGAGCTTGGGTCAGTGCAGAGCACAGATCTGGGGTCAAATTGTCTGAGTTGGATTCCCATCTCTATCACTTAGAGGGACCTGAGTTTTGTGAGAATAAAGCTCTTAGCACAGGACCTTAGAAGAAGATAGAGCTTAGACACCAGACCCAAAGACAACAGAATGTCCCTAAAGCCACAGTATTCCCAAAGAGTTAAATGTAAATTATTTTCTTCCCTCACTTATAGCTTTCCATCTGCTGTAAAAGCCTCCTTAAATAAAGCAGGGCTATAGAAACACATACACATACTGTCTCTCCTAGGAGGCTGTCATTTAAACAACACTGCTCAGTTCTTTTTAGACTGAATTAGAACCCTAATTTGAATAAAATCAACCTCTACATCATATTCAAATTTGTGGATTTTTTTTTACAGTAATTAAATATGTATCTGTAGCTGACAATGGGTTCTCCACATGCATATTTAAATATAGCTCCTCTTCCCACTATAACACGGTTATATAACCAGACACGCTTCTGCCCACTTAAGGAATTACATACAGGGAAATGAGCATCTGGGAGCTGGATTCTGAGACGCTGTCTATCTTTAGCCTCAGGGTGCATGGCACACTGCAAGTGAACATTTTACTATTATACACACCTTTCTTTTTGCTTCCCCGTCCACTTTAAGAGTCAGAAGTAACGAGAGCTGGGAAGAGATGGGCTGTGTCAGGGACTGCTGTCAGCTAAGACATTGCCCAATTACTGCCGCATGGCAGATTGCATGAAAGCAAACTCTAGACATTGATGTCATCACCTGACAAAGCTGGCTCAGGGCCAGCATCTGGACGCCTCTATGTTACTAGCATACATTTCTGGGTAGTTAAGCATCTCCTTAGGAGGCACGGAACCCATCAGGGCACGCTCTCCTTGGTTGAACCATGACTCTTTTCATTGGCAACCAATAGAAGGAATGATTGGTTTGCTTGGGAAATAAATCAACTTTCTAAAATGGATTAAGCAGACAGAACCCAAGCTCAAAACTCTACAAATCTGCATCCGAAGGGACATGGGTAGGATCTTCCCCTTTATAAGATCTCAGAGGAAGATTTTAGTAATCAATAGCAACAAGATCTACTACAGTAGACGAGAAAGTATCCCCACAAAGATGCCCAATTTCTAATACCCAGATCCTGTGAAGAGGTTGCCCTCCATGGCAGAAGATACTCTGCAGATGTGCCTAAGAGAAGGATTTTAATATGGGGAAATTATCCTGGATTATCCGGGTGGGCACAATGTCATTACACATTTCCTTACAAGAGACAGGCAAGAGGGAAAAGTCAGAAGAAGGAGACATGACACTGGAATCAGAGTTTGGAGAGATGTGCTCTGAAGATGAAGGAAGGGGCCATGAGCCTAAGGAGTACAGGCAGCCTCTACAATCTGGAAAAGGCAGGGACACAATCTTCCCGAAAGCCTCCAGAAGAAACACAGCCTGCCGACCTCTGGATTTTTGCCCCAAAAGGCCCAATTCAAACTTCTGACCTTCAGAACTATAGGCTAATAAGTTTTGTGTTCTTTTAAACCACTAAGTTTGGGGCGCCTGGGTGGCTCAGTCGTTGGGCGTCTGCGTTCGGCTCAGGTCATGACCCCAGGGTCCTGGGATCGAGCCCCTCATCGGGCTCCCTGCTGGGCGGGAGGCCTGCTTCTCCCTCTCCTGCTCCCCCTGCTTGTGTTCCCTCTCTCGCTGTGTCTCTCTCTGTCAAATAAATAAATAAAATCTTTAAAAAAAAAAAAACCCACTAAGTTTGTGATAATTTTTTACAACAGCAGTAGGAACATAATGCATATATGGTTTAAAAAAATTTTCAGACAAATCTTTTTAGGATTAATTTCCATTTCTGATAATCAAATCCACATAGAACTATTTCGAACACTGAAACAGAAGTATTGTAACTTAACAAAATTACTTCTGATCCTTAAAAATGTATGTATGTCTTGGTTCCTCATTTATTTGTCCAAGTATAACACATTCATTTATTCACCCATTTAATATTTTTTTCACTTGTTCAACAGCCCTTATTGAAAGCCCACTCTCTGAGCTAAAGTAGATTAGAAGACACAAATGAAAATTTCAGCTCCTACCCTCTTGTTGCTCCCGGTCTAATAGAGGAAAAACACATGTCAAAAATTTCAGTATCGTGTCATAAATAATTTAAGGAAAAACACAGATATAATGTATAGTATATAGAGAGGATCTCTCCAGTCTTATGTATAAATAAGATTTTAAAATAAATAAATAATATATAAATATATATGTGTATATTTCATTCTTTTTTTATTAACATATAATGTATTATTTGTTTCAGGGGTACAGGTCTGTGATTCATCAGTCTTACACAATTCACAGCGCTCACATCATAGCACATACCCTCCCCAGTGTCCATCACCCAGCCACCCCATCCTTCCCACCCCCGCCCCTCCAGCAACCCTCAAATTGTTTCCTGAGATTAAGAGTCTCTTATGGTTTGTCTCCCTCTCTGTTTTCGTCTTGCTTCGTGGTATATTTCATTCTATAGCTCCTTCATTCTTTTTAAAACTATACAGGATTCCATAGTATGCATAATTAACAGCCATTTGGCTGTTCCTGTGTTAATGGAGAGAGATACTGTTTTTAATTTATAGCACCGTACAAGCTATAAATTAGTCATCCTGTTGTATCTCTGGTTATGCACAAGTGTTTCTCTGTAGGTAAGTAAGTAAAACATCCTGCAGAACACTCCAAACAAGGTATCATTTACATAAAAGAACACACATACCAAATAACGATATTTCTGGGGCTACATACATTTATGCATATTCCTGGGAACTATTTGTAATTATAGTATGCAAATTAATAACAATGGTTACCCCTGGTAAGAAATTAAAGGCAGGATGATATTGCCAAGGGACACCAGCCTTGGCATTTATTTGCAATGTTTTAACTTCCTATAATGAGAATGTGTTTTGCATTATTCATGTAAAGTTAATGGGTAGAAACTGAGGAAGAGTCAGGCAGACACAGAAAAGAGAAGGACGGGTGATCATGGCATGGGGCTTCCAGGGAACACAAGAAAAAATTCAGAAGAAAAGACAGAACAGGCTGGTCAATGATTCATCCAATGCAGAGACTCCAGAGAACATTTAGTGAATGAACGAGGTCATTGTCTCTGAAAGGTTAGATGGTAGCTAACTTTCCCTAGAACAAACTGTGCCTACAACATACCTAAAACCGCTGTGAATCAACCCAGCCCTTCAGTAAACTAGGAACTCATTTTCCCGTCCCTAAAAAACACTTCTTTCAAGTTCAGTGCCCTTCCACAGATAGAAGACTGAGATTTAATCAGATGGGAAGAAATGTTCTAGGGGCATGGTCCTTGCTTGTCTTCTTCATCATGCTATCCTGAGGGAGTGTTCCTGCCTCAGAGATGGCAACTACTAAATATTTTTTATTCAAGTCTAGGTTCCCTGCATCACACAGTGTTAAGAGTTTCCTTCACTTAAATTGCATTTTCCCTCAGTCTTCTTTCTTACAGGTCAAGGAGTGTTAAAAGAGAGGAAGGGAGGGAGGGAGGGAGAAAAGGAACACACCCTATCTCTGAATATGGGAAGGTGCACGGAGACTATCAGAAGTTCATAAAACTCTCATCATCCCCATACAACTCTGCAAAGTCCAATTATTTCAGCTCTTCGGCAAGTCAGTTACAAATCTTCACTGGCTCAGTAAAACCAGATGATGGTACCAACTATACTTCATCCTGATCGGTGATTAATTATCTCCCACCAGGTTAAAAGAAGCAGTATTAAGACAAGGAGTAAAGTCAGTTATGAAATCAGTTATAACTAACCCATATCTCAGAGCCCAAAGTCAGGTCCACAACACATTAACAGTATCCATGCTGTTTGTTATGGACTGAATTGTGTGCCCCCCGCCACCCATCCACAAAGTTCACATGTTGAAGCCTCAAACCGCAACGTGACTGTATTTGGAAATAAGGCCTTTAGGGTGGTGAGTCAGGTTCAGTGAGGTCAAAGGGTGGGGCCCTAATCCTATAGGACTGATGTCTTTGTAAGAGGAGGAAGAGACACCAGAGATGTCCCTCTCTGCACACACACACAGAGGAAAGGCCGTGTGAGGACAGCTGTCTACAAGCAAGAAAGAAATACCTCCCCAGATAGCAACCTTTTTGGGACCCCGATCTTGGACCTGCAGCCCCTTGAACTGTGAGAAAATAAATTTCTGTTGTTTAAGCACCACCCCACCTCCCGCCGCCCCATCTGTGGTATTCTGTTAGGGCAGCGTGAGCAGATTAATACACTGTTTTAAAAAAGGAAGGAAAGATGGACAGAAGGATGGATGGACAGAAGAAAGGAAAGGAGGGAGAAAGGGGGGAGGGAAGGACAGACTGAGGGAAAGAGGAAGAAACAGAACATTTTCATAATTCAACTCTACAATACATTTCACTCAAACTATTCAGCATCAGCAAAGATAAAGGGGTAGCTGATTTCCTTGAACTTGCTCCTAATTACCACAGACAGGAACCTAGTGTTACATGTCCCTGCTAATATCAGTTTTGTGTGACCTCAAACCCCAAAGACGCACCTTATTTTCATATTTTCATTAATTCCTCAACAAACCCTGTCTCCCTTTATTCTTCCCTGATCTGCCAATTCTGTAGGCGCAAAAAAAAAAAAAAAGCAAACTTCTCTTGCACAGCTAGTGAAGCTGTGGTTACTAGGCAACCCTCCATATATTTTAAAATAACTTGAGGTTCTTCAGCAAAAGGAAAGGGAATATTCAAAACCCTGTTAAGCTTCAAATTTTTAAAGCACACCTGAACCAAAGTTAGTAAGAAAAGAGATCTACTGCCATTTCTGGAATCCTTGGAATTCCCCTTCCATCTGAAAACCGAAGAACGACCGTGGACTCTTAAAAACCCTTGACATCTTTTGACAAGTGGAAAAGGCAAATTCTCATGCTCGATACATTACTGGAATGAGGAGGGCTTTGCAGAGTAATTCAGAATAATGAAAGAGGACGAAAATGTCAAGTTGGCATCTGTCAAGCTGGAAGACGTGACTTCCCCAGGGGGAACTCCTTTTCTGTATCTCCAAAAGGAACCCTGTATTCAAAGCATGTGTCCATTAGCTGGAGCGGTTCTGGCATATGGGGGGCAAAAGACTCTCTCGAATAATCAGAATCTAAAATCACTCAGGACTTCGCAGTTCTTCCTTTGCCTTGCACCCTGCAACAAACAGCGGGTACAAAAAAGTTGGGTGTAGCGGCTGGACCCCTTCAGGAAAAGGAGGCACTGTCTCACAATTCCAGATGTGGGGGGGCACTCCAAGGTCCTTCTGATAACCTGTCTTATTTTTTAAAAGCCTTTACCAAATAAGGGTTCACAGTCTTTTCTCCTGTTTTATCTAAAACTTAGTAACTCCCAGTATCCAGGAAATTTTTCTCATATTCCTTCATAATTATTCTCCTTGAAAAAATAAATCCATTTTCTTTTTGTACTATTCTCTAGAAAATAAAGGATAATTAGTCAACATCAACTGCTTAAAATTCCTTCATATTAATTAGCCAACTCACAGCCCGAACTTGAATAATCTCAGTGTCTTTTACAACTTCCTTTGAAAGTCTTGTCCTCTCGCCCTTTTGTGACTCACTTCTGAATTACCCTCAACCTCTCCACACTCTGTGGAAGAAATAAATGGAATGATTCAATGACCTGTAGTGATAAAATGGCAGCGTACAAATGGGAATGGAGAATTTTTTGCCCACAGAGTGTTTAAAAAAAAAAAAAAAGAACCAATATTTTACAATCAAGTTTCCCATAAAATTAAATGGCGATTTTGCTTAAAAAATTGGAAGAACCGACAAAGGTAGATTCCAGATGATGACCAGTTTTAAATCTGGGACAAAGGAATTTAACCAACTTCTCTGCTCTTTACCTGGTGACACAGAATATATGATTTCCATATTCTTCTGAAGTTACGTGTAGTTGTGAACATTTCCTAGGAGGCAGAGTGTTTACTTGTCTATTTAGCTTATATTTCATTCAGTTTTACCTACCAATGTCACCACGAGCCCATTATAAAAAAGCCAGCTTATATCTTGCTTAGGAGCAGAAGCTTTGCTGTGGAACAGACCCTTATTCACATGTAACCACTCAAGGACAAGTTACTTACAATCTCTCAGCTTCAGTTCCCACATTTGTAGAACAGGAATACTATTGCAATTATCATTAACTATGTGGTTGGAGTAAGGATTAAATGAAATAATGAAATTAAAGCATTTGGCACTGTTCCTGGCAGACAGCACATCCTCAATTAAAACTCAATAAACCACCGTTAGGCTTATTGTACTTATTAGGAACTGAGTAACAGAAAACCACTCACTGTGGCTTGTTAGCTCATCGTCCAAGATGGCTGCTCAACCTCGGGTAACGCTTCCTTGTTATGTTCTGAGAAAAGGTCAAGAGACGAGTTGCCAGAGGACTCTGCCCATTACTGAAGGGTTTTACTAGAAGCCCTATGGAGTGACCGAACCCAACCTGAGCAATGGAGTCATTTTAGCTGGATATACCATGACCCCAAACCAACCAGGGACCTGTTTGTTGGTAAATAAGAAGCAGAAAAGAGATATCAATTACATGCACAGCAGTGTCTACCAAGCAAATCTACATGATGGCCTTGTTGGGAAATAGTTGATGGAAAACTTCTGAAACAGGCTTCCCCCTCCACAAATCCATGCTCCTGCCTCCTTCCTTTATCCTCTTCCATTCGTGTTCTTCCACTTACAGCTGGTAGGTGCTCCTCTTATGACTGTCTTCCTCAGGACCATGTGACAGTAAATACACAGCAACTGAGGCCAAAATCTAATAATCATCACTCAAATAGAATTGGTCTTTCACAGCAAATTTCTTTTTTTTTATTATTTTTTTATTGTTATGTTAATCACCATACATTACATCATTAGTTTTTGATGTAGTGTTCCATGATTCATTGTTTGTGACAGCAAATTTCTTTTGAAAGTGTATTTTGAAATAGTAAAGCAAAGTGCAGTATTTCAACAGGAAAGACTACTATTAAAAATGCTGCACTTTCTGGGCACCCGGGTGGCTCCGTCAGTTAAGTGTTTGCCTTCAGCTCAGGTCATGATCCCAGGAACATCAGGCTGCCTGCTCAGCGGCAAGCCTGCTTCTCCCTCTGCCCCTGCTCATGTGCGCATGCTCTCTCTCTCTCTCTCTCTCTCTCACTCTGTCTCTCAAATAAATAAATAAAATCTTTTAAAAAAATGCCACACTTTCTCACCAAACCACTTTTACACATTCACCATCCCAAAGGTGAAGAATTGGTGGGCCTATATTTAAATCATTGCCTGCTGTTACCACTGTTAAGTAAGCAGGGTATAAATGGCAGCATCAGATTCCCAAATCAACCCAAATGATGATGAGATTCACAATTCATATGTCTTACAACGTGTAACTGTCCAAGTGAGTCACTTCCTTAGCATTTCTGCTAATGACCATTAAATGTCATGATGGTTTGAGTATAACTGATGTGCCACAATATTCAGGGGACCCACGGAAAATATAAAAGGTTGCATTAGAGTTGGTTGTTTTCTCCGGAGGATGATAAATCTTTTTTCCTTCATTCTCCGAGTAAGCATAATTTGCAGAAAGAAAAGTTTTAAGGGAAGTGAGAAAAAAAAAGGCAGGGAAATAGGTTTCTCTAAAGGTTCTTAGAGGAGTCTGCTCACTATTTATTAATTCATCTAGTGGATTTCTACTGGTTGTGCCACTTGGCATCTCTCCACTCCCACTGGTAAACAGCACTCAGATTCTCCCTGTGAAACCACCTCGGCTCCGCTGGTTTGGGCAAGGTCGACCATGCTCAGGTTCAAGACGGGAACCTGACTGGCCAAAGGCAACTTGCCCACCCCGTCACCTGAGCCACAGGACTGGTTCAATCATAGATCTATGATCTAACTCTGGCCAGGCAGAGCCAGGCTCAGAATGTTTCTTCAACTGTTAGGAGAGAAAGATGCGCTCTCTCCCACTGGATAAGAATCTGAAAGGACATGAGCTATGGAACTGCCATGGCCACCTTGAAACCTCTTCCCATCAATGTCATCGGGCCTCCTGCCACAAGCCATCGCTCCACCTAGATGCACGCTGGCCTTTGAGTCTTATGAGCCAATTCCTTCCTCCTAACTGGATTTTCTGCCTATTCGCCTCATAGCTAATAAAAACTCCAGCTATGAACCTTCAACCCGTATTGGTCAACAGTTGATCAGACAAAGACAAAGGCTGTTGTTGAATGCCCCAGGGGATGATGGATAACCTACTAGCATATTGGAAAAACATTTTTTTTTTAAGTTATCAGCTACCTGGCACCTTTTCTATTCTACTTTTTTTGGTTCCATCGTTTGGTAAAACCAGAGGAAATATTGGTTGTGTGAGTATGAGTGAGTTAGACAGGCTGCTTCTCTTCCCTATGCCTAAATGTCCTTACTAGCAAAGCAAATTCAACAACTTTTACTGAGCACCTACTATGTACCAGGCACTACAGTATCCTGCTTAATACAACAGTTCTAGACAGTCACTACTATTGTTATCCCCCTTTTAAAGATGGGGAACCATGTCCCTCCAGGAGTCAGGCCATTCACACAGGGTCACATAAATGAGGAAGTGGTCAACACAGCATTCATACCTAGGACAAGCACACTCGTCCTCAAAAGTCATGCTACATCGCTCACAAGGTCACAGTAAGGCTTTGTGAAGAAGTGTATGAAAATGTTTAGCTGAGCACTGGGCACACAGAAAATGCCCAAGAAATGTTAGTTATTACTGTTGATGTTGTCACTGTTGTTGGAGTCTGGTGGCTCTGACTCTCCTCACACAGAAATGCTATTCTGTATTGTCATGTGCAGCACAATGGGCAGGCACTGTTGATCAAGCCAGTTTGGCTGAGCCCTCTGGCTCATTCCCATTATGATGGGCTGCTCTTTCAACTCCAGAAGCCCAGAAGTGAAATCCAGTGGATGCATTCGTAGACAGCGTGTGCTTCCAATGGCCAAGCAGGGAGAGTCATTCCAGCCCGGCAAGGGCACAAAGCCAGGCAGGCTTCCAATCCAGCCCAACCTGCGGCAATGTGAGTGAACTCAAGCGAAGCAGGAAGGGGATGGCCTAACTGGATTCTGGCAGACGAGGAAGGAGAAATGTTCCCTCTCAAACTAAGCCATGGGATCCCACGCTGAATCCATTTAGAAAGCCTGCACGACATTTCTCTCATTGTTCAAACAATATTGTCTGTTTTCTCAATTAGTCATCAGTATAAAGTGATTTTCTGAGTATACATCTCTGGCTGTGGTTTAAAGAGATTAGCAACAAAACACCTCTCTTCACCATGACCAGAAGTTGAATATGAAAGTGTTTATTGTCTTTTTAATTCTGGTAAGAAGCTAAAAATTATACAATACAAAGTGTAGAAAAGGCTGTTCTAAATGTAATGATATTTCAAGTACATGTATCTTAAGATTAAGTATAAAGTATGACTGTTCATTACTGAGTATTTGTGGATACTCCCACAGCCACTCTGACTAATCAAGGAAGGGAGAAAAGAGAACCCACAGCCAAGAAAAACGAACGGCTTTGTGTCTTACAGCAGCATCGTTTCCAGGACATTGGGTGTAAAAGAGCAAAGAACGCAAAGAAAAGGAAACGTAAATCGGTATTTTCAAAAGTGTCCGTACTCTTGCTGAAAGCTTCCGGTGGACATTTCTAAGTCTCCAGTATAAGTGGATGGTTTTTACTGGATCAGCCCTTAGACGGCCTTGTTCTTCTAGAGCTGCAGAGGTAGAGGTCAGGGTGAGCTGGCATGCGGGCTGTCCAGGAATGAAATCTCTCTCTGTGATCAAAGCTATAGTCTTTACCAGCATGAGTTTCCCACTTAGAGAATTTAATTAGAGAACTGGAGAAGAGGGGAAGGAGAATATTCTAGTCCATAATAAATAATCTTGCCTTAAACCCTTTCATTTGCTCTTGCTCTGTGTATGTTAGAGAAAAATAACATGAGAACACGAACATAAAGTGCTTACCAAAATGGCGGATACCCTCTCTTATATTAAAGCCTGCCAGTGGCCTCACATCATATACAGAAATATGCCGACATCTCTCTGAGAGCGTTATACACTCTCTGCACAGCTCTGCAGAAACAACCCTGAACACTTCCTCACCATCGCCGACCCACCTCCCTTTTAACACTCTTCCCCCCAGATGGGTTGAGCTGCTGCCATTCCCCACATGGGTCACGTGTTCTCATAGCCTCACTTCACCCGTGCCCTTCCCTCCGCCCACAACAGTCATTTCCAAACTGGGGTGCAGCCACGTGAAGGGAAATAATATGAAAACTTGTATTTGCTTGTGTGTGTGTCTGGAATGAATAAGAAAACAAGTTTACTAAAATATAATACTGTAATATATGGATTGATCATAGAGCACATGCATAATGAATAATGAAGTATAAAGTTATTAGGAGTTGCTTTTTTTAATTGAATGAATCATGTCATCAAAAAAGTTTGAAGCCTCTGAATCTAAAACACACTCTGTGTCTTATAATCCCATCTCAACCCAACTGTGCCTGGAGAAGTCCACTTTATGACATCCTTCCTCCAAGCCATCCTTGAAGTCCCAAAGCTGGACTGGATGTATCTCCAATGCCTTGCTGCTCCCATTCTTGTGTCTTACCATTCCTCTCTCCTCATGGCAGCC
>NC_138378.1:7148248-7169626 GCF_054177405.1 Leptonychotes weddellii
AAAAAAAAATAAAAAATAAAATGCCAGGTTTTGAAGACTTACTAGAAAAAAGAATGTAAAATGTCTCATTAATAATTTTATGCTTATTATATGTTAAAATGATAACATTTTGGATATATTGGATTAAATAAAATATATTATTAAACTTAATTTCACCTGTTTCATTTTACTTTTTCAATGTACCATCTAGAAAATTTTAAATTGCATACATGCAGCTCACATTATATTTCTATTGGACAGTGCAGCCTAGAATATATTTAATTTTCCACGTGATTCTTAGCTCCACCTACCGTTTTCATTTATTTACCATGTGTTCTCCACCTCTGCCCCCTAGGATCTCCTTGAAGGCAGGGTCTTCATCTGTCTTGTTCACACTCTACCATTAATGCCATCCAAGTTCCTGACACATGGCAGACACACAACAAATATTTTCAAAACAAACAAATGATTTTACAGCACCTTTTATACCAAGCTTATGTTTACTTAGATGCATTATAAAAATCAAGTCGATGTCTCTATTTTATAGATGAGGACAGGGATATAGAAAGACTAAGTAAGCTGCAAATCACTAATTTTATAAAAATCATGACTTGGATCTACACAGAGTCTGTGATTCCTCCATACTGCCCCACACCAGTGATCTCACATAAAATTTCTTGAGTATTTATCTGTCTCCCCACCAGTACCATGAAGACAGGGATAGGAACTCATCCAATGTTGTTTCTCTAGCACTGACACATAATAAGTATATATATATTATATATATATATAATATATACACACACACACACACACACAGATACTGAGCTCTCAGTAATAACATCAGTCACAGCAGTAATAACAGTGAACATTTACTATTTACTAAGTGGCCGGCATCGTTCTAAGCATTTACATTCCCACCTGGAAGCCTAACAGGCACCTCAAAATTAACATGCTTGATTCTGAATTCTTAATCTTTGCTCCAAAACCTGCTCTAGCTCCCATTTCCCCACATTTCAGTGAATGGCAGTCTCATTCTTCCAGCTGACCAAGTCAAAATATTGAAGTCATCCCTGACTTTTTTTTTCTTTCTTTCCCAGGGCATTTCCAACCCGTTCGGAAATCCTCCTGGTGTTATTTTTACAATACATCCAGAGCCTAACTGCTCCTCACCACTTCCACAGCTATAATCACCATCCAGCATCTTCCCTATTGCTCAGAACAAAATGCAACGTCCTTGCAGTGGCCAAGGAAGTCCTACCCCACTGACCACACCTTCTGCTCCTCTCCCACTGCTCCCTCTGCTTCGGGGACACTGGCCTCCCTGCTGGTCCTCAAACACCCCTCCCCACATGTCCACACAGCTCTGTTCCCCACCACCCTCAAGTCACTGTGTAAACGTCACTGTTTCAGTGAGGGCTCCCTGATCACCCTAACTAAAATCACAACTCACCCCATACACCACACACACACACACACACACACACACACACACACCACACACCACACACCACACACCACACACTCGTTCTCCCTTTCCTGATTTTTTCCTCCATAGCACTGGTCACCACTTGATATGTATTTTACCTGTTTTTTGTTTTTTGTATTTTTTGGTCTTACTGTCTGACTCTCTCCTGGACTGAAAACTCCATAAGGGTAGGGATTGTTGCCTGTGTTTCTTCATTCCTGCATGTCTACTACCTAAACATAGTAGCCAATAAGCATTTCTGAATTGAATGTATGTGTATTATTTAATCCAGGCACCAGTGCACTTTCTCAGGAAATATCTTAGGCTCTGTGGGCTATAAGGTCTCTGCTACAATCACTCAACTCTGCCGTGTACTGTGGAAGCAGCCAGAGACGATACATAAACAAATGAGCATGGCAGTGTCCCAATAAAACTTTATTCGCAAAAATAGGTAAGGGACGGGGGGCACATCTGGCCCACGAATGAACAAAGTCAGTCCCTGATTTAAATCTCACAACTACCCAATGATTTGGAAGGCATAATATCCCTACTTAGCAGGGACTTGAAGTGGCTTGCCCAAGATCCCATGGCTGGTAAATTCCAGAACTTATTTGAATCCTTGCAGTCATATATGGATTTGAGGATTCTGGGAAACCAAAAAATGCCTGGGAAACACCAATGAGACAAATATGAAATGGAAGCATCTCAGCGAGAAGCCGGCCCCTGCTGCTTCCATTCGCACTTACAAAGGAGGTCCCTCAGAGTCTCAAAGTCATGAGGTTTTCTCAGCCACTCAAAGTTATCCAATGAGTGGAGACAGCCACCAAACCCTCAGAGATCTGAGCCAGGCTCTGCTTGTTTCCCAGCCACCCCCTCAAAAGCCAACAAGCCTTTCATGCTGATGACCTATGCACTCAAGTGTGTCCATGACAGGTCTTCAACGAGGTGGGTCTACAGGTGATAAAATCACATCTGGGGCTTTGTTCTGTTCTCTCCTGTCTACCACACTGTCCTCCCCCTTGCTGTTTCCTTCACTTAAGAAGGAAAAATGCAGAGACAAGTGAACAGAGGATGGCACCATCTCTATTCACCACCACATATTCCTTAAACTGGGAGGACCAGAAAGAACTGTACTGGCGAAGGCACTAAATAACATGGACTCTCACGGTGAGCAAGATACTCATTTTGTCATTTCAGTCCTTCCAAATGAGTCAAGGAGAATGTTCCAGTCAGTTGCCAGTAATGATTTTAAAACCTCTCTAAAATTTGCTAATCTTCCATTTCAACAAAGAGAAAGCCTCAGGATCAGTACCTCCATTGAGTGATGTGTCCAGTTAGAATTCAATAATATTGTTTAGTTTTCAATGCATTTACGTTTACAGTTATCTTTTGTGGTGGATTCATATTATGTCAACTCAGTTATGCTGGAAATACTTTTCAAAGAATTGCCTTCCCTGCATAGATAAGAGTATGGACTACAACATCTGGAAGGAGGAAGTGAAGCTCTGTATTGTTTTTACACCTTGGAAGCTCAGTGCAGGGCACCATATTGACAGTCAGGCACACTGTCTGGGATCTGCTGGTTCACACTGTAGACATGGGGCAAGAGGTAGGCTGCAGTTTCTTCGGTTCCTGCCAGATCCTCCTTCAGCTCCTCAGAAACCTAGGCCAAGTGTCTGTTTAGCTCCTTGACAATGGGCACCATCTTCCCATCTTTTCCTGGCAGAACACCCCCATTGTTGAAGATGGTGGATTAGAGGCTTTGTCAATCAGAGGCTCCAAGCCCATCCTCATAGGTACCAGTTTGTATTTGCTTCCTACCACTTCATGTCCATCTTTATTTCTGATGTCAAGCTCTAGCATCAGGCACGCCCAGACCCTATAAACCAGATCCTGAAATTCATTAAGAATGAATACTAAAAACAAATCCCCGATGAAGTACCTCCTCCTGGTTCTGCTTCTCTGATGGAACCTAAACTAATACAGCTTCTATGTAGGGAAGATGACATTGGTTTTTCATATTTGGTACTTCTATAAAATGTAAGCATAAAGAAAAGTAAACCAGTCAAAGCTGTCCACAACTATGATAAAACTATGGAGGGGACATGTGAATCACTGAAGTTTGGGAAATACTCCATACCTTTCCATTGTTTTTAAGAACCAGGGATAGAGGCAGCAGACCTCTGAGTTGGATCCTACCAGTGAACAAGATTCATGACCATGTGTACTTTGTGACTTCCCACATTTCGCTTGATGGTAGTACTTTCCAATAGCCCAGTCTTAAAAAAAAAAAGCTGCTCATATCCATATATTGAAAATGGCAGTATACTAGAGATTTACATTTCAATTTTTAACTTCATAGTTAAAATTGAAATTTTACTATTTTTATAAGTAAGACATTCACATGGTTCAAAATTGAAATGTCAGAGATATATACTGATTAGGCTGACTCCTATCTTTCCTATCCCCTGAACCAGTCCCTGTCACCTATCTGCAACTACAGTTATTAGTTTCTTAGGCAAACACAAGCACATACAGACAAATATTCATATATAGCCTTACCTCCCACTTCTTACACAAAAAATAGTACTGCATACACACTGTGGATCAGTACTTCCAGGTTATAATTAAAAAAAATATTTTTCAATGGCCCTAAAATTTTACCACTTTAAACTCACAATGAGACACTTACTGAGAAAAAGAAAAATCTAAAGGAATGAAACCTATGCACAAAGACATTCTTTGCAGTGCTATTTCTAACAATAAAAATGAGATAATAAATCTTCTTAAGAATTCAAAGTTAATATAATATTTAACATAATGAAATACCATGCAGCCAGGAAAAAGAAGAAATGAGCCTGATCTTTAAGTAACGATGAGGAGAGGTTTTCTGAATTTATTAAGTAACATAGGGTAGGTGCAGAATAATGTATAGAGTATATGCCATAGATGTGGGAAAACGGAGTATACAACATAACACATATGGGAACTTATCTGCATGTGTATATGTTGATATGTGCCTGAAATACAGCTGAATAAATACATAAGAAACTATAACATTGATTGCCTATTTGGATAATATCATGGGGCTATAAGGAGAATTTTCATCGTGTATCCTTTCTAACTTTTAATGCTTGAATTTTCAGTCATGTGAATCCCATAAAAATTTTAAATCAAATAGTATAAAACTGTTACAATAATATTAAAATTACTGATTAAATGAGTGCATTTATCATGAACATATTTTCTAGTTTATTCTGATTTACCACTTCTCTACTAGCACTAAGAATTGAGCCTTGCACATAGTAGGTCCTCAAGAAAAAGGAGCTGAATACATGAACGAATGTGTGAAATGCACAGACCCACAAATGCAAATAAGTGTATTAAATATTTTAAACTACAGGAATGATTAGGTCACTGGTATAATGATTATGAAATAGGTCTCAATTGCTAATGTGTTTCTGGTACTGCTGTGTATGAACTACTCATAGCCAGAGGTACCCATTTGTTCAGGACACAACTTACTCAAAGGAGCATGCTCTCACCTTCCCAACTTCAGAGTGGATGCAGATCACTTTATTGATGGAGTATAATTAATAAAGGGCATAAGCCACAAAACCAAATTCAATGCTCTCCCCTGTTGGCAAGCGTAACAAGAAAACTGCACTCAAAGTATTAACTGAGCAATCTAAACTTTGCTCAAAGTTCAGAAATAGATATCATGTGTCCCCTCTCCAGTTTTGGAACAAATGAAACCAAAAGTTCATTGAAATCATTTGGCGGCAGTTATTAATGTGCTGAAAGACAGCACAGCTCACCACTTCAAAGAGCATATTTCATTTTTCTCGGGTTATAATAAAATTCCTAAATGAGCTAGGGAATTTACAGAGGGCCTAAATTATGGAAGTCACAAAACACTGTATATATTCCTTTTTTTAAGTTTTTATTTTAATTCCAGTTAGCTAACATAGGGTGTCATATTAGTTTCAGGTGTACAATGTAGTGATTCAACAATTCTACACATTACTCAGTGCTCATCATGAGAAGTGTACTCTTAATCCCCATCATCTGTTTCCCCCACCCCCCATCCCCTTCCCCTCTGGTAACCATCAGTGTGTTCTCTACAGTTAAGAGACTGTTTCTTGGTTTGTCTTTTTTTTTTGCCCCTTTGTTCATTTGTTTTGTTTCTTAAATTCCAAAGATGAGTGAAATCATATGGTATTTGTCTTTCTCTGACTTATTTTGTTTAGCATTACATTCCCTAGCTCCAACCATGTCATTGCAAATGGCAAGATTTCATTCTTTTTTATGGCTGAATCATATTCCATGTTGTGTGTGTGTGTGTGTACCACCTCTTCTTCATCCATTCATCAATCGATGGACACTTGGACGGCTTCCATAATTTGGCTATTGTAAAGAATCCTTCTATAAACATAGGGGTGCATGTATCTATTTGAATTACTGTTTTTGTATTCTTTGGGTAAATACCCAGTAGTGCAATCACTAGATTGTAGGGTAGTTCTGTTTTCAACTTTTTGAGGAACTTCCATACTGTTATCCAGAGTGGCTGCACCAGTGTGTTTTCCCACCAACAGTGCACGAGTGCTCCTTTCCCACCCCCCGCATCCTCGCCAACACCTGTTAATTCCTGTGTTGTTCATTTTAGCCATTCTGCATGAGGCGTGAGGTGATAACTCATTGTAGTTTTGATTTATATTTCCCTGACAGTAACTGATGATGAACATCTTTTCATGTGTCTGTTGGCCCTCTGTATATCTTCTTTGGAGAAATGTCTTTTCACGTCTTCTGCCCATTTTTAATTGGATTATTTGTTTTGGGGGTGTTGAGCTTTATAAGTTCTTTATATATTTGGGGTACTAACCCTGTATCGATATGTCATTGCAAACATCTTCTCCCACTCAGTAGGTTGCTTTTTAGTTTTATTGAATGTTTCCTTCACTGTACAGAAGGATTTTATTTTGATATGGTCCCAATAGTTTATTTTTGCTTTTGTTTCCCTAAAACACTGTATATATTCTTATGCTAAGAGCCAAAACATGTACTGAGGCCTATAGGTATGACTCTGTTTTATAGCTTGAGATCCTCAGCCCAGCCCTATCACCAGTGAATGGATGATTGCAAAGCAAAAAGAATGTCAGCTCATCTGTGGCATACTGCCAGATTTCTAGTCTTAAAAACTCGTCTTCATCCCCTCAGACGTTGCTGACAGAGGTGTAAATTGGTGTGGCCCTTCAGGGAAGCTAATTCACAATGTATATCAAGAGTCATAAAAATATTCACTTTCTAGCCTCCTAATCACCTCCCTTGAAAGGGAACAATCCGAAACATCGTCAGTTACTATAAGCCTGAGTGTTATTTGAATTAGAAACAATTTAACTGTTTTAACCAGCAAGTAAATTAGGTACTTACTCAATGGAATATTGTAGACTTCAAAATTACGGTTTTGTTTTTTTTTTAAAGATTTTATTTATTTATTTGACAGAGAGAGACATAGCGAGAGAGGGAACACAAGCAGGGGGAGTGGGAGAGGGAGAAGCAGGCTTCCCGCGGAGCAGGGAGCCCGATGCGGGGCTCGATCCCAGGATGCTGGGATCATGACCTGAGCCGAAAGCAGACGCTTAATGACTGAGCCACCCAGGCGCCCCCAAAATTATGGTTTTTAAAAATTATGTAAACCCTTTGGGGAAATATTTACAGTATAACACAATCTATTTTAGAATATACACAGGATATGACATTGCAAATATGTAATAATTGCAAGGATGGGAAATTTTAGATGGGTATGGAAAAAATGGAAAGTATATATACTAAAATAACAATTTTATGTTAGGGTTTTAGGTTCATGTTATTACAGGGAAAATACTGGAAAACCCAGCAAAACAGTAACAATAAAAAGAGGGAAAACATTTTATTGACACTGATGTAGTCTTTCCTATTTTCTTTGTGTCCAGTGTTCAAATTTAGTTTGAATGAGATGATCTTGGTTACTAAAATTCTTCTAAAGATTCTGCCTATGGAACCTAGCTTAGTCTAGCGGTCTATTTTCTTAAGGAATAAATAAACTCACAAAGAATGCTCAGACACCCAGCTGTACTCTCTTTCCACTGTCTTTCAAGCCAGTTGTTTGACATTCACTTTGTCATACAACTTTGGTTTTTACTCAAATGCAGTTTTTAGTTCTTTTCCTCATTAGCAACTCTGATGTTTCTTCTGATTTTCAGGGAATCAGGTAAATAAAATAGGTCAAGAAAATATCTAAAAGAGGCAGTCCTACAGTAGTATTTCAAGGTATTCAGCTTAGTCCCATTATTGATACTAAAATTACAAGGACTGGGTATAGAGACCTGCATTAGTGTAACAGAGATTAAGCAGAGAAAGACATGGATCTCAACTTCTTGCTCTTTTCATTCTTAGGCTGAGCCATCTTGAGTAGATTGATTCCCTGTAAGCCCAACTCCTTCATCTATAAATTGAGGACAAGGACAGTATATTGTAAGGGGCTGAGACTGAATTCAAACCCCTGAGGGGCATGATCCTCTCCTTCCCTGCTTTATATTATATTATATTTATATACACTAAACAAAATATGTTGGTTACACAATTTATACAGATCATTGGGACCATGGCTCTCAAATAGTTAATGTAATTTTGCTACACACAAGAGCAAACACCAACACTTGCAAAATAACACAGAAAACTAGAAGTGAACAGATTATCAAGGTAACTTGCAATTCCAAATCAGCTTGATTTGCTCTGAAAATCTGACCCAGCCTCCTTTTCCCATGTTCTCAATCTGACTACTGTCTCTCACTACCAAATCTGCCATATTGAAATATTTGAGCATAAGAACCCAAATCTCATCTTTCTCTCTTGACAAACTAGAGCTGCTTTTGTTCCCCTGATAATATGATATGTAAAAAAGACCATTTAATCCTCTAATTTATAACAGTGAGTGAGATGTGGCTGAAACCCTGAGCTATCAATGCTCTTAATTAAAACAATATTAATAATGATCACTAAAGGAAAATATATTTCATTCTAATTGGGAAGATGTCATATAAAGTTTCTGACAAAGCCATAATAATTATGGAAAGGTGCAGGAAGTACCGCTGCCTAGATAGCTCTCTTGCAAAGGAAAATACACAGTCAAAGTGACAAATGAATGGCTTTACATATGAATGAACATGATCCATTGCTGTCCAAAGCCCCAAGAGCTACATAAGAGAAAAGGTCAGTGCCACTACCGGATGATGTCTTTTAGGAAAACACAATATATAAGTATATGCCCTTATATAAAGAATGGATTTGCACTATATTTTTAAATAAAATGAGTTCACAAAAAGTCTCATCTCCCAACCAGTGTTCTTTGTCTCTAGCCAATTAAGGTCATAATATTTTTGTTATGCTACAAAAGATATGAATGTGCATTATAAAAATACATAAACGGGCGCCTGGGTGGCTCACTTGGTTAAAGCGACTGCCTTCGGCTCAGGTCATGATCCTGGAGTCCCTGGATCGAGTCCCGCATCGGGCTCCCTGCTCGGCGGGGAGTCTGCTTCTCCCTCTGACCCTCCCCCCTCTCATGTGCTCTCTCTCATTCTCTCTCTCTCAAATAAATAAATAAAATCTTTAAAAAAATTTTAAAAAATAAAAAAATAAAAATAAAAATACATAAACAAATAAAGAAATTGAAAAGCATAAAAGTAAAAGACAGATGACCACCCACCTCACCTTACCTCCCCCAGTCCCACTTCTTAGAGGAAAGCACAGTTACTTTATTTATTTATTTATTTTTAAAGATTTTATTTATTTATTTGACAGAGAGAGAGAGTTAGCGAGAGCAGGAACACAAGCAGGGGAATGGGAGAGGGAAAAGCAGGCTTCCCGCCGAGCAGGGAGCCGGATGTGGGGCTCGAACCCAGGACCCTGGGATCATGACCTGAGCCAAAGGCAGACACTTAACAACTGAGCCACCCAGGCACCCTGCACAGTTACTTTACAATAGTTACTACCAGAAACCATTCCTTTCTTCATTTTTCGGTGCCCACACAGTAATATATTATGTGCACACATTTGCACCAAAATTCCTCTTTTTTTTCTGCCATTTGCTTTTTCTCATACATCACAAGATATCAGGACAATTTTCCAGAAGATACAACAATGAAGTAAAGCAGAATAGAGCAAAACTTGAAGGCTTCAAATTTTCAGTCAGCAATTTTTCACCTTACAACAGATTATGCCACCTTTCAACTGTCCACTCCTCCCTTCAAAGGATGCCCTTTGGGCGCCTGGGTGGCTCAGTCGGTTAAGCGTCTGCCTTCGGCTCAGGTCATGATCCCAGGGTCCTGGGATCAAGTCCCGCATCGGGCTCCCTGCTCTGTGGGGAGCCTGCTTCTCCCTCTCCTCCCCACTTGTGCTCTCTATCTCACTATCTCTGTCTCTCTCAAATAAATAAAATCTAAAAAAAAAAAAAAGGATGCCCTTTACCAACACCTTAATTACATGATTTCACACCTTAATTATAAGAGTTTGGAAATATATATTCAAAGAGTAAAATATCAGTATGTTCTTCAAGTGCAAGTCTATTTAAATTAACATTTTAAATGGATCACAATTTTAGTCTTGGTAATTCCACAAGGCTGTCTCTCCATATTTCGATGTGTGGTGTTCACTCCTTTATTCATTAAGGAACCACGATGTTCCTGGCAGAGTCCTTGGCTTAAGAACCCATGTGAACAACCAGCCAGGCTCCCCAACTTCAAAACCTGCTTTTCAAAGTAACCTACAAGCCATGAAATGCACTTTATTGATTATTTTATGTAATTTTCACACACCCCTATGAGATGGGCACCGTAATTATTGACACCAATTAACTGAAAAAAAAAAACTAAGAGAGATTAAGTAACATAAACAAAATCACAGTAAGTCAGTGGCCTAGAAAGATCTGTCCACCACCTGTCACCGAGGTTTATGCTCTTAGCCCCCATGTTGTAGACTTCACAGCTCGATTCCTGAGGGACCAGAGCTCTGGAGAAGTCATGAAATCTCTCATGGCCTCAGTTTCCCCATCAGTAAAACACAGGGATAAGATAAATTCAATATCAAATCAATTTTGTTATGAATGTCTATTTATCCTGGCCCTTTTCTCTATCCTCTGGTATCAAAACTTGAAGACGTTATTCTTTTTATGTTATATTTAACATATCACATTTAACATATGCAACTTTCACTTGCATGCCTCTCTAGGTCGGAGAAGAGTAAGAATTATTTTTTAATAACCCTTATATTCTCCTTATTAGTCATTTTTCCAACCAATATGCCAATGCCTTTCTCAGCTTGAACCTTTGGAAGATGAAATGAAAATTGCTAATTTTTAACTCCATGTGCCTAATGCCCATCTAAAATCACAATTATAAGTTCCCTGGAATGCATGACCTAAACCTGCGGAAAGCTGACCCACTCTTTGAGTTAATATTAGAGCAATTAGTCTAACAAAAGGATTTTTTTCATCTTTGAAATATTCAACTTCATCTTTCTCTGAAAAATAAGCTTCAAAGTTAAACACCAGTAAAATGTCCAATCTTCTTCACACATACTCTATCCTATATCCATCTCTCTCAAGTGGATTTAACTTTGGAAATTTAGTTCTGTATGATAAAGAACTTTTTCTTTATGTGTAAAACTGTCAATCTCATTAAAAGGTAGCCCAGCAGTGTGAGGAAATGTACTTCTTTCTAAATCTTTAATCAATCTCGAAACATCTGCCAGTCAGCATATCTTCTATAACTCCCTCTATCTTACAAATGTTCCCCGGAAATTCACAGTTGCCCAATGAAATTGACAGTTATGAAAAAAAATCAAATTGTCTCCTCTCAGTGAGTGGGCTACTTGATGGCCAAACGCCCTGTTCAGGAATAAAGTAGGATCAAATCCACAGACAAAAGCATTTCTCTTCCCTCTGGCTACAAAGCTATAACCAGCGCTCTCCTTTTATGATGGGGTGAACAGGTACACAGGAAAAAGAACTGAAATCAGGACTTTCAGGCAAGAAAAGCCAAAGTAATGTGCATATAAATCTTGCCTACTGTTTATTTGGAGCTTCTTCCTCCAAGAAACAAAACAAAACAATCAAGGCTGATACTAATAATTTACGGAGTCCAGATTCAATGTAATAAAGTGGTTAAGGTATTTTCTTAATTCATTTATCAGCTGATTCTACTGAAGAGACTGGAGCATTTTAACAACCTAATAAATGAAATAAGCCACCAAACTTTTTATGAAAATTAAATTAACGAATCATTTAATTTTGAGAATAGGTAAAACACAGAGAGAATCCATGGGCCAACAAATCAAGCAAAAACATATTCTTGCAAAAGATCATGGAACCTTCTTTGGAAGGCTGAGCTAAAGCTGCGGATTTTCAATTATAAATCAGATTGTTGCAAGTTGAGTTTACTGGGAAGCAGATTCTAAGAAGGAGATTCGAATTCTGGAAGTTCAATGAGAAGGGCTCTCAAGAGCAACACCTAGGAGGGAGTCAAGGGTGCAAGTCAGCTGTGATGCACTCTCTACAATACCCTCTGAAGATCCACCATCCACCCAGAGTCAACCCAAACTGGGCAGCTCTAGAGTGTGGAAAGGGGTTTGGCTTTTGGCCAGGTACCTAGCTCTCTTCAGCAGCAGCAGGGGACTCAGCTGCAAGTTGTCAGTCTACACCACTCTGAGCACTCCCAGCTGGAGAAAGGAATGCTTCAGTTCCAAAAGGGGGCAAAGGGATGGGGAGGGAGATCTGGGAGGCCGGCTAAGATGCCCACTGCGCAGGTCTAACCCAATCCTGGGCAACCTTTCGGGATAGTTAGGCAATGGATGCTGAAGTATCAAGCCCAGTGGAAAGGTCAAATATGCCCGGATCATGATGGTATGAGAATTAGGGTCCTGCTAAGGCTCCCAACTGAAATGTGCAGGGGACTTGGGTAAAGGCATGGAGGATTCGGCCCCTTCCCAGAAGGTCTACTGATCAGTGAAGCACAACAATAAAGAGCTTGGAGGAATTCTTTAATTCACTCATTCACTCACTCACTCACTCATTCATTCACCAGTTATAGAACTTCTATAATGGGAAAAAGCAAGGAGCCAGACATGGACAAGCTGTGCCCTTATGGCGCTCACAGACTAGTAAGGGTAAAATCATCAAAACAATATTCTCAAAACATGTATTTTGAAACAGCAATGAGTGTTATGAAGAAACATAAGGCAGCACTGTCCAACAGAATTCTCTACAGTGATGGAAATATTCTGTATCTGTACTGCCCAAGATGGTAGCCACTAATGAAATGTGGCTAGTGTGACTAAGGAATTGCATCTTTTAAATTTTTATTTAATTAATTTAAATGTAAAGGGATACATGTGGCAAGTGGCTCCTCCCACCACGGAGATGGGGGATGGTGTCATAGTGTCCGGCAGGGGGGTGGGGGGGAAGCATGTCTAAATCAAAGACATCCCAGCTGGGATTTTCAGGATGAGAAAAAAGTAGAGAAAGTAAAAGGAAGAGGAAGAACTTTCTAATCAATGAAACAACAGGCGTATGGGCAGTAATGAAGGAAAAAGCCTGGCCAGCGGAGCAACTAGAGAGGGCATATTTGCCTTGAGCATTGATTTGGGGGTGCATTGATCTGAACACTGATATGGGTGGCATGAGATACGGCGGGATCTAGATCACAGACTGTCTTGAGTACATTACAGAATAATTATTTGTAAGGGGAAGGCATTTGAGAATATTTTAAAGTAGAGGTAGGGTAGGATTAGGTTTGATATTTTTTAGGTGATCAATTTCCAGTAAGCAGAACAGATTTGGGGAGTGGGAAACTGAGCTGAGGAATGGAGGCAGGAGAATATCCTTCAAGAGTTACACACACACACACACACACACACACACGTTAGGACTGGCAGAAACAAGTACTATACTCCTGAGCACTCTCAGTGGGAACATACCTGGTACAACCTCTTTGAAGGAAAATTGACTCTATTTATCAAAATTGTAAGGTACACCACTTTGTAAGAGAAACTCCTTTTTTCAGATTTACCTTAGAAACATTGTATCATGGATGCATACAGGTATGCACAAGGATGTTCACTGCTTTACTGTTTAATTAGTCAAAATGAGAAATTACCTTAAAGTGTCCACTAATAGCATTACCTAAAGAAATTGTGAAACAGTGAAATAAATGAACAATGGGCATCCATAAAAAGTGCTGAAAAGTGCTCCAACATAAATTAGAAGAAAAAGGACAGGGTATACAACAACAATCCACAATATTAAAGATGAGCCCATATGTGCAAAACGACCTATACAAAAACACCTGCATTTTTATGTATGCCTATGCACACACATCTCCGCACATACAGACAAGAATCTGCCCAGAATGGCATACCTGGGAAGTGAGACAAGTGTGGGGTGGGGGAGAAACTGCCTCTTCATTCTATTCTTTTTTGCATTGTTTTATTTATTTGCCACATATATGTAATGTAAAACACTAGTTAAAAAGAATTGATACATATACACACAGAGAGATTATTATAAAAGCAATCTTTTGTTGTAGAGTGGACTTCCTTCCTCCCTTTCCTTCCTTCTTTCCTTCCTTCCTTCCCTCCTTCCTTCCTTTCTTGTTAGATATTCAACTATCTTTTTGAAATTCGAGGTAAATAATAAATTTACAAAGTTACCTGGTTTGGTTTTGGGTCTGACCCAAAAAGCACAATAGAATCCAAGTTTTCTCTGCTATTTTTCACTCAGGAGGCCCTGGGAAGACCCACCTGGGACAAAACAGAATATTTCATGTGCTTGGACATACTCTTCCCATCCACAACTGCACTTCTGGCTCAGAGGTGGACAGGTGGTGAGACAGGAAGGCCAGACATTAATACCTCCGTTTTGCTGCAACGGAAGCTGAGGTGTGAGAAGTTCAGTGACAAGCTCTGGTCACAGCAGATGGCCGGCAGCACCAGGACAAGGGCAAAAGAAAGGCCCTTTTTTTTATGCCAGCCAGGTTTTTCCCCTCCACATGTCTGGCCTGTGCCGAGGACTACAGTTTGGATCCTGCAAAACGGCTACAACCAAAAATCACGCAATGGAACTCCACAAAACTCTTGGAGTTTCTTGGGATTTATAAATACGTATATACACTATATGTTAGGGTTACTGTCTGCTTCATAATTTAATATGCCAAATGTTATTTCAGGGTTTCATTCATACTTAAATGTTTGCTGAGCTCCTACTATGTGCCCAGAAATTATTTTAGCCACAGACAATTCTGCCACTTACAAAACTGAGAAGATTTTATCCTCTTGATGCTTAGAGGCAAGTGGGAAAAAAATGGGAGATAAAGAAATGAATAATTTAAAAAATAATTTAAAAAACAAAAAGGAGATGAGACCAAGAATACCTGAGGGGGGTGGGGGGCACCTTCTACTGGATGGTCAACAGTTCCCTGGGGAGGTGACTTTTGAGCTGATGACTGAAGTGAGAGCCAGCCACCAGGGAAGGGCATTACAGATGAAAGGAAGCAGTAAGTGAACAGGACCTGCATGACAAAGAGCTTGCCATGTGAGGAACAGAAAGGAGCTGGTGCATGGAGTTTAGAGAGAAAAGGAAAGAAGGAAAGAGAAGCAGGGGCACCTGGGTGGCCCAGCTGGTGAAGTGTCCAACTCTTGGTTTCAGCTCAGGTCATGATCTCCCGGTCCTGGGATCCAGCCCTGGATCGGGCTCTGCATTTGGTGGGGGGCTGGGGGGAGGTCTGCTTGTCTCCCTCTCTCTCTGCCCCTCCCCCTACTCATGCTCTCTTTCTAAAATAAAATAAATAAATCTTTAAAAAAAAAAGATTAAGAGAAGCTCAAGATAGTGCATTAAACAAGGCCTTGTGGTTCTTAATATCTAGGAACCACATAAACGGAATATTCAGAAATTGCATCTAGCTATCAGTAAAAAGATGCATCTCATCCCGCTTCCCAGCCAGACCCACTTGAAGCATCTTACAAGACTTGACCAGGTTAATAAAAATGTTAACCACATTAATCAATATATATGGGCTGCATTAGTCAATATTTATTTATTTGATTCAGTAAACATCTTTTTACCCAATAGATATTGACCAAATTTTCAGTTTTTTTTAAAAAGATTTTTATTTATTTATTGAGAGAGAGAGAATGATAGAGAGAGAGCATGAGAGGGTGGAGGGTCAGAGGGAGAAGCAGACTCCCTGCTGAGCAGGGAGCCCGATGCAGGACTCGATCCTGGGACTCCAGGATCATGACGTGAGCCGAAGGCAGTCCCTTAACCAACTGAGCCACCCAGGCGCCCTCAGTTTTATAATTTTATTTTTAGAATAAAAATTAAAAACACAGCCACAGTTAACATTTGATTTATTGTATCTTCTAAGTGAAAGACTTCTGCATAGCATTTCCCAGGAAGGTGCTTTTCTTAAAAAGTAAATCATCTCTTCTGTGTTTCTAAATCCTAGTAATAACTACTTCTTAAGTTGAATGTTACCCTAAAAAGAAAAAAGACTACAAAACTGAAAAGATTCTAATTATAAAATTGCCAAGAGCTCAATCTCAGACTGGAGAGAATCTATACAAATGGGTCCGTCTCTCACCTGCTGGACTAGCAAAACCTTGAAAAGGCTCTCGAAGCATACTTGTGCAAGATGAGAGGAACCAGACATTCTCACAGATGGCAGGGCAACCTCGATAAAACTTTACGTGTAAATACACTTTGGACACTGAGTCCCACTTCTAGGAATTCATTTATCAGTAAGCTCACCACTGGGTGAGAGAAGAGGTCATCCATGGCACCTCTTGTCACAGAGAAGAAAAAGAATTACTCAAACATTCCACAACAGATATGCAGCTTGGATTCAAACTCAGGCTCTGCTGCACACCAGCTACGTGAATTGGACAAAAACTTACCCTCTCAGGCACTCAGTCTTGTGATCTGTAAAATGGGCACAAAAACACCTACTTCATGCCCACCTTTAACAACAGACAAAAGGAAGGAAGGAAAGAAGAATGAATAGTCAAAGAAATGTACAGAATTTATTTATACACTGGAATCCTAATTATTGACAAGCATGATATATTACTGAACAAGAAAACCACACCACAGAAGAGTATGTAATTATATATTGCACACATGTGCACACACACAAAACTAGATATACATAGACTATTCTGGAATATTCATAGTGGTTGCTTCTGGGAACTAGATTCCTGGGAATGAAGTTGAAAGGAAATCTTACTGTTCAATGTTTAAACTTTGTACTTTCAAATCTGTACCAAATATACATATTACCTACCACAAGAAGAAATCAAATAAGATTTAATTTTAAGGGGGTCAATCTAAACTTCCAGCATTAATTGCTATATTCCCTGATACTCACTTTGCAGGTTACATACCAACAGCAATTACAAGAAATTCTAGAACAGTCGGCCACTCAAGCACAAAATCTACAACAAAATTAAGTGGGATATAATTTGAATATCTCATTCTATTATCCTGACCTGCAGCAAAATCATTCGTTCATTTGGTAAGCAAATATTGAACATTTACTATGGGCAGAGAGCTGGGGGATACAGAGTGAACAAGGTAGCTAAGGTCTTTGGCCACCTAAAACTTACACCCTTGTAGGAGAAGAAATAACCTACAAAAATATGAAGAAAAACATCTGGCACAAAAGTTAAGAAAATCTAAAAATCCTATGTGTACTCTTAAATTAGAACGAAGTTCTAGAGGGATGTGAGGAGAAGACTTTTTAGATGTGATGGTCCTGGCAGGCTGTTCTGAGACAGGAATTATGAAGTTAAAATCTGGAGACCAAGAGAGAACCAGGCAGGAGAAAATCAGAGGGAAGAAGAGCCATTAATGGAGATCTATTCAAACTGATGAAGACCTCTCAGGGCAAACTCCCCGGGAAATGTTCCTTTCAAACCTCACTTCACACATTTTCCATCTGAATTCATGAATGTTGAGAACTAGACAAGTTTCATAACATCTAGATTTGGGGCCAATGTTGCTAGAATACAACTTGGGCTTAAAAAGTGGTTCTTTTGCAAATTAGCCAAAGTATCTGCATATTTACAGATGGAAACCTGGAGCCCTAAAGAAATTGTTCATCATATGAAGAGTTAATTTTGCTATGGGATTCAAAGAGGCATGATTTCTTGAAGGTTTTTAAAATAAATTTCTTTTATTGAGTTAATGTGTGGCTTTAAGATAATAAAATGCATTTTAAGACTTTAATTGCTTTCCTAAGCAGTGAAACTTGTATTAAGGAAAAGCTCTGAACTCAAACTAGTGTGTTAATTTAATTTGAGTTAGTCCATTCATAAGACAGACTTCTTTTTCTTTCTGTTAACCACTAAAGTAGTCATTGTAAACATGAGTGGAGAGAAGACAAAATCAAGGTTTGGGCAAATCTGAGATAAATCTGTGGGGGGGGCGGTTTAGGGTGAGAAGTGACATATACACTATGGTGATATCAGATGGAAGTTTCTTAAGAGGATGGTATTGAATACATGGGATATTTTTTCTTAGGACCCAATTTTTAAGATATTTGTATAAAATCAAGCCATATGGCCAGTATAAGTTTTACATGTAAGGGTTATAAAAACTATGGACTCTGAGAAACAAACTGAGGGTTCTAGAGGGGAGGGGGTGGGGGGATGGGTTAGCCTGGTGATGGGTATTAAAGAGGGCACATATTGAATGGAGCACTGGGTGTTATACACAAACAATGAATCATGGAACACTACCTCAAAAACTAATGATGTAATGTATGGTGATTAACATAACATAAAAAAAAAAACCTACTTAAGAAGAGAAGTACAATAGTCTTGAGTCTCCCAAGCTTAGTCATGCATAGGCCACCATTTGGATTTGTGCCATACTGAGTTCCACCACCTACCTTCCTACTTTTTGCCACTCTGTGGTATGATTGCACTATGAGTTAGTCATCCATTAAATAACTTTACTTTTTAAATTAAATAAGCTTATTTAAAGAGGAAGCTACACATTTTTATCTTAAATGGAAAACCAGTACCACTTGAAGGTAAATGTAAAATTTAATGCAATATAAGTTAATGAATACAATAAAACATAAGATTGTTACCTGAAACCTCTGCATCTAAGTAGGGTTTTCTCCCTATTAAAAGGCCTTCAGGGAGTGCCTGGCTGGCTCAGTAGATAAAGCATGTGACTCTTGATCTCGGGGTTGTAAGTTCGAGCCCCATGTTGGGTACAGACATTACATAAAATAAAATCTTTAAAAAATAAAAATAAAATAAATAAATTAAAAAAGTAAAAGGACTTCAGGGCATCAGTTCTTTAAGATAAGTTGATTAAGAAGTAGCATTTTTCTTAGGATTCAATGTTACTGACCTCCCTAATAATTATTTTCTCTCAGGTTAGATAATTCCCACATTTGGGGGCCACTACTAGAGTTAATAGGCAAAAATACTATGATCAGTCTTTTAATCAAAGGCCTGCTATTTGGACCAATATATTTATTTAACTCTATATTTTCTAATATGGTGTTTCATGAGTGGCTCCTAAATAAGTCCCATATTACAAAAATGTATTACTAAAGTTAACAGCAAGAGGAAAATAAAATGCCTTCTGTTTTTCATTACCAAAGCCATGAATCTTCTGCTGAGATGAGTGAATTAAGTTTTAGCAGCTTATTTTTCTTACAGACAATGAACAACAAATATCACCTCAATCTTTCAACAATAAAAAAATAAAAATCAACATTATCACCATTCATTAAGTTCCTACAACTACGAGTCAGGCATAGGATTAAGAATTTGATATACTTATCCCTTATGAGAAGTATATTACTATCCTCATTTTTGTACATGATGAAGCAAAATTTCAGAAAGAATAGGCAATTTCCTCAAAGCCATAGAGTCAGTAAGTGGTCAAGTTGAGATCCAAGCTAAAGTGTCAGTCTCAAGTATATGCCATTTCCACCAAGGAAAAAATAACGCCATCAATTCAGTTATGAAGGAAAGAAAGGAAGAAAGGAAGTAAGAAAAAAAAGGAAGGGAGGGAGGAAGGGAGGAAGGAAGGAAGAGAGTATCCCAGCAAGATTTGTGGTAGCTACAGTCAAAATTATTCTAAATTTCATATCAAAAGGCAAAGGAACTAGAATATCTAAAACAATTTTGAAAAAGAAAAATAAAGTGGGCAGAATCAGCCTACCCTGTTTCAAGAGTTATTGTATAGCTATACATATAGACACATACAGACATACCGCTACATGTATTTGGGCACACAAAGCAATGGAACAGAATAAAGGACCTAAGAACAGAAACACATAAATATGTTCAATGGAGAAAAGACAGCCTTTCCACAAACGGTGCTGCAGCAACTGGCCATCCATAGGCAAAAAATGAATCTAGACCTAAATGTGCAACTTACACAAAAATTAACTCAAGGGGCGCCTGGGTGGCTCAGTTGGTTAAGCGACTGCCTTCGGCTCAGGTCATGATCCTGGAGTCCCGGGATCGAGTCCCGCATCGGGCTCCCTGCTTGGCGGGGAGTCTGCTTCTCCCTCTGACCCTCCTCCCTCTCATGCTCTCTGTCTCTCATTCTCTCTCCCTCTCAAATAAAGAAATAAAATCTTGAAAAAAAAAAATTAACTCAAAATGGATCATGGGCTTAAAGGTTAAAGGTAATACCCTAAAACATCTAGAAAAAAACACTGGGAATCTTGAGCTGGGCAAAGTGTTAGTACCAAAAGCATGATCCACAAATGCCAAAAAGAAATAAATTGGATTTCATCACACTTAAAAACCTTTGTTCTGTGAAAGACCTTGTTGAGAAGATAGGAAATACAAGCTACCTACTGAGAGGAAACATTTAAGAACCACATGTCTGAAAGGATTGAGATCTAGAATATATAAAGAACATTCAAAATGCTACAGTCAAAAAACAGACAACCCAATTAGAAAATGGGCAAAAGACATGAACAGGTATTTTATCAAAATGCATGTCCAGATGGCAAATAAGACATGAAAAGATGCTCAACATTGCTACCCAATACAAAAATGTAAACCAAAACCACAATGAGCTATCACCACACATACGTCAGAATGTCTAAAATAAAAAATAGTGAGGACACCAAAACCTGGTGACAACATGAAATGCTAGCATGGACACAGAGAAACTGGATCATATGTTGCTGGTGTGAGGATAAAACGGTACAAACACTGTGAAAAGCAGTTGGGCAGTTTCTTTAAAAAACTAGACTTGCAAATGCCAGTACCACCCAACAGTGGCACTCCTGGGCATTTACCTAGAGGTCTGAAAACCTATATTCCTTCAAAGATCTGTACACAAACATTTATATCTGCTTTCTCTGTAACAGCCCCAAAATGGAAATCACCCTAAATGTCCTTCAATAGATGAATGGCTAAGCAAACTATGGTCCATCCATTCCATGGGACACTATTTAACAGTAAAAGAAGGAATGAACCATGATACCCACAACAATCACGACAATTCCAGAGAATTATGCTGAGTTAAAAAAAAGGGAAAAAAAGAAAACCCAAATCCCAAAAGGTTACACACCATATGGTTCCATTTATATAGTATTCTCAAAATGATAAAATTACAGAAATGAAAAACAGATTAGTGGTTGTCAGGGCTTTAGGACTGTAGGAGGGGGAGCAGTAGGGGAAGCTATAAAAGAACAACAGGAAGGACCCTGTGGTGAGGGAATATTCTGTCTCTTGATTGTATAGCAATGTCAGTATCTTGGTTGCAATACTGTACTATATACTTGAAGAATATTACCATTGGGAGAAACTGGGTATTAGAGACCTCTCTGCATTATTTCTTTTTTTTTTTTTTTTTT
>NC_138378.1:7170126-7179810 GCF_054177405.1 Leptonychotes weddellii
GGCGCCTGGGTGGCTCAGTTGGTTAAGCGACTGCCTTCGGCTCAGGTCATGATCCTGGAGTCCCGGGATCGAGTCCCGCATCGGGCTCCCTGCTCGGCGGGGAGTCTGCTTCTCCCTCTGCCCTCTTCCCTCTCGTGCTCTCTGTCTCTCATTCTCTCTCTCTCAAATAAATAAATAAAATCTTAAAAAAAAAAAAAAAGAAATGCAACAGAGGTTTGTTTGCTGTTTTTTTGCTTGCCTGATTAATTTTTACCAGGGCAATTAAAATGTTGGGACCTCTAGTGGCCAAGATGCAGACTCCAGGAGAAGCTGGTTTGGAAGAAACAATCAAGGGTTTGGATGCATTAAGTTTGAGACTCTTAGTCATCCAGATGCGGATGCAGGCTAGACTGGAGAAGAGGCCCTTGATGTACAAGAGCATCATGATGTGATTTAAAGGCGAGTAATTGAGAGACTGCATGTAGATTAAGTGAATAGCTCTGAATTTAAACTCCGAGGCATGCAGGGCAATTATCGATTGGAAATTCTCTTTGTTGCAAAGGAAGAAACCAAGTGAGGACAATTATATGACACCATCTAAGCCATACACTCAGGTTAATGATGTGCAAATCGCCTGATTCACCATCTCTCTAAGAAAACATTTTTAGTGTCTTTTGTGGATTAGCCAGATAATTAGAGACAATCGCTTCCTTTCCTCCCTCCCCAAACCCCCCAAATTGTGGCACAGACATTTCTGAACAAACACTTTATCCAGGATGCAGCTTGAGACCTCCATGAACCATTGGAGCTCAAGCTGGAGAAGGCAGATGTAAAGGTACTGAGACTTTTGAGTTAAAGGAGTTGAATTTCATTAAGCCTTTTGATGTTTACAGAAAAGAGTAAGTCTGGATGGAAAATGATTGCTTAATTGCTTGAACTATATAGGATCTCAACTAAAAGTGACCATTTATCTTTGATTCATGTGAATGGAGCTAGTCTTAAAATGTCTCATGTCCCACTGTAAAATCACTTAAATGTATAGAATTTGTAAAAACTTCACTCAATGAAAACATCTAGATCTGAAAAGCCACTATGCCATTGGACACTTCTGGACAGAAAGATATCTATAATCCCCATATCCTTCCACCAATCCTCACTCACCTTTGATTATACCAAACAAATAATACAATCAGAATCAATGTTATGCTTTCATTACATATTCACAGATATTATCTTAGTCAATACTTCCAACATCATGAAATAGTGTTCACTGTACAGATTAGAAAACTGAGGCCAAGAGAGGTCAAGGTCATGGAGCTCATGAGTAATAGAAGCAGAATTGGCTCCTTCCTCCTTTTCCAAATCTGAGGGAGCATTCCTTGGCACAGCAGCTGCTTACCATGAAATGTTGTTTTCTTGTTTAATTATAAACCCCCCCAAACATGGTTCTAATCCACAGACATTTGTCTGGATTCCATATATAAAACAACTCTGTCATATTAGTTCCTCAAGAGGCTTATGAACTGGAAAGTCACACATCACCCTGTAGTTCAACGTGCACGTATGAGTGCCTACTTTGAACAGAAGTGATGCCGGAGCCCTGGCTGAAACTTACACAAGGCACATGCTGTTCTAGGCTCTATGCAGCCTGGGTTAATACCACTAACACTTCTTACTTTGGACAGAGGGTCTATACCATTCCCTGAAGCCATTCTTCCCTATTACTTGGGACCTCCATGAAAACTTCAGTTTGCAGTGTTTTCTGACAACTATGTAATCAGCCTCTTTCATTTATATAAATCAATCACATCTTAAGAAGACTTTTAAAAAATTAACTGGTGATAAAACCAGTATTAATAAATAAGACCAGATTTTACTGATTATGTCTTTGACCCTTCTCTCCATGAGCAATAACCATCATTCTATAGATATTCTAAAATCTGCCTGAGTAGTAATGCAGACAAGATGAATAAATCCTGAGAAAGTAGACTGCTCACTGGCATCCAATATACAATATGTACAATATAAAATGAATACAAACTAAACTAAATTTCCTTTCCTTCTGCTTCAAATACCTGTCTGTAAACATTGGCACACATATAGGACCATATTATGTCAGCTGTAATAATATAGAAAAATAATCTTCATTACCATAAACTAGAAAGCCATGGTAACTAGTCTTTCAAAAAAATCACCAAGTGTCACAATTTGGCATACACTCCAATCCTTATGAATAATTCACATTTTGTGCATTAATAATGCATGTCTTCTTCCTATTGGAATGCTCCCTAACACAGAATGGATTTCTCTTATCAATTTCCTCAACTGACATGATGGAGTAAATCTAAAATTAGAATGGTGTTTTTAATGCTCCCTTTAAAACTGTAACAACTCAGCTGGCCCTTAAGGTTATCAAAAACATAAAGCTCCTATTATTTCTTGCCCTTTGCATGGGAGTCACTAGGTTAAGTACCCTAACAATAGTTACTCCTGCTGATGAGAAGAGTATGTGCATGGCGGAAAAGATCAAAGAAACTTGCACAGGGCTGATAGGGATTGGTTAGTTCTGTTACAGTTCTTCCTAATTATATATGTATATATTCACAGTAACACGGGACATAATTGCTAAAACATGGTAACCAGCAGGGAAAAAAGAAAGAAAGCAAGCAAAGGGTCAAAACAAATCAGGCAAGAGTTTCTAATAATTACAGATGTTTCCTCTCATCCTCCCTAGCTGGTTACCACTGTGAAATTTCTTTTCAATTTTCAGTAAAATTATCTAGCACATAAAAAAGTACAAAGACCAAGGAAGAGAAAGGTGCCAATGACACGTTATTTGTGGGGAAAGACATTCAATTTATCACTGTAACTATACTCCCAGTGTGGTCATTGCACACCATTGCTGATATTATTTCAGACATTACTAAACTTTCTGCCCAACCCCAACATCCAAACACACCCACTAAACAAAAACAGCAACAATATTTGACACAAAGCAAAGAGAAATGAGGTAGGTTGGAATCTCGGGGAAAAAAAATCAGTCCAGTATCGTCCCCCTCTCTGGAGAATTCCTTCACCATCACTCCATCTCAAAGAGAAGCTGCATGAGTTCTGTCTGAAGTCCTATCAATGAATAGCAAAAGGAAAGGGGGCAAAAGAGAGCCATTCCTATGCCAACATCTGTCCCCTACAAGTACCCTCAGGCTCATTCATTCTTTCTTGTGGTTCATATTTAGGGAGCACCTGCTCTGTGCCAGGTATTATGTTCCACCCTAAATAATCTTCCATTGGGTTTCCAATGTGTATTCCAGCAACAGAAATCCACCACCCGGGATAAGGAAGAGAGAAAATTCAGATTCGGGTATCCACCCCAAGTTGGCCTGGCCAGAGGCCAGCACACACCGCCTTAGCCAACACCTGGGACAGCGGTGGGTCATTGTCCAGGATTCGATGCCCAAAGAGACCTTCCGCTTGGCAGCAATGTCTCCCTGGGGTCAGGGGGTCACTGACCTTGTTCACACCGAGAGCGCCTGCCCTCTTCCTCAGCTAGCCTCCCACCCCCTGGAAAAGTTAAGTTGGCAGCGAGTGGGATGAGGGGCACCAGGGGCATCCTGCAGGCTCAGCACCCCCAGCCGGCTTTCTCAGCTCCAACTCCCTTGGCTACCGAGAAATATTTATTTCCAGTCGATGGGCTCCAGTGGCTACTGAAGCCGAACACGCGGCCACCATCAGAAAGCCAAGTCATCCGAGAGATAAAGATAGATCCATTACATACCTAGACCCGGCTTTACAAAAGGGGCAGCCGCAGGCGATTGTGAATTTCGGCTGAGAAAGCCACAGTGCAATTCACCAGCGCGCAGCCGGGGAATCTCCTGCCAGCCTCCAGGGATGCTGGCGAAGGATGAAGACAATTGAACGCACGAACAGGGAAAAAAAAAGGATCATACTTACCCCTAGGCGTCTGCTCCGGATCCTCACGTACCCTTGTTTCACTATGTCATTAAAATTGGAAGCCATCCCGGACAGCCGGTGACCCCCCTCACCCGAGCACCCGCACCCGGAGTGGCTTTGGGGAGGGTTAAGGGCAGGGTCAGGAGAAGACGTGCGGGGAGAAAGTTGAAAAGGCGAAGCTGTTTCGGCTGCGGCTCGGCGCGGCTTTAGAAGGCGCACATCACTTTGTCCCCCAAACCCCTGAAAGTGGGCGGCCGGCTGGCAGCCACTTTGGGGGAGCGCGGAGAGCGCAGCGCAGCGCCGCGAGGCGAGGCTGGAGCGCCGCCGTCAGCTGACTCATCAGCCAGCCTGCCAGGAGGAGGAGCGGCGGCTGCTCAGGGCTCCAGCCCTGCCTCTTCCCGGGGCCCGGCAGGAGGGGGGGAGGGGGAGGAGGAGGGGCGGGAGGTAGGGAAGGAGGAGGAGGAGGTAGAGGGAAGAGAAGGACGACCGCGGAGTGGTGGGAGCCCCCCCCCACCCCGCCCTGCCGAGGTGGAGGAGCCGCGCGGGTCCCAGTGCCCGGCTGCGGCCACCGGAGGGCAGACACCCCTGAACGCGCTCGCACCCCTCCCCTCCTCTCCCGCCCACCTTGCCCGACCCGCTTCCCCTTCCGATCCCTCCCCTCCTCCAGGACCCCGAGCGCGCCCCAGCCCGCCCCCGCACCTCGCTGACAGCCTGCCGAGATAGCGCGCCCTCTCTTCTCGCTCTGGCGGCTGATTTTAGGAGGAGAAGAAATTTCACTTTTTCACAGCCACCGCCTACCCCGCCTCTCCCTTCAGCCCCATCTCTTTTGAAGGGCTGATTTTTACCTCTGTTGTGCGGGTGTCCGGGGAGGCGGTGTTGCCATGGTTTGCCTTGACCTTGGCATAGGAGGGGAGGGAAATTGCCCTGGCTTAAGCTACATAAGAGCTTCCTCCGGTTTCCTTGGCATCTGGACCCAGCCTTCGGTGGTATCATTTGCTACATTTTCCCTGTTTGAGCTTGTCTTTCCCGCCCGAATGTAAGTTTCCCAGGGGCTAACCCTTGGCCTCATTAATATGTGTACCCCCAAAGCCTAGTCCGTAGCAGGTGCTTGATAAATTCTTAGTGCCCGTCAAAGCTCTAAGCCGCATGCACGGATTAACTCACTTAAACTCCCCTGTACCTATGAGATACGTCTTCCCTTATGTAAATACCAGGCCCATATTTATACCCCAGTAGCCTAGCAATGGAGCTCTCAGAACCATTAAGGGATACTGCCTATAGAGTAAGACGAAAAGGGGAACAGATTTTGCACTCACTGCCCCTGAATGCACTACCCTCCTGAAGCATGCTTGAGTTGATACCCACTGACATTTATTGGGCACCAGGCAGCCAGACATGGTCCTAATCCTGTTAAAGGAATAATGAGATACCTACTATACCGCACATTTACCAATGAGATACGTACTATCGCGCACATGGAAACTGAAGCTCCAACAAATTGAGACTTGCCCCAGGTACCACAGGACAGGGACTGAAGGGAGATATGTGTGATACCAGCTTTGTCCTATAGCCCTTCTGAAGAGCAGACGTCATGAGGGAGGGAGCTTCCTTCCTTTCCAAGGAAGATCTTTCTAATCATTTGCCCTGTCCGCAAAGGCACAAAGACAGCATCAGAAATGGACAGTTCTTGTTCACGGGAGGTGACCAAACCAAGGCTGGATGACCTGTGGTCAGAGCTATGGAGAACAAAGTTCATTTATTGAGTGGACTATTTGACCTGATGAGATTTGAAGACCTTTCAACTCTAAGATTGTATCAATCTTGCCTTTCTGGCCAGGAACGCTAGCTTTTAGTCACTTTGGTTTGGTAGGTGTCAGATAAAAAAGAGAATCACCCAAGAATGTGTCGTAGGAGGACTGAGACAATCAAAAGGCAAATATTCTGGAAGGAGAATGCTTTTTGCTATCTAGTAAATCATTAGCTCTGTCATTGTGTTGCCATTTGATATAAATGATGTTTTAAGTTTAAATCTCTCACCAAAGAAGGATGAAATGATAAAAATCATTTGATTAGTTCTTTTTGAAGGCTTAGAACTTAAAAAAATACTGTCCATGTTGCCACGAAATAGATGTGTTCATGGAAGACATTTGTCTAACACATCTCTGTAGACCAAATCAACAGTATCATAGAAACAAAGAATGAGGCATAAGGACCTAGAAGTGAATGGCTCAAGATAAAAGAATTACCGACAAAACCTGAAGCTGAGAAATCCATCCCATGATAATTAATGTTGAGTATAATCTACATCCATAAATAATTAAGCCAGACGTGAGGAAACTAGAATCAAACTAGAAAATATCAAACTGGTTGTGAAGAGACAAGTGATTTTTTTTTAAACTGCAGGACAGAACCCAATATATGGTTTTATTTGTTTGTTTGTTTTTGGTTAAATCAAACCATTAAATGTGGAAAATACACAGATTGTACTATTCATAGGATGGACAGCCACTTGTTCTTGTCCAAAACGTGTAATACACAACCGTGGCAGAAGAGGAAAAGAGGAATTCAGAGATATACAAGTATAAGTATGTGCATATATATATATATGTAGTGCTTATAGATTTGCATAGTGCACAACTCACAAAACTATTCGCTGCGAAATGGACATAGTCACACACAATTCAGTTTCACTGGGGATAAGGGTGACACACACACAGAAATCATTATTTGGGGCACCTGGGTGGCTCAGTCAGTTAAGCATCCTACTCTTGATTTTGGCTCACATTGTAATCTCGGGGTCCTGCGATCAAGCCCCACATAGGGCTTTGAGCTCAGTGGGGAGTCTGCTTGTCTCCCTCTCCCTCTCCCCCTGCTCTCTCTTTCTCTCTCTCTAAAATAAATCATTTTAAAAAATCATTATTTCAATCCCTGTTTTTAACTCAATTTCCAACACTTTAAGCTTCTTATTTGTTTGTTTCCTCAGCATCCAAACTCCCTTCTGCCAACAGTGGTCATCACATTCACTTTGAGTATGCTTAATCCCTTGCTCTTGGTCTAAACTGGGGGAATAAGAGTTGATTGCATTAAAATGAAATAAGTGTGAGATCAAAATGAATTACATACAGTAGTACTTTTCTCTTCTTTGGACATCTTGTTGATAAGAAGCAAAACTGTATCATGAATTGAAATAGAAGTTCATAACCATCATGTTGCAGAGCCAGAAATTAATCCATAGTTCCCCTACTCCGACATATTCAAAGTGGAAACCCACTCTAGCCTGAAACATGAATGACTCATGCCATTCCCTCGGTATTCCATTCAGCCAACTATTATTATTATTATAAAGCTCTTCAGGACAGAAAATTATGTGCAGAAATCCAGAGGCTTCTGCACTTTTCCAGAGTAGGTGATGGGTTCCCATGCTTCGCCCAAGAAGAGTGTACTTTCACCAAGTACCGCAAAGTACCAGGGCAGAGGCTGAAATGGCACTTGTCCAATATCTTTACCAAAAATAGCTTGAGCTTTGGCCCCATTGCAGGCTGCTCTCAGTGGGAGAGTCCAGAAACAGGCAGCCTTTCCCCTGGCAAGGGGAGACAGTGCTAATGAAAATGATTTGGCTATCACTAAGGAGAGAGGGTATTTGCTGGGCGGCCAGGTCCCCCTCCACCAGTCCTTACCACCTAAAGAAGGATGGCTTGGAAGATGACACTGAAATCAGGTGAGAGAAAACCTGGAAGCAGGTCTGCTTCTGTCATTCATTGCTTCCTTGTTTCCGTCCTGCCTTCAACAAATATTGATTGAGGACCTGCTATGGGTGGAGACTGTCCACAGTAAGTTTTCACTCACATACACACACACACACAAACACACACACACACACACACACCCCGCACACAAACAAAATCCTTGTCACCATGGGGCCTATATCCCAGGAGGAGAGAGAAAAAACAAACAAGCAGATAAACAGTTTAAACTATAGATGACAGTTTAAAGAACAGAAGTGGTATGTTATGTGGGGGGTAAAGGAAGCCTTACTTTGAGTAAGAGAGAGTCAGGGAAGACTTCTCTGAGGAGGTGATATTTAAGCTAAGACACAAAAGATGGGAAGAAGCTATGGGAAATGTTGGGGAGGTGCATTCCAGCTAGAGTGAAGAGCACTTGAGAAAGCCAAATGCAGGAAAGTTATATATATTTTAAAGATTTTATTTACTTATTTTAGAGAGAGTGCGCAAGCACAGGGGGAGGGGCAGAGGAAGAGGGAGAGAATCTCAAGCAGACTCCATGCTGAGCACGGAGCCTGACACAGGACTTGATCTCAGGATCCTGTGATCATGACCTGAACCAAAACCAAGAGTCAGATGCTCGACTGCCTGAGCCACCCAGGCACCCCAGGAAAGTTATATTTTTAAAATATTATTCTGTCTGATGAATAAAAAATAGATTACAAGGGACTGGACTGGAAGTGGTAAGACCATATAAAAAAATCTACTTCTAAAGATCTGTACCCAAAAATCTTTAAGAAAAGAGAAATGAAGCTTCCACGGAGAATGTAAATTGATATCAACTGATACAACTGTTCTGAAGCATAAGTGATATCTATCAAAAAATTTTTAAAACTTTTATAATTGCTGATCCAGTTCTGGAAATGTATCCAAAGTCACAAAGGTTTAGTTATGAGAATATTCACAGCAGCATTATTTGTGATAATATGCATAATTATCTTCATATTATATATATATAACTTAATATAATATGTATACATCTAAACATATATTTTACATGGAAGTGGGTACATACATGCAACCAAATTTCTGAAGGAACTGGGATCAATCGAGTATAATCTTTTCCCATTAAACTTTGCTTATTGAAAAGTTATTTATCTAAACCTGAATGAAATCTCCAGAAGGTCTCTGGCTTTTTTGGCTACTACTAGGTAATGAAGAGTCATCTCAGCCTAATAGCCCTATAACACTGAATATCATTCAATTACGTTTTATCCCTTACCCCAGTCCAGGACTAGGAGTGTGGGGGTTGGAGATGGCTTCTTCACTGGTTTTCTGCTCTGCCTCCTCTTCTATGTAATAACTAAAGGCTTCTGGCCTCCACAGGATTGGAGGGCAGGGGGAAAGGAAAGGAAAGTTTTGCTTGCTCCAAGTCTTTCCTTGGAGTTGATGCCCTCTGGGTAACAGGTATATAATGTTTGCTCTTTCTCTCAAGGAGCTTTTGTGAGTTCCTTAGAGACGCACCTGCTAAGAGCTCTATCTCCAATGCCCTTCTCAGGCTGGCTGCTTTTATTCTTGTGAAGACCCCAGGGTCTCATGCTCCAGGCCTATGTTGGGTTTTTGCCCTTCCAGTTGGTTCTCTTGGTGGATCTAGTCTAAGACAAGCCCTACCTGGCCAGAGGAAGAACTCACTCAGTATTGCCCATGCCAATGAATGGTCAGCTCACTCCCAGGGCGGCCACTTGTTCTTAGCTCTGCCTTAAGTCAAGTCAACCAGTTGACCCCGGGCCTCCTCCTTTACAATATTAAGGAGTGAGTCTACCACCAGTCCTTGTGTCCTCTGCACTTATGTCCAGCCTTCTGAGTGATTCTCTTGAAAATCACTCCCTTGCTCTAAAGTAAGGGGAAAGATCTTCCCTCCTTGTCTCTTGGGGAGGAGAAAACCAACTCTCTGCCAAAGAATCTTCCTTCTTATAGCAGGAGGGGAAGAATGAAGGGGGGAAAATCGGAGGGGGAGATGAACCATGAGAGA
>NC_138378.1:7179910-7206446 GCF_054177405.1 Leptonychotes weddellii
CTAAAACTAATGATGTAATGTATGGTGATTAACATAACATAATAATAATAAAAAAAAGAATCTTTCTTCTTTAATCTCTTGAATCGCAATGTCTTATTTAGGCTGGAGGTGCATTGTCCATGAATGCAGACAAAAGGGTTTAGAGCTGCTTTTTTTGCAATTTCTGCACAGAGATTCCAACGCCTTGCTTCAGAATGTTTTCTAAATGTTCCTCCCACTGGGCTTTTGAGGCTTCTGCTGAAACTGAGTCAATAGGAAGAGTCACATTTACCCTTTTGTTACAAACCCATATCAAAACCATTAAAATGCATATAAAAGATACTCCCTCTCATTCGTTCATCCAACAAACACTATCTGAGCCAGGCTTACTAGGTGCTGAGGAGCCAGTGAGGCAGGCAGGAAAGGATCAGACTGAGCTTGTCAGGGTGATAATCCATCAGGAGCACAAACATTAAAAAAACACTCAAATATGTATCAAATTATGCACAGAAGAAAGTTACATGATGCTGTTTGAGGAAGGACTAAGAGGTCCTGACCCTTTTGGAAGATGGGGTGCTGGTGGAGAAAACAGGGATCTGGAATAGGAAGGAGAAGGAACTCTGGCCTGAGAGAGGGTAGAGAGGATGGTGGGGAGAAGGACAACAGGTGCAAGTGTCCCAGACAGAAGAACATATAAACATCTAGAACATCTAGCACAGAAGGTGGTAAGAGTGATTGGAATTTGGAGAATGACAAGTGGGTATGAGGGATGAGCCCTGGAGGATAAGAGGGTATCTCAGTGTGTTATAGATGATCTGTGAGGTAGGGCCTGGTTTTTAAAAAATGAGTTAAAAAAAAAAAAAAAACTAAGGTCGAATATATCTACACTAAAATAGTAGTGGTAGTTTTTTGTTGTGGGGAGTATTGGAAATGTCAACTTGCTCCTGTGTGCTTTTTTTAAAAAAAGTAAATAAATCCTAAATGCCACTTTTAAAAAAGTGGATGACTATTTCTTTCTGCATGGGTGGACCTCATGTCTTGAGTTTTATAACCAAGGACACAAAAGCAAACCTAAACTTCTAGTGAACTTGATTTGGAATACAAAAAGAAAGGGAGTCCTGTGATCATTAGGCTCTCCCAGATATTTTTTATCTGTCATATTTTTTAGTCCATGTGGCTGGTGTTTTTTCTTGCCTTATCATTCATCGACCCAGAAAGTATGTTTTCAAAATAAAAACATTCCAGATTTTGGTATCTTTCCAAAGATATTCGAGTTTCTTTTCTGATGAGAAGAGCCCTCCCCTCTGTAGGTCAGTGCAGAGCTAACCTAGGAAGATCGAGGCCAACACATGAGAAAAAGACCAAGAGAAGTAAGTAGATGACAAAGGCACTTGGCATTTACAGAGCCCCTCTGCAAAATGAAGCATGTGTCCAGGATTGGCGCAAGAAGATTAGAAGGTCAATATTCCAGAGGTCTTCTCAGGGCTGTTCCCCTAATTCACTGAGTGACTCAGAACCTGAGCTGGAAAACAGAGATAAATGGGACCAGCCTCATTGGTTCAGTCTGTTGAAGTCCCCGGATAAAGCGTGTGAAGAGGACAACGTCTTATGTTCAAAATGCTTTGCCAATGTTAATTAATCCTCACAGCACCCCCAAGCCCTGTCATATTATCCACATTTTGCAGCTGAGGGACCTGAAGCAGAAAGCCTGAATGCCTCGTCCAAAGACACAGAAGAAGCCTACGTCAGAAAGAGGATCAGCCAGTGACACCTTTTTCACTTCACTCATACAATACAATTCAGTGAAGTGTGTCTGGAGTGTTTTTATTTTGAAAACATACTTTCTGGGTCGATGAATGATAAGGCAAGAAAAAAATACCAGCCACATGGACTAAAAAATATGACAGATCGGTTGGCAATTTTAAGGACTCCTTTCTTCAGCTGGTGACTGTAAAAGCTGCACACATCGATTCCACTTTTATCTCATTAGCCAGAGCTGAGTCACATGCCCTTGGCTTCACAGAGAGCTGGGGAAGTGGGAAACTGGAGGTTGCGTTCCAGGCAGCCATGAGCCAGGCTAAGTGGGGAAGTCTACAGCAAGGGCAGAGGGCTGTTGGCTTGAGGACTGGAGCAGAGAAACCTGAAGGCACGGAGTGACCCGTGAGGAAACTACGCAGGGGGCGGGGGGGGGGGGTCACAAGTCATCCTAACATCCTCCTATCTTAACATGGCTAAAAACAAATTCAGTCTCCCTGATGGTATCCCCCGCTAGTATTTCCTCTTTTGTCAGTTAGCATGTTTTTAGCTGAAAATAGCATAAAGCTCAGCCACCAGAATCTCAGACCAAAGGCACTTATTGCTGTAGTTGACGAACTCTAAGATGCCATTAATTTCAAAGGGCACCACCCCTCTATATACCCTAGTAAGGAAGAAAAATTACTACCAGCCTCGCTTTTCACGTCGATGACAAACCACAACAATTTTTAATGGCTTTATTGAGTTATAATTGATATACAGCAAACTGCGGATATGTGAAATGTAAAATTTCATAAGTTCTGACATATGTGTACACCAGTGAAGTCATCCTCATAATCAAGGCAATAAATATATCCTTCATCCCCCAAAGTATTCTCATGCCCCTGCTGTCTCATGCCACCATGCTGTGGGCTCTGGTGGTATCATTTTGCAATATATCAATGTATCAAATCAACACTTGTACACCTTAAACCTACTCAACATAATGTGTCAATTATATCTCAATATAGCTCAGGGAAAAAAATCATATTTTTCTATACCTATTGTACCCACAACTTACCTTTCCCCCTCCTCATTTCGTGGAGACCTGCACATTTGATCCGTGTAGATCTAGTTCATTAACCTGCTGAATCACATTCCATCATTTGACAATAATACGTTTTATTTCTCCTTTCTCTACTGATGGACATCTAAATTATTTCCATTTTATACCGTTATAAGCAATAGGCATTAAATTGTTATGCCTAAAACACGAAAGAAGATCATCACCATAATAATATCCTTCTTAAAAAAAATCAAAAATCACTGACAGTCATTGACACTCAATATCAAAATTCTTAAAACCTATAGCTGCTTGTGGGCTCTTTTTATGAAATCAAATACTCAACAGGAATTCTAAGGAGCAAGTGCAATAAAAAAGTCTGTTTTGCAGAAGCTCTGCAGAGAGAATAAAAAACTGAACTAATATATTTTAAATATTTCTTTGATTTCCCTTGTAAGCTTCAAACTATAACTCTTACATCAGTCCATTTAAATCACTGCAAACATATAACCATGACTGATAGAGGCAGGGACAAGCAGGACATTGCATTCGTATTTTAGCTCAAAGAAGGGTTACATCTGGCCTTCCTCTTAAAGTGACTTCAGGAAGATCATGTTCAGTATGCACAGAGAATACAAGCCACACTCCTCCTTGTCCAAGTTCAAACATGCCCGTGGGTCCTCATGCATCTCCTGGACGTCAGCTACCTCTTGCCCCTGCACACTCCCCTCCCATCCACAAAGACCTTCTTTCCATTCCTGAGATACACCACATTCCCGCCTCTGCATCTTGCCATTCCCTTGTTCCTCTCTTTGCAAACTCTCCCTTCAGATTTTCACATGACTTACTCCTTCTTGTTATTATGTCTCAGCTCGTGTCACCTCCTCTGAGAAGCCTCTCATGATCTCTGAATCCCAATTCACACGCTCCTTCTAACCAAGTCACTTGCCCTCATAAAACCCTTTTATTTTTTTCAAAATACTCATGACAGATTGACATTCCCTTGTTTAATGATATGTTAGCACGTCTCCTGTCTCTTCCCCACCCTCTATGAAACTGAGCGTGAGTAGGAACGTTTCTGACTTGTCCACTATGAGCCTCAGTGCCTAGGGCAATGCCCCGCATTGATGAATGAATGAATGAATGAATGAATGAATGAATGAATGAGTGAATGAAATTAAAGCAACACAAACAGTGTCTGTAGGCTATTATTTATCATTACATGTGATATCATTACCTGAGATATTGAACAAATGGTAGACACCTAAAACAATGTCTGCCTTGTCTTCCCTGTATCTCTTCCTCTGGGGTGAGCCATCTGTAGGTAAACACACCTCCTCACTGCATTGCCTTCAATGAAGGCAGTTAAACATCAATGGATAGGACCCAAGATATACCTTTTCTTAGAGGCATTGTACACTAGATAAAGAAAGAAATCCAAGCAAACAAGCAAAAACAACCAACAACGATAGCCATTCGAGTCAAACAGAGTTGATTTGAATTCCCACCCCCCTACGTACTCTGACTCTGAACCAGTATTCCCCCACCAGGACACTTTTGTCACCCAGGAGATACTTGTCTGGAGACATTTGGGTTGTCGTAACTCTGCGGGGAGAGGGGCTACTTGCATCTAGTGGGTGGAGGCGAGGGATGCTGCTGAACATCTTAGAATGCACAGAACAGCCCCACAACAAGGAATTACCCAGTCCCAAATGCCAATAGCACTACAGTTGGGAAACCCTGCTCTAAACAAATTACTTAATCTCTCTTGTATTTCATTTCATTTTCTCATCTGCAAATTGGGCATAAATAATATCAACCATGTAGGATTACTGTGGAGATTAGTAAGCATGTGCTTAAGGCTCATGTCTGGAGCATGATCAGTCAACAAGTAAACATTATGTTTATTATGAGCATCACATGTTATATTTTTTTATCATTTCTCTTTATTAGTTACTAAGACATGTGGCTCCTTCTTTGGTTGGGGTTTTCCTTCTTCTCTTTGATCCTCAGTTCTTTTTTTTTTTTTTTTTAAAGAGATTATTTATTTATTTGACAGAGAGAGATAGCTAGAGCAGGAACACAAGCAGGGGGAGTGGGAGAGGGAGAGGCAGGCTTCCTGCCGAGCAGGGAGCCCGATGTGGGACTCGATCCCAGGACCCCAGGATCATGACCTGAGCCAAAGGCAGACGCTTAACGACTGAGCCACCCAGGCGCCCTGATCCTCAGTTCTTAACAGAGGGCCTGGCACTGAGCAGATGCTTACTTAATGTGGTCTTGATAAATTAAATTAAATATTGAATTGCCTAAAACATCTTAAACTTTGCTCATCTTATACTTTGTCCCTTTCTCTCAAAATTAGTTTGGTCACTCCAGTCTTCTCCCCTATATGATTAAATTTTTTATTATTTTCTCATGAATCATCTTGCTGGCCTCTTAAGTCAAAGATTAAATTATAAGACATGGAAATTAATGATCTGGACCCTTACCTGTCTTTGTCTGGATTATAGACAAAGTGGATGCAGCACACTGGCCTTCTTGTTATTTTTCGACAAGCCACCCAGGTACCTGCCTCAGGGCCTTTGCACTTCATTCTGGCTAGAATGCTCTTCTCTCTGGATATCAACATGAGATCTTAATGTTCTTTCTTTGGTGACAATGGGGTTGAGTGTTATGGTATTTTCGTTAGTATATTTTAAGTAACAACTTTTTGTCAGTTGTGTTACAAAAACCTTCTGGCCTGAGTTTGTCTTTTCTTTTTCTTTATGGTATCTTTTAATGAAGTTTTAATTTTTAATGGAGTCGAACTTCTTGATTATTTCTTTCATAGTCATTTTTGCGTCTTTTTAAATAAATCTTTCAGTATCCTAATGTCATAAAATATTTTATAATATGTTTTTCCACCAGCTTGAAAGTTTTGCTTTTCACATTTAAGTCTTTAATTCATTGTGAATGACTGTGCCGTGGAAGATTGGAATCCAATTCATTTTTTCCATGTGAAACCACTGGCAGTAGACCTCTTTCCACATCAATCTGTGGTGTCTCACCTGTCATAGATCCAGCTTCCCTATGTGGGTCAGCTTCTGGATCTTCAATTATATGCTTGTCCCAGTGCCCACTCCCTTATGATCATGGCTGCATATCAATTTTTTTCCTTCATCTAAGAGTGCTCCTTCTTTTTTTGTTTATTGTTTGTTTGTTTAGTTTTTTTTTCTTTCAGGCTCCTCTCCTTTTGCTATGCCTTAAATGCTGGTGTTCTTTGGGATTCAGTGGATTTCTCTCTTATTTTCCCACTCTACACAAATTCTTTAGGATCTCATTGCCATATGCTTCCCAAATACATGTGTGAACTATGACTTCTCTCCTAAGTTCCGTAACCTGTATGTACAAGAACAATAGCCTACACATGCTGAGTACAGACCAGGAGCATACCAAGCACAATCCAGGAGCTTATGATGCATCAGCTCACCCTATCCACCAGCAACCCAGTGTGGCAGTGACTACTGTCATGATCCAGTCACCAGTGAGGTTAAGAGACTTGCTCAAGGTCTCAGCGCCAGTGAGTGAGGAAAGGCAGGCAGAGAACACCAGGGACAGAGCAGAGCACACACTCAGCCAGTCTGTTCTACTGTTTATTGGGGAGTTCTAGCTTGATGTCCCCAGCACATGTCAAACTCAGGGTGTCCCAATCTGAGCTACTGTTAATGGGAGTTTTTCGGTGTCCTGAGAGGAACTGAGCGCATGTATATGCACACACACATTCATACACTCATACACATGATACTTGTAGGAAAAAATTATTCAGATGTCTGCTTCTTATTTAATTTTGTTAATATTCAATTTTTTTTGAAACTCACAAATTTAAAAAAAACCTACTTGCTAAAAAAAAATGGGTGAAGCGTACAGGGGACCTCTCTATACTATCTTTGCAACTTCCTGTAAATCCTTTAAGTATTTTAAAATAAAAGGTAAAGAAAAAATCTGGCTGTTCCTTTCAACTTTAAGTGTAAAGAATGAGTATTGTGGGGGCGCCAGGGTGGCTCAGTCAAGTAAGCGTCTGCCTTCGGCTCAGGTCATGATCCCAGGGTCCTGGGATTGAGCCCCGGGTATGTACTCCCTGCTCAGTGGGGAGCTTGCTTCTCCCTCTCCCTCTGCCTGCTGCCCCCCTCCCCGCCTGTGCTCACTCTCTCTCTCTCTTTCTCTGTGTCAAATAAATAAATAAAATATTTTTTAAAAGTTAATAATGTGTTTACTGGTTTCACAGAATCTGACTTTCACTTCTAAGGAGTCTTTGACTGATGTTTGGTTCATTTTTTTTTTTTTTTAATAGAGAGCGAGGAAGAGAGAGCATGTGTGAGTGTGCATGCACAAGCCAGGGGAGGAGCAGAGGGGGAGAGAGAATCTTAAGTAGACTCCATGCCCAGCTCATCAAGGAGCTCAGTCTCACGACCCTGAGATCATGAACGGAGCCGAAATCAGAATCAGACGCCTAACCGAATGAGCCACCCGGAGGCCCCTGGTTCATTTTCAAACTTAAATACTTTTAAACATTTTAAACTGCATTTATGAATTTAATATATTTGATTTCCTTCTTAAGTACTTCCACTGTCTACTTTGACATGTAAAATATTCCCCAATACAAATAATTTTTATGAATTTTAAATGGGTAAATACTATGAGCCTAAAACTTTCTTAAATATCTCAATGCATAGTGAGATTTAAGTATAAGCCTAAATCAATTCTTCCTTTACTTCTTTTTTTTTTCCTGTGGAGTTATAAAACTTTCACTTGAACAGATCAAAGTCGTTCAAATTTTATAAGTAAATTTTAAAAACTAACTATGTGACAAAATGTTAATAATGTGGTTTTGCAAGCTGGTACAGCCTCTCTGGAAAACGGTATGGAGGTTCCTCAAGAAATTAAAAATAGAGCTACCCTACGACCCAGAAATTGCACTTCTAGGTATTTATCCCAAAGATACAAATGTAGTGATACGAAGGGACACCTGCACCCCAATGTTTATAGCAGCAATGTCCACAATAGCCAAACTATGGAAGAGCCGAGATGTCCATCGACAGACGAATGGATAAAGAAGATGTGGCTTATATATATACAATGGAATATTACTCAGCCATCAGAAAGGATGAATGCCCACCATTTGCATCAACGTGGATGGAACTGGAGGATATTATGCTGAGTGAAATAAGTCAATCAGAGAAAGACAATTATCATATGGTTTCACTCATATGTGGAATATAAGAAACAGGACAGAGGACTGTAGGGGAAGGGAGGGGAAACAGAATGGGAAATCATCAGAGAGGGAGATAAACCATAAGAGACTCATAACTCTAGGAAACAAACTGGGGGTTGCTGGAGGGGAGGTTGGTGGGGGGATGGGGTAACTGGGTGATGGGCATGAAGGAGGGCACTTGATGGAATGAACACTGGGTGTTATATAAAACTGCTAAATTATTGAACACTATATCTGAAACTAATGATGTACCAGAAGTTGGCTAATTGAATTTAAATACAAATAAAATAAAATAAAATAAGTAATGTGGTTTTGATTCTGCTGAAACTGTCTATACTCACCTGTCCATCTTCCTGTCCCCCAGGGGGCATGGAACAGAGGAAGGTATCATCAGCTCAGCGTACACAGGCTGGGATCCCAATACTGCTGAAATTCCAGCTAAGCCCAAAGCCGCTATCCTTACGTTCAGATCAGTTCGGGGCTTGCCTATTCTGCTAGAGGTTCCTAAAGCCTGGGACACTGACTGATACTTTTCAGTAATACTTTCACTCATCATAAGCTCCACCTTAGAGTTGCTCCATGGTGGGCCACAGAAAATAAGAAAAGGTGGCCTGCCAGGTCACATGCGTCACCACCTTCGATTCCAATTACATTCAAGATCCTAATTCTGTCTGTCTGCTCCCAGAGAAACTCTGCTTGCACTCTTGAATGGAATCTGCATTTCCATCTGGGTCTGAATACCAGTGGGTTTGTCAGGAATCCTGAATTCTTTTTTTTTTTTCTTTAAGATTTATTTATTTATTTGAGAGAGGAAGAGTGAGCGAGAGAGAGAGAACATGAGTGGGCGGAGGGGCAGAAGGAGAGGGAGAAGCAGACTCCCCACTGAGCAGGGAGCCCGAGGACCCCAGGATCACAACCTGAACAACGGCAGATGCTTAACTGACTGAGCCACCCAGGCGCCCCAGGAATCCTGAATTCTTGTACGTTCATTCTCTCCTTGGACCCCACAACTCAGTGATACTCAAAATGGCATCACTTTACACTTTGCTTTCTCACATTAGACTCCGGAGGCCATTCCCCTGACCCTTTGGCAGTCTTTCACCTTCCCTCCACACCTCTGCGACCCCTCCCCACACCCCACCCCGACTCACTCTCTCAATACCTGGCTTCTCGTACTGCCCTAACCCTAAACTACACACTCTTCCTTAATTCCTCTTTCTCCTACATTCTGCCCTCAAAAGTTTCTGATTTATATATTTTGGTGCCCTTTTATTTTGCGCATAAAATTCCATGACTGCATTTTTCGTTGATTTGTATAACACCAAAATGAAACGAGCTTCCTTCACGTCAATAAATTGTGCCTTGAAATCTAATGTCTTAGATTAATATAATACACCCTCTTGATGTTTTTGTGATAGAGACATCACTGTCCATCTTTTATTCTTCATCTATAGGTATCATGTTAAAGTATGTTCATCTTCAGTTAGTATATGATTGAATGCACCTTTTCACTGGATAATGTAATTAATTTTCATTCTTAACATTTACTGGTGAGTTTGATCTTCCTCATGCCCTCTTAATTTTTGTTTTCCGATTTTATACTCCGTTTACATTTCATCTTCCCCCATTTTATATACAAGCTGTATTTTCTTTTTAATTTTAATAATGCTGATATAAAAAAATGGTGTTGACAATGGCTATTATCTACATCAACACACTTTACTCTCTACATTACCATGACTTTATTATGCCAGGAAATTCTTACCCAGAAAAATGAAGTTGCAAATAACTATATTGTTTGTTTGAGGAATTTACCGAAAATCCATTTATCTAAACAATAGACTATCCCCCTTGTTCCTTTCAGTACAAGGAATAATAGTCTCTTCTTCCTACTAAACAATAGATTGCTCAAGTGGATTCATCAAATTATTGCTTATTCTTGAAAGACTTACTTCAAGATGTTCACCTTCCCACATCCATCAGTCCTCAACGACATCACAAACTTTGCCAAATCCCAATGAGGTCCCTGCACTGAAAGATCCACCTTAAATCAGACCACAAAAACCTCACAGACGTCCACTCTTGACTTTCCCCTCTAGAGATGTTACAGAGACTCTGCTGTCCCTTACTGCAATAAACAATAAACTTGGCTTTGCTTGATCTGTAGGTTATTTAAATGGTCTCTCTGGGGAGTCAGCAGTCAACACTATCCTCTTTTATTCCCCCTGGTTATTAATTTTACAATTTTGTGAATACATTTAAATCCATTTTTGAAAGTCTAACATTTTGTACAAGATAAAAAATTAAGCAATTTTTATTTCCCCTAGAGCCTCCCCTTTCTGGCTTTTGTTACTATGATATACGATATAAGATTATGATGATAAAGATGGTAAGGAGTTTACAACACACGTGCTCTTTGAATAATTATTTTTGAGCTTTGTATTAGGTTTTATAAGCATATAACATCTATGATGGAAAATTTAGCACATTGTTTTATATCATTCCCATCCTCCTTCTTCTAGTATCTATTATAATGTATCTGTATAATCTGAGATTTTCAATTCACAGATCTATTATTCATCTTTTTCCTGCACCTTGTCAATCAAGAGTTATTTTCCATATGTACAATATAGTGATTCAACAATCCCATACACCACCTGGTGCTGTGTGTTAACTAACTGGAATTTAAATAAAAACTTTAAAGAAATAATATAATAATATGGGCAAGCAAAACAAAGTTATTTTTAAATTTTGTGTTCACTATTACTATCATATTTGATTAAATTGCACCTATTTTGATCAATGGCAGTTTTTTTGACTGTCATTTTCCTCCTCTGAAATTCTTTGACACATTCTTATGAATAGCAGGAGGGTGTCTTTGATTTTATTTTTAGGAAAGGTACTTACATTTGCTGCCAGTGGAATGACCTCATGAGTTTAAATGCAAATCAGACAAACGCCATGTGAAGTATACAAAATTCAACCGGATATAATTATCAACATTTCCATCGGTGATACGAATTTGAGAATATATATTTAAAAAACAAGCTCATCCAACTGACAAGTCTTTAACCTTGGGTAGAAATTCTAATCCTAGGTCTTTAAAATTCCATCAAATGCATAAGTCTGAGTCAGCAAAGATCAATGTCATGTCCTTTTAAGATGGAAGGAAAAAGCAAAAGCAAAATTAAATCAAGTGACCAACTTGGGTGAGAGTCACAGAGCCTGTGAATAGACATGAATTAGTAAATGTGTGTGACTTGAATTTAGGGCAATAGGCTACTCAGCCACATCCTGGAGTTACAAAAACAGGAGGAGGAAATTAAAGTAGAACTCAGTGAGCCCCAGCAGGGTAGCCACGGATAATCTGCAGAGTCTCTGGGTGAAGCCTCTGCTCACGGATCATTCTGGGTCGTGGGAATGATAACTGTATTCCTTAAATGGGAATAGATTTCTTAAACTCCAAAAATAAATCCAAAAAATTAGAGAGTAAAAAACCATAATATTGATAGTTTTCTGTAAATAATACATTTGTATGCACTTTATATGTATGCATTTGAAACACATTAAGAGAATTAAAACTTTAAATTTTTGTGAGTTTCAATATTCATAAATTAAAAAGACTTGGTAACTATTCAGAAAGATGGTTTTTATTAATCTAGTCTCTTGGGAGACACTTAAGGAAAGTGAATATGTTAAATTTATAAAAGCTGTTTAAAATATTTGAGCCATTGAAGCTTGTAAAAGAAACGAAATATTTGTCAAAGATCCTGTAAAAGTGATTACTATATCAGCTGGATTTAAAATATATCTAGCTCACAGCTAAACTTAAAGCTGGAGAGCTAGTTTTTAGTTTTTCTTTTATAATTGTAACTTCAAAAAATTGAATACTATTTTTTTTAAAAAAACCTCTTGAATAGTATTTTCTGTATGTACAAGCATCCCCCGAGGGCACCAAAAAACCTCCCATAAATATATCCTTCCTTTCATACTGCTTTCTTAAGCATTTTTTTAAATCATTAAGCAGAGATTTATTGAGTGCCTATTATAATCCAGGTAATGGTCAAGACCCTGGGGATATAGTGAGGAATGAGGGAGGGTTACTAGCAATATGTTTACACAGACACATATTTTTGTGTTTTTCTGTATTTTGTGAGTGAGGTGTTTAAGCACAGTTAAGTTAGAATGCTTCCTTCCCCACCAACTTCCTGCTTGTTACACATCCCTGTCATCAGGTGGTATTAAAGTGATTGGATCTGGCTAAGAGAAAGATGAATTTAAGACACAGTGTTTTTGGTTTTAGTGGGATATAGGTATGTGATTCATAATCATTGGTGTGTTCAGTTAACATTTTGCTTACTGTTCTGGTGTAGGAATTACTTCCTGAGAGATTCTCGGGGACTACTGGGTTGGCTCTCCCTCATAAAGGAACAAAGATGCAAGGACAGAAGTGGGATCAAAGTGGACACATGTTTCTGACCTCACAAGGATGTGGGCCATGGATGGGAAACAAGGCTTGGACTGTTCAGAGTCAGATGACCACCTATGAAAAATTCTGACACCAAAGGTTTCTATCATTGAGAATCCACTTGATAATATAGCATAAGTAACAACAAACACACTATACACTTTCATTCTTCTTGATGGGAATTCTGAGAAACAGCACTTCAGAATCCCTGAATTCATAGTGTATAAGACACAAAAATCGAATAGAAGCATATTAAATCACATCTCAGCTTATCTGACACATCTTGCCTTGATGAAGTCTTATAGATCTAGACAAAACAGCATACAAAATGACTCTCAGAACAGAAATAGCCAACCATTGTAGAAAAAAGACTGAATTATCTTTCCATTTTCCCTCTAGAAATAAAATTATGAAATCATTATTACATGATAGAATGATCAGAAGTTAGATCCATAAAAAATGTAGGGAAAAAGGAACTACAGAGGCATGACTCAGTTAACAAGAAAATAAATTCTATGCTCTTTTGCTGCACTTTGGACATATATGGCTTTTTTTTTAAATCAGCTTTTAAGTCATTTGTGATTTATGAATTTTAATCATTTTTTATTTCATATTTATTTTCTCATTCTAAGTAAATATTTGCTCTTTATCTAATTCTGTGTTCAAAAACTTATATACATTTTCTTTTTAAGGAGCGCTCTAGTAATTGTAAAAGCTTCAAGTCTCAAAAACCAGGGTCTGTCATTAACAGTGGATGTCTGGGAAAATGGAGTTTACAGTGCAATGGGAAGTGTCCACTGCCCTCAAGCAGTAAGAGTGATGGCTTGGGCCTAGATTCTTGTTTTGTTTTTTTTTTTTATCTTTTCTTTTCCCCCTCCTATATCTGTAGACTTCATTTCATTGGATTCTGGGTTTTAATACTGCAAAAGACTGGCAATGGGAAATAAAAGGCAACAGGGCAGTGAGAGGTGGATTCATACATCACGGCATAAAAAATTGGGCTTCAGTGGAAGGCTCCACAGGTCTACAGCACCCTCTCTGAGTTAGCATATTCCAGCTCTTCTGACTCTGCAGCTGTAGATCACTGAGACGTGTGTGAAGTGTGTCTTCATGTGGGAGAGGTTCAAACTGTCTTCACTCCTACCCTTTGGGAAACACAGTGTTCGTCTTTGGCTACAGCTCATCTCAACATCTCTTTACTCTAGATAAATCTCTGCTGTTTGGACTTTCCCTTTGAACCAATCATAACATCAGTCTGGGTCCTTCGTATGCGTAAAATAAAATCTTGAACATGTGTTCATTTGGATGTCTGTAGGTAAGTCGTGATTTTACCTTTTCCCAAAAATTACCTTTCAATAATGGGCAGTGCTTCCTAATCCTCTTTCCCAGAAGGGAAGGTTGGAGCTGACATGACTTTTGTTTCCTTAGAGATAATTTGGTTTTTCCTTCTAGATACTCAAGGTTTTGTTGTTTTTTTTTTTCCATCATAGATGAATATTGTTAGTTCACTGTGACACGGTGAATTTAAAAATAGTTGACAGCCTCTAATTTAAGACAAAATAAAAAATCATTCTGATTCCCTTAACTGTGAACTCTCTGGTTTAGTGGAATTTGTGGATGTTATTAAATACTGTTGAAACGGCAACAAACTACTGATTTTTCACATTAAAAGCATTCAACCATCTTAGAATTAGACAAAACCTAGAGGATATTGTACAAGCCTACACTCCTGTGCAGAGTTTTCATTTCATGTCCACTGGGCCTGTTTTGATCCAGCCTAATGGTATTATTATTATTTCAAGGATAAATTTTAAAAATCTGATATGCTATTTTGAGCCAAGATTTGTTCTCCAGACAGATGATTTGAGATGGTTATTATATTGTCAACAAAGCTTGTAGGGCTTGTAATGATGCAGGTTGTGCAGGTCTTAGGCTTAAAGCATCACGGAGTTAGCAAGCTCAGACTGGAAGTTTAAATAAAGAGAAATGCTTGTTTTTAGAAAATAAGTACTCTGCTTAAAACCTGACATTTTTACCTTCTACATTTTCTTTCTCAAGACACGTTCTTTCTCATTTATCACTCAAAATGCCCCTTCATAAAAAAAAAAAAGGAGCCGGTTATTTGATTTCTGTGAATCACATGATGAGTTGAAACAGATCAAAACCAATCAGTTTGGGGCGCCTGGGTGGCTTAGTCAGTTAAGCGTCTGCCTTTGGCTCAGGTCATGATTCCAGGGTCCTGGGATCAAGCCCCACATCGGGCTCCCTGCTCAGCGGGAGGCCTGCTTCTCCCTCTCTCACTCCCCCTGCTTGTGTTCCCTCTCTTGCTAGCTCTCTCTCTGTCAAATAAGTAAATAAAATCTTAAAAAAAACCAAACAAACAACAATTTGGCAGCGAGGAACGGTAGTTCTAAGCCATCTTGATGTTCTCCTAGATTGTAGAACCTCTGCTTGTTACCAGAGTACCAGAGTTTTAATGTAGATATATAACAACACTATATAGAAAAAATTTCTTCCAGATAAAGTCCACGGTATAATGTTAAATGAAAAAAGAGAGAGACAGACAAAAGTATGTATACCTTAACATTATAATAAGCTAAAATTAAAATAAATACATTATATTAAATTCATTGAATAATTTTTAAAAAGACTGAAGGACATTCATAAAACACAAAAAATTTATCTCTGGCTAAGGAGATTAAAGGTGATTTTAATTTCCATATTATACTTCCTGCTGCTTTAGGTTTTATATAACAAGCTGAGATTGTTTTTTTAAATAGATTTTATTTATTTATTTGAGAGAGAGAGAGCATCAGTGAGAGGGAGTGGCAGAGGGAGAGGGAGAAGCAGACTCCCCACTGAGCAGGGAGCCGGATGCAGGGCTCCATCCCAGGACCCTGAGATCATGACCTGAGCCGAAGGCAGATGCTTAACCGACTGAGCCAACCAGGTGCCCCCAAGATGAGATTAATTTAAATGAAGAAAAATTAGCATTAAGAAAATAAAAGAAAATTACTACTTTTTGATGACCGAGTTTAAATATTTATGATATGGTCCCTGAACACGCCTCACACTCTACTCTCCAGCCACAGAGGACATCATACAGGACCTAAACTGCTTGGCCTTTGCACAATCACATTCCCTGCTTGTGTTGTTTCTGCTTCAAGAAAACCTTCCCTGATTTCCTTCAATGGCATCAGTTGTATCCACAGCATTTGGGAAATAACCTCTTCGATGGAACTTATCATATTATTCTATTTCTTGACATGCTTTCTCTACTTCCCTGTGGGCTCCCAAGGGCAGGGACCACATCTTAATACATCTTTGCATCTCCCTTGTCCATGCCTGACATCCAGGGCCTCTATATTTATGTTGAACAAATGAGTGAATGAGCAACAAAACCCCAAACAAGATTATGGGAGCTTTTTGTTTCCCACTCTCATGCCAACTTTACTTCTCAAGAGGTCTGAGCATCCTTTCTGTATCTCCATAAAATTACTGTCTGAATTGACATTCATTTCTACAAGTTCAGTGAAAAAGCCAAATATGAATGGTCCAGGCTGATGAAAACTTCCTTTCTTCCAGAACAAATAGAAGAAACAATCTTTTGCATCTCGGGGGAGAAACTGGTTTTCTCTTAAGAAGTGTCCAGTCCATACATAAAGGAAGCAATTTCTGAAACTTGCTGCAGAATCACATCTAGGTCAGAAATTATCATCCTTTTGTGTATACCTCACTTATTTTGAAGTTACTTATTGTTCTGGCAAGAATACACCTTGGGGAGCTCAGCTCCTGTAAAAAGGAAGTTGGTTGGGTGTGTAATAAAAGAATTCTAGACTTCATAAAGCCTATCCTATGAATAAGTCCTCATCTTTTCGATTAATCTGTCAGTGATATGTTTAATAATTACAGAGTACTTTTTCCTCAAAGGACTTGAATCACATTATCCACCCTGTAGTACCCCTATGAAGAAAGCAATCTTATCACAAAACCAATGAGAACATGGAATCCTGGTGTTATGGGTTGAACTATGTCCCTTGACAAAAGATATGCTGAAGTTCCAACCCCCAGGACCTCAGAATGGGACCTTATTTAGAAATTAGGTCATTGTCAATGTAATTAGTGAAGATGAGTCAAAGTAAAGTAGAGTGGGCTCTTAAGCCAATATGGCTGGTGGCTTTAGAAGAAGCCAAGAGACTCAATGGCAGAAACACAGGGAATAAACCTATGTGTCGACAGAGGCAGAGATTGCAGTGATGCATCTATAAGCCTGGGAATGCTAATGACTGCTGGTAAACACCAGAAGCCCGAAGAGGCAGGGAGGGATGCTCCCCTAGAGTCTTCAGAAAGAGTGTGGCCCTGCCAACAGCTTGATTTCAGACTTCTGGTCTCCAGAACTATAAGACAATAAATTTCTGTTGTTTGAACCCACACAGTTTGCAGTACTTTATTAGAGCAGCCTTAGGAAACTAATATATAGGGACAGATTCAACCCATTTCCCAGGATTTTGCAAGTTATTCATGAAAACAGAAGGAAGTCCACGTCTTCTGTCCTCTGGATCAGTCTGTGGTCAGGTAGGAGACTATTACAACTCTCTAGTTATAATTCTCCTAGTTCTGCTGTAAATATTGGCCATGAACTGTTGAGTCTTGTGAGTTGTAGAAGGTGGAACAAGAATTTGCAGAGAGACAGACTTGTCTTTCCCTTAATTTTCCATTTAACCTTTTGTAAGCCTGGTCTAAGAGTCAAGAACAAACCCAGTAGGGTTAAAGTAGGCTGTAATTTTGCATTATCTTTCACATACTCATTTATCTGTCCTGATGTACTGTGAAGTCAAGATTTCTGCTTATTAACCTTTTAGCAAAAGCAAGCCTGACTTTTCAGTTAGAAGCCAAAGTATTAGGAGCGATTACCTTAAATGGCACTGCATTTCACATCAAGGAATTTGGCCTTGTGGCTGTTCTTTTTTAAGTGGCCATTTGTTACCTAATAGAGGGAATGGAGATGAGAGTGAATGATGAGCTGAAATGAATAAAATGGATAGATTCGAATGAGGATTTCGTTGACATGCCCATAAGTGACCAACCTGTAATTCTCATGAAAGCAAATATATGACACAGGAGGCAGAAGAGGTCCACTTGGAGAGCAGAGAATATAGATCCAGACTTTCAGATTTAAAATCCTGGCTCCTCCATTCACCAGCCTTAGGACCCTGGGCAAGTCACATAACCTCTATATGCCCTGTTTCCTCCTACATTAAGTGGGGGATAAGAAGAGTATCTCCTTCACAGGACTGCTGTAAGCATAAAAAGTTCTTAGTATCCAAACTCAAGAGAGAAAAATGCTGATTGTATTTTGACCCTGTCCATACTAGGAGCAAGGAATCACCGGAAGTGGTTTTAAATCCATCTCCAACTATCCACGGCAACTCAGCCTCAGACACTAGGCAGACCTGGAGAGCTAAAGGTGACCAATCCCTCAGCTCTGCTTCTGAAAGCCCACCAATCCTTGAACTCCCCAGGTCCCCAAACCAACCGTTAAAGGCTCAGCTCTCTCGCTTGTTCAGAAACATAGGAAACCAGAACAGTTCTCCCTTCCTAGCAAGTGAAAAATTCAGCTTTTTATTTCAGATATTGAGTACTGGCTGCTTCCTTCAACACCATAAGGATCAAATCCCTGAATATATACATAGATCCCTTTGATAATGCCTGGTGTGTAGTAAGCAGTCACTATGTTCATTATAGTTATTAAAAAACTGTGGTGACCCTGACCTACTAGATGGGGCAGCAGAAAGGAGGGGCAGTAAGTATGGAAATGCAATATTTGAAACCTAGCATTCGGGAATCAGGACAACCTGAGTTCAGACCCTAGCTGCCACTTGGCTGCTATTGAAATGCAGGCAAATTTCCTTCCTTCTGTAAGAGAGGTTGGCAGACTGTACGTGGCTAAATCCGGCCCACTACTTGTTTTGTAAACAAAGTTTTATTGGAACACAGCTACACCTATTTGTTTAGCTGATGACTCTGGCTGCTTCTGGGCCAGGAAGTCAGAGCCTAAGAGTTGAAATAGACCCGAGAGCCCACCAAGCCTAAAATATGTACTATCTGGCCCTTTACAGAGAAAGTCTGCCCTGATCTCTAAAGGTAAAGTACCGCATATGAAAATGATGTCAATTCCAGTACCTTCTTCACGGGGCTCTTACGGATGTCAAATTGAAGAAAATATGGCGACTGTGTAGGAGAGCATTTGGCAGAGTAAGCACTGCATCAAGGACTAGAAACCAGTCAGCTGAATCGGTGGCAAAGGCTACAGTTTTTGTTTTTATGTTTTAAATTGAATTTGAATTATTTTAGGCGGGGGCATGACTCTTGAGTTGGGCCACCTCTCTCACTCTTTCTCCTGTTTTAAAAATGAGCTTGACTTCAAACACTGTTTCCCTGCCCGACTCCTGTGCCCATTTAAACAGAAGCACACCATCCCAGATATTACCCATCACTAATACTGTCTCTCTTCCATGAGATCAGCTATAATCTCATGAGGCCTCCCTGGGTTTAATTATACACCTACATATTTTCTTTAAAAGGGAATAATTTGCACACAGTAGAAGCATACTTCATGTGACTTAAATTAATTAACTACTGGTACCTGTTATGTGTTTGGCACTGTTGGCAGGCACTGGGGGAGAGTTCCTTTAAGCGGGGTCCATAAGAAGAGCCTCCATGAGGTGGAAGTGTTGGAGCTGAGCCCCTCATGGAAAAGGTAGACAAGAGCACACTGGGAATGGAAAGGCCTTAAAGCTTGGTAAGTTTGGCTCCTTGAATGAGACACAGTAAGACAGATGGGGCTGAAGCAGAGAGACAGGGCTCATAATGCAAAATGAGGACAAAGGCCTGTGGGGTTCATGCCCAAGGTAAGGGAACAAGGTTTCATCCGATGCATAAGAAACTGCTCAAGCTTTCCAACATTTAAGAATGTTTGTGATCTGCTTTGCTTTTTCCATAGGCCTCTCTGGGTGCTCTTTGGAGAATGGATGAGTGAATGAGTGAATGAATGAATGGTGGTAGACAGTTTTCCCTGTTCGTTAATAAAAAGTCAACAGGGGAGGGCTTAACGACTCTGCTGACACCAGGAAGCCAAGCCCAGAAAGGAACACCGCCAACCGGGTGAGGAGCTGATCTGCAGTGGCAGCAGGGAGTATAACTGTCCTCCCCAGACATTCTTGAAAATGTCTGTTGTGCAAATATTTAACTAAACTCTTGAGGTTCTAGCTAGAAATGTGCAGATGGACACACAAACATGTGGAAATCTTTCAGGCTCTAGTTTAAAAGAATCTAGATAAGGGATCCCTTGCTGTTCATGTGTTTTGTGAATTCTGGTAGGGCAGGATATACTTTAAAATCCTTCGCCCACAACACCTTGGCATTGCCTCTCAAAATAAATAACTAATATAGCCTGGAGTTCTTTGGCTCGGTCTAGGAGCATAATTGGTCTGCTCCCTTTTGACTGACATGCCTAATTCACTTACTCAATTAATATTATTCTGGCTAATACATGTTTTAAAATATTTACAGCATGTGAAGTACTTACTGTATTAGGTACATATTGCATCTTATCCTCACAAATCCTTATAATCATTAGTATTAATAACAGTAAATGAGTGAACACGGAAGTGCTTACAACAGTACCTGTCCCTTAATTACTGTTAGCTGCTATCATCACCATCATTCTCATTTTTGCTATGAATATGACTCTTGTATTTGCTATTAACTCAATCTATAAATCAGGAAACTGAGGCTCAGAGAAATTCAGTAACTCCCCCAAGCTCAAATGACAGAGTAAGAATTGAAACCCCAGAGTCTGACTTCAGAACCATACTCTGAGCCACACCAGGCTACACCAGCTCTATAATGATAATTATCTGGTTGAAAATATATTATTATTTTGGGGGCCAAAATTTGAACCAGTTGCTTATAGGATCCATCTGTGATGTCTGTTTAAGTTTTCCTACACACACACACACACACACACACACACACAGAGCTGTCCATATAAAAACATATTGATAGTTCTAGGTACACCTAGGATGGCTAATCAATTATAATAATGACTCCTTGTGTGATAAATGTGCCGTGTTTGTCAAGTCTCCCCCCCTAAAAAAAGCAAACCTACAACAACCAAAGAGTTATTTTTTTTAAAACCACATATTACAGACCTAACAGTGTAACCTAATTCTCAATGAAAAATATCCCGTGATTATGATTCCAATTCCTAACAATAAATGACTGTTGCCACTGTTATTTCAATGGGTACAGTGCTTTACGTGTAAGAGCCTGGAGAAATTTCCAGAGATGTGTTCTGATTAATGCACCATTAAAAATTTTTTTTCATTTATGTGTTTGCTGTCTTGCTTAGCTCGGGTGTTTCTTGAACGAGGTCTCAGGGAGGCAACAAGGAAGGATGATTTCAGTGGGAACATAGGCAGAACTTAAAAACCTGCAAGTGACTGTCAATATGGTGAATATTATTAAAAGGAGGAAATTGGACGCGGACTCAACCTGTGAGCAAGCAGGCCGGGCTGTGTCCTGGGCTGTGTCCCCCGCTGAGAAACGTAGCATTCATTTTGCTTGTTTGGGATTTTTGTGGCAGGTTCCAGGCATACAAACAGCTTTCTCTCCACTTCCTTCTGCTTTCGGCCCGTTGACAGCATATGCCGACAAGACCTTCTCCTCGTTCTATTCAGTGACTCAGGAACATGCAGGGCTTGAGTCAGATTATAAAATAATTCCCATTTGTCCTCCTTTGTGCTCTTTATTTAAAGTTCACTGAAGTGGAGTTCTTTGCCAAGTTAATTGGCAGGCTCTGTGTCCGTCTCCAAACCGGGCTGGCATGAATGACAAAATCCCTCTTCATTGTCACCCCTGGGAAACCACCTACAAAGCCACTGCTTGCTTTAGTGATTGTGGGATTCCAGGTCATCCTTCTTGCCCAGCGCCCAGGTCTAAATGCCAGAAAGTAGATGGGGGTGGAAATGTGCCAACCCAAAGGCCAACACTTCCTTTTTTCCTCACAAAACCTCGACTGTATTCAAATACCTGGCAGAGGCCTCTCAGGAGAGAGAGGAGCAGACCACAATCTAGGGGTGGTTACGGGACCCAGGTGTGGCCCTTGAGATATAAATAGAAATCCCCTGGGGGCCCGGGAGGATGCGAGTTTTCACCCCTGACAAGAAGACGCACTGGAAAGGAAATGCTCTACGCCACTGGCCCTTGCTTTGGAAATAACTGGGTGAAGGACACCATGCTCCGAAGAGTCAGGTCCATCTTGTAACGGTAAGTGGAAAGTTCAGAAGACTGCAGGGATGCTAATCTGGAGGCCAGATATTGTGAAGCCCCCAAACCATCACCAACAAATCACCTGTTGCCAGAATTTCATTTTATGTGAGAAAATGAAACCCTCCCCCAAGATCCTGACAAGTGAACATTCGCTTACTTGCTGCCCAAATCATTCAAAACCCTTACACCAGTGCTCTGATTTCTTACACATGTCCCTATATCTTTCCACAACAGTGTAAGGGTTCAACCTGGGACAACTTCCTGTGTCAGTCCTGAGGAGGGATGGCTTTGTTCCCATTGGGATGAGCTGGTAGGGGAAGAGGAGGCCACCATAGGCCGTGAGCGTTCCTATGCATCATCGCTGAAAATAATGACCAGAATGTAAGGTCCCAACAGCCTGCTCTTTACTTAGGTCAGCTTTTAGGGTTCCATCAATAGAGAGCAACTTTGAGGCCTATGGTGACATCTCCCCCCAGATAGCGAGCAGGCTTGCTTAGTTTACTGTAACAGCAATGCATTCCCTGAGCTTAATGTCCCTCACTTGCAATACAAATCCAACCTGGACCCCTCTGCCTGAAAGCCTCCTTTTATCCTCTCCTGCAGGACTTGGAGGGCAAGGAGGACTTGAAGCTTGTGCTGCTTGCTGTGCAGAAAAAAGTCCTTTGTCTCTTACCCAGGAGCCTCGTGTCTTCTGACAGCATATATGAAACTGTTCACTTGCAAGTAGGATAAAATTCTCAGATCCTTCCCTGTTCTCAACAGGCCTGTGGAGCAAAATTTCCCCCTAGATGAGAGTCAGATACTCCCACATCCCAAGACTATGGCCTTCATTCCCATCATCCCTCACATGAAAATCTACAATAACCGCTTCCTTGAAGTCATGATAATACAGCACTTAAGAGCACAGTCTTTGAAATTTGACTGACTCAGTGTAGAGTCTGCTATTTGCAACTTTTTTAAACCTCTCTGAGTTCCAATTTTCTCCTCAGAAAATTAGAATAATAACAGTACCTTTGCACAATGTTTTTGTTAGTTTTAGCATTCTTCAAGTGTGAATGCAATATCTAAGACATGAGCATACAATCCTCACAGCTCCGGGCAGTCCAAACCACCACAGTCTCTTTCCTAGATGATGGTAATAGTCCCCTAGCCAGTTTCTCTGCTTGATACTCTTGTCCTGTTTCAATTCATTTCCCAAATAGCAGCCAGAATCACATTTGAGAAATCAAATCATGTCTTTCTGTCCCTAACCTTTCCAATAGAATAGAATCACATGGGGAGTCCTAATTGTGGCTAATAAGACTCTACATGTTTCAATCTCTGTGTACCTTTCTAATCTAATTCACCAATCTCTCCATTTTTCACTGTGCTCCTTGAACAATTCAAGCTCATCCCAACCTTTGGTCATTTGCACCTGCTATTACTGCTACAAGGAGTGCTTTCTCTATGGATCTTTGCAAAGCTCACCACTGCTCATCATTTAGATCTGCACACAAATGCACTCCTGTGGAAAGACTCTTTCTCTTATCACTCTACCAAGATGTGCCCCTACCAATTAATCGATTCCTTTATTCCTTTGCTTTCATAGAACTACCTGAAATTATTATTTTTTGCTGCCATAGAAATGTTATTTTGCTTTTCAGGACGTGAGTTCTATCTTGTTAATTGCCCTTACTTTGCACCAAGAAGAGTGCCTGGAATCTAATTATACTGTTGAATGAATAAGTGGATGAATGAATGTTAGGCTTATATCATCAGGATATTAAAGATGCAAAAGTCGGGCGCCTGGGTGGCTCAGTTGGTTGAGCGACTGCCTTCGGCTCAGGTCATGATCCTGGAGTCCCTGGATCGAGTCCTGCATCGGGGTCCCTGCTTGGCGAGGAGCCTGCTTCTCCCTCTAACCCTCTCCCCTCTCATGTACTCTCTCTCTCATTCTCTCATTCTCGCTCTCTCAAATAAATAATCTTTAAAAAAAAAAAAAAGATGCAAAAGTCTATAGCCAGTGACTGTCTTGACATAAGACTCAATGACAAAAAAAATAAATAATAATCCTCAGGCCTTTCCCAAACCCATGTTTATTTCTGGAAATTCAGTGGTTTGTGGTCAATGTTATATCTTAACTTTTTTTGCAATGTTCAAACTAAATAAATAAATTTTGAGGAAATTCTTTCATCTTTAAAGGTCACCCTTGTGACTTTTGCAGAGAATTCCCTGGAGATGGATTGTTTTTAGTCACAAATATTCCCTTGATAAATATGCCCACAAGGACTCAGGCTCTTTGTGGGAGCTAAAACATTACAGAAATTGAAAGGCATCATGGTAGGTTTATAAAAGCCCACAAAGTATGTAGAAGAACAAACTTTATGTTGTTGACTTTTAGATATATGACTTTATTTTGAGAATTTGGGCTTTTAGACATTTATGGCTCAAAATAACATTTCCTATGTATAGTAATCCATTTCACAGGAAATGAGTAGTTTGGGGACAATCATCTAAAGTGCATTTTCCTTATCATTTGAAAATAGCATTTTTTTTGTGGGGTGCGGGGAAGAATTTTTAAAAAGTATGATGTCCCACAGAAGCATATTTCAGGCTTGATTCTTACTAAATATTAAGTACAGATAATACATAGCAATGATGTCCTTGGGGAAGTCTGGCTAGGTCCTTTACAACTTCACTGCAATACTCAGGCTTTGCCTGCTGATATATATTAATATAATGAAACTGCACACTGTATTGTAACTGTCTTGCCAGTTTATAAGCAATCTGAAAGATTGCTTCTTGGCAGGTAGTATGTGTTTAACACAAATTTATTAATTTGTTGGTTGTAAGACTAAGGAAAAGATTTTTATTATGAAAAGGAAATATGTTAGTAGAACCTATCACAGTCTAGGACTGACTGGTATGGTGACTCTGATGGTCTCAGTTTCCCTATATTTTTGGTTTTGCTGTTCTTAGCGTGTGGCTTCCTTCTTAAGTTTGCTTCATGATAAGCAGATGGCTGTTGCTGTTCTAGCCATTAAAGTCCAGATTCTGGCCAGGAAACAGAAGAAAGGGCAAATAGGAATATGTGAGTTGAGGTTTTTTTTTTTTTTTTAGTGTGCTTCCCAGGCAGTCCCACCAAGTAACTTCCATTTACATCTCACTGGCCTGAATTGGTCATTTGGTGAGTCCTATAGTCATAGGATGACAGGAAAGGTAGACTTTTCGGTGAGTGCATTGCTTCCAACATCAAAATCACAGCCTCTTTTAGTAAGAAAGGTTGAAGACTTATTGGGTGGGCAACTTCTGCCAGAATAATGTATTATGAGCATCCATTTCCCTTGACTTTGGGGGACAGATAGATAAGGTTACAGGTTCAGAGATGAAAGATACACTTTTTGATATGGACTAGTTTAGGGCTCTCAATCTATATATCCTGATGGATCTATTCTCAAATTCTCTGAAAACTTAAACAACCAAATTCAGGGGTTTTATCTAAAATGATGAAAATGCAAATGCAGCAGGTCAATAAAAACATTATTTTAACTAGTGAGTAATGATGGTTGTTGAACGCTAAGTGTGGAATAATAAAGGTATATGATATAGCAGATGCCACTAGATTATCAGAGATTGTGATATGCCTGATAAGCTTAAGTAGGATTTTTTAAAAACCTATCAAACAATGAAATCATTTAAAAGAGTCCAGTTTGCAAGTTGGCATTATAAATTCCATTACTGATAGGATGCTGTGCTGATGGTTGGGGGGCGATAATGGTGAGGGTGATGATGGTATTGGGGGGGGGTGTGGTGGAGATAGTAGCTAATATAAAATTAGAGCCTCATGTGTGCCTAGCCCTGTTCTAAGCACCTGACACATTCCATCTTGCTGAAGACTCACATCCATCCTATAAAATAGCTAAATATTTTTTACCCCATTTTACAGATGACTGAAGAGAATAACTAACAGTCCAAGTGCATTTGATTAATAAGAATTTGCAGTCTGATCCAGAGTCTAGCTCTTAATTCTCACATTATACTTCCCTGGGGATAAGAAAAAGGAGGTCCAGCAGGACTCAGAAGATCTGAACTCTCATCACAATGCAAGTCTGTTACAATTGGCTTTATATCCATCTTGTCCTGCCTTTACCTAAAGACCCGTCCCCAGTCCCTTGCATGTCCGTGATACTGGAACAATGGGAAGCCTACAGATGAGTCAAGTCCAGGAGGAACCACGTTAGTGTGTCTACACCATCATGAAGGGCAGAAGAATGTAGGGAGAATTTCATCTGGGACTGAAACTGGCGAATAGTAGAACTCTATTATAGTTCTATAATATAGAACCTCTATTTCCTCTTTTATTGTTTACAATAACTGACAAACAGATCTGGTCCCTTTTCTGGTCATTTTAAGGTATTTATAACATCCAAAAATCAACTTTCTATCAATCAGGACACTACTGCAGTAAGTATCAGTGTTGAACAGGGAGGGATATTCAAGCAAGGACTACTTTTTGAGGTAGCTTATTAATCAACCATTTTATATTACAATAACTTTTTTTGAGAGAGAAAGAGCATGGATGCTGTGCTCACGAGCATTGGGGGATGGGTAGGGGCAGAGGGAAAGGGAGAGAGAGAATCTTAAGCAGACTCCACGCCCAACATAGAGCCCCACAGTGCGCTCGATCCCATGACTCTGAGATCATGACCTGAGCCAAAATCAAGAGTGG
>NC_138378.1:7206546-7215770 GCF_054177405.1 Leptonychotes weddellii
TATCTTTGTGCAATGTGCTTGTAAATGTATATATAATATCTTATTAGAAAGACATACAATATCTACCAGTGTGTATATACTACTGGATACCTCAACTCTAAACATTAATTTATTATTAATAATGCTGTATTATATATATTTCAGTTAACTATTTGCACATATCCTTAATTATTTGAGGTAATCAATTTCTAGAAGTGGTATTGTTACATTGAATAATTTCTATATAGTAGGAAAAATTATAAATAAGTACCTTTTAATAAGCATTCACCAAGAGGTTACCTTTGCCAGCTTCCCTCCTTGCAGCCACATGGAAAGGTAATGTGGCCACAGAGGAGCTTGACTCCCACTTACATCCACTAGCTGTTCTGCCCCAGCTATGTATTGTCGGTACTGAAACATGGACGCTCCTCTGGCCAGCTATTCTCCCTCAAGCGTTTTTCATCCACATTTTGTACTGTGTTTCTCTACCTCCTTCTACTTCCCTCCCTTCCAAAACCTCCTGCTCCCTGGAAAAATCAGTTATGCGGTTACCAGACTCCCCTCTAGTTCCTCCATGTACGTCCTTGTCATGGGCGCTATCTCGTGGTATCAACTGAACTCTTACACCCTGAGAGCACTGTTTTTCTCTAGGCAAATGAAGAGGTGTTGTACTTTCTTGCATAGGTCTTTCCACAGGGCAAGGGATGGCTTAGCATTCTCCTGGCTTCTGACCACCTCTCTTTAGCTACTGCATTACATCCTGAAGGAAAATACCCTCTGCTCTGGGAGTCATGGCATCTGCTGTCTGCCCAGCTTCTCACCTTCTCTCCCATCCACCGCCTTGCCTCACACATGCAGTCAGGGTAATCTTTTCAAAATATTTAAGTCAGATCATGTCACTGTTTGTCTAAAACCACCTAGTGATTCCCAATACACAGAGAGTAAGATCTGACATCCTTACTATGGACTATAAGGCCCTAAAATATTTTGTCCCATTCTCATTTCCCACCTCTCCCCAAGCACATCCCACCTCAGGGCTTATAGGGCTTGTAGATCACACTGCCTGGCACCTGGTTCCTCTCTCACCTCCTGCAGGTGTTGGCTCAGGGATCTTCTTGTTACAGAGGCTTTCTCAAGCCAACACATCTAAAGCAGTGATGGGTCTCCTACCCAGATCTGATTCTCTATTTCCTATGCCTTCTTTGTTCTTCCTCATAACCTGTGCCCCTCTCATGAGTGAAATGGCATGCACTGTTCCATTCAATGGTGAATCTCTAGCATCTTTAGTCTCTGGCACATAAGTAGTCGATCAATATTTGTTGAATGAAAGAAATGATTATCCATTTATCTTTGGTCACTCCCCCATGCTTATTTTCACATACTTTTTCTCTCTATAGTACAATGTAATTATCCCTATTTTCCTGTCCTACAGACTCCCTGAACGCTGGGCTTCATCCTACCTTTCTCTGTCTCTGTCTCATCTACATTTAGGAAGGACCTGACACATGACAAACTCAGGAAAATATCTGTTGAACGGGACCCTCCTCCCTTTCAGACCCCCTTCTTGCCTTTCCTATTGTCCCCATTTCTCAACTGGAAACAGAGGCCCAGAGGAGGTCAGAGAATTCCCCACACTAGTGAACGGCTGAGCCATGATTTTAATTCACGTATTTTTACCCCAAGCCTAGTCCTCTCTCTTTTTTTTAATCTTGTTTTTCCTACTAATGGCCTATCCTCCTCTCGATATATACAGAAGCTTCCAGCATTATGCACATGCTGTGAAAAGTTATGTTTGAGACCTTGGGATCCTTAATTTGTCAAATGTTTGGAAGAAAAATATACTGCTCTAATTATAGAATGCAGATGGCGATTTGAAAACTTACAAACTATGTCATTTAACAAAGTAGAACATGAGAGAATCATGCTTCATAAAGTGACCTTATTTTCTTAAAGGACAATTTTTGAGAAGCTTACTTTGAAAGACATAAACAGGCTGCCTCCTCATTCCTGATTATAAGGATACCTAAAGTAAGCCCATTAAGTATCAGTTACAATAATTTTAACTATCAATTATAAAAGTGGGCCTTTCTAATTATAGGCAACATTTAGCATTTGGGACTGAGTTATATAAGTTGCAGATCTAACTAAAGCCAAATATACCCTAGCTGGATTTTACCCCACATTTCTAAATTTCTAATTATATTGTGATGGCATCAGCCCTACCCTCTGCAAAAGTTTAAAACCTCATGACTCAAAAATAATCTGCAGGAGGGACGCCTGGGTGGCTCAGTCGGTTAAGCGGCTGCCTTCGGCCCAGGTCATGATCCCAGGGTCCTGGGATCGAGTCCCGCATCGGGCTCCTTGCTCAGCAGGGAACCTGCTTCTCCCTCTCTCTCCCTCTGCTTGTGCTCTCTCTGTCAAATAAATAAAATCTTTAAAAAAAAAAAAAAAAAAAAAATAATCTGCAGGGAAACTTCCAGAAGCAAGGGAAAAATGTGAATGAGGACATGGCCTAGTATCAAAAGCAAATACCATGAGGAACAAGCCCTTAAAAACAGAGGTAGCTATGACTAGCCAATGCAATTCTTTATTCTTAAGTGAATTTTCTTGAAGTGACACATTCTCCATTCTGCCATTTCCTGCGTGCAATGCGCACTAACCATAAACCAGAAGAGCGCAACATAATATGACAATTCCCATTGCACTCCCAGAGCATGGCATGAAGGAAGAGAGCAATTAATTAATTCTACAAATATTTATGGAGCAGCGAATAAGACCAAAGATCACACTTTTACAGAGTCTATATTCATGTTGTAATTAAGACTGATTATAAAACCTACCCAAGAAGTTTTTTTTTTTAAGATTTTATTTATTTATTTGACAGAGAGAGACACAGCGAGAGAGGGAACACAAGCAGGGGGAGTGGGAGAGGGAGAAGCAGGCTTCCCGCTGAGCAGGGAGCCCGATGCGGGGCTCGATCCCAGGACCTTGGGATGATGACCTGAGCCGAAGGCAGACGCTTAACCGACTGAGCCACCCAGGTGCCCCTACTCAAGAGGTTTTTAAAAATAAGCTTGTCAACTATCTGAGATAGTAAAAAGGACTCCTGCCTAAAGTATAAACTCATTAATGTTTCCCCAAATGTTAGGTATGACATGAATTCAGGTGTTAAATTTTAAGTGACAATGCCTTTATTCGAATATGTATCGGAAAAACACTGTTTCTCAAATTAAACCAGTGACATAATTTATATGTGTAAAAATATATATGTAATATATAAACATATGTTTATAATTATATATTATTATATAATATGCTATATAAAATATATAATATATAAAAATTATATACTATAAATATAAATATATGTATAGAGACATATGAACAGACATTATATATAATACATATTTGTATATATATATTCCATATCTTTATATACATATTTATAGAAAAAGAAATTTTTCCCTTTAAAGAAAAATACTATATAAATAAGAAGAGAAATGGTACGGTAGACTATATGGCAAAAGTTGTGAAGGTGACATGTGATCAAAGTTTCACAAACACTAATCTCCTCAGAAAGTGATTTTTTTTAGAGAGGGGTAGGGGCAGAGGGAAAAGGAGAGAGGAAATCTCAAGCAGACTCCCTGCTGAGCACAGAGCCTGACTCAGGGCTCAATCCTATGACCCGACCCTGAGATCATGACCCGAGTTAAAATTGAGTCAGACACTTAACCAACTGAGCCACCTAGGTGCCCCAAAAAGTGATTTTTAACCCACATAATTCCAATTGTAGATGTGAAAATGCTTGCTATTAAGAATTGCTTAACTCTAGAATGTTTTATCAAACACATGAATTAATAGATATACATACGCATATATAATAATAACTGTGCAATAACAATACCGTTGATTGTGGCTTTATTACACTGCAGGCACTGCTCTAAGCATTTTACACATTTCATATCCTTTCATACATACAACCCAGTTATGAGATAGATAAATGTACTGTTTCATCTTACAGTCTACGGAACTGTGGCATAGTAAGCAAATGTAATTAGAGATGTTAGAATTAGAAAAAAAAGAAGTACAGCATTCCTATTTTCATATGACGTATTTATACATCTGGGAAACTTAAACCAATCAGTGGAAAATTATACAAACAATAAGATAATCTAATAAAGTAGGAGGTATAAAATCAACATGTTAAAACCAATAGTCTTTACACATATCTAAGAAAATGAGGTGTAGAAGATATAGTGGAATGGGAGGGAAATAAAAATGAACAAATGAATAAAATACTTAGGTGTACACTTAACAAGAATGGTTCAAGAATTATGAAGAAAACTATAAATTACTCCTGAGGGACCCCCAAATTAACATGGACAAAAGGAAAGACACGGTGTCATATGAAGATATGGCATCATAAAAATGTCAATTCTCTGCAACTTAACTTATAAATTTGACATTATTCCAGTAAAAATACAGAAGGATTTCATTTTTTTATGAAGTTTATTTGGCAGAACAAGAAGGCAAAGAAATCAAGAAAATCCTAAAAAAGTATGAATAAAGGTGGAGAATAGCTAGCCCTACCAGATATTAACACATACATAAAGCCTCAAAAATTAAAATGATGTGATACCGGCACATGGATGGACGTGGAGAACAATGGATCAGAAAAGAAGCCTAGAGAGAGACACAGTTGTATATGCAAATTTAGTATGCCATAAATTCAGAATTGCAGCACAATTGAGCAGAAATGGACATTTTAGTAAGGGATGTTTGAATAACTGGACTGCTCTATGGAAAAAGATAAAACTGATTATAATTCTCATACTGTACACAATAATTTCCAAATAATTAAAGACTTAGATATAAAGAAAAAAATGAAATAATTCAAATATTTCTAAAAATTGATGAATCTCTCTGTAACTTGAGTTTGCTGAAAGCTTTCCTAATTTTAATTCAAAATCCAGATGCAATAAAGGAAAGGGCTGATGAATTTGACTACTTAAAAATAAACTTTTGCACCATAAGCAGAGTAAAAATGTAAATGACAAAACAGGGAAAAGGCATTTGCAACAGATATGAAAGGATTAATATCCCGAAGACATAAAGAGCTTCTAAAAAAAAAAAAAAAGAAAAAAGTTCAACACTTCCGTTAGAAAAATAAGCAATGAATATGAACAGATGGCTCAGAGGAGAAAATGCAAATAGATCTTCAACGAAGAGTAGGTGCTCAACCTTGGCTCACAAGAAGAAAGTGGGTAAAATCCCAGACATCATAGGAAAGAAAGCATTCATAGTGGACCCGTGACTCCCTCCTGCTCTTCTTGGGGTTAACTTCAAACAGTCTCCCTTTTCAACATCCCAGCATTTTTACCAGGATCCATTTGGTTTGTCTAGATTGCTTGTCATGAACAAACCCCTGGAATTTATTAATGTATGGAGCAGGGTTAGTTGGAAAATGGAAGTCAAGTCTCATAGAAGGGAAGTTGGCTTCTGCATGACCAACAGAGTTTAAAAAGCCCCAAAGTTGGCTTCCTCAGCTGATTTGTGCTGCACACATTCTCACTGAAACGTGTTCCAATGTGGATGTGTGAGAGAGTTTCATAAGACATATCTGATGGTACGGGGTCCCTCAGAGAATCATGCTGTGTCTTTGCCTCTGCTTGCCTCATTTTTCGAATTATTAGTAGAGTCTGGTGGTAGGCGCGATCTATGATTTGCCTGAGTCAGCTCTGACAATTTGATATTTTGCAGTGAAGTAGTCACTATTTTTCACCTATGAGGCTGACAAAAATAATCTGTGGTGTAGCTTGTGGGGAAAGAAACATGTTTTTACATTGCTGGTAGGAAAACAAAATGATATGTGGAATTTAGCAATGTACAGAACCATCACAGAAGCATCTACTCTTCGATCTAGCTCTCCCTCTTCCAGGAGAAGGTATATCAATCGTAAAGATATACCAGCAAAAGTCAAAACAAAATAGGACAAAAAAAGGCAAAAAAAAACCCCAAACAACCCCCCCAAAACCTTCTATGCATAAGGCCATTAATTGCAGCCCTGTTTGAAATAAACAGAAGATCAGAAACAATGCAAGTGCCCATCTGTAGAGAAGTGATTCACAAGCAATAGAACATCCACACAATGGAGTACTATGCAACTGTTAAAAATAAGGAATACCTTAATATTAATATTAAAATTAATATTAATTAATTAATATTAATAATACCTTAATATTAATATTAATAATAACCTTAAAATTAATATTAAAAATAAGGAATACCTTAATATTAATAATACTAATACTAATATTAATAATACTAATACTAATATTAATAATACTAATATTAATAATACTAATACTAATATTAATAATACTAATACTAATAATACTAACTGTTTGAAGTTAACCCCAAGAAGAGCAGGAGGGAGTCATGGGTCCACTATGAATGCTTTCTTTCCTATGATGTCTGGGATTTTACCCACTTTCTTCTTGTGAACCAAGGTTGAGCACCTACTCTTCGTTGAAGATCTATTTGCATTTTCTCCTCTGAGCCATCTGTTCATATTCATTGCTTATTTTTCTAACGGAAGTGTTGAACTTTTTTCTTTTTTTACTAATATTAATAAATTGTTGTGGAGTGGTTTCCAGAAAATATTGTTAAGAAAGCAAGGTTTAGAATAGTATATATAATATCTACATTTTATCTAAGAAGTGAGCAGTATACAAATGTATACATACATCTGCTTATATTATAAATAAAAAATGGAAGAATAAACCAGAAATGTTAAAATGCTATCCATAGGCCAAAGGAGAAAAAAGGTTGAAGAGCAGGGATAGAAGCTAATGTTCTCTGGATTTCTGGACTTACTGATTTAACCTTTACATAGTTATAAAACAAAGATAAAACAAATTGTTTAAAAAAAAAAAAAGAAAGAAACTCCTAAAATGAAAGCAAAATAAAACCAAGCAATCTAATGGGTATTGATTGGTGGTTTACCCACAGATGGGAATTCTTTTTTTTTTTTTTTTTTAAGATTTAGTTGAGAGAGAGAGAGAGAGCATGCATGAGCAGAAGGGGCATAGGGAAAAGGTGAGTGAGAATCCCAAGCACACTCTGCACTGAATGTGGAGCTCAACACAGGGCTCGATCTCACAACCCTGAGATCATGACCTGAGCTGAAACCAAGAGTCGGATGCTTAACCAATTGTGCCACCCAGGAGCCCCAGACAGAAATTATATGAAGTGACCTTACAGCACAGTAATCTGACTGCATATCCTTAGTAGGATATATTAAAAGGACAAAGCTATTTTACTAATAAGAGTGGCATTATGTTTCTCACTCACACAGACACACACACATAAATATATGTATGATTAATCATATATATGCAAATGATAATAGCAGTATTATTATTCTGACACATACACATTTATAAATATGTTTAAAAAGCAAATAGGTAAAAAAAAAAAAAGCAAATAGGTAATTATGTTAATATTATTACTAACCAAGATTTTTTAGCACCAAAGTAAAGAGATTCAAATAAAAAAATCAAAGAAATGAAGTAAAAATCTTGTAACCATAGATTTAAATTGGTAATAGCAGGAGAAACTCATAGGTTTTTTTGTTTTAAGATTTTATTTATTTGTCAGAGAGAGACAGAGGGAGGGAGAGAGCACAAGCAGGGGGAGCAGCAGGCAGAGGGAGAAGCAGGCTCCCTGCTGAGCTGGAAGCCCGATGCGGGACTCAATCCCAGGACCCTGAGATCATGACCTGAGCTGAAGGCAGACGCTTAACCAACTGAGCCACCCAGACATCCCGAGAAACTCAGAGTTTACCTGTCCTTGAAAAATAACCATATATCTTATCTCTGAACACTGAAAAGAGACTTCTTATGACAAAGTAACTCAGCACCTAGACTATGCTTCTCACATGCCGTGTTCTTCTCACAAGAACCACGGCTCTTGGGAGAAATGGCATCTTCCAGGTCTGAGGAAGCCAAAGGACAGCAGGAGTTCTAGGAGCATCTCACAGAAAGCTGTGAGAGACTCCTGAAATTGTGTCAAGAGGTCTCAGGAACACAGTGAAGAAGCACCCTTGATCAAAGATAAAAAGAGTTAAGTCTCAAGAAAAGGGAAAAGAAAGAAAGAAAAAAGACTGTGTGGAAAAACAAATGTGTTACAAATACATTCAGAACACTACCAAAAATTAATACCAAACCCAGCCAAACCAAATAAATCCTTCCTGGAGCCCTTGTGGAACTCTAGTAAATATGGGGGAAAACCAAGCATTGTTCCTGCCAGATCTGCATGAACCGCACCACAGGGTGACAGTTTGTTAGATCAGGGGAAGGATCCAGCACAGAGGGTTCCAGGTAATACATGCGGAGGGACTGGTAAGAAAAGGCAATTTACCACTTACAGTGCCTATTGAAATAATCAAAGATGGCTGAAGCCATTAGGTGGAAGGCCGGTATGGAACTCTCTAATGGATGGGTTGAGCTAACATGGCTTAACCCTACTGGTCAGTCATGACATCACACAAACAGCATGACATCTTATACCTCTTGACTGGATGCAAAAAGAAGTACACAGCACCACCTCCATCTATGACGTATTCCTGGGGTGGCAGGGAGGGAACTTGACCCAACTTATGAAACTATCAAATGACAGAGTGACTTCTTACATGATTCCACAGGGTGCGACCAACAAAATCTACATGGCAGCTTTATGGAACAACCTGGTTTCTCCAACAAGTGGCAAGAGAAGGAAGAAAGGAGAAGGTGAACTTGTATCAATCAAGATCAATGTGTGGACATTTGTTTGGATCCTGATTTGAAAGAAGGAGAAATTAGCTAAAAAGAAAATGTGTATGATATAATCAGGAAAATTTGAACACTGATGGAGAGTTTATAAAATTAAAGAGTTATGGTTATTTTGTGTGTGTGATGATGGTGTTATGGTTATATTAAAATTTAGAGGCACTTACGGAATGCTGGTAGATGAAAAGAATATGATGATATCCAGGATTGGTCTCAAAATAATCCAGCAGTTGAAGAGTAAGGGGGAAAAGAAAGACATTTAGATGAAAAATATGTTTGGCCATGGATTGAAAATTGCTGACTCTGATGGATAGGTAGCTGGGGGTCCATTACACGATGCTCTATATTTTTGTGTGTGTTTGAAATGTTCCATTAGTATACACACAAACACACACAGAAACAGGCACAAAGTGTTAA
>NC_138378.1:7215870-7230287 GCF_054177405.1 Leptonychotes weddellii
AAAAAAATTAAAAAATAAATATGGGGTGCCTGGGTGGCTCAGTCGTTAAGCATCTGCCTTCAGCTCAGGTCATGATCCCAGGGTCCTGGGATCGAGCCTTGCATCGGGCTCCCTGCTCCGCGGGAGCCTGCTTCTCCCTCTCCCATTTCCCCAGCTTGTGTTCCTTCTCTGTCTCTCTCTCTGTCAAATAAATAAATAAAATCTTAAAAAAAAAAAAAAATAAATAAATAAATATTATTCTCTTAAAAAAAGAATAAATGAGTGAGTAAAGTCAATATGCAAAGCAGTATTATGAAATTAGGACCTTTGTTATGAAATTAGGACCTTTATTTAGATGTGATAGCCATATTTTGGTTGGATATTCATGTAATCTATCTTGAAAACACAAACTTCATTATTCAATTTTTTCTAACTTTGGCATTCAATAATATAATACTGATCCTACTATTTATTCAGCTTTTTAACATACTTGAATTTAATAATTTATTTAGGAAAGTGTTTTGCTAAATAAAGTACAGAGCCCTGATGAAGAAAAGCTACAGTGCTCCAAAGCTATTATCTTTCTTCATGCAGTCATTTATTCTTTTTTTTTAATTTTATTATGTTCTGTTAATCACCATATCACCATACATTACATCATTAGTTTTTTTATTATTACGTGCAGTGCTCCATGCAGAACGCGCCCTCTTGAATACCCATCACCAGGCTAACCCATCCCCCCAACCCCCTCCCCGCTAGAACCCTCAGTTTGTTTCTCAGAGTCCGTCGTCTCTCATGGTTCGTCTCTCCCTCCGATTTCCCCTGCAGTCATTTATTCTATAAACTCTGCTGAGTACCTACTGTATACCAGGTATTCTGCTATGTTTGTATTTAAAACCAGAGCTGCAGTTAAGAAAAGTGCAATATGTAAGTTAATCCATTTCTTTGAGATTCTAATTCCCCTAAACTTAATATGAAATACTACTTATTCTGTACCCAAATTCCAACTTCATCATCAAAGGTCCACACCAAGACTCACCTCCTACAGGGAGCTTGCCTGGACTGTCTCAAACTAAGTTCTTCAAACTTAGTGCAGGATGCCTTATATATGTTAGCTTCCTGATTCCTCACCATGTGGATTCCTTGTCACTCCACCTAGGTCCATGAAGACAGGCTGTCTTTCATGTTTCCACTTCCTACAGTACATAGGATAACACCTTGCATATGATGGAACCTCTGAGAATAGTGATATATTCTTCAACTACTGATAAAATTAAAGGCACTAACATGAACCTTGCCAAGGATTTACTTCTGGACTTTCAGTTCTATTCCAATGACCTACATGACTATCCTTACAGCAGCATTAAGCTATCTTAACTGTTACAGCTTTGTAATAAGTTTTAAAATCAGGAAGTGTGAGTCTTCCAATTTGTTGTTTGTTTGGTTTTTTTTTAAGATTATTTTGGTCATTCTACATCCCTTGAATTTCCATATGAATTTTTGGATCAGCTTTTCAATGTCTACAAAGGACCCCAAAGGAACTGCAGAACATAGAATACAGAGACTATAGATTTTAAAATCTACTCTGCTTTGAAGGAGAAGCATCTCTCTTTGAAATGTCCTCATTGACAATAGGCATATATCTGGATCCCTATTTAATTAGAAGATGAGCCATGGTATTAAATTTTAGGGTCACCTTCTTCTTTGATACTCAATTGGTCTTTTCATCTTTCTCAAACCTCTCCTACTTTTGTATTCATCTTCCAAGAGAGAGAATTAAAATTCCAGCTTTGTGATATGGACACAAATCTTCTGGCTTTAGAATAAACCCTTCCGTTTCCGAGGCTCACAAGTATAATATTGAGTCAATATGGGGGAGGGGGAGGCATGACTTCTAGCTACAGTTTTCCTCCTGGAACTTGAATGATCTCAGTCTTTAGTTCAGACGTGACTAATGTAAAATGGTTCCTATGGCATTTAGCGAGAATTTAAAGTCTGAATGCACTCCCATTACTTTACAAGCTGTACAGCTTCACACCTCCTGACAGAGCCCATTACCCTAACATTAAAATTTAAGACAGGCATTTCTCCTCTTTCCAATTTGTTGTTTAAAACTGTAAGCACTCTTACAGTCAAGCTCTCTTTAAACAATCCTTTCTAGTCTCATAATACTGATGAGAACCCTGCTTTATGTGAACCTTTATGTGAACCCTGGAATTTCTTTTTTTTCCTTTAGAATACTGAGGTCAGTCACTGGTACCTTTCAATTTTGTCATCAAGAATAAAATGGAAGGGCCATGTAATAATTTTCAGTGTAAGGTGCACACTGAGTTGAGTTTTAGGAAACTCTTCTGAAGGAAGGCATTGAATAGGAGAAGGGAAGGGAAGGTAAAGTGGTTTAATAATGCTCTTTCCCAAGGCTTGATACAGTGTGCATAGTGTGATGAGACTCCACAAAAGAAAACACTGGAAATGTGAACAACTTTTGATGTCAATGGTCTTCTCAACTCCATCCCCAAGAGACAAACATTTTTGATTGTTGGTTGGTTGATTTTTACTGCCCATCACCTATTCTCTGCTCTTTAGTAATAGCCCATTTTTTTGTTCTGTGGAAAGAAATCCTCCTTAATTTAGTCAATACAGTTTATATAAGATTGAATCTACACACTTTGCTCCAGAAGTAATCATGTGAATCAAGAATGTACACAAGCCAAACCAATAAGACACAATCTTAAGATTTTGATGAAACCGTTACTTTAAAAAAAATGTATAGTAGGGCTGCTATCCTAATAGGATGCATATCTAGAGCTACTGGAGGCCATTTTGCTACAATGCCTCAAGAGCCTGACTAAAGCTAAAATAGAAGAAAGCAAAGAGAAGAGATAGCAATAGATCTCTAACGACAAAGTCACTTCACCCATGCCTGAAGATTACTCTGAACTTTTCTGTTACATTAGCCAACAAATTATTATTGAGGGTAGTTTGAGTCATATTTTGTCTTTTGGAACTTCCAGCATAGTCAAAATGTATAGGACAGTTGTCTGATTATCACTGGCCCAGCTTTGGGATTCCAGGAATAGGCCAGGTAATTCTCACGTTAAGGGCTCTAAGCAAGGATCTTCACGGTGTTCATCCAGAGCCAAGGGATTTTTCAAGAAGATCCACCAACAATCTAGTCTTTTTAGAAAGATGTACTCTTATAAAGAGATCTAACAGGACACTGTCTATTTTCCTTATGTGTTGCATTCTTAGTGGACATTCAACAGGAAATAATAACTCTAGAAGTAGTTTTCAATGACTCTAATCCATATCCAATTCTTCAATGCTATTTATTTTCTTTGCTTTATTTTTTATTTTTATTTTTTACTGAATTTCTGCTGCAGGTTCAAGTCAACTTTACCAGAACACAAGATTGGAATATTGATTTAGCACACAGACAGGAGAGCCAGCTCTTTGCTAGCATGGCCAAAGCACCATCTGTGGCAAATGAATTCTGATTGCTTTTCACAAAGTCCTCTGGATCCCAGTTATGGACAAGGTACAGAGTCTCTGAGGGTGAAAATGAATCTAGAGGCTCGTCTCTCCTTAAATCACCCACATTCTCCGGACAATGAGGAAAAGAGAAGGAAAAGTCCACCTCCAGATGACAAATGATCAACACTGCTTGCTTGCTGAGTGAGGCTGACTAATCTATTACCTTTGAAATGATTTCAAGGTGTTACAGAATGAGCTTGGCTATATTTCACTTTTGTTGGGACATAAGGCAATAAATTCTAAGCATGCTTCATTGCCCTGTAATAAGTTACTCACATCATCTTCACTCTAGATGATTACTGATCAAATCATCAGGAGCTCATGATCGAGACTACAAGCACATTTCTGCCAAAGCAGTTTTTGTAGCAGGAAGAGTCAAGGAAATACACAGTTGGAAGTTCCCAAACTCTGATTTCAGTCGAATAACAACACTTGTTGTATTCAGTCTCAGCACCTTATTTGCAACCTGTGTAATTTCCATGTACTTACTTATTTCTAAAGAACCCAAGAACATTCATGTTTTAACCTCATTGATCTCCATAATGATCCGAAGTGGAGAAAGGACAGGACTGACCGCAAACCTGACTCAAATCATCATGTTTTGCAAATTGAAGACCTCACAGCACAAAAAGTTGGATTAGTTTGCCCCAGGGCACTCACACACAAAATATAAATTATCAAGACTCTATTGATTTTCTCCTTCAGCATTGAGTCTCAGACTCTGAAGTAGAAAACGAAGCTAACCCTATTGGTCATGGTGGTAATTACCAAGCAACCCTTCTTCCTTCACATCATTTATCAACTTTTTGCTCAGAGATTTCTCAACAGTGCAGCTCAACACAACACACAGGATTTCTCATTAGCCATGTGCCTCCATCCATGTTATACCTGGAGGTGGAAATATGAATATACGAATATAATGAATATATGTCCTCCAGAACCTGACCATCTGATGGGAGAGACATACAGTTAAACATATCAAAGTTTGGGTACTGTCTCTTATTTATTTAAATAACAAACAAACAAGCAAAAAAGCCAAATGAATAAACAGCTTGCAATTCCCATGTACTCACTGAAGCTATCCTGTGAACAAAATTGGTATGGAATCTACATCGCCATTTTTTTGTGCCCATGTAAATGTATACAAAACTGTGTAGGCTTTTCTGTTTATCTTCTAAATGGAATCCTATGAGGCAATGAACACAGCAACCTGGTTTTTGTTTGGTTGGCTTTGGTTTAGTAAAATCATGGATATCCCTTTAAGCATATATGGAAAAAACTAACTTGTTTAACCACTATCTAGCCTATTTACAGATACACCACATTTTCTTCAACTTTCCCATAATTGGTAGACATCCAAGTTATTTTGCTTTTCCTCCAGTAACTTTTCTCCTCCTTTCTCTTCCCCTCCTCCTCTTCTTCTGATTCTTCTTTTTTACTGTGGCCACCTCCAAAGCAACATGCAAGAAAACACGTAAATTGTACTGTTACTTCTTCCACTGAAGTTTTCTCATTTCTGTAGAAAAGATTCATAAAAGTGGGATTTCCAGGACAAGATGTATACTTGAAATTTTAATGTCAATATACACGGTTATTTCATCTGAAGTACTTTTGTAAAAATAGTTACATTACAGTCTACTTACTTATATTTATGTCTCTTCTTTTATTGAGTGATTTTTATAATAATAGGGGCCTATTGTAACATTCCTGTGATTTTTAAAATTATGCTTATTATGCTGGCAAATGCATCAGCACTTAACTATTATGGCCCAGATGCTGCTCAAAAAGCTTTATTTCTGTCAACTCATCTTAATAACAATCTATGTGCCATTTGTGACCAGTTTACAGAGAGGGAAACTGAGGCAGAGATAGGCTCAGTAATTTCCTGATGGTTGCAGGGTTCCAAAGCGCAAGAGGTAGAATTTTTTGGGGGGGGATCTGGTGATTTTTTTTGTATTATGTTATGTTAATCACCATATATTACATCATTAGTTTTTGATGTAGTGTTCCATGATTCATCGTTTGCGTATAACACCCAGTGCTCCATGCAGAACGTGCCCTCTTTAGTAGCCTGGTGATGGGTATTAAAGAGGTAGAATTTGAAAGCAGCTGAAGCCCACAGGCTACACCAGGTTTCAGTAAGCACAGGAAAGGCTAGGAACTAGATGGTAGACAGCCTTCAGTTCAGCCATTGACCCATCCTGCTTACTAGTCTCAGAGCCTTGAGAAATTACCCATTATTTCTGAACTCAGTCTTTTTATCTTTAAAATGAGTCTAATGTCAACCTCTTGGGAGGGCTGTCATGAGAACTGAATGAGGAAATATTTGTCGAGTGTCTAGCACACAGCTGGCTAAGTCTTTGTTTCTCTTGCCCCCTCTTCCCCTTTCCTTCCCTCTACGAGTTCCTTTCATTCTTTCTCTATCTCTCCAGCTCTCTGTTCAGGCATGCAATATTCCCAAAACATATTATTTCTCTTCTTCTTTCTTTCTTCCCCTTGTTCACATCTCCTGCTCTCAACCTACTGCTTTTTCACTTAGAAGGCATTAATAATTGAAGGTTGAATTTGACAAACTTTGGTTTTGCATTCAAATCACTTGGAAAATGTTTAGAAGTATGTATTTATGTACATACATACATACACAGAGAGGCCCATACCCCAACAATTGAGAACTGATTTAGTTGATTTAATCAGAGCTTTAGAAACTTTAAAACTTCCTTCCCCAGGTGATTCTAATGTGCAGCCAGCATTGAGAACCATTGGTCTAATAGGAAAGTCTGTACTTTTAGCCATATTGATGTATTAACGCGTCTTAAACTTGAGGCACCTCAGAATTACTCACCTGGAGCAATTATTTTCTTAAGTTTTTAATTTTAATTCCTGTATAGTTAACATATAGCGTTGTATTAGTCTCAGATGTACAATACAGTGATTCAACAATTCTATACATTACTCAGTTCTCATCATGGTAAATGTACTCTTTAATCCCCATCATCTATTTCACCCATCCCCCCACCCAACTCTCCTCTGGTAACCATCAGTTTGTTCTCTACAGTTAAGAGTCTCTTTCTTGGTCTCTCTCTCTCTTCTTTTCCTTTGCTCATTTCTTTTGTTTCTTAAATTCCACATATTGGTGAGATCATACAGCATTTGTCTTGCTCTGACTGGTTTATTTCACTTAGCATTGCACTCTCTAGATCCATCCATGTTGTTGCACCTGGCAAGATTTCCTTCTTTTTATGGCTGAATAATATCCCATTGTTTAATATACCACATCTTCTTTATCCATTTATCTATCAATGGACACTTGTGCTGCTTCCATAATGTGGATATTGCAAATAATGCTACTATAAACACAGAGGTGCATGTATCCCTTCGAATTAGTGTTTTTGTATTTTTTTTAGTAAATACCCAGTCGTGGAATTACCGTATCATAAGGTAGTTCCATTTTTAACTTTTTGAGGCACCTCCATACTGTTTTCCACTATGGTTGCACCAGTTTGCATTCCCACCAACAGTGCATGAGGGATCCTTTTTTTCTACATGCTCATCAACACTTGTTGTTTCTTGTGTTTTTGATTTTTAGCTATTCTAACAGGTGTGAGGTGATATGTCAATGTAGTTTTGACTTACATTTCCCTGATGATGAGTGATATTGAGCATCTTTTCATGTGTCTGTTGGACATCTGTATGTATTCTTTGGAGAAATGTCCGTTCCTGTCTTCTGCCCATTTTTAATTGGAATATTTGTGGTTTTTTGGCATTGAGTTGTATAAGTTCTTTATATATTTTGGATAATAACCCTTCATCAGATATGTCATTTGCAAATATCTTCTCCCATTCAGTAGGTTGTCTTTTAGTTTTGTTGATTGCTTCCTTTGCTGTGCAGAAGCTTTTTATTTTGAAGTAGTCCCAACAGTTTATTTTTGCTTTTATTTCCCTTGCCTCAGGAGACATACCTAGAAAGATGTTGCTATGGCCAATATCAAATAAATTACTGCCTGGGCTCTCTGTAGGATTTTTATGGTTTCATGTCTCACATATAGGTCCTTAATCCATTTTGAATTTATTTTTGTGCATGGTGTAAGAAAGTGGTCCAGTTTCATTCTTTTGCATGTAGCTGTCCAGGTTTCCCAGCACCGTTTATTTGAAGAGACTTTTTCCCATTGCATATTCTTGCCTCAAAGATTAACTGACCATTTAATTGTGGGTGTATTTCTCAGCTCTCTAGTCTGTCCCACTGATCTATGTGTCTATTTTTGTGCCAGTACCACACTGTTCTATTATAGCTTTGTAATATAACTTGAAGCCTGAAATTGTGATACATCCAGTTTTGTTTTTCTTTTTCAGGATTGCTTTTGCTCTTCGAGGTCTCTTGTGGTTCCACACAAATTTTAGGATTGTTTGTTCTAGTTCTGTGAAAAATGCTGTTAGTACTTTGATAGGGATTGCATTAAATCTGTAGATTGCTTGGGGGTAATATAGACATTTTAACAATATTTGTTCTTCCAATCCATGAGCATGGAATGTCTTTCCATTTCTTTGTGATGCCTTCAATTTCTTTCATCAATGTTTTATAGTTTTCAGAGTATAGGTCTTTCCACTTCCTTGGTTAAGTTTATTCCCATGTTTTTATTATTTTTGGTGCCATTGGAAATGGGATTGTTTTCTTAATTTCTCTTTCTGCTGCTTCATGATTAGTGTATAGAAATGCTACAGATTTCTGTATATTGATTTTGTATCGTGCAACCTTACTGAATTCATTTACCAGTTCTAGTACGTTTTTGGTAGACTATTTAGGGTTTTCTAGATATGGTATCATGTCATCTGCAAATAGTGGAAGTTTTAATTCTTCCTTACCAATTTGGATGCTATTATTTATTTTGTTGTCTGGTTGCTGTGTCTAGGACTTCTAGTACTATTTTGGATAAAAGTGGCAAGGGTGGACATCCTTGTCTTGTTCCTGGCCTTAGGGGAAAAGCTCTCAGTGTTTCCCCACTGAGTATGATGCTTGCTGTGGGTTTCTCTTACATAACCTTTATTATGTTGAGGGATGTTTCCTCTAAACCTACTTTGTTGAGGGTTTTTATCATGAATGGATATTGTACTTTGTCAAATGCTTTTTCTGCATCAATTGAAATGATCATATGGTTTTTATCCTTTCTCCTATTGATGTGATGTATCATGCTGATTGATTTGCAAATATTGAACCACCCTTGCATCCTGGGAATAAATACCACTTGATCTTGGTGAATGTTCTTTTTAATGTGTTGTTGGATTTGGTTTGCTGGTATTTTTTTTTTTTTGAGGATTTTTGCATCCATGTTCATCAGATATTGGCCTATAGTTCTCTTTTTCGTGTGTGTATTTTCTGATCTGGTTATCAAGGTAATGCAGGCCACATAGAATAAATTTGGACATTTTCCTTTCCCTTCTATTTTTTGGAATAGTTTGAGAATAGGTATTAACTCAACTACACCTGGATTTTTCCACACAACTTTTATTTCCTCAAAGTCTTCCTTAATCCTATGGAACAAGAAGCTGCCACTGAGTAGGGCCCAGTATAGGGGTTTCTTTTCTAATCCCTCCCCCCAGTATTAAAATAGAGATATAAAAAAAAAATATTTGGTAGACTTTGCCTGCAAAGCCATCTAGTCCTGGACTTTTGTCTGTTGGGAGGTTTTTGATCACTGATTCAATTTCATTGCTTGTAATTGATCTATTAAAATTTTCTATTTCTTCCTGCTTCAGTTTTGGGAGGTTATATGTTTCTAGGAATTTATCCATTTCTTCTAGGTTGGCCAATTTGTTAGCATATAATTTTTCATAATATTCTCTGATAATTGTTTGTATTTCTGTGGTATTAGTTGTTATTTCTCCTTTTTCATTTCTGATTTTGTTTATTTGAGTCCTTTGTCTTATTTTCTTGATGAGTTTAGCTAGAGGTTTATTAATTTTGTTGATGTTTTCAAAGAATGAGCTCCTGGTTTTATTGATCTGTTCTATTGTTTTTTTAGTTTCCATATCATTTATTTCTGCTCTACTCTTCCTTATTTCCTTCCTTCTGCTGGTTTTGAGTTTTGTTTGTTCTTCATTTTCTAGCTCTATTAGGAGAAATTTTAGGTTGTTTATTTGAGGTTTTTCTTGCTTCTTGAGAGAGGCCTATATTACTATAAACTTCCTTCTTAGAACTACTTTTGTCAAATACCGAACACTTTGGATTGTTGTGTTTTCATTTTTATTTTTCTCCATGTAATCTTTTATTTCTACTTTGATTTCCTGGTTGACCTATTCATTGTTTAGTAGCATGTTATTTAACCTCCATGTATTTGTGCTCTTTCCAGATTTTTTCTTGTGGTTGATTTTTTTTTTTTTTTTGGATAGCATCGTGATCAGAAAAGATGCATGGTATGACTTCAATCTTTTTTAATCTCTTGAGACTCATTTTATGGACTAATATATGATCTATTCTAGAGAATGTTCTATGTGCACTTGAAAAGAATGTGTATTCTGCTGTTTTAGAGTGGAATGTTCTGAATATATCTGTGAGATCCATCTGGTCCAATGTGTCATTCAAAGTCACTGTTTCCTTTATTGGTTTTCTGTTTGGATGATCTGTCCATTGATGATAAGTGGAGTGTTAAAATCCCCTACTCTTATTGTATTACTATCAATTAGTTCCTTTATGTTTGTTATTAACTGTTTTATGTATGTGAGTGCTCCCATGTTGGGTGCATAAATATTTACAATTGTTATATCTTCTTGTTGGATTGTCTCATTATTATATAGTGTCCTTCTCTGTCTCTTGTTAGAGTCTTTGTTTTAAAGTCTATTTTGTCTGATCTAAGTATTGCTATTCTGGCTTTGACATCCATTTGCATGATAAATGTTTCTTCATCCCCTCACTTTCAATCTGCAGGTGTCTTTAGGTCTGAAATGGATCTCTTATAGGCAGTATATAAATGGGTCTTTTTTTATCCACTGTGTCACCCTATCTTTTGATTAGTTCCTTTACATTCAAAGTAATTATTAATAGATATGTATTTATTACCATGTTGTTACTTATTTTGTAGTTTTTCTCTAATTCTTTCTTCTCTTGCTCCCTTTCATGGTTTACTGGCTTTCTTTAGTGATATACTTGGATTTCTTTCTCTTTATTCTTTGCATATCTATTACTGGTTTTTGATTTGTGGTTACCATTCAGTTGGTATACAACATCTTCTGCACATAACAGACTATATTAAGTTGATGGTTGCTTAAGCTTGAACCCATTCTTTACTCCTCTTCCCCCACATTTTTTTGTATATGGTATCATATTTTACTTCCTTTTATTTTGTGAATACTTTGATTTTTACAGATATATGTATTTTTATTGCTTTTGTATTTCCTACTTTTCATACTCTTAGTTATGATCTTTCCTTTCCACTCAGGGTAATGTGGATCTTTGACATTTCTTGTAGGGCTGGTTTAGTGTTCATGAATTCCTTTAATGTTCATTTGTCTGGGAAACTCTTTATCTCTCCTTTTCTGAATGATAGTCTTGCTGGATAGAGTTTTCTTGGTTGCAGATTTTTCCCTTTCAGCACTTTGAATATATCATTCTACTCTCTTCTGGCCGGCAGAGTTTCTGCTGAAAAATTTGCTGATAGCCTTACAGGGTTTCCCCTTGTATGCAACTGTCTTCTTCTTCTTCTTCTTTTTTTTTTTTTAAGATTTTATTTATTTGAGAGAGAGTGTGTTTGCACGGGTTGGGGGGAGGGGCAGAGGGACAAGCAGACTCCCCACTGAGTGCAGAGCCCCTGCAGGACTTGATCCCAGGACCCTAAGATCATCATGACCTGAGCTGAAGTCAGATGCTTAACTGACTGAGCCACCCACGTGCCCCTGTAACTGTCTTTTCTCTTGCTGCTCTTAAAATTCTGTCACTACTTTTTGCCATTTGAATCACTACATGTCTTGGTGTGGACCTCCCTGGGTTGATTTTGTTGGGGGATTTCTGTACCTCCCAGACCTGAATGTCTGTTTCCTTCCCCAGTACGTTTTCAGCTATTTCTTCAAATAAGTTTTTTGTCCCCTTTTCTCTCACTTCTTCTTCTGAGATCTCTATAATATGAATGTTATTATGCTTGTTGGAGTCACTGAATTCCCTAAATTTATTCTCATTTTGTATATTTCTTTCCTCTCATATGTTCAGCTTGATTACTTTCCATTACTCTGTCTTGTAGGTTGCTGATTCATTCTTCTGCTCCCCCCAGCCTCCTATTTATTCCACCTCGTGTATTTTTAATTTTACTTATTGTGTTCATCTCTGAGTGGTTCTTTTTTATTTCTTTGTTAAGACTAATGTCTTCCACTCTTTTCTTAAGTCCAGTGAGTATCTTTATGATAATTACTTTAAATTGTTTTTTATTTCTTTGTTAAGACTAATGTCTTCCACTCTTAAGTCCAGTGAGTATCTTTATGATAATTACTTTAAATTCTTTATCAGGCATATTACTTATATCCATTTCCCTCAGGTGTCTTGCTGTGGTTTTGTCCAATTTTTTTCATTTGGGACATATTCCTCTGTTTCTTTATTTTGTCTAACTCTCTGTGTTTGTTTCTGTGCATTAGGAAAATCAGCTATGTCTCCTGCTCTTAAACGTAGTGGGAAGGGTGCTTATTTTTAACAAGGTAGCTCTAGTTCTCTTCCACCAGGTATGCAGAGTCCCTGCAGAGACGGGCTGGCCAGAGCTACTCCACAAAGCACACACAGGTGGGAGGGCACAGTTTTAACAAGGTGCACACATCCTCCCTGGGAAGTGATCAGCCACTGCCACTGGGACTGAGGCCCCGCAAAGTGTGCAGTCAGGTGACACAGTGTTGGCAAAGTTTGCACAGGTCTTCTGGGGGAGGGACCCACAGTGCTGGCACTGAGGTAGGCCCAGCTGGTGTGGGCAGGGCACAGTATAAGCAAGTTAGGTAGTGAATGCTGATGCCATGCTGGTTCCTGCAGGGGGTCGTGTGTTTATGCTGGGGATCAGGAGTGGTAAATGGCAGCTGCCAGCTCATTTGTTCCTGAACAAGTCCCTCAGTGAATTCTGGGATGAGTACATAACTCTCCCTCCCAAATGCTCCAGGAGTTTTTGAGGAAACTGTTGCTTCTATACTGGATCTCCATAAAGGGGAGGGACTCAGCTCCTGTTCCCAGAGCTGAGCCACTGATTTTTAAAATTCCAGGCATCAAGTCCCACTGGTTGTAAGAACTCACAAAATTCAGCCCCCTTGCTTCCAAAGTCAATGTTATGGGGATTTTGTCTTCTCCAGGCAGACTCCCCAGTGTGATAGTCTGTTCCTCGCCTTTCCCTGCACCCCTGGCTTCCCCCAGACTGCGGATAGCCAGGGCCCTTTTAACTGCCCCCTGCATCTCCACCCTCCCTACTCTCTTTGATGTAGCCTCTTCTGTACCTTTAGTTGTGGAGTTTGTTCTGAAAGTCTTTGGGTCATTTTCCAGGTTATTTATGCTGGAATGTTATCTAGTTGTATCTGTGGGACCAGACAAGCTTAGGGTCCTCCTCCTCCACCATCTTCCCAGCCTCCCAAAATCCTTGGAAGCCTTATTAGAACACAGATTACTGGACCCTTTCCCCAGACTTTCTGTTTTATTACAAGTTAAGCTGCTGATCAGGGGATCATATTTTGAAAAGCACTGTGCTATATTTTTGGTGACAGAGGGTGATGCTTCATTTTCCAGAAACTCTGTGTTAGAATCCCGAGCTGGGTTATAAACATTTTCTGTTTCCATACCACCTAATACACACTTAGCTTGTGCTTCCATCATAACACGTAGCATATTTGTTTCCCCAACTAGACTACACTCTTCTTTAGTATTGGAACCATTATTTTTTTCATTCCTGTAACATCTGAAGGTTAGCCTAGCCCTTGAACACAGTAGGAACTCATAAAATGTTGAATGAATGGAAGATTTCTCCCTAGAGTTAGGAGCAGTAAAGGAAGTGCTTGATTCACCATCAAATAGTACCTCACTTGCATGGCACTAAATTCAACAAACTTCCTGAGCTCAATGAGAAAGGCATATGCAGTGGACAGAATAAAAATATCTGATACTACATCACATCCATCCAATTGCTCATTTTGCTGTAGTAGAACTATAGTCAGCACCTCTGGCTGGGGTTTTCATATAATGAAAATCAATTTCACATCCCCATAACAGCAATGTTCAACTACTCCATATTCCTTGTTTCCCCCACCTACCTCATTTTAATTTAGCAGGTGTTTAATAGTACATAATTATATCTCACTACTGTTTGGAATAGGGAAATTAGGAATCCAATTTGCATCTTAGGAATAATTTGGAAACATAAAAGCTAATTATCTAAGATCAGATTTGGCCAAATGGAATAAGCAGGTTACCATTTGACAATAAACTCTGGCACTTACCTGAATAAATCCAAAAATTGTGCATGAACTCATTTATAAATTGATTGTTTTTAGATAGTATTCATAGTAGAATTAGGTAGTATTCATAGTAAAAGTAATCCTACTTTATTTTTTGTCTGCACATTCTGATCCCACTTCCTTTTAGGGATCTTCTCTCCCCATTTTTATGTAGTCTTGGCAGTAGGATAATCTTAAGGATTACCTTTTCCTAGGGAAGCTTGGAAGGGAAAAATACTTTCTTTCCTTGGCATGGGATAGGTCCTTGCTTGTGAGTAACTCCCCTCCTTGGGCACTCTCTCCCAGGATTTTAATTTTAACAACTGAGAAAAAGTGAGAAGAAAATGATGCTGACATCTTGAACCAGGATGTTCCAGATATAATACTATTGGTAACCTCCATGCATCCTTGATTTTGGGTCCTCCCCAAACCTGGTATATTTTAGTTTCCTCTTAATTCTGTAAGTC
>NC_138378.1:7230787-7259295 GCF_054177405.1 Leptonychotes weddellii
TGCTATGGTGAGTGCTGTGAATTGTGCAAGACTGTTGAATCACAGACCTGTACCTCTGAAAAAAAATAATACATTATATGTTTAAAAAAAAAGAAGATAGTAGGAAGGGAGAAATGAAGGGGGGAAAATCGGTGGGGGAGACGAACCATGAGAGACTATGGACTCTAAGAAACAAACTGAGGGTTCTAGAGGGGAGGTGGGTGGGGGGATGGGTTAGCCTGGTGATGGGTATTAAAGAGGGCATGTACTGAATGGAGCACTGGGTGTTATACGCAAACAATGAATCATGGAACACTACATCTAAAACTAATGATGTAATGTATGGTGATTAACATAATAAAATTTAAAAAAAAGAAAGAAAGAAATAGAAAGTGTTTTCAATAGATCATGATTGGAACATCTAGATAACCTTAATCTTTACCTCATACCACAGACAAAAATTAAACCAAACAATCACGACGGGTCTTATGCCTATATATGATAAATAAACATATAAAGGTTTAAGAAGAAAATACAGAATGATATCTTTGCAACCTGAGGTAGGCAAAAATTTCTCTGATGGGATACAAAACTCATAGATTCGGCTTCATCGAAATGAAAAACTTCCACTCATTAAAAGGTGCTGTAAAGAATATGAATAGTAAAGCCACAGAGTGGGAGAAAATACTTGCAAAGGTTATATCTAACAATGGACCTGTATGTAGGATGCAGTGATATTCCTACAAGTCATTAATAAAAAGACAATCAAACCAATGAAAAGATGAGAAAGAACTTCATCAGCCTTTTTATGAAGAAAAATATGTAAATGGCCAATAAGCATGTGAAAAACTGCTCATTGTCAATAGTCAACAGGGAAACAAATGATAAGTACAGGGAGATACTACCACACACACTCTAGAATGGCTAAAACTAAAACAACTGACATGACATACTCTTAAGGATGTGGAGCATCTAGAAGTCTTATAAGTTGGTGATGGGAAGGGAAATTAGTTAATTATTTTGGTAAGGTGTCTGAAAATTTCATATAAATTTATATATACATTTATCATATGACCTAGTAATTCTCCTCCTATATACTTAGCCAAGAGAAATGAAAACATATATAGGTAATAGATACAAAGAATATAATGTATATTACACATCATGTATTATATACCTGTTGCTATATACCAAGTTAATGTAATCACATTTTAACCTTTTAAAATATATGGATTGTTACTTTATATTACTGACATTGCTAAGCAAAGTTATGCAGGATGCTGGTGGACTTAAGGCAATGTAGCCTTAAGGTAGCATTTGCCATCCCAGATTTAGTTAAAATTTAGGAACTAATTCAAGTACAAGTGCAGAATAGTAGAAATACACTTAGCAGAGTCTGATCTTTCTTTGATGATTCAAAACTTTATTCATTTATTTATTTTTATTTATTTTATTTTTTAGAGAGAGAGCATGAGTGGGGGAGGGGAGGGGTGGGGTGGGAGGAGCAGAGGAAGAGGGAGGGAGACAATTTTAAGCATGCTCCATGCCCAGCATGGAGCCTGACACAGGGCTCGATCTAACGACCCTGAGATCATGACCTGAGCTGAAATCAAGAGTTGGATGCTTAATTGACTGAGCCACCCAGGTGCCCCTAAAAGGAACTTTAAAATATTATAAAACAATAGGCTCATCATCACGAACATCAGTTGTGGACCAACTAAAATTTTTTTGTTTCATCGAGTTCTGGGTAAGCAAACATTTATTGTAGATCAAATGGCTAGGTGTTTAAATAAAAGTACCTTTAAAATTGAGAGAGTATATACAGAGGGAAACATCCCCACTATTTTAGACAGCACCTGGCACTCGTGAGATTTCAGTAACATGAGGCAAGACTTCTACAGGATGAGCAGCATCCTAACAGTCAAATTGAATCTCTGGACATTGCTCTAAGCCTTAATGAGCATTACTTTATCTTCCAGGAACAGCAGGAGAATAACTTTCTTACTCCCCACATTTGCAGCTGTTTGAGTTCCAGATGTTGAGGGCTCTGCTCAGCAGGGTTTTGGCAGCTCCACACATTTCTTAACAAATAAGTCCGTCTTCACTGCCTTCAAAAAAAAAATGAGTTGGCAAATTTACAATGCCATCTTTTCAAAGAAAATAAGAAGGAAAAATGAACTGCATATTTACTAAGCTGTTGGTTACAATTTTCATCATCTTTGCTCAGTTTTCAGGACCATGAATCACCAGGGAGGGAAAAGAATAAAGGGGCTGAATCCATGAAGCCCCAACAAAAATCTAGCATTTGGTGCTCTGACTTCAAGCCAGCAAATGTAAAACTGTACTATTGTATTGCTCCTCGGAGAGAAATCAGAGCTAGGTTATTTATCTGAAGGAGCCACATGTCTCCCATAACGATGCTTGCTTTATCAGAATGTTATTTTACTTTTCTTTTCAGAAACTCATCCCAATACAGAGCTGGGCTGGATGCATTAATAAAATCTCACCTCCTTTCCCTCTCTCTTCTCTATCTGGCTCAATATTTGGGACTGAAATTACAGAAAGAAAATCTTTTCTTTCATACACTGCTTTGTGTGGTACAATGAAGCTGCTGAAAAATGACCAAATTTTGCTGTATTTAAAATCCCTGAATGTGAAAGATCATTAGGTAAACCTTCTCAGTAGGGTTATTGTGAAGACACACAAACTTGAAAGACAAGCCAGCTGATTATGGACTTGCTTCCGACACTGATTTAATGAACCCAAGATGTATCATACATTCAGTGTGGGGCTTTAGAATCAGAGACCCTGGGGTAATAGCCCGGCTCCGGCACATCAGCCATGTGAGCTAATCTGAAGTTTCTTCCTCTGAGGATTAAGAATACTCTATGGCTGCCTTATAGGGTTGTCATAAGGACTAAAGAAGATCATGCCTGGAAAGTGCTGGTACAGTGCCTGGCCCAGTGTCAACATGGAGTAAATGTTAACCACTATTTGAGAAATTGAGCAAGTTATTTTTCTTTTTAGGGCTTCATTCTGTGTGTGTTTGGGGGTGGGGTGCACACACATGCATGTGTCAACGTTACTTTCCATATGAGTCCTGAACACTCTGAGCGATAGTGGTGAACCTCTTAATGGCTAGAAAGGTTGGGGGGATGTGAGGCTCCCAAGACCGTCAACTAAAACTGCTCTTCTTTCGTGCTTCTACAAGCTAGGCTTCTGCTGAAGATTCAAAGAAGGCGGCAGAGGGCGGGGGAGCTTGCAAATCCAAAGTCTGTATTTTCTCCGCTTGATCATGCTGCTCATGCCTTTGAAGGCTGATTGCAGACCCACTGTGTGCCAGCCTCCTTAGCAGGCATTGTCTCTGAGGTGGCAGGTCCCAGCCTTGTTCTTACCCTGTTCACACCCAAGCGAGGAAACAAAGAAACAGAGAATTTCAATGTGAATGGTTGGAAAGGGTCACTAAAAGGAAGGGGTACTTCTGATTAAGAAAATTCAGGACAAATTCATGGACATGGTGACATGGTAACTGTCTGTTATTAATAATGATGAATAACAGCAATCATTGAGGGCTAACCATGGGCCAGACATCGAGCTTGGTGCTTTACGTGAATTATCTTGTTTAATTATCCCAATACCTAATCACCCACCTCATTTTAAGAATTCAGAAAGGTGAGGGGTGCCTAGGCGGCTCAGTCGGTTAAGCGTCCTACTCTTGACTTTGGCTCAGGTCATGGTCTTAGGGTTGTGAGATCAAGCCTTGCATAGGGCTCCAGGCTGAGCATGGACTCCCCAGCAGGGGATTCTCTCTCTCCCTCTCCATCTTCCTCTGCCCCTTCCCCCACCACCCACTGCTGGTGCACACTCTCAAAAACAAAAAAAAAGAATTAAGAAGCGGGGTGGGTACCACTGCAGTCAGTGTTTGAGCTAGGTTGCTGGCTCTGACTCTGGATGTGTATTTACTTAGGCATACCATCCCCCTAAGGCAGTCTGACTTGGAACAGCAAAGACCAGATTTCATCAATTCTAAATGCACATTTTTCTTCCCATTTTATAGTTTCAAAATTGAGATGCAGCTTATATTCAATAGCATGCCACAGATTTCTTGGCAACATTCCTTCTTTCCTGGTGGCACAGAAACAATGGTGTTTCATAGATGTCAAAGGCATCTCGGATTTGATGAAGTGTGATGACGTGTTGGCAGGAAGCTCAGGAAGTGGGACACCCCAGATAGATGAACCAGCATGTGTAAAAAGTACAGAGGCATGCACGCTGGCATGCTGTTCTCAAGGAATAGGGATTGACTGAGGGGATTGGTGGACATGGCAAGAGCTGAAGCTATAAATGCAGAATCAGGGGACAGCAGGGCTTCCTAAGAAGCCCTGGTGCTTCCCCAAAGGAAAGGGGAAGTACAGAGGACATTTCTCGGTTGTCCCAATAGGGGGGATTCTATCAGCATTTAGTGAAGACAGGAGGCAGATTGAGATGCCAGTGTCTTGTAGTGTGTAAGATGGTCCTGCCCATGGAAACACCATCCGTCTCGCCTTCTGCCTACCTTTCAGCCACCATTCACAGTGAAACACCTGTTCACAATGAGTTGAGAATAGAACCTAAATGCCATTTACATAGGAACACAATGCAATATTCAATGACTTTCACAAATGTGAAACTACTAAGTAAATTAAGGGAGGTCTCCACTTTGTCTTGTGAGATTGTTACCACCTTGTTCTCTTTTGCAAAATCCCATCCTGGATAACCGTGTGGATCACGGGGTTTGAACTGCTGTGCACACACCTGGATCAGCCTGTACCAGAAGCTGCCAAATCCAAGACACTCCCATCTGTGGCACAAGCGTTAAGAGATTTCACTGTGACATCCCGTGTAGTTAAGTTCAAGCATTTGTGTTTTAAAAAACATATTATTTTATTGCAATTTACTTTGCTTTGACATCTTTTTAAATTATAGTTACCGCATTATATCTATCTTATGTATATAGTTAGGTTATATTATTTATGAATTTAATTTCATAATTAAAAATATTTTACAAATATTTGTTATAAAAAGGTAGAGAGGGACTTGGATCTGTATGGCTGCAAACTACAGGGGAAATCAAGGCTTGGACACTTGACAAAGATTCAAATCTGACAGGCAATGAGAAGGAATCAGAGAAATTTTGACAGATATTAGAAATTTGGAAAAATACAGAAAAAATATTAGGAATAAAATACGAATCATCCATAAGCTAATCATCCAGAAATAAGCATTGTTCATTTTTTTTATCTCTCTTTACCTACCCACATGTTTTCTTTTTTTTTAAAGTTGGGGTTATATTGTTTTTAGAATTCTTTCCTATACGATGATCAATTATTAACTAATTATTAATTATAATCCTGCATGCTATTAATTATTCTTTTAAAACATCTCTTTCAGTAGCTGCATAATATTTCATGAAAAGTAATTCCACCTACTTCCTTTAGGACACTTTAGCAGAGCTGGTTGATCTCCCACTATGTTTTATAAACAGTTTATAATAGCAGGGGGTGCCTGGGTGGCTCAGTCGGTTAAGCATCTGCTTTTGGCTCAGATCATGATCCTAGAGTCCCTGGATCGAGCCCTACATCAGGCTCTCTGCTCACCGGGTGTCTGCTTCTCCCTCTCCTCCCAGCTTGTTCTCTCTCTCGCTATCTCTCTCTCTCTCTCTCTCAAATAAATACATAAAATCTTTAAAAAAAAATAGTATATAATAGCAGGATTGTAGTGATGAAAGGAGCTTTAGAATTTGCCAGATTAGGGGCACCTGGGTGGCTCAGTAGGTTAAACATCCGACTCTTGATTTCGGCCCAGGTCATGATCTCAGGGTCAGGAGATCGAGCCCCAAGTTGTGCTCTGCACTCAGCGGGGAGTCCGCTGGAGATTCTCTCCCTCTCCCTCCACCCCTCACCCCCCTTGAACGTGCTCTCTCTCTTCATCTCTCTAAAAATAAGTTAATAAACCTTAGAATGTACCAGATTAATCTCCATATAATACAGGTGAGAAAATGGAGGAGCAGAGAGAATAAAGTCACAGAGGCACGCAACAAGAACTGGAGGCCTGGTCTTTATTCTCAGACTAATGTTTCCTTTGTATTTTTCTAAAGCTGCCTTCTGTGGGGCTCCCTCTTTAATGAATTGACCCATGACTGGCATCTCCATGCTGTATTTAATCACTTGTTGTAACTATTGATTTGGCTCTCAACACAAACAAAAGCTGGATGTTCAACGGGGTATGCAGCTGACAGGCAAGGCTTCCTGCTTTGGGAGCAGAACATACACAAAAAAACAAGAAACCTCTCTCATTCTCAGTGTCCAGCAGCCACAGCAGGAATTCTTCATGGGTGAGACTGAAATACTGCATGATTCCAAGAGAGTTTTATTACCGGAAACATATGGGAGGATTGATTTAATGCCAAATCATTTTGAGCTATCATAAAGATGATAACAGCTTGACTTCAGACATGATAGGTAAACACATGGCTCTTCAAATTACAGTCAGCATATGTGTTCAATGTAACGTAACCCATTATGCACACGTATAATGCAGATTTGGAGCAAAGAGCATTTATGCTGTCGAATTTAAATGTGGGATATGTACTTCCTGTCCATTCTGCAGATACAAAATAAGACCTCTTCTGGAAATGGTCAATGGAGGTTCTCAGTAAGGGATAACTACATAGTCCAAGTTACGTGTAGGGAGTTGGGGAGGGGGAAGAGGCAGGGAATGAGGCCAAGGAGGATAGCAATTAGCATTAATCTCAGGAAAAAGTGAAAATGGTGCTCCTGGCAAGGGAAATCAACCAGCCATGAAAAGTCTGGGGCATTGATTATAGATCAAATCTTCTATCACCATCATATCTACCTTAAAAAGAGCAGTAGCTTCCTAGTTAGTTACCTGTTTCCACCCTTGGCCCCCACAGCAGTATGCATGATCCTGTTAAAACTGAAGGCATGATCATTGGAGTTGGGTTGGGGTAAGAGTAGAAGTAATGTCGACAGTTGCCAGGCCAACGTAGGTCAGAGCCAGTGTGCCCCCTCCATCTCCCTCTTTCTCTGCCTCAGCAACCTTGGAGATCCCATGGTCCAGAGGGAGTTAGGCTGCCTGATTGGCATTCGACTATGACATGAGTAACACATATACTTGCATTGTGTTAAGTCACCAAGACTTGGGATGAGGAGTATTTGTTACTGTAGCATAACATCGCTTGTCTTGACTAATACAGCTATTATTTTAGTAAGGCCATAGAAAGCCTTGGTGAAAAAATATTCACCTTGTGACAATATCTCATGTCCTACAAGGAAAACTGAATTTATTTTTCAACTTATATTTTGTTCTGTAAGATGTTAAGTGCATTATGTACAATTTGGAGATATGAATCCAATCACCATACCTCCCCAAATACATTATTCGTCTTGGCAATCTTGTAGATGCTCATTCAAAGTCCCTCTGAAATTCAGCTTTGAAGGATAAATGACTTTTACTCAACTGTTTCACTAAATGTCTCCGCCTCTAGGAATTAAAAAGAAAATCCAAAGATTTTCAGTCTGTGAGATACTTCACTTAACTACTGATGGGTGCAGTTGAGGCCCTGATCAAACAAATTAGCTCAGCTCTGCTGCGAAAATATCTTACTGAAAAACAAAACAGAAATTCTCTACAAATCTTCTGTGGTTTGGATATGAACATCTGGGGGTGACCTCAACTGAAAGATGTGTGTATAGATGTTTGGACGGTTCGGGCAGCATCGATACCATTGAACGACCAGTGACCGAGAAGCGGGTACCAAGCTGGGCATCAGCCAGGATGGCAAGATGACAGCGATGAAGAGGACAATATGCTGAGCACAGCTTGCCATTTAGGAAGAATAGATATGATAATCATAGAATCATGTTAATGAAAGCTTGGCATCAAAGTGAGAGAAATATCTTGAAGAAAAGAAGATTCCGGAAATCTGTAAAAATGGAACCTGACCCATACTAGGAGTGGTGGGTACAGAGGTGTCAGGAAAGATTTCCTTGAGGAAGTGGTGCTGGAGGTAGGACTGAAGGGTGGGGAAGGAGAAGAGTATTTCAGAGGGATGGGTGTGCGGAAAGGCCCTGTGGCAGGAGGGAGCGCACAGCACTGAAAAAAGAAAAGTACTCAGAAGTCATGCAATTTGTGGCAAGAGGTGGATTTGGAGATTTGGGGTGCGGTGGGGAGAGGACATGCAGGCCTGCAGGAAACAATGCGAGGGCTTCAAGGGGGAGCAGGGAGGGGCAGGGCTATCTGCACTGCTTCACCCCAGAAGATTCCAATCCCAAAACCCATGCTTTCACTCCAAGCCCCGTCTGGCCTAAGGTACAGGCAAAGGGGTGGAGGCAGGAGGGTCCTGCTTTTAAAGAGGACGTTCTGAAGGCATTAGTAAGAAGGTAATACCTGCATAAAGACCTGGAGCAAATGACGAGAGCAGCTTAGGAATCAGACAGCCTCACCCTTGAGTCATGGCTCTGCCATGTCATTTCCTGGTCTCGGTTTGTCTCTAAAATGGGGGCAACAGGCAGATCTCATATAGCCACTGGGAAGATGAAGAGAATGATGGAAAGTGCCAGAACAGATGTTATCCATGCCCTGCCCGCGTCACCTGGGCTACACCACAGGCCCCTGGAGGCTTTTGTGATACGCACCTACGGCAGACACATCAGAAGCATCAGAATGACCGGGAGAAACTCCCCAGGAACCACTCTCAAATGATACCCCTGCTACCTCCCCTCTCCGGGAAAGCCCTGGGGAGGTCTCCCATGGCAGCCCAGCAGGATGGAGCCCCAGTCGCCCACAGCAGTGACCAGACTTCAGTGCACACTGTCTGTCCATTCTTGCCTTCCAGCTCTCCTGTCTCCCCTGCCCTGTGCATCCGGGGATCAATCCCAAAGACACTGCTTGCACTCACCTGCTTCCCTCAGGGGTCAATAAGTCTGTGACTATGTAGAAAGCCTGGTACAAAAAAGCATTCAGTCAAGGTGGGTTTTTATAAGTATTGTTATGGGGGGAACAGAATTTAAAGAACTACACTCAGGATGATGAGCCCAGACAAAGGAGAACCTAGTGCAGGGCTGGTTCAATGAACAGAGTCTAGAGAACTTCCAGGTGCTTTTGCTAGAAAGCTCTGTCTACACCAGGACTAACCAAACCTCAGACAGAAATGATCTTGCCAAGAGAGCTAGAAGTCATTCTGAGCCTGGAAGAAGGGGAAGGGAGAACTCCTGGAAGGGCAGAATCTGTAAGAATCATGGTGAAGACAAATTTAACACCAAACACATTATCCTCATCGATTAAGTCCGCTAAAACGAGAGTACCTACCAACAGTCTCTCCGCATAGATAGTAAATTGATGACACAATCACAATGTGTGCATGTGTGTTTAATGTATATCCAGGTATGGATGCAACAACTATAATAAATATATAGATATTCCAAGTGTCTGCTATGGACCAGGAAACCATAGAAATGTTCTGACCTCCTAGAACTTGCATTCTAGAGTGTGGAGACAAACAATAAACAAAAAAATTAAGTAAGAATCTGAGCTTGTTAGATAGAGACACATTTTGGAAGCAAATTCAGCACAAGAGGAGAAAGCAGTGTTGCCCTTTTAAATAGGATGACTCTGTCAGCCTTAGGGAGAAGGTAACCTCTGCCTAGACAGACCAGAAGCAAATGAAGCAGAAAGCCACAAAGATGTTTGCAGGGGAAAACCATGTTAAGCCAAAGAAGGAGTAATGCAAGGGCCCTGAGCAGATATAGGGCAGAGGAAAGCACATTTTTTTCTGCAAAGGGCCACATGGTAAATAATTTTGGATTTGTGGGCGCTATGCTGTCTCTGTTACAACCAATGGTCACAGATAATATTTAAGCAGATGGTTATGGCTGTGTTCAAATAAATCTTTACCTATGGACCCTGAAATGTAAGTTTCATATAATTTCCACATGACACAAAATATTCTTTTTTAATTTTTTTAACCATTTAAAAATGTAAAAAAAAGAAAAAAAAATGCAACCTTTTTTTTAGCTCACTGGCCATGCAAAAATAGGCAGTGGGCTAGTTCTGACTCTCAGGGAGTAGCTCGCCAAACCCTATCATCGGAGCCTTGTGGGTCTGAAGAAAGCTTTAGCTTTCGCTCTAAGATGGGAAGGAACAGGAGGCTTGAACAGAAGAGCAGCACAATCTGACTTTGACCCAAGCAGAGGGGCTCTGTAGTGTGTTGAGAGCGGGTGACAATGGAACGAGGTTGAAAGAATAGAGGGAAGCACAGAAATGTGTTGAGAGGCTTCACACAAAAAGGTATTAACTATCCTTTTAATTAAGGGTGTTGTGGTCGGAATGACCATTTGTGATTCCAAACACATATTTGCAATTTCCTCAAATGAGCCCTCTTGATGTCCACCCATTATTAGTGTTTAGAATAAACACATGCCATCAAGAAATATATCGCTAGATCAAATGAGCCACAGGGCAAAAATCCCATTTATATTTATATTTCATAGCATTGAGATGGCGTTGTCATTGAGAAAGGGAGCTTATCTCTTACTTTGCATGTGCTTTTTATCTCTAACTTCAAAGGCAATGCTCTGATTGTGTTTTTCATATCATTGTGCTTGCATTTAACTCAAAATCAGAGCTGACAGGAAAGCTCTCGATTTGTTGGAAATGTATCACCCGGACACCTCTTCTCTCCCAACCACCCTCTTGGTGCTGGATTTTGTACTGAAAAGTAGGAGAGCTGTTACAAACATGGATGATATATAACTGAATGATTTCAGTCTGAAAACAGAATTTACCACAGAGCTATAAAAATGGTCCCATTAGGGCAGGTTGTCAAGAAATGATTAATACTTGTAACTGACCATCATTTCTTTAAGTCTTCACGCATGAGTAGGCCATTAATCTGAAATTGCTACCACACAAGTTGTCACTTGCTTTGGTTGTCCATAAGGCCCAAGATGTCTTCTTCAGAAAGGGGAAATAGGACTGGGTTAAGAGTTGGGCTTAGATTTCTTCCTTAGTGTACAGGTAGTGTGTGTGTGTGTGTGTGTGTGAGCGTGCTGTTCCATGAGTGAGCACAGGGGCTGTTTCTGGGCAATTTAGTGATGTAACATTCTGTTGGAGCACTGATGTGGTAAATGATTTATATTTCTGTTCCACTGGACCAAGAATTGAAAAATGTTCATAAAAATTGAGCCTGGGGTCATGAACATTATTTCTAAATCTGCCATGAGTTAAGGGGGAAAAAAATCAAAGTTTATCTAAATATTTATGCTGACTTCTATTGAGACCTTTATTAATGAAGACTTCTATTAAAGATTTAACCCAAATATGAAACTGAGAAAAAGCAGACACTGCTTTTTCACCCTCCCTGGGTCTTCCAGTTCTGTGTGTGTGGCGCTCTTCCAGGAGCTATGAGCACATGAGCTATCATCAACACACTGCTTTGGAAGGTCTCACAGGTGCAATCCCTGTGGCAGGCAGCATGACGAGGAAGAAATTGGCAAGGACACACAGGCACCAAAAGAAATTTCAAACTTACAGTATTTCTAATCCAAATGCAAGAAAATTCATAAGGAAAAAAAGTTTAAGGTAAACCCCTTTCCTAATTGAAATATAATAAAATAACAATACCCTAATAAAATGAAATTACGTATTTGCTCCTACCACGGTGAACTCTGACTTTTAAAAAGGCAGTGCATTTGAATGACTTCTCAGTGATCCAAAAATGAGTGATGATGTGAGTCTGATCCAGGATATTTACTGAAAAGAATCTCAATCATCTCTGCCAATAGAGCAGTAAGAATAATCTGATTCAAAAGGCAATAGAATGAAATGATTTTTGTAGAGGTTGGACCTCATTCAGGTTTCTTTTTGTAATAATGTTTTGGATATTTAAGATGCTTAATCAATTATTAAAATGAGCATGCTTTTCTACCACAATCTGGCTAGTTGTTTGGGAGAGATGCTAAGGAGGAGACTAGTTTAAAATATCCCAGGAGCAGACACTGATTGTAGATAGTTCACTAGATGAGGATTCTGGCTCAAAATGGCATCTATCTTTGGTCATAATGGAGTACCCAGCACTGGAATTACCCATAAACTAGAAAACCAGGGAAAATATATGAAACCACTGTTTCAGATGCTGTCAATAGTCAGTGAAGGATTGATTCCTAAATACAAAATAGTGAGCCCTGTTGTTGTCCCAGCTCTGTGGCTTGTTGTCCCAGCCTTGTGGCACGCTCTAGACTGAAGTCCAAGAAGGAAAATGCAGAGAAGGGCCTGGTGATGTCACAGGGTTGAGAAGATAGAAAGGAGCTGAGGCTGCTGGAAGATAATGGATAGGGCTCCAGAAAAGCAGCAGGTATGGAGAAAAAGAACTCCAGATGTCTGCAGAGCACTTCCCTTAGTCTCTTCTGAATAAGAAGCTGGGCATGTGTAGAGCACAACTCTACAAGGCTGAGCAAAGAATGGCTAGTAGCTGTACGATGAATAAAGCTAAAAGCTAACTCCAGAGGCCCTAGACACCTCTGCTCTTTCTAGAAGCCCTGCCTCCATCAGGTGAACAAGCCTGGACCAGACTCCTGACAGATGAGAGATTGCATGGAAGAGAGCCCAACTGTTCTGGCCAACGCTCTTTTGGACCAATGGATAGCTAACAAACCCCTGTCCATCTGAAGGAGCCCATATCATCAGCAGAGCCACTCACTTGGTATCATCAGCAGAGCCACTCACTTGGTCTGAAGGTGACATAGCCATAAGCTCAGCTGAGATCAGCCAAATCCCGCATGGATCAGCAGAACCACCAAGCCGACCCATAGACTCACAGTCAACAATGAATGCTCACTGAGTCAGTGCATTTGGGGGAGGGGAGTTGTTACACAGCAGTAGCTAACTGATACACACACACACACACACACATGCACACATACATATATATATATCACACATATATACACACACACATTATATAACTGATAATGTTTAATGCATTCTAATGAAGTGATTTAATATGACATATTTATTTAAATTGGAAGTTTTCTTAATTCAAAAGAAATGAGAGAAGATAGGACTGTTGGAATGAATCTTTCCAATTATTTTCTTTTCAATGACATTTAATAACATTAACAAATGATGCTTGGAGATTACCTTGTGTTTCTCTCCCCTGGCTATTACTGGCATAACATTATAAACAATCTTCCCTGTATCTGGGGATTAGTGTGACTGACGTGGGATGAATGTTTCAAAATCTTCCAAGTTTAGGCCTGAAACTTGGCATCTTGCATCACAAGCCACACCTTCCAGACCAAGAGGGGCTATTTTGTGTGTTGTTTTTTTCTTTTGTTTTGTTTTTTTGGAATAACAACTCAGAGAAATGCTTTCTGACTTGGATAGTGTTACTACAACAACAGTCCCACATGGCTCTTTAGCTCAACTTCATTCTTTTAATTAGCAGACTGAGATTCCTCCTCCTCCCCAACCTTCTCCCCTAGGAAAATTTTCCAAACGTCTTTGGCTCTTCTCTTTCCTTTGGGTTTTTGCATGATGCCAGGAGGAATTTGCTAATTAGAATATCTTAGTGTTGGGTGATGGCTTTTGTGATTTTGAGAGAGTCTTTGTAGAGTAGATTTTTCCTAAGAGGTATTTTTTTTTCCTGAAAGAGAAAATCCCATGATATATTCTGTACAACAACTCTCATTTTGACAAAAAGGGAATTAAGAGTGGGCTTCTAATAGGGAGCCTGGCATTCATGTTGGCACAATGGGGTTAAGAGCGTGGAAGTATCCTGGACTGGAATTCTTCCTTAACTCTGTATGACCTTTATTAATTCATCTAACAGATTTTTGAGCATATCCCAGATATAGCACCAGATATAATGGTGATGAATTTTTGTGAATTGAATTTTTGTGAATATGACAGACAATGATGAACAAGTCCTCCTCTTCATGGAGCTTCGACTATAAACTATTGAATGGGATACTTGCTAGGAAGACAGTATATAGGAAAATTAACTTACCTATCTGGACTTTCTTTTTCTGACCTTTAGGACAGGTATAATCTTACTACTGCCATTTCTGCATTCTGTGAGGTTTCAGAGAGGAAATTCATGTACATTTCAGTTGGGGTTGCATTCAGCTATGAGTAACAGAAAAAGCCTAATTTGAAGTTTATCAGTTGCAGGTAACAGCAGTCTGGAAGTAAGAAGTTGCTGGTGTTATCCCAATGACTCCACATGGGAAGGTCTCTTGGTTTTTCCCTCAGACCCCAAACACGGCTGCTGTGGTTCCAGCTATTACACCTGTATTCACAGCAAATGAAGTGGAGAAGAGCCAGACCAAACTATCACTTTTATTAGTAAAGTAACAGCTACTGGAGAACCCACCCAAACTTCAGATTAGAACTTATGGGCCAGACTGCATCACAGGGTCACAGATAGCTGTATAAAGGCTATGAATGTGGGTACTTAGCTTTCCCAGCCTCTGTAAAGGAGTGGGTTGAAACGGGTACTGGATCCACCAAATTATAGAGTGGTGCTGGCCACAAACACTTAACTCAAGCATGGAATAGTATATGCACTCTACCTGGTAGCTATCTGTTTCTTCACATTCTTAAGTTCTAGACACAAAAGGATTTTCTAGGCGAAGTAGGCTGATGCAGCCAGCCAGGAAATTGGATTTTCTTTGACCCAATCTATTTAGGACCAGCAAGCAATTTCCTGGGACCGAGCATAACTGCTCAGAGAATTTTAAATAAAATGGCAACTATATCCAGGTGGTATCAGAAAATGTCATTTACAAGAGAAGGAGCAATACTCTGTAGAGATTAATGGTTTACAAACTGCAGACTGAGGACACTGTGGAAGCCTTAAGAACATACTGGGATGTTGAAAATGTCCCCAAGTAACCTTTTAAATTTCATGTTTTCATTTAAATAATAACACCCTTTCTTAATATAGTATGTTCTGGATTATGCGGATGACTTCTGCATTAGTCAGGTTAGATTAAGTTATACCGATATAACAAATAGCTCCAAAAAATCACAGCAATTAATCCAATCAGTGTTTATTTCTCTGTGCAGGACTATGACTTGGCTCAGCAAGGGAGGCTGCTTCAGTCAATGGAAATGTCAAAATGTGTCCCCCAGTGACTGCAGCTGGGAAAGAGGACCTGGGAGTGCCGGGCACTGGCTTTTACTGCTTCTGCTCCTATTTCACCGGCCAAAGCAAAGCCCATCACACCTAGTTTCATGCACTGGGGAACATGTAGTCTTCCTCTCTGTTTCAGGAAGGGGGCAGGAACTGCAAAGTGGTGGTCATGTGTGTACCAGTTACCATGCCTCTGAATACTGTTGCTCCAACTCAGCGCCAAACTATGAATATATGATTGAGTTGAGGTCAATTCAGCTGAGGTTGATTTAATCTCTCCTTTACAAAGAGAAGAATATACATGGACCTAACATGTGAATGGTTCACTCATACCAGTGGATGGTATAAAATCGTTTAAGGTCATAGGTTGTGGAGTGTGTAAAGCTCAAGGTCTGAAATTAAAATCTGTGTTGAAATAATGGCACCACCACTTAATAGCTATGGAAACTGGAGCGAGTTTTATACCTCCTTTGAGTCCGAATGTCCTCATTCCTAAAATAGGGGTATCAATGAAGTAGGACATCAGGAAGGGGCAGAGATGAAATGAGACGACATAGGTAGTCCCTGGCACCCAGTGAACACCATATAAATGGTAGAAGCCATTTGTATGGTTGCTGCTGCCATTGTTATAAGTCTCAGCAAGAGATAAAGCCTCTTAATGAGCTTTTCCCTGGATGAACTAAAACAACAGCTTTACAAAGGATGAATCCCATACCCTCACCCCCAGAAACAACACATCATCTAGATTTGCACCAAATAGATCAATCTGGCCCAAAGTGAAGTGGAAATCTGGCATTTTTCTGAGGTACTTAATTAAAGGAGTGAGTCAGGTCAGATGATTAACATGCAACATTCATAAGCAATAATCATTACAGGAGTGGAAATATTAGCCCTAGGAATGACACAGCATAACATCCGTTTTGATGTTTCTGAAAGTTGGTTTTCAAGTCAGATCTCCGTGATACTATGCACAACTTATTACTGAGCAAAGCTGAAGACTTTGTACTGCTTTCTTAAAATTTGCTTTGTCCGTTTTTCCCTTCTGGAGGTTCCATGGAGCTGGGAAAGGAAAATGCTACAGAGAAAAAAGAGTGCAAAGGACTGGTCCTTGGTAGTGGTTTTTGTTTGTTTTTTGGTTTTGGGGGGGTTTTTTGGTGGTGGGGGGATTTTTTTGTTTGTTTTTTTTCTGCTTTCTGAAAACATTCTTCTTTTCTATGTATCTACCTTATGGAGCCTCTAAGAGACATAATTCCACCTAGGTATATAAATATTTATAACCCCATATGCAGAACACTGCAATAATAAAATGTAGGAACATTTTTTAAAACATCGATGACTTTAATTTGGAGTTGGCAATTAGAATTTTCAAAACACAGAAGCTATGAATATATGAGTGCCTAAATTGATCTCCAATGAACCATCTTTCATAAAACATATGCATCTTTTACACTTTGTAAACACCAAAGGCCTTGAAAAGCAATTGCTTGACAAATAATTTTTTAATGCCACTTTCTCAATACAACAACCCAAAGTTATCAGGTAATAGACAACTAATGAATTTAAGGTTAAAATTTTAAATGAAATTTTCCACGTCAGGAATTTTCCTCACGACATTAAAATTCAAATATGCATAAGTACAGCCTCCAAAAAGTAATTGGTAATAAATGCCTTGCATTATTCCCAACTTAATTTTCAAATTTGATTTTCAAGTGTAAAACTCAAGGCAAAACAATAACCAATCATGCAGCTAATTGCTATGAAATACAAAGGCATCTTTCCACCGATTTATTTTGTAATATGTTTTGGTTTTATTTACCTCTGATGCACTCAAAACATTACAACTTGTTTATTCTTATGAGAACTAATGGTAAAACAGAGTCTTAGTCTGAGAACTGGAAAATCAGGCTTCTTTTGGCTTGTTTACAGAATGATCTGTCTTCCTTTCCTGAGCAGCAAATAAAATGCTTCTTTATAGGCTGAAAGAAGGTAGGTAATTGCTCACCCAAAGAGGAGACCTGTCCTACCCAGTGGAGACAGGGAACCATGCTTCAACTGTAATTGATCTTTAAGGAAAAGGGCAATATAGATTTGACTCGGTATTTATATTTTTCCCTTGAAATTGATGAAACTTAACCAACTAGATATTCTAACTTTATTGTGTCTAAAAATCTCTGTTTTCCTTGGTCACATGGTAAGATTCCCAACCCCGTTTTTTATTCTTTTTTTTTTTTTTGCTTCAATCAGTTTTTTTTTAATAATTAACTTAGAAAGACCTATTGCTGACAATGAAACACTCAAAAACCTGTTTCTGCCAGACTTCATAAATGCAAACAAGAGAAAAATTTCCCCTATTTTTCCATCCAAAGTCATTTTAAAACAGCTAATTCTTAATGTGCTCTGTCGAGAGACTGCCAATCAAGTAACTCTTTAGCATTTCCCAGTTATGAAGGCCATGTTTATATCCAGAGGCACACACACAATTTTAAAAGGTTATGAAACCCCCAATCTAGTTTCCATAAACTCACTCACTTCCATCCAAATGCTAGAAAACCCCTTAACCACAATCCTCTGTGTTGTCAGGTAACAATGGGTTTGTTATGGCAATTATCACATTATAGTAAAGGCTGTGCATATGCTGGGGGTGGTATTCCTCCACAGTTTATGAGCCTTCAGAGACAGGACCATGCTTATTAATCTTGGTACCCCTGTCTCCTCACCCAGACATAAAATGGGTATGCAAAATAGTTGGTTGAATGAATAAGTCAACAAACATTTATTCAGTGTTCACTCTATGTTAGTTACTAGAGAAATAGTAATGAATTCAGACCCTACATTTGAGTAGGGATGACAAACAACAGACAGATATTTATACAAACAAGAAAAAAAATATCAGATAATATAGGTATGGTGAAGAGAATTAAAATCAGATAACATGGTTGAGCAGTAGTTCTCGAAGAGTGATCTCCAGATCAGAAGCAGCTAGGAACTTCTTAGAAATGCTAACTCTTGTGCCTCATCCCAGACCCAAGTGCATCAGAAACTCTGGGTATAGGGTAGTCTCTACCAAGCACTCCAGGTGAGGTGATGTGTGATCAGGGTTGAGGACCCCTAAGATAGAGCTCCAAGGTAGCTCCTTTAGAGACACAAGCAAAGATCTCTCTAGGACCATCTCTCTCTCACTAAGAGGTGATATTTCAGATAAGAGCTGGATTTTAAAAAGGAGGCAGCCATACAAAATCAGGAGGGAGAGCATCACTCCAGGCAGAGAAACCAAAGATCGAAAATTCTAAAATGAACAAGCTTGTTGAGTTTAAGGACAAGAAAAAAAAAAAAAAAAAGACCACTGTGGCTGGAGTCAGGCACAGAAAAGCTCGAGTGGAACACTGGAGTTAACAGACAAGGAGGAAGCCCTCTTATCTGTGTGGTAGGTCATGGTGGGGACTTTGGGTTTGATTCTCAAAGGGTTATGACGTCAGGAAGGGTTTTGAGTAAGAGAATAGCATGAGCTGAAGATCAACCAGAACAAAGGACTTACTTTACAAAGCACACAGGATGTATCACGGCCCTGACAGATACACTTCTCAAGCTTCTTTTGTTGAAACAAGTATTGTGATTTTCCAAGAATGAAAACGAGTTGATTTGCTAGTTTGAGATAATTAGGTTGGAAAATGCTTTGGGGCTACACCTTCCCATGCCATGACAGGTGAACCTGCTTTGGAGCAAGAGATTTTCAGGGAAAATTATTCCCAGGTCAGGTCGCCATCCCTTAGCTGCTGCAGGCTTTCATAAATACTGCCTGCCAATGTACTTCTTCCTAAACTGACAGCAAAATCTGAAGTTGTCAATGGATAAAGTTTGGTGATGCCAAATTGAGGAAGAACAGAGATGAGAAATCTTTTGATCCCATTCATCTGGTTTCCATAATGAATGCTGGATCTTGAGCTTCAGGGGGTAAGAGGTCTAGCAGAGTCCCACTTATGAAAGAAAAAAACATCTCTAATTAACAAGTATCAAAACCACCAACTAATTACCACTACACTAGGGAAACTTTTAAAATCACAAATAAATCACCAAGGGGCCTAGTCCTTTATTAATGCCAAAATAACTAAACACAGTTGTTTGCTAAGACCAAATTTATAATAACACTCAATGCCCTTATTTTTCTACCATCCGTAATTATATTTCATTAAAGTAGTCACTATTCTTCCAAAATGCAGCATCTTTCACACTAGAGAAGACAGAAGCATGGACAATTTATGAACCTAGAAATTCTAATTTTGTTCTGATAGTTGCAGTAATGAATAATTTACATACTAATGTTAATTGGATGAATTAATAATTTTTCTCAAGTGCAAGATTATTATTAAAATAGTTCATCCTTAAGGACACTGCCCCATTTCTTTGCAGTTCTAACCAGCAGTGGGTGTGAGAGGCCATCAATTTTTACCTCTTGTTTCTTATCTAGATCTGCTATCTATTAAAAATAAATTCCAGCATACACTTTTTTTTCCTCCACACATTTGCATGTAAATTAGAGCCCTCTTTTAATAGTAGAAAATTTCTTTCTTTTCATTCTAAATTACTGGCCTGTTAATAGGTTTCTGCATATTTGTTTTCTGATTCACAGCTCCCCTCATTAAAAATAAAATCCTTTGAATTTATTTGGTTAGAGATAACTGGAGAGAAATTTGTAGAAATAGTTTTAAGTTTTTAAAAGATCATTTGCTTTGATTGGAAGAGCACATGGAAGCATTGCAGAAAAACCTTTTTTTTTTAATAAAAATTTGAGAATGAAAATTAAAACCTACCTATTGGCATTCAAGTGGTTCAATTATTGCTGTCACCACTTTTTCCATAGGATTCCATTAATTTCATTAGCATTTTACAAGGTATCGTAGAGTCATTCTAAAAAGAGTTTAGTGCACTAAGATCCATCTATCAATCCTTACTATATAATGAATAAATGATGTCTGGCTTACCCGCTCTGGTAAAACAATAACAATAATAATCCCTGCCTCTGAATTATTTACAAGCTAATAGGAAAGATGAGACAATTTCTAAAACAAGGTAATGGATACCACAAAGGGGCATGTGCTAAATATCCAATAAACAAGATCTCTCGGATACTGATTTTTTAAAAAGATTTTTTTTTTAATTTATTTGACGGAGAGAGAGAGACAGCGAGAGAGGTAACACAAGCAGGGGGAGTGGGAGAGGGAGAAGCAGGCCTCCCGCTGAACAGAGAGCCCGATGCAGGGCTGGATCCCAGAATCCTGGGATCATGACCTGAGCCAAAGGCAGACGCTGAACGACTGAGCCACCCAGGTGCCCCTCGGATACTGATTTTTGAGCAACACTGACCACTCAAACCAACTGGAGACCTTCCAGAAATACAGATTCCCAAGCAATGCCCAAGATCATCCCTTCCTGAATCCCCTGAGTCAGGCTCTTTGTGGGGAAAGCCCAGAAAACCAAATTTTTAAAGAGCTAACATGATCACCATGAGACATCCAGACCTGCCCCAGTCCATGAATCACTGCTCTGGGATTTCAGAGGAGGCAGAATCTCATTTCCACCAGACATGGTCAAGGAGGTCTTTGTAGGTGAGGTTAGATCAAGGGAGGGTGGCAGTCCAGGTGGTGGGACCTGTCTGAACAAAAGCAGTGATGGCCTGGAGCACACAGGCGAAGGCCAGGGCCAGACAATAGGGCACCCCTCCCTTGGCCCAGGCTATGGAATGTGCAAGCCGGTATTCCCTTGAGTTTGCAAGTCCTTTAAGGGCAAATACTGTGTGTGATGAGCTAGAAAACAGCTGCAAAATAGTAAGTGCTATCTTCTCTACCTTATCAGAACTTTTGCTTTATACCTTGACTCTTCTTCAAATATAATTACTATGTCACTAGTTGCCAAGCCCAACCCCCATTAAAAAAATAAAAATCCATGCACTCCTCTCAGTTAAAACATTGTGAGCATGTCTCAATGTGTATAATCATTTATTTTATATTATTTAATATATACTATACTATACTGTATTATGTACGTTGTACCACCTGAATTAAAAATAGAACTTTATAAATAGAACTTTTTAAAGAAGTGAACATCTTAATAGTTGTAAATTTAATTCCATAGTTTCATGGTAAAACACCTCTTTTATTCTATAAAAATTATTATAAATATTTTTTGGGGAAAATATGATTGAATATGCTTTACTATTTTTTTAAAAATGCATACTGAATGGGGCGCCTGGGTGGCTCAGTTGGTTAATCGACTGCCTTCGGCTCAGGTCATGATCCTGGAGTCCCGGGATCGAGTCCCGCATCGGGCTCCCTGCTCGGCAGGGAGTCTGCTTCTCCCTCTGACCCTCCCGACCCTCCCCCCTCTCATGTGCTCTCTCTCTCTCTCAAATAAATAAATAAAAATCTTTAAAAAAAAAAATGCATACTGAACAATGACTTAAAAGTATGGTTCTAAGATAAATGTTGGCTTTCCGTGGCAGTCAAGGGTTACAAAGACATCTCAAAAAGATACGTGGATCCAAACAGAAGAGGGACACTAGTGGCCATCTATCCTAAATGTTGATGTTCATTTTCAGGAGCAACTGCCAATTTTGTAAATTAAAAAAAAAAAAAAAATCCTGCTTTCCTGATATCAGTTGACTAGTTCTATAAATTAAATGGCAGACATCTTTTTATTTTTAAGCAAATGGGTTCACAAACCCAACAAAGATCTTCCTCAGAAATACTTTTTCACATGATAGAAATTCTGTCTCCATGGTTTTATTGTTATTTATTTTTCAAGTCCCAACCACCCACCCCCAGATCCATTTTTAAAAGGCCTTTGCTACAAGCTTCTCTTGAAAAGTGCATTTCTTCTCACTGTTAAAACATCACCATTATCTTGAATGGACACTTTAAATTTCCCTCACACCCATGGAACGCTGTGGAGGGTGGGGAGTGGGACAGTTTCCATCAGATTTCACTTAACCTTGAAACCGTAGATCCTAGAGGTATGATGGTAGAGTGCTGGCATTTTCTTGCTAGGTGCTTGTGCTTGCATAATTATTTGCTATTTTCAAGCTGTATTTTCTTTGCAGGAATCTTATTCAGTCTTTTGCAATTTTGTGAGGGTGAGTTTACTGAAAATGGGTAGCATCGTCTATAGGTCACTTCACAGTGTACGTGGAATCTGCATTCCCTCAGCAGTGACCCAAGAGCCCAGGCACTGATATGGACACTCTAAATGGAGGACTTCCCTCCCTCTTCCTCCCTTTACCATGCATGGAGTGCTTGAGGAATGACTGCCAAGCATAAGAACTAGGTGAAGATGCTGAAGGTGATTTCTATAATAATTATTGGTAAAGATCAATTCCTCCATGCATAAACCTAAGTATAAATAAAAGCTGTACGCTTTCCTCTGCCACCTGCCCAGCCCCCCCGGGCCCCGTTATGATGTAGGTACTCCCACTGTGATGATCACTGAACCAGGCTGGTTTGCTGTCACTGCTCAGGGAAGATATGTGGCAGCAGAGAACAGAGAAAATGATCTCTTCCTTGTTCAGGAATTTCAAAAATTAAGTCCTTTGGAAAACAGTGAAGACTCAGAGCTGGGGCCACAAACTTGAGGAAATAAGTGATAAATAAAAGGACCGCCTCCCTACCCGGCAGAGAAGAAAATACTTCTTCTTCTTCTTTTTTTTTTTTTCCCCCCGGAGAAAGAGAGAGAGGTGGGGAGGGGCTGAGAGAGAGGGAGAGAGAGAATATTAAGCAGGCTCCTCGATCAGCGCAGAGCTGGATGTGGGGCTCAATCCCATGATCCTGAGATTATGACCTGAGCCAAAACCCAAAGTCAGACGCTCACCTGACTGAGCCACCCAGGCATTCCTAGAAAAAAATTCTTTCGGCTGGAGGAAGGGAGAAATTAAAGTGGAACGAACAAGAAGTCTCTAGGATGTTAGGGGTCCCCAAAGGAAAGCTCCATGCCTGCTCCACAGGTAGATTTGTGGAATCCTAGAGAAGAGAGAAACTGTGCTTTGAGAAACGTGATTTCCCCCTTAGCACAGACCACAGAACAGGACCCCCAACTAAGATGTGAGTCCACTGTATTGCAATACCCGCACATTTGCAAAATGTCCTGAAACTTCCTTTAAAGATGAACTGGTGGGCGCCTGGGTGGCTAAGTTGGTTAAGCGACTGCCTTCGGCTCAGGTCATGATCCTGGAGTCCCTTGATCGAGTCCCGCATCGGGCTCCCTGCTCGGCAGGGAGTCTGCTTCTCCCTCTGACCCTCCCCCCTCTCATGTGCTCTCTCTCATTCTCTCTCTCTCAAATAAATAAATAAAATCTTTAAAAAAAAAAATGTATTTAAAAAAAAAAAAAAGATGAACTGGAATTTAACTCTTAATCCTTTCATCTATGCCACACCAAATTCCAGGATTTAGGAAGCATGCCCTGAACTTGAGTAACTGAAGACCACTTTAATAGGTAGCTGTTTGAAACATACTTGTTGAACTGTTGCCAATCAAAAACCATGTCGGGCCTCCAATATTGAGAACATGTGTGGCAGGGACAATCCCTGATAAGAATAATCCATCCAGGGAAGATGAAGCATTGAGGAAAGACTACTGATCTACATTGGCTTGGGTGCTGTTTTTAGCTTTACAATAAAAATGCAAGGTAATACATATTGGAATGAGGTTTTTGCTATGGACTTTTCCATTTGGCTCTAAAAATGAGTACTCAAGTTTGGCCAATTAAAAGTCTGAACAGGTGGTGCCCCTTCAGTACACTGGTTTCTTAGGAAACTTTGGAAATGCTATTTGCCTTGTAATGCAATTTTCGTTACTAATCTATCCTGGTTGTGCCATCGACCATGTAGTTAAACTGCCTATGGACATATGTAATCACAAGATTCATCTGTGCAAACTGCAGGTTAATCATGCTCTGTTCCCCGCATGATCAGCTACTCAAATGAGGAAGGATGTGGTTACATAATTCAATGCATCTTATTTAAGAAAAATTCAAGGATATAAACAAGAACTCCTTTGGACAAATGCATTCTGTATGGCCAAGACGAACTGTGGAATAGTGAGAAATTTTTAAAATATCTTGAATCTTTGCTAGAAGGTAATTGGAATGACCTAGCTGCAAATATATTCTGTAATTGCTGCTCTAAGAAGTCCAATAATACCCTCTCTCAAAGCACACCAGAGACGGACGATGAACACCATCTGGCCTGTTTTCCAAAACAGTTGGTCATCACAGCTGATGTTAATTCTAATGTTCATTTCTTCTGAGATGAGGTGGGGGCTGGATTCAGTGGTCTCCAGAGATGTCCCGAAGCTTTAGCACTTAATCATGAAAAGATCTTTTTCTGTTGCTATTAATGTTTGTTGTGCTTAAACATGGTAATAACCTCAGTGTTTTTTTTCCAATCACAAAGTACTTCATGGTTATAGCAAAAAATGTGTGATAACAAAGGAAAACATAATGAAATGAGTAAAAATTACCCATCATCCCAACATTCAGGAAAAATGACTATTAATATTGGGGTTTTATGTATAACTATAGAATATGTTTATCTTTCTAATTTAAATAAAAATGAAATTCCATTTACTGTGTTTGACTTATTTTTACTTAATACTAAATATCATAGGTATTATTCATGTCAGTAAAATTATCAGCAATAGTTATGGTTGTATAATTGGAGTGTGTGGATTGATCAGAATGTATTAGCCAATCTCATATTGATGAACATTACATTATTTTTAATATTTTGCTATATCATTCATTCTTTTCTTTAAAAAACATCAGCTCTCATGAGGTATAATTTGCACGCCATAAAATCTGGCTTTAAGGGTAGAATTCAAGGAATTTCAGAGATACAAGCAAATTTTCTTATAGACAAAATGTGTGCATGTGGAAAGTTACTTCCTTAACATAAATTCCTAGAAATGGAATTATTAGTCTAAAGTGTGCATGTGTCTTAATTTTTTTAAAAACAAATTACTAAGCTACTGTCTAGAAATGCTGTGCTAGGAAATACTTCTGTCCGATGCCAGAACACTTTTTCAAAGACGTAGTCATGAAGGCAACTTTGGCAAGATCTTCCACGTAAGTCCACAAATCCCTGTATAATCTGGCCCCTGCATACTTCTCCAGCCCAACCATATGCCTGTCCCCTTGAACACTCTGCTTCCCAAAATATGGTAGCTCTCTCATGTCTCATTTCATCTTCACATAATGCTGACCTGGGTTCCTGCCCTAAGACACCACAGAAATTGTGTGATCGAGTTCACTAAAGATTTCCATGTTGCTAAAGCTTCTGGACCCTTCTCTGTCCTTCAGCAGCAGTCGACACAGTGTGCCCACGCTATCCTTCCCAAGACATTCTCCTTTCTTCACTTCTATTTTCTTGCATTCACTCTCTCTAGTGCTTTTTTCTCAATTTCTTCCTCTATCTCTCCAAACACAGCAGTGCCTTGGGAATTTATCATCAACCCTCTTCTTCAGCTTTCTACCTAGAAAGGTCTTATCCAAGCCATATCCCTAAATATTATCTCTATTCTGCAATGTCCAAATACTAGTCTCCTACCCACAGCCCCCCCTCTGACCTCCAGACACATCTGTATACCTAATGACTATTTGACATCCAGTTATTATCTTCCACTTAGTGCATCTAAGGCAGTTTCTGATTCGAGCCCTTACCCTGTCCTGCATCACATGTACACTCAAGGTCGTTTCCTCCCCCAGACTTCGCCCATCTTGTTAAATGAAACTTCTATTCACCTGCCAGTCATAGCATTCTTGATTCCTTTCTATCATCCATCGTGTTGATCTGTAAACGTATCTTTGAAATCCTCTACTTCTCTCCATCTCCACAGCTGTCCCCTAATTCAAACCATTGTCCTTTTCCACCTGGATTGTGGCGAGAGTCTTCTGACTTGTCAGTGTTTTCACTCTTGATTACTCACATGCACTTTCCCCATAGAGAAATCAGAGGGACCTTTACAAACTGCAACCCAGACGATGACGTTCCCCTGCCAAGGACTGAGTGTCCTTCATTCTTTGAAAAATAACTACACTTTTTATGGGTGGGGACAAGATAACTATAGTACACATTTTCTACTAAAAAAAAAAATGCAGGAATGAAGAGTACAGACCAGTTACTATCCGTAATTTTTCTAAAATCCAAATAATCATGTTGTGTGGGCTCCTCACTCAGGAGACAGGGGATTCCCTTGATTAGAACCCATTTATGTTCCCTGGACATGGCTAGGGAACTCTGTGGGGTCTCTTTTATAAGGAGACCAATCCCACTCATGAGGGCTCGATCCTTATGACCTAATCAATTCCCAAAAGTACCACTTACTAATATCATCACCTTTGGGGGTTAGGATTTCAACAGAGGAATTTGGGGGGGGGAGACACAAACAATTCAGACCATAGCAGAGCCCTAATCCCCAATGTGAAGATATTTGCAGATGGAGCCTTTGAGGGGGTAATTGGGGGTAGATGAGGTCATGAGGGTGGGGTCCTCATGATGGAATTAGTACCGTTATAAGAAGAGATAGCAGAGAGGTTGCCATCTCTGTCTCTCTCTTTCTCTCTGAATACACACACCTAGGAAAGTCTGAGTGAGCACACAGCAAGAAGGCAACCATCAACAAGCCAGCAGGACAGCTCACACCAGAATCCAGCCACGCTAGCATTCTGCTGTCAGCCTTCCAGCCTCCAGAACTATGAGAAAATAAGTTTCCCTTACTTCAGCAACTCAGTCTATGATATTTTGTTATGGAAGCCCAAGCCCATTAACACAGTACATTATTATTCGGCCTTAAGTTAGCTATGTGAATACGTATTCCTATGGGCATCTCGAATTCCTATTCATATAGGATAAATTCAGGATCCAAAGGACCCATGGGGAAGGACACCTCTGTGTTGTAGGTAGGCTGTCGTATGCATTGGAAGATGCTTAGCACCATCCCTGGCCTAGACTCCAGTGGGCCACCTTGCCCAAGTTGTGATAAGCAAAAATGTCTTCACACATCACCACATATACCCTGAGTGGGAAAAACTGTACTGGGTTGAGAACCACACATCTAAACTCTTTCCTGGTTTCAACCCCTTTGGGGAATACCAATGTAGTAAATGTCTTCTTGCAGCTAACTTGTGCTCTTTGATGTTTCAATCTGTACAAATGGAGAGTGCCTTAAAAAAAAAGAAAAAGCCGAAGGACTCAACGCCCTGACAAGTTTTAAGTAGTCACCATTTCAATGGAAGGTGCAATTTGTGAACAACGTTCTTTATAATTCAATTTTTTCCCCAATCTGTTGCACCAGCAGCAAATCCATGGGTGGCCCTATCCCTGCTGATGACAGACCTCCAAACCCAAAGAAATCCATATGTGGCACTATGCCTTTCACTAGTGCCCTTAAGCAAAAGAAAATTTAGACTGGTGGCATTTTGTGACAGTCTCTCAAATGTCTGATTTCACGTATTTTAAAAAACGAGTCAGTCACAGTGGACTCACAGTTGGCAAATAATTATATGGTAACTGTTGCTACTCCTGATAAATATGACACTTCCATTATACAGATCATCTTTGACTATTTGAGAGCTACATATAGTAGGACTGCCACTATCTTTGTCAATTTCATATGTAGAAAATGTCAAATATAAAGCCCAGATGTGCCGTTGGATATTATGGATTTCCCCGAAATTATAAAACTCTTCTACATCAAATGCCTATCTTCTTGGTGTGGGCAGGACTTTACAGGAGATCGGATCAGATTTGGGGGATTAGGTCTTTGACACAACCATCTCTTCTTTTTTTTGTTAAGATTTTATTTATTGGGGCGCCTGGGTGGCTCAGTCATTAAGCGTCTGCCTTCAGCTCAGGTCATGATCCCAGGGTCCTGGGATTGAGCCCCACATCGGGCTCCCTGCTCCGCGGGAAACCTGCTTCTCCCTCTCCCACTCCCCCTGCTTGTGTTCCCTCTCTCACTGTGTCTCTCTCTGTCAAATAAATAAATAAAATCTTTAAAAAAATAAATTTTAGGGGCGCCTGGGTGGCTCAGTCGTTAAGCGTCTGCCTTCGGCTCAGGTCATGATCCCAGGGTCCTGGGATCGAGCCCCACATCGGGCTCCCTGCTCCGCAGGAAGCCTGCTTCTCCCTCTCCCACTCCCCCTGCTTATATTCCTTCTCTCGCTTTGTCTCTGTCAAATAAATAAATAAAATCTTTAAAAAAAAATTTTATTTATTTATTTGACAGAGAAAGAGACAGCGAGCAAGAGCAGGGGGAGGGGCAGAGGGAGAAGCAGACTCCCTGCTGAGCAGGC
>NC_138378.1:7259795-7290653 GCF_054177405.1 Leptonychotes weddellii
TATACACATTCATACACAGGCACACACACAGTCACATACACACTTACACACACACACACTCAGGTTCACACATATACACATTCCCACACAGGCACACACACAGTCACATACACACTTTCACACACACGCACACACGCGCACACATATACACATTCATACACAGGCACACACACAGTCACATACACACTTTCACACACACACTCAGGTTCACACATATACATATTCATACACACTTTCACACACACACACTCAGGTTCACACATATACACATTCCCACACAGGCACACACACAGTCACATACACACTCTCTCACACACACTCAGGTTCACACATATACACATTCCCACACAGGCACACACACAGTCACATACACACTTTCACACACACACGCGTGCACACATATACACATTCATACACAGGCGCGCACACACACAGAGGCACAGGCACACACAGACTCACACACACACATATACACGGGAACATACACACTCACACATGGGCACACACTCACACGGGCACACACACAGACACACACATTCACACACACAGGCACATACACATGCTTGCATACACATATGTACACAAATGGGCACACAGAAGGACATGCACACACTCACATACACACACATGGGCACATACACATGTACACACACAGGTACCTCCACATACTCACACTTGGGCACACAGGTACATACACACAGACACACACATTCACACACACATACACACACACACGGGCACATATATACTTGCACATACACACATGGGCACCTACACACACACACACACACACACTGTGTGCTCTTCCTAATTTTGCTGGGCAGCGTGCAGATTTGTCCCTCCCTCGAGGCCTCTTCCAGTGAAGAGTGAACACCTGAAGGAAGCTACAGTGATAAGGTCCAGGCAACGTGACCCGAGCGGCCAGGCATCGCGATGTCTGCTGACAACTAGTTCTTGCTGGAAACACCGACACACCTTTCACTATTTCTCCAAGGGCAATTCTCCACGTGTGACACGCGCCATTTGTGTTATTTGAATACCCTGATGCACCCACTGGCGACCTGAGAACCCATTTGTGTGAGGACAGCAAGGCTGGCGGTGTAATAAATGGCAAAATCAGCTTAAAATGTCGATCGCTGAAGAGACAGCGCAGGGAGCTTTCTTCGACAGACATGTACTGGGTCCTCACAAACGCCAGACGCTCTTCCAGGACCAGGGTTACCAAGTGGGCCCTACTGGGCTACTCGCTACTTGGCGGGAACTTAGACACCTCACTTCATCTCTTTCTGACACGGTTTTCTCATTTCTCAATGTTCTCGTCTTCGAGTATCTCCCTTCCCCACAGTTTTCGTGAGGATTATCCCAGAGAGAATTACCTCACATTCCCTGGAAGCATATGCATCAGTCACAGCGCTGAGTGTTGTGAAGACTTTATTCTTTTGAACTCTCACCACCACCCCGTGCGGCACACATCATCACGGTTCCCATTTTACAGATTGAAACAGAGTGGCAGAAAGGAAAAATACCTTTCCCAGACCCCCACAGCTTGTAGGTGATAGGTCTGAAGTAGAACCCGAAGTCCTCCTCATCCTGCTCTACCACGGCATGTAACACAGCGCCCACACTTAATAAACGAGAGATGTTGTTGTTGCTATCACTATTCCCCAGGATTTATTTTCTCTGCCTACCTCGCAGGGTTGTTTTGCCAACTCATGAAATAACTCTTCCTAAATGCCATGGGCTCTTCCTATTTTAGTGGGAATCTGGGTTAATTAGGATCTTTGTCGCAAGTCGGTGCATTCAAGTGTTTTAAAACGACTCACTAAAAACATTCCTGAGCAGAATATTTGCTCAAGGCATATTTTCGTAAGGCTGTGCCTCTCCGTGCTGGCCCTGCTATCTGGCCAGTGGACCCCAGAAGTACAACAGATTTGGGCTCCCCAAAACACTCTCGCTCCCCAGTCCTCACAGCTAAACCAAGCCACTTGACTGAACCCTTTTCTAAACTCTGAAAATAATTTTACAAATCATTTAACCTCAAGAAATGTTTGCTCTGATGGAGCCTTTAAAAAGTCACCTATTTTTAAAACCCAGATTCCAAAGTTTGGATGCTACCGATCATTCTCATCCCTGGCCCCCACCCACCAGAAGCCGATAGCGTACTCCGTTGCCCTCGACCCCACATTTGTGACAACCAAAAATGACTCCAGATATTGCTGAGCGTTCTTTAGGTTTGGGGTGGGTGGCAAACCTGTCCCTGGTCGAAAACCATTGATCCAGAGCAACATTTTGAAATGATTATCTATATGGCGCTCATGGGCTGTGCTATGCACCTATAGCCCGGATGCTTCCAATGATGCTGGGTGGGGCTGAGGATGAAGGACAGTGATTTGTGGACAATGAAAGGTAGTGCCACATCTGCATTTGGGACCCAATGCCTGCATAAAACTTACACTGCATAGCATCTGGTTCTATACTACTCTACCTGAGGATTTATTCTATTTGAACTGATTTGATACGAAGTTTATCATCATATTAATATTAATATTTAGTGAATGCTTACAAAATGCAGGTGCAATGCAAAGGTGTTTGACATACCTTGTCTTAATCAATCTTTGCTCCGAATCTGTCTTAGTGGTCACCGTCTCCACTGTAGAGATGAGGAGGGTGAGGTTTAGACTGAGGTGACTTGCACAAAGCCACACAGATGGGACAGGGCTGACCCTGCTCTTAACCCTCAAGGCTCTCTGACTCCAAGGCCAGTGTTAACTATGATGCCACACCACTCAGTCATGACATAACTTAGCCATGAATACAACTTCATAAATCGAGGGGACAAGTGTCCATGGTTGAAGCCACCTCTTTGAAGATAACTATTTGTTCCTTAAATAAGCAGTTATTCAGTGCTTACTGTGTGCGCACTGGACATACACGGGTGGGCAGCACAGAGAGACATTCACATTATGGTGCAGAACCTGCTTTTACATCATCGATCCTGTCTGCATTGTTCCCCAATTCTGCCTCACTTTTGCAAAGCTCCAATTACTCCCCCAAAAAACATGAAGACATGACTACATCCCACCTTAATGCCCATCACCATTAGGATCCTGAAAATGTGCATATTATCATTTAATTTAGTGACTGTACAAGAGGCTAAAGAAAATCTTGCCCAAGCAGCATCATCTAAACCTTAGAAAACGGTCCTCCTTGATCTTAAGTGCAAGCTTCGAGCAATTCTTTATATGCCACAAGATTTTTTTTTTTCTTTCATGTTCAATCTCCAGCTTCCACTTTAGAGGGAAACTTCACTGCACTTCTAAATGTTGACGGATGTGCGGAACTTTATTTATTTATTTGCCTGAGATTCACTCGGGCACAGAAGTCTGGAGAAAACCAGAACATTTCATACATAAAGAACAGGACCTCATTCTTCTGCAGGTAAAACTCCTCTAATGTCAATGATGGACTGAGAACAGAGAGTTAAACTACAGATAACAAATTTCAAGTAATTACTTAGCCAATGGCATAGAGTGGGATTGACTAAGTTCTGGTGTTTGATGTGCTAGTGATAGAATGAGTTTCATTTTGTCCATCCAGTGGCAAGATGGCCAAGAAATAAGAAAGGGGAAAGGGGGAGATCCAGGGAAGGAGGGAGGAAGGGAGGAAGGGGGAGGGAGAGAGAGAGAGAGAGTGAGCAAGCGAGAGAGGGAAAGAGAGAGAGAGCGCGCTCCATCTGAGTTCCCTGGGAATACCGTGAACAGATTGCTAGCGTACAAAAGAAAAAGTCAGCTAGATGGCTTTAAAAAGCTTTGTCAACAGATTCAAACCTGTTTAGGGAGTCTGAGGTGGTAAAAGGGGGAAAATGATGCCCTAGCCATATTTGGAGAAAATCTGTATTTGCATATTTATTGTCACAGGAATTCAAATGTCTTTTTATGGTAGTTCCTAACATTTACAGACAGAGCAGAAGTGTGAACAGTGGGTTGGCAATTTTGTTTCTCCCTTATAGGCTGCAACTCAATTTGGGGGGGATAATTCTGCTTTTCAAGAGGAATTAGATTACATTCCCAATGGCCGCTCTGGGCAAGTTGGATTGTCTGCCGTGAATACTTCTCGTGCCACTTGGCAAGTGGCTGGTAACACAGCTATGCCATCCCTTCTTCACAGTGTTTTCTGAATATCTTAACCTCATATTAATGTTTTTTGTGTTTTTGTTTTTTTTTTTTTGTCAGTAAGTTAGAAAATTCTGCTACACTACTTGCATCTGGAAAGTCACAATGAATTATAGTATGTTAAAGGCTCTGAAAAGTCCTGCAATAAACATATCAGTTTGATTTTTATTAAGGTTTTCCCAATTCTGTTTGAACAGAAAACATGTTCCTGATGACCCATTTTGTTACATCATATAGCAATCTAGTGTTCTAGAAGCATTTAGGAAATTGTAGGTTATATGATTTGCTCTGCTTTCTGGTCTCAACTGCTGTATTCATGAAAACCAAACAGACCTAGACAGATTAAACAAACCAGTAATCATTAAGCTTCTTTAAATGGGTTACAGAATGTTTGTTCTAGAGAGAAGAAATGAGTCAGTCATGTAAAATGTTAGTAGCCAAATCACAATGGTTACAGTTTATTGAGTACTCAATGTGTAGGAAATAGACACCCTCAAGTGTCTCGTCTGATCCTAAAGATCACAGTAAGAAATAGATACTGTAGCCCCATTCTATAGATGAAGAAACTAAGGCTCTGTGAATTTAAGAAATTTACCTGCCGTCACGTGGCTAGAATAGGGCAGATCTCAGATTTGAATTCAGGTTCCAGTTCAAATCATGTGCCTGCAACTGTCTTGCCCCTTTCTCTTCTGCCTAGCATAGCCACTCAAATAATAAGTCATGGAGATGAAAATACAGCACAGGGAATTCAGTCGATAATATTGTAATCACACTGTATGGTGACAGACGGGGACTACACTTATCTTGGTGAGCAGTGAGTAATGTATAAAGCCGTGAAATGGCTATGTTGTACACCTGAAACTAATATAACGTTGTATATTAATTACACTTCAATTTTAAAAAGTATATTTTTTTTAAAAAGGAGCATGAATGAAAAAGCACTTACATTTGTTGAATGTTGCCCACACGTTCTCTTCCAGAAGGCCCACACATTGCAGTTAGCATTCGGTACGGATTTCGCACCTGGAATGAGAACTGGTTTTACACCTATCATACACAGGTCTGCCCGACTCCAGGAGCTCATGTTGTTTCCAACTGCATTACAAAAATCTCAACCATACTTTTGGGGAGTATGATCAAAAACTAGACCTAAACTTCAACATTTAACTAGGTAAAAATAAATCCATGATTTCATAACCATAACCCAAATCCATGTAATATGCCACTGGAGTTAATGAAATCAAGTGTTTGGGCCATAATTATATGTACCTTTGAATAACTTAATTCTAAACTTTAAGAAATGTGTTTCTAAAATTTGTTTCATAAAGAGATTAACTCAAACGTTCCCTGGGTCTGTAAATACATGGATGAAAGGAAGAGATTTCAATAGTCTACATTTTTTCCGCCCACTGATGAGGGTGTTGGATAGATTTTTCAATTACCCGAAAAATGAGGTAAGGTCTGGCCAACACAGTGATCATTGCCTTGAAAGGGGAGACCAATTTCTAGTAAGAGGCAAAACCTAGGGAAGGGACCCATACAACAAGTAGAAAGAAAGCTATCTAGGTAGAATGTAATAGAATTTATTTCACATTATAACTCTAGACACCTATCAATCACTCATCATCTTGGATGTCTTATAAGAAAACAATAAATCCAACTCTGCCCTTTGGGAAATGACGCTGTAGGAAAGATCTTCCTGCCCAACATGGCCCCCCGGTCAGATAACTTTTATATCATGGAATAAACAAATCAATGATCATCCAAGAGAAATCTTGTGTTATTTTTGCTACTTAGGATCCCTTTCTTCTGGCAAAAGCACATTGGATCTGCCTTGCAGTGAGCACTTTCCCTGCTGGAGAGAGTACCTTCCTTTCCTGATTAAGGGATGGGCCTATAAACCAACATAAGCTTATTAGACACTTTTTCCTTTGAGTATGGAATCCCAAAGGAAATGATTCAGAAACAAACAAACAAACAAAAAAGAACTAGCATAGGCTGATTAACTTCATTGGTGGCATCCTAAAGTAAGAGCCCATCAGTCTGGCTATGACTCCCCTCCCCCCATGAACTCTGTTGCCTTCTTGTTTTGTTTCCAAATCTCTTTCTAGAGCTTTCCTTTGGAACCCGTGAGGTCCCTTCTTTCTTTTCAATGATTTTTTTTCTGTGTAAGATTATAAGGTATACATCCTGTTGCCTACAAGCAAAGACCTGTAACTTAAGTAGTTCTAGATGAGGAACTTCATAAAAGTATAAAAATGAACTTGACAAAAGAACAGAGAGTGAAATAAAACAAAGATGACTCCATAATCATTCCAATGACCATCATTGTGTACCCACAATTAACAAGCAGGCAAGTACAATAGCTGAACAAGGAAGAGTTAAGTCTTAAGTTCTACCTTCCTGCCTTTGGAGACATCATGGTCCTAGGAGCTTGCTTCATTTGTGGTGAAATTTCAAGAAGGGAATGTGTACCAAGAAGGAAGCAGAGGGATACAGGAAGGTCAGGGAGGACCCTGAGTCTTCTTTCTGTAATATTTCCATTTCTTGATGTTTACGTAGAAGTACATGTTGTAAAAATATTAGAACAGAAACCTTTAGAATAAGTAGAAGTCCACCTTTCTTTTTAACCACTCCCTGGTATGAGTTTTCTGGGGCTGCCACAGCAAAGGGTCACAGACGAGGTGGCTTCCACAACAGAAATTTATTTTCTCTCAGTTACAGAGAAACTAGAAGTCTGAGACTCAGGTGCTGGCAGGGGTGGGCTCTTCTAAGGGCCATGAGAGAAGAATCTGCTCCGGTCCTCTCTCCTTGGCTTGGGGATGGCCATTGTTTCTTCACATTGCCTTCTCTTTCTTTTATCATATGTGGTGCATCCAAACCTCGGATTCTTGCAAGGACACCAGTCATATTGGATTAGGGGCCACTCGAGTGACCTCATTTTAATTTAATTGCCTTTGCAAAGACCCCTTTCCAAACATGGTCACATTCTGAGGGACTGAGGTTAGGACTTCAACACATGATTGGGGAACACAATTCAACCCATAACTACCTATTGCCCATTGCCCATCCATGTTCTCTAAAGGTCACCCCTGTTCCACAAGTTCCTTTCCATGTAATAACTGTATGTGTGTATTTGCCCACAAATAGACACACATGTGTGGTTTTTGAAGAAATTATACAAACAGGATCATACTATACACATCTTATGCATCTTTGTCTTTTCATCCAAAGCTCTATTTTGGAGATTTTTTTTTTTCCATCTAAACACATGCAAACTCACGTTATCCTTTTTGAAGGTTTAATCTTCTTGACTCTACCCTTGTGAAAAGGTCTTGATCCAGCACACATCTTTCTTTGTTTTCCATTGGAAAAGGAGTACAGCGGTGAGGTTTCTTTGAGTGCAAGTAACAGGAAATTACTCTAACAACCTAAGCAAAAGAAACTGCATTCTAGGCTTCTGGAAATTTACTGACTTGCTCTTATCAGGAGGCGGGACACAGTGGAGAGGGCTTCCCAAAGACTGAGGAAGCTCTGGAGGGTGAGGAAGCAAGCCCTGCTGTTGAGAGCCTGAAGAAGGTTCTGTCTGCTTAGTGAGCTGCTGCTGAAATGAATGAATTCGGATCCTACCCTCTCCAACACAGTGACGCCCCACATGTGGCGATCGAGTGACGAACGAGTGCCGAAACATGGCTGGTCCCAAAAGAGATGCACTGGAAATGTACAACGCACACCTGATTCCAAAGACTTAGTACAAGGAAAATAGTGTAAAACTTTGTGAATAATTTTTATAATAATTACACCTTGATATTTTGGATATATGGGGTCAAATAAGATATATAATTAAAATTAGCTAGACCTGTTTCTTACCTTGTTTTGGTAGCTATTAGAAAATTTAAAGTTATATGTGTGGCTTGCGATGGTGACTTGAATGATATTCTGGTGGGCCACTAGTCATTTCTTCTTTCCTTGCTGAAAGGCCGAAATGCTGGTGTAGAGAGTCTAGTTGGCCAAGCTTAGGTCATATGCCTGGGCTCCTGGAAGTACCCATGCCGTATTGGCTTGTGGGTTAACTGCCTCTGCAGGGTGGCCCACAGCTGGAAGCAGTAATACCTGAAAGAAATTTAAGGTGGTCAGAAAGTAGAAACTGATGCTGGGTGGCAAAACATTTTAAGTGCCCAACATGAGCAATTAATGCCTGGCATATACTAGGCCATTAAAATGTATCTGTTGGAAGGAAGGAATACATGAATGAGTGAACAAATATGGCGCAGTTGTGATTACTCCTCTCCCTGTGACCTTCTTCATCAGGTCCCCACTTCCACCCTGGACCTAGAAGAAGCCACATTTCGAATTATAAATAATTTCACAGTGTTGCTTTCATGAACTACATATCTAAGGCTATTTATCTGAGTTACCATTTTGTGGAGAAATGCGCTAATTGCTGTTATGACTCATCCAATTTGTTTATCCATTCCACTTTCACTGAGCTAGTCACAAGTCACTTCTGAGACCTCTTGTTTCTCTCTCTACACTCACGCCTGTAGGGATCTCATCCAGTCTCAGAGCTTGAATATCAGATATCAGATGATATTTAGATTTAAATATCAGATGTGTTGATCACTTCCAAATTCATATCCCTAGCAAGACCTCTCTCTCAAATTCGTGACTCTGCCAAATATCCAACTACCTACTTGGCATCTCCACTTGGATGACTAAATAAACACCTCAAACTCAACTTGTCCAAAATGGAAATGAAGCCACTTCCTCCTGCAGCCTTCCGCCATTAGGGAAATGATAGCTTTGTCCTTCAGTTGGTCAGGCCAAGAATGCTGGAACTCCCCCTGGCTCCTCCTTTCTGAGACAGTGCACAGAAAATCTGCAGGAACTCTTCTTGGCTCTAGGGTCAAACATAGTGAGTCTGATCACATCCCACCATCTCCAATGCCCCACTTGGTCCGAGTATCCTCATTTCTCCAGGATTGCTGACATAGATTCCTCGCTGGTCTTTCTGCTTCACCTCCTGCCTTCTAACAGTGTACTTTCAACCTGTCTCCAGAGGGTTCTTTTTCTTTCCAGTTTATTGATAATAATTGCCATATAACATTGTATTTGTTTTAGGTGTACAACATAATGACTTGATACATGTATATATTATGAAATGGTCACCCAATAAGTTTCCTGGCACATCCACCACCACACACAATTACAATTTTTTTCTTATGATAAGAACTTTTAAGATCTACTCTCTTGTGAGGTACAATCCAGTTGTGTTAAGTATAGCCACCATGCTGTACATTAAATCTCCAGCATTTAATTACCTTAGAATTTTAACTTAGAACTTTTGAACACTCTCACCCATTTCCTTACTCCCACCCCCCATCTCTGGCAACTACCAATCTGTTTTGCTTCTATGAGTTTGGTTTTTTTAGATTCCATCTTAAAGTGAGATCATACAGTATTTGACTTTCTCTGTCTGACTTATTTCACTTGGTATAATGCCCTCAAGATCCATCTGCAGGTTTTCCTTCTTTTCTGTAGGTGAATAATATGTGTGACACATATCACATCTTCTTTGTCCATTCATCCGTTGATGGACACTTCGGTTGTCCATGTCTTAGCTATTGTAAATACTGCTGCAGTGACATGGGGGTGCAGATGTCTTTTTAAGAGAGTTCTTTTTAGGTCATAAATTATGCCATGTCACTTCTCTACTTAAAAGCCTGCAAGGCACCCCATTTCACTCAAAGCAAAAGCCAAAGCTCTGACAATGGCCTTCAGTGCCCTAAATGATTCAGCACCACCTACCCCTTCCCTCTCTGCTTTCCTTTGCTTCTCCCCTGCTTGCTCTTGTCTCTACAGCCATAGTAGCCTCCTTGCTGCCTCTCAGACATGCCAGGCACACACCCTTCCCCATGTCTCTGGCTCATTCTCTTCCAGTCACTGCCCAAGTAGCCCCTTCTCCAAGAGGACCTCCCTAACTACGATGTTTTTTTATTTACATTTAAGAAAAATAGTCGTTGACAAGGAAAATTTTTATGACATGGGGTTGATTTAATAAAAGGAAGCAACAATGCTGGGTATTCATCAGAATCGATCATTGTTCAAAATACATGCATGTGTAGGCACTGTAAAATAAAAATCTGCAGGATGCATATTAAAAAAGTAGGAGTTATTTTCTAGGTGACCTCATGCCTCATCCCAGCCACCTTGATCACATCAAATCTGCTTTACTCTTCTTTTTCCTATTGCACTTTCCACTTTTGAACATACTATCTTGCTTACAATAACATACTAATTTACTTAACTATTTTATGTATTGTTTTTTGCCTCACCTATTCTGCTCAAATGTAAATTCCATAAAGGGACTTCTTTTTCCTATCTTGTTCATTGATATATCCTAAGTGTCTAGAGAAATGCCTCGCATGGAGTAGATGTTCACTAATTATTTGCTGAATGAATGAGTGAATGACCCTGAAATCAAACACCAGGAATGTACCTTCAAGGAATCCGCAATATAGTGTATTTGCCTTCCTAGAAACGAATCCTCTTATTAAAATTATCCTTTGCTGAAAGTGAATTTCCATTCTCATCTAGGGTGAACTGTTCTTTACCCAGCACAAGAAAGGAATTGGTCAAGGTCATCTGAAGGAGAAAATAGGAAATATATATTTATTTTACCAAAAGGAGCTCTGTTGTCTGTTCTCAGCCCCTTTCCTGCCAGCAGAAGCCTCAGCCCCTTCTCTATTTATGTTGCCATGTTAAAGTACCTGATCTTCATAGAAACCAGATAATGACCTATAACATTAGCGCGACTACACTGCTGCATCTTTAATGTGGAGAAAATGTATTTGCATTTTATGATGCTGAATGCTCACCCACTTCATGACCTTACCATCTGTTTCCATCTGTGGAATATTCCAAACGACCAAATAACATTAAAATCACCGAAAAGAGTTTCTTTATTAGTTATAAACTTTTACAATTCAATTTAAAAAGTTTATAGTCCTGAACGCTGTGAGAACCACCATTTTCCGAAGCACCATCCTACTCTTTATCACTGGGGTCTGACAGCAGCTCTGACCTTTTCTAATATCTTTTACTGAAAGGAGAAGATTTGAAAAGTAGATAATAAATGACCAAGGCTTTATTGATATTATGATGTGTAATATTTAAAACTGGTTATGGTTATTAGACCACGGAAGAGGATGCCTTCTTACACAATCATCTGTTCCCTGTAGGCTTCTTTCACTGATAAAACATTTTTTATGAGTTTTAAAACTTGCAGAACCAATAAACCTGTGCAGGAACAAGCAAGGGTGCGCGCTGCTCAACACATCATCAGAACTGTCAGCCGAAGTCAAAGGCTGGACAGGTCGGAGCTGCTGCTGCTGACCTCAGAGAAGGGGAGTACAGCTGGGCCCGCAAGCTCCTGCAGAATTTCCAGGGGTGGGGCTCCTTTGTAGGAGCAAAACTAACTCTGGTCCCATGGAAGATTCTTTTTCTATTGAGTGCGATAAAGGGAGCGCTAGTCTAAGGATTTGTCCAAGGGCATCCTTGTTCACAGTCAAGAATCTTAACTAATGGAGGAAAAAGGGCGTGTTTTCCTTACCCCTCCCAACATATGGCACATCCACTTCCAGCATTGATAAGCTTAAGTTCCTCTTATACCTCTGGGAGCTAAGACCTTGGATAAGGGGAGAGCTAAAGGTTACCTCAACTGTCCACTCCCTCCAAGTATTTCCTGATCTACCCATGTACTCAAATCCTCACATTGCTCTTCCTATTCCTTATAACACCTGGGGCATAAATCAGATGCCAAAACTATTTTGGAAAATCTGACCATTAAGCTATTAGTTTTAACCATTTAATTACTATACCTTGTAACATGGATTGATTTCAAGTAAGAGAAATGCTTTCCTTCTTATTCTTTGTCAAATTGTTTTGGACTTTTTTATAAGGTATTTTATATATACATATAATATATATTAAAATGTGTTATTAAAATATTCATTAATTTAATATATTTTATATATTTTCTATTTATATAATATATATTAATATATGCTAAATATATTTAATATGTATTAAATATATAAATGTATTAATAAATATGTAAATATATAAATTTTATTTGTAAAATTCCAAATGAATTTTATAACATGTTCAATGTGAAAAACCCTGTTCAGTGTGACTCCAACTAACATGTCATTTTATAGATTCACTTGGGGGAATTTGCATCTTTACAATATTGAGTTTTCTCATTTACAAACATGATCCCTCTCCATTAAATTCAGGAGGATAGGGGCACCTGGGTGGCTCAATCTTTAAGCGTCTGCCTTTGGCTCCAGTCATGATCCCAGGGTCCTGGGATCGAGCCCCGCATTGGGCTCCCTGCTCTGTGGGAAGACTGCTTCTCCCTCTCCCACTCCCCCTGCTTGTGTTCCCTCTCTCTCTGTGTCTCTCTCTCTGTCAAATAAATAAGTAAAATCTTCAAAAAAAATTTCAGGAGGATAGAGCTATCAACTATCTCACTATATCTAACAATTTAAATCCTGTTATCACAAATTATAACAGACATTATTCAGACATGTGGACTATATGATGCAATAATAAAGTCAATACAGGAATTGTCAAAGAAAATTTTGCTACACACATATCTTACTATGCTGATAAATTTCTGAGTGAGATGGGGGATCTGAATTGTTATCATTTAGCTCCCTTTAAGAAACAGGAGGCGTTTTAGATAAGACATCTAGACCTCTTCAGCAGTAAACATAGGTATAAACATAAATAAATATAATGTTTGGCCGTCACTACTTTAAAGTACAAAAAAATGTGTGGCTAAGGGATGATGGTTTTATTATATTTATTTGAAAATGATTCTAGATTCTACAAAGGCAAGGTTCTTGCAAAGTCATTCTGGTTGTTTTTTTAACAAGATCACTGCAAACTCATTTGTTAATCTTATTGGCTATTGGAATCATATCTTTTTAATATTTAAAAAAAAAACAGCCTGTTTATTCCCTGGAGCAGTAAATGTTTCGAATCTGTGCTGAAGAGAAATTTACATATAGCATCTCCAGAAAAAGTTTATTGGAGCAAATAATCTCTGAACTAGATCTCTAATTCCAGAATCTCATAGGAGTTGAGATTTATATCTGTAGTTCAATAAGCAATGGCATTTTCATTTTGTTTATTAGCCTTGTTCGCCCAAAAGAAGAAAATAAAAAATTTAATATCTGGATGATCCAAAAATTTTTAGTAAATAAAAAATCAAAAGCCATAAGATGACTAATTATGAAAAAAATGCAAGATGAAGCAATGTATTAATATAGATATATTCATGCATTCACATTTTAAAATTTTATCATATTACATTATAAAAATCTGTAACACAAACACCCTGGTTTAAAGACTAACTTTCCTTTTGCTTTTCTGAACTCCACACAAACAATGCTAGCTGTTCTATTACAAATGATGAGTGACAACTTATAGATAGGAAGAAGCATAAATACACACACAGAGGGGGAGAGAGAATAGGATTGGGGAAATATCTTACTAAAAACTGACTGGAGTGGAAATATATCCTATTGGTTCCGTTTCTCTGAAGAATGCGGATACAGGTACTGAAAAAAACAGGGCTTCCTGGGAACTTTAGTAGAAAAAAAGAGTCAAGTGCAGGTGTGAACATGGAACACAAGACCCCCCCATTTATAGAAATACTGCGGCAAGCACAAACTTCTCCCAAAACACAGAATGACCATGTGTAAGAGCCAATCTCATCTGTATCTTAAGCAACAAAGTGACTTCCATTGACTTCTGGGTTACACGTATTTGCATTTACATTTTTGGAATACATTAATCTTTGATCTCCTTCCACCCACTCCGAAATTATGCAAGGTGGTGTTAGAAGACAGCATTTTTAGAGAGTTTTTCTCTATCCAATTTGTTTACCTCAAACCCTTGAGGAAGTGATCTCGTCAACCTCAAAGGACTTAAAAGTAGCTCTTCCACCCCAGTGAAAACATTTGTATTTGAACTATTGATATTAATAAGCACTTTATTTTACCCTCCCCAGACCACTCCTTTATGTTCACTGGAATTATTCATATATGTTTGTCTCCTCAATTACATTACTACTCCTCTGAACATGACTATTAGGGGTCCGTTTCCATAGCTCTTTCCTCAGCCTAGTTCACTGTTACACCCATGAGCATATTTTTTTTTTATTTAAAGATTTTTATTTATTCATTTGACAGAGACACAGTGAGAGAGGGAACACAAGCAGGGGGAGTGGGAGAGGGAGAAGCAGGCCTCCCACAGAGCAGGAGCCTGATGCGGGGCTCGATCCCAGGACCCTGGGATCATGACCTGAGCCGAAGGCAGACGCTTAACGACTGAGCCACCCAGGTGCCCCCCCATGAGCATATTTTGCTGCTGAGATTCTGGCCACAGTATGAACGAGAGATGCCCACATTTTCCAAACTCATTTGAACATTAACATTTCTACTCTGATTCCCTATGCTTACAAGAATCTTCCCTCCATGTGATCCACTGGGTCTTTCTATCCCATCATAAGGTCTCTGCTCCAAGTCACATGCTTAAGGAGGTCTTCCCCAAGCCCTGTATCTAGAGGAGCTTCCCCAGCCCTGCAAGCTATTTTATTTTCCTTCCTCTCATTCATTACTGTCTGAAGTTACGTTATTTACTTATTTGCATACTTGTTTTAAGTCAGGGATTTAATCTGATTATTCAACTGGGGCGCAGCAGGCAAGCAATGAATACTTCCTGAATAAAGGTCAGACGCCCATGTCCCTAAAGGTTTTGTTTGGCTGGCCTCTCCAGACAGATTGTGAATCTGAGAGCAACACCCATGTACTGAACACCTACTACGTCAGGCACAGAACCAGGGGTTCACACATGTATGTGCATATTTTTAATCTTCACAGCAACCGCACGAGGTAAAAATATTAGTCACATTCCATGGATGAGAAAACTCATCCAAAAGGAGAGGCAGCTAGTAAGTAGCAATGCTGGGATTTGAAGTCAAATCCCACTGGCTCAGCCTCTGCATTCTTTATATTAACAATCCTGCCCATCCTACAAAGCTCATTCTCTCCCCTAGAAGCAGTTTCCTAAGAGAGGTAGCAAAGTAATTTTGAACAAATCTTACATTGTTGAAACAAGCATGACTACGTAATTTGTGAGCCCCCGTGCAAAATGAAAAAGCGGTCCCTTGTTAAGAAATGATGAAACGCTTGAAGATGGTGACAACAGGGCAGTAAACCAAGCATTTGGTAATGCTCCAAGGCCCTTCTAAGAATGAGGCCCACGTGACCACCCACGTTGCCTTCCCATGAAGACAGCCCTGGAAATGCTCCAAGGCCCTTCTAAGAATGAGGCCCACGTGACCACCCACGTTGCCTTCCCATGAAGACAGCCCTGGAAATGCAAATATATCCTTTCCTGGTGATTAATTCGGGAGGGACGATGCTCTTATTAGTTTGGGAACATTCATCAGAAATTCAGCAAGCGTCCACCTAGTAACGCTCTGCACTGTGTTTTCTCCTTAGCCCTATGGCCGTGTTGGCAAAAATTTGGGAGTGATTTCAGGCACAGCCTTCTCATGGCAATTAGGCTCTTGCAAATTCCATTTGGTTTCCAGTTCATAAGAGGGAGCAGAAAAAATTGATTATGGACTCCTCAGGCCTGAACAAGTATCAAAATAATTTTTCCAAACCAGGAGGTAAAGCTTCCTGACAAGCCGACTCTCCTGGCTTCTGTGCTTACAGCTCTTGGTTGTTGAGTTGATCGCTGCCTGGGAATACAGAGGCTATGGGCTCTTGGCATTGAAAGAAGTAATGTGAGCATGTGGATTTGCCTCTGCCCGTGGGCTCTCTTTCTCTCTTTACTCTAGTGTGGTTGCTGCTGGCTGGAGTGACATTTTCAGCGTCCCCCCACGCAGAACTTTCTGCAGCTTCCTCGCGTGCAGGTTCAGATACCTCGACCATCATCCATATGCTGCGGGAGCCTGCGGTACAACTCGAAACTTGATTTCTCAGTGTTTGAAGACCTCAACCTGAAGGTCCCCCAGGAACTGTGAAAGTTCAGTACACGATAGGTTCTGCGTAGATGTTTGTGGACTAGAACTGAAACCCAAAATTCCCACCTCCACTGATTTTCCCATTCATCTGTTCAACAGATATTTGTCAAACTCCAGTGTGCTACTGGAGTGGGCTAAATAATGGCCTCCTCAAAGAAGTGTCAACCCCAAACCTGGAAATGCGACCCTATTTGGAAAAAGGATCTTTGCAGATGTAATCAAGTTAAAGATCTCAAGATAAGATCATCCTGGATTAGGATGGGCCCTGAGTCCAGGGACAGGTATCCTTATAAGAGACAGAAAAGAAAAAAATATGCAGAGATACGGGGAAGGAGGCCAGGTGATGACACAGGCAGACATTGGAGGGATGTGACCACAAACCAGGAAATGCCGGGAACCACCAAAAGGTATAAGAGACAAGGAAAGATTCTCCCCAAAGTCTTCAGAGAGACCCCAGCTCTGCTGACATCTTTAGCTCAGACTTCTGGCCCCCACCACTGTGAGAGGGTACATTTCTGTTGTGTCAAACCACCAAGTTTGCGGCAATCAGTCCTAACAGCCCTAGGAAACAACTAGCCCTTAGGATGAGGCCAACAATAAAATAAATAAGCAGATAAATGTATTCTATAATGTCCTGTCATACTGTTATGAACAGGGTTGCCAGATAAAATTGAGCTCACCGAGTTAAATTTGAATATCAGAGAAACAACGAATAAATTGCATGGAACATACATTTACTAAAAAATTATCTGTTCTTTGACATTCAGAATTAACTGTTTTTTTATTTGCTAAATCTATCAATCTGAGTTATGAAGAAAGATGGGCAGAGGTCAAGCTCTGGGTTGGCCTGAGTGGGGGAAGTGCTTAAATTAGAGCGGTTATGGAAGGCTTCTCTGATGAGGCGTACTTGAACAGAGCACTGCATGAAATAAGAGAGTGAGTCATGCCACATTAGGGCAACAGTCTCCCAGGCCCAGGAAACAGGAAGGGCAAAGGCATAAGGTGGGAATGTGCTGGCTATATTTAGCTTTATTCAATAGTACGGACAGCAAGATAGCAAATCTCATTCTCTCCTGAAATCCAAAACGTTCCTAAACTAAAAACAGGAAATCTGTGCTAAAGTATTCACCAAGCTATTGATCTCAGCTTTTAATGAGCTGGACTTAGATTATTTAGATGTCAAGCAGGTCTGGTATCCAAGTTTTATGATCCTCTTAAATAACCACAGGCAATCCAGCAAGTAATAAAGCAATACAAGGCAGCCTAGAGTTGCCATAGTAGGAAATGTTGGCATATAATTAAAACAGAGGCCAATATTTATGTGCTTTTTCTCTGCAACAGATTCATTAACAATATCTTAAGCTATTGTATGGACTTAAATTTCTGATACTATTGGCATCCATTTAGAAAAGGAGGTTTTATTTAATTTTTAAAGGTTTTTCCAAATTACAGAATGCATGCGCATCCACCCCAAATGCTTGCATGGAAATGTTCACAGCAGCATTATAATAATTATTATAATAGCATACAAGTGGAAACTCCAAATGTAAAGTTGCTAAACTTAGTAAATAAAAGCATAAAATGTGTGGTTCCATTTGAATTTCAGATAAACACTGGATAAATGTTTTTAGTATAAGTATATACTAAATTATTTGGGACAAATTAAATTGGACATTCTGCATTGAATCTGGCAACCCTACCCAAATGTCCATTAACTGGGGAATGGATAAACAAAATGTATTCTAACCATACAAGAGACTACTCTCTGGCCATAGAAAGGAACAAAGCACTTGTACATGCTACAACATGGATGAATCCGAAAAGCATTCTTCTAAGTGACAGACACCAGACAAAGAAGACCACCTAAGTGTGAGATTCTATTTATATTAAATGTCCAGAAAATGGACATTATGTAGAGACAGAAAGTAGATTAGTGGTTGCTAGGGGCCGAGGATAGGAATAGGAATACACTGTAATCAGGCACAAGGCTTTTTACTGGGATGATAACATGTCTTTGAACTTGATTATGGTGATCATAGCATAGATTCATAAACAAATTAACTGTATACTTCAATCATCGGGTTTTATGGTAAATTATATCTCAATAATGTTAAAAAATATGTGCTCATTGCAACAAGTCAAGTAATATAGACATATGTAAGAACACTGAACATCTTTGTCTCCGTCCCTTTTGAAGTAACCAATGTTATTCCACAGTTTGGTGTCTCTCCTTCCACACATTTGTAGCTCATACAAATAGCAAATATATAAGCATATCCTATACATACTACTCTGCAGCGTGTATTTGTCATTTAAAATATCATGGACACACCTTCAGGTGAATCTACAGAGCTCTACACCACCCTTTTAAATACTTGCATGATATTCCATATAAAGATGTCTTATTATTTATGCAAACATTGTTTCACTTACTAATGAATATTTAGATTTTTCTCCTTCCTTTTTCTTTCTCTCTCTTTCTTTTCTTCGTTCTTTCTTTCTCTCTCTTTCTCCTTCCTTCCTTTCTCTCTCTCTTTCTCCTTCCTTCCTTTCTCTCTCCTTTCTTTCTTTCTCTTTTCTTTCTCTCTTTTCTCTTTCTTTCTTTCTTTCCTTTTCTTTCTTCTTGCCCTTTCAAAGTATGCTTCAATAAGCCCTCTTGAACATACATTAGAGGGAGCCACTTAAAATTAGCAAAAGGTTTCAAAATGAATAAAGAATGTCAAGATACTGAAGCATCATTAAAGGTCAAACATTTTACCTCATGTTGATATTGTGCTCTTGGATTTAGACTTCATATAAAATGATGAAAAGGTTAAATTATGCATCCACCATCCCAAACATTTGTTCTTTATTTTAAACACACAAGTATGCATTTGTGGCATACACACCAGATGAGGCCTATTTCTCAAGTATAACAGGCATGTACTGAATAAGCTACGACTGAAGTTCTACAATACAATGTCAGTGGGCTGTGGGATTCTAATTCTTTCAACAAGAGCTGGATATAGAGATAAATCAAATATTTTTTAAAAGTATGCAACTGTTTATCGTCTCTCCAGGCACACATCCCTAAACACATGGGAGAAAGCTAATGAACTATGAATGATGACAGAATTTACCATGAACTAGGCAATTTATGTGCATCATTACATAATTTGAATAGACAAGAGGTAATGGTATTTTTGCATCCATTTTCCAGATGAAGGATCTCAGACCTGTGGTGCCTTGCTCAATACCAAGTAAACAACGGAAACAGGATTAGAATACAGGCTCCAAATATGAAGCTCTTGGTGACTACACACTGCTGCTCCAATTTTGGTTAAATATTTCCAATAATCTGCTCTGCCCATAGACATAATGGGTATCTTGGGACACCAAGTTAAATAGACCATCATTTCTATCCTCGAGGAGCAGAGCAAACAGGCACACAAATAGAAAATCACAGCCAATCTGGTAAGACCATGGTGAGAACTGAGTATCCTAACCTGGATCAGCAAAGGCTCCTACAGTGACTTCTGAGATTGTTTTTTAAAGATTTTATTTATTTATTTGAGAGAGAGAGAGAGAGAGCACAAGCAGGGGGGAGGGGCCGAGGGAGAGGGAGAAGCAGGCTCTCCACTGAGCAGGGAGCCTGACGTGGGGCTCGATCCCAGGACCCTGGGATCATGACTTGAGCCGAAGGCAGATGCTTAACTCTACTGAGCCACCCAAGTGCCCCCTGAGTTGAGTTTTTAAAGACCCTAGCCATGTGCAGTGGGAGGAAGGAGGATACTATTCCAGGTAGAGGAAGCCACATGGCAAAAGCCTCAGAAGCCAGAAACATACTAAAGGGCAAGAGGAATGACAAGCAGATGAGCCTCTGTGGAGTCTGAACCATGAGGTAAGAGAAGACAGGCGATGAGTGAATCATTTCGTTCAGCGCAAGTAAGAGAAAATTCTAACTAAGCGGCATACATAAGGAATTTATTATTTCACTGAACCAGAAGTCTGAAGGTAGAGCAGTTCCATGAATGGTTAACTTCAAGTTCCAAAACTGTCTTCAAAGACTCTGTTTCTTACCATCTTTCTGCGTTGACACATTCAGGATACTGGTCCTCAGACCTGAGACTTCTTGATCTGAAGATAGCTACCACATTTCTTTCTTTCATATCTATATCCAGGGAAAAATAGGAGAACTTCTCTAAATTGATAAGAACCATCCAAGTAGACTAACCCCGGGTCCACTGGGTTATGCGCTGCTGCTTAAATGTAGTTATCCAGCAAAAGGAGCGAGACCATCGTATCGCCATTGGTTTGGAAGAGTCGAGCTTCCCCTCATGGGCGTGGTCAACTGATGGAAGGAAAAGATGGGTTTCTGTTACCGAGGAGAAAGGTGGGGAGTAGCTTTGCCACAGTGAAGTTAGGGATATGGCCAAGGGCCAAGGAGCTTGGAGATTGCCATACAGTTCAGTTTTCCTTACTGTCAGTATATGAACACTATCTTTGCAGCTTTTTGCTGTGTTCATACAGTACTAAATTATAGTGTATCTCCTTGATAACTTTTGCCATATCTCCAAACTGTATCTGTAACATTGCTTACTTGAGGCTTAATTTTTTTAAAGATTTTATTTATTTATTTTAGAGAGAGAGAGAGAACGTAAGTGGGAGGGGAAGAAGGAGAGGGAGAAAGAATCCCAAGCAGACTCTGTGCTGAATGCGGGGCTCGATCTCATAACCCTGAGATCATGACCTGAGCCGAAACCAAGAGTCAGACGCTCAACCGACTGCACCACCCAGGTGCCCCGAGACTTCTTTTTAAATTGTCATGTTTTAAAAATAAATAGGTTTGAAAAGAAAATTTTACAGTATTCTCCAAAAGAAAGTCCACATATAACTTTCCATATATCAAAGGTATATATATTCATACTATGAATAATTTATACTTATTTATATTAATATTTATATAAATATATTTCTATTTATTAATATATTGGTATAAACAGTGTAATAACTATAATACATATTTTAATATATACTATAAAATGTGATATGTATAGATATATAGATATAGATATAGATATAAATTGTGGTAATCTCAAAGAAAACTTAGTAGAGACTGACCATAACATACATAGCCCATCTATTACAGTTTTGGGTACTTTATTCTTTCTGTAAAAATGCTTATAAAACAATGGTTTCTGATTTATCCCCAGGACATGAAAAAATATTAATCACTACCAGAGAGGCCAGGGCATAAAATATATATCATCTTCATTCCCCTTTTATATCGAATCTAAATCTTAATCAGGAAGTAAAGGGCCTTGCTGAGTGTTGGTTTCGTCCTTTCAGGCAAAAGGGAAATGGTTGAATTCCACAGAATCTTCTCCATATGTTTATCTATTTCCACAAAGTATAGAATTATATTTACTAGCTCTAGTCTTGAACTTTCTGGAGACCCTGACCGGTATAGTGACCATCTTCTTGGAATAGATTTTTGATCTCTATATTTTCTGATACTTCAAGCTCAGTGGGCTCAAAACCAAATTAATAATTATTCTCACAAAAGAGCCTTCATTTCCTGCTGATATGACTTCTCATTCAATAACAATTATGATGCTACTAGATGATATGTAATAATAATATATAATTACTTATTCTGTGCAAGGTTCTGTAATAAACGTTTGACAATCCTCATCTCAATTAATTGTAGCTGACTCATTGTGAGACTTACCCTCTGATAGAACGGTGATGCTTAGAAAAACTTGTAGAGAAGAAACTCATCCATCGAAGACCACAAACATTGTAAGTAGTAGGATATCTGGACTCAAAGCTTGAATCTAATGAAATTTGTCATATATTTTTTAGCTTCGGTTCCTCTGTTCCGGGAATATTCCCTACGTTATGAGCCAGAGCTTTCTTTTTATTATAGACACTGAAAATGCCAAATACTCACTTTCTCGGATTCTGTTGCAGCTAAGACATACTAGAACACCTGCTCTAAGCTCTGCCATTCAAGCACATCCACTCCAGATTTTGAATCAAGATAGCGGTATAAGGAAGTGTTAACGCAAGAAAGGCAAGTGAGCTAAAGAGCAGTAGTAACAGCCATCCTCCAGGGGGGGGCAGCAAAGAGCGGCGTTAGCAGTTAGCTGCAGCATCCCAGGGCCCCCCCTGATGGCGTTGGTCCTACAGACTCCCGCCCAAGCAGCTATGACAGCTATGTCTCCAAAATACTAGTTTGGGGGGCATTGTTTCTGGCTGCAGAGTCTCCAACCCTGTTTCTCTGACCCTCCCAGGGACTCTGTGAGCTACCCAGTATCTCCTAGTAAACGTTTTTCTGTTAAAACAAATAAGTGATGAGTTCTATTGCTTGCAACTAAAAAGCCAGAATGATAACAGCTCTTAATACTTGCTCAATATCATTTGAGGGTTACCTCTTTAACTCCTCCCAACTTCTTAATATCTATTGATGGTGCATTTTTTATGCAAAGAGGAACAGAAATGGTAAATATTTAGGTAAATATAACTGCCTCTTCTTTTCCTCTAACGCTCTTTAAAGTATGTCTGAATGATGAGAAGAAAAACTATAACACTGTCTGATGAAGTTTTTAATGTCTGTAGATGTTATACATCAGGCACCTAAAACATAAAATGGAGAGGCTTCAGGAACCTATCTGTACAGGTTGACACCTGTGGCTCTAGGGGCGTCTAGGTGGCTCGTTGGCTAAGCATCAGTCTTGAGCTCAGGTCAGGATCTCGGGCCCTGGGATGGAGCCCCACGTGGTGCTCCATGTGTCGGGCTCCCTGTGGGAGCCTGCATCTCCCCCCACCCCTCCCGCTCCCCCTGCTTGTGCTCACTATCTCTCTCAAACAAATAAATAAAATCTTATTAAAAATTTCTACATTCCGGGCGCCTGGGTGGCTCAGTTGGTTGAACGACTGCCTTCGGCTCAGGTCATGATCCTGGAGTCCCTGGATCGAGTCCCGCATCGGGCTCCCTGCTCGGCGGGGAGTCTGCTTCTCCCTCTGACCCTCCCCCCTCTCATGTGCTTGCTCTCTCTCATTTTCTCTCTCTAATAAATAAATAAAATCTTAAAAAAAAAATTTCTACATTCCATGTGAAGTGGTAAAAATTGATTTTAAGATTTATATATGTATATTGCAATTCCTAGAACAACCACTAAGAAATTATACAAAGAATTTTGTCCACATTTGGGCTTTGCTGATTAGGTTTTATTTTCTTGTATCTGATAATTTAGCAAAAAAGAAATGTAAGCACTGCTAAGATTTTTCTTGTTGTATGTGTTACAAGGGTGAACTTAATTTTATGCTCCTTATCATTCAAATATATTTCTTTCCTCAACAGCTGGTTGAAGGAATTAAGCCATCTGCTATTGGGGAGGGAAGAAATGAAAATCATTGAAAATAGTTTTCAATAGTTGGTGATGAATTCATCCTTATTACTACACAACTTCTTGCCTCTCTTACTAATATTTCTAATAACATACAGAAATATTCATTGAATCATGATCCATAATAATTCCTTTAAAAGTATAAATATGACTCAAATCAAAACAAGTGCCAAGTTGTGGCGTATTTTCTAATCCCCGAGCTAACTGAACGGTATGAGGTATGATTTGTGCCAGAAGAGAAGATACAAAATAAAAAAATAAAAAAAATTGATGACATCATGGCTAGTCTCAAATAACTACATCAGGAAGCTTGCCTATCAAACCACTTCTGGATTCATAAAGTAATTATTACGTGTGAGAGGACTTCAGGAGAAAATAAACCCAATAGCTGGAGTCAGATTGCATGAGCCCTCCTAGGAGAAGTGTCCCTTCACTTGACACTTGAAAATTGTCTGATATGCAGTTTGACAATATATTTCTGAAACTGTAAAAATGAACATGCCCTTTCACTTTTACTTTACTCAGCAAGTCTAAGCGAATGGGCAATGCTCCTAGTACATGCCCAGCACTATTTGATGGATGTAGCAGGAAACAAGACCAGTCTCCCGCATAACTAGTTCTTACTGGAATCTAACATCTAAGACTCTATCCTAAAGAAAACTTTATGAATATTAGGCTCAAATATCTAGTTATGAGAACATATACCATGACAGTATATTTAACAAGGAAAAACTGGGGAAAACCCGAAAGTCCAAAACCATAATCAGAGACCAATAAATAAAATAATGTATACCCATAAAAGGAAGTATTATGAAACTTAAAATTGCATTACAGAAGAACAGTAAGTGACAATGAATGAGGAATTAAATGTCTTAACTAAAAGAAATAAGCTACACAACAGCATACCCTACACGATACCTCGTTTTTTAAATCTGTATGTATAGATAATTTCCTAGGACTGTCATGATAAATTACTACAAACTAAGTGGCTTAAGACTACGGAAATTCATTCTCTCCCAGTTCTGGAGGCTAGAAGCAGGAAGTCAGGGTGTCAGCAGGGCCGATTCCTTCTGGAAGCTCTGAGGGGGAAACTGGTTGTTGTCTCTATCTAGGTTCTCCAGAGAAATAGAACCAGTCGGAGATCTATCTCTCAATCATAAGGAAATATATAATATATATTGGAATATATTGGCATTGGCTCACACAATTATGGAGGCTTAGAAGCCCCAAGATCTACAGTCAGCAAGCTGGAGACCCTGGAGACCCAATGGTCCAGCTCCAGTCCACGTTCAAGGCCTGAGAACCAGGAGAAGTGATGGTGTACCTTCCAGTCTGAGCCTGAGTCCAAAGGCTGGAAAAGATGGATGTCTCAGCTTGAAGACAGGCAGAGAGAGGATAATTCTCTTATTCTGCATTTTTGTTCTATTCAGACTTTTAACAGATTGGTGAGGTCCGTCCACATTTTGCAGGGCCATCTGCTCTACTCAGCCTACGGATTCAAATGTTACTCTCATCCTGAAACACACTCACAGACACACTCAGCATAATGTCTGACAAAGTACCTGGACACCCTGTGGCCCCAGTCAAGTTGACGCATGTATTTCACCCTCACAGAAAGTCAGAGTCATTTTTTTAATTTAATTTTACTTACATTCAATAAATTAACATATAGTGTATTATTCATTTCATAGCTCAGAATCATTTTAAATGACTCTTATTTTATTTGAGGGAAATTCTGAATTACCGCCATAAAGGGAAAAAAAAAACAAGGGTCTTTAGTCATAAACAGAAGTTTTAAAAAACATTAAAACTAAACACTCCACCTAAAAAATCATTTTGTAAACCATCCATGATGCACTGACTAACCTATTACATAGAAAGTGTTATTATTCCAATTACAGGTGAAAAGTCCTAGAAAGGCGTAATTAAATCCCCAAGGTCACACATCTAAAATGCAGATAGTATTGAACCACACCTTGGATCACTGCAAAATCAGAGCAGTATTTTGGGGAAATAAACAACACCAAAACATGAACTGGATGGAAACAGAGGGAGAAATAAGCGGAGAGCAAAGGGGGTAAGATAAAAGATAAGAATGGCAGGATGAAAACAGAGGGAAAAAATCTAGAAACCTAGATGTTGTGGACTGAATTGTGTCCCCCCTGCCCACCGCCAAATCCACATATTGAAGTCCTAACCCTCAGTACCTTAGGATATATTTGAAGACACAGTCTTTGGAGAGGTAATGAAGTAAAAATAAGGTCATTCAAGTGGGCTCTAATCCAATACAACTGGTGTCCTCGTAAGAAGAGGAGAGTAGGACACAGACAGACACAGAGCAGAGACCACTGAGGACACAGGGATCTATGCACTAAGGAGAGACATCCAGGAGAAACCAAGCCCACTGACACCTACATTTCAGACATCCAGCCTCCATAACGATGAGAAAACACAGTTCTGTTGTTTAAGTTCCCCCAACCCGCCACCCCACCCCACCCCCACCCCCAGTCTGTGGTCCTTTATTATGGCAACCTGGCAAACTAATTCTGAGGAAAGACCAGACTTGAATATTCGTTTACCAGGCAGGATAGTGAAGCGGAGGTGAGAAGAGAGAGGGGTCTACCAGCACTCTGAGATGTAGAGACTCCCACCCCCACCCCCACACAGGGCTTGTAGTGAAGCAGAGGAGGGATGAGAGGTTTGAGAGCTGGCAGCTGCTTTTCTTTATGGTTACTCCTAATTTCTAATTTGTAATCCCTGCTGGGTCAGAAATTATTTTTATGGCAGATGTAAAATTCAATAGCTTACAGAACGTCCTTTCATGTTATGACGACAGTTATTAGTAAGTTTGAGGGTCAACTGTCTACTTTCCAGAAGTTCTGAAATGATAATGTGTGTTCGCCTTCCAGCATTCACAAAATTCTCTTACAAATTGCTGGGTTTTTAAAAAAAAAAGTCTTAATTATAAAATGGTGAGCATTCAGAAAATACTTTTATAACCATATACACACAACCAAGATTTAATAGTAGCTAATATATTTTTATATTTTCTTTACATTTTTTTATCTTTCTCTTTTAAAGAAAATGAATGAAAAAATAAAGAAAATAAGTGATAGATTTGTCTTGTCTTATTTTTTATATCTTTTCCCTCCTTCCTTCCCCAGAGATAATTACTATACATATTTTTAGACTTTAATACACACACACACACACACCTTCACATACTTTATACATCTCCATATATATATATATATATATATCCTGAGGAACATATAATATGGTTTCCTGTACTTTAAAAATATAGACAGGGTGCCTGGGTGGCTCAGTTGGTTAAGCGACTGCCTTCGGCTCAGGTCATGATCCTGGAGTCCCGGGATCGAGTCCCGCATCGGGCTCCCTGCTCGGCGGGGAGTCTGCTTCTCCCTCTCCCACTCCCCGTTTGTGTTCCCTCTCTCGCTGTGTCTTTCTCTGTCAAATAAATAAATAAAATCTTTAAAAAATAAAAAAATAAAAATAAAAATATAGACAAATGGAAAAATAAATTGTAAACTTATTTTTTTTGCTTAATATTACATTGCTGAGATTTATCCTTGTTGTAAATGTAGAACCCATGCAGATTTGCCGACGCATAATCCACTGCACAAATCCACTGTGGTTTACTCATCAGTTCCCGTTGATGGAAAATGAGGATGTTTCACTTCTTTAGCAAGGCCAAACAGCAGCAAAGAACATTTCTGCATTCATCTCCTGGAGCACAAGCAACTTTCTCCTTCTAACTCCCTTCCCCTCTGTTCACGAACTTCGCCTCTGCCCTTTCCTGGGAGTACACCTTCCCTTGGCAGCAGTGTCAACCCTATGATGAATTTGCTGATAGGAGCTAGGTTAAGACAATTAAATCCACTTTTGTTTGTAATTCCAGCTCGGATTTGAATCCAAGTCTCCAGACGTTGGGCGGCATGCATCATTTAGTAGGAAATCATATTAAAATGGTACTGAGTCCTTGGCTAAATGGGTTGATAATCTGAGAGGGCAGTTAAACATTCCATTACCATTACATTGCTGAAGGGAGAAAATATTAAACTTTTCTTCCTTACCTATTCTCAAAAGGAGTCATAGATCCTGACTCCATTAGTGAAGGAAAACAGACTCGAAGGAAAGAAACTGAATCACAAAATACAGTGAGATTTCCTATCAAATTCACTGAAGTTGCAAGCATCTCCTGTTAAAGGAGGTGCTTTATGCGGATAAGAGTTAATGTCTTTAAATTATAGTGTTATTATAGCAATTCAAGGTTTTTTTTTTTTTATTTTTGTGTTAAAATTCAGGGCTTTCACTTTGAAAGAAGGCCACATCATGGAAGCTCTTTCCTTCCCAGCTCAGGAGAAGTGGCGCCATGACAATTACGTGGTTCATTTAATTGGGTTCACTGAAGCAACAGGTTGAGAATTTATTACAATGATAGCTGTTTATTATTTTATTGAGTGCTTATGATATGACAGATACCGTGATGCTCACTTCACATACACTAACTTGTTGGATATCCAAAGCCAGCTAACAAGATAGGAATTATTATCGCCATGGTAGAGATGAGGACATTGAAGAACAGAGACATCTAGCCACTCACCAAAGTTTACACAGCAGAACTAAAATGGAATCCAGCTGCCTAAATCGGGATCCTATGCTCTTACCTCTTCTTTGGGGCTACACTCTATGTTTTAGAGATACAAACATGAACCAGACACAGACCCTACCTTTGATAAGCTCATGATCCAGTGGCATGAAAGAAGATGAGCTTCGTGAGAGAGGAGGCCTGTTCTGTTTTCCCACCCTGTCCTCAATGCTTCACAGTGCATGGAATATAACAGGTGCTCATGAATGAATTAATGAAGGAATAAATCAGGCAATGAATGCAAGCATGGTGGAGGCTTCAAGAGGTGAGATGGTAGTCAGTATCTGCAAAAACGAAGATGGTGTGTCTGGGAAAAGCATTGCCGGCAGGGGCAAATGCAAAGGCCCAGACTTCCAGAAGGCACAGCTTATTGGGGAGCAAGGAGAAGGAAGTCACACTGATGGGAGCAAACTAACAGACTGGTGGGCAATAGGACTGCAGATGGAACTCGGTTCAGACTGAGAAGGATCCTTTGAGCACTGCTAAAATTGATGAAAATATAAAAGTAAGACATTTTTAATCTGTAGTGGCAAAAATTTCATCTGTAGTGCAGATGTGGAGGAACACCTATTTTTCTTGCTGACCCAGCACTATTTCCTCTTCTGATTTTGATGCCCTGATTTTTCTTGAGAAACCAGCTTTCTCCACACTCATTCTAAGTGAGGCAGGTGGTATCACTGAACCACTGCTCAGCTCAGAGGTAGACCAAGGACCCGGGCCTAGTCCATCAGCACACTCCATTCTCCTCACCTTGAGGATCCATTAAGGGATTAGTACACGACCCAAGCAAGTATCTCAGAGTGAATCTCGGGACCTCCGTCTGAACTATTGAGAAAGGGAAGTTCTCTTCTCTATCCTCCCACTGGAATTACTGAGCTCAGACAATAAAAACCCAGAGGGTTACTTCCTTAAAGAGGACCTTCCTGAGAATAAAGTCAAAGCAGATGGAGAAAGAGATGAAGTTCTAATCACATCCTCTGAGCCCTGGATCCAGCCGTGCCTAAAGCTAGAGTTAACCTCTGACCATCCAAATGTATGATTCAATAAATTCTTTTTTGAAATATTTGAAGTCAATGTAGTATAGCAGTTCCAAGTCTAACCTCTGGAGTAAAACCAGTTGATTTCAAGCCCCACTCGGCCACTACAAGCTGTGAGGCCCTGGAATGAGAAGACACTTATATAAAGGGTCAGAAAAGTGCCTGCCCTATAACTAACCCTCAGTGCCTCATAGCCTAACTATGAAGCTAGTTTTATTAGTTGTCTTGTAACTTACAAGTGAAAGATCCTGTGGTGGTTAGTGTTATGTATCAGTGTGGCCATGCTTTAGTTACCAGTTATCCAATGAAACATTAATCTGAGTGTTTCTATAAAGATATTCTGTAGATGTGCTTAGCATTTCCAATTAGTTGACTTCAAGTAAAGACCATCATCTTTGATAATCTGGGTGGACCTCATCCAATCAGTTGAAAAGTCCTAAGAGCAAAACTGAGGTTTCCCTGCAAAAGAGGAAACTCTGCCTCAAGATTCAAGCCATCAGCCCCAGAATTTCTAGTCTGCAGGCCTACTGTACAAATTTCAGACTCGTCAGCCCTCGTAATCATGAAAGTCAGTCCCTTGAAATAAGTATCTATCCATCCATCCATCCATCCATCCATCATCTATCTCCCACTGGTTCTGTTTCTCTGAGAAACCCTGATTGATACAGATCCTAACCAATACCATTTTTTTAAAAGATAGAAAAGAAAAACAAATCAATTAATTTTGAGTTTAAATTGTCTACACTGATAAGCTAGGGCGTTCCAAATAGACTGCTAGCAAACTATCTTGATTAAGACTACCCCCTAAGGCAAGATGGCAGAGCAGTAGGAGAACTGGATTTCGTCTGGTCTCAGGAATTCAGCTGGATAGGGAACAAACCATTCTGAACACCTACAAACTCAACAGGAGATTGAAGAAAAGAATAGCAACAACTCTCTGAAAAGAAAAGCGACCACTTTCTGGAAGGTAGGACGTGCGGAGAAGTGAATCCGAGGCGATACTCGGGAGGATAGACAGTGGGGGAGGGGGCTTCCGTCGGCCGCTTCTGGCAAGTGATAGAACCGCGGAGCACAAAATCGGAACTTTTAAAAGTCTGCTCCGCCGAGGGACGTCAGATCCGGGGAGACTCACCTTCCTTCCCCGGGAGGAGCCGCGCGGGAGTGCACCGCAGGGATCTGCTGGGTTTGGAGACTCCACCCGGGGTCGGGTGCCAGAGAGAGAAACGCGCGGTCACAGGCCGGGTGAGCACGGAGTGCAGCAGGAGACCGGAGAGACGGGAGTGACTGACGGCTTTTCTCTGGGGGCTCACTGAGGAGCGGGGCCCTGAGTTCTCGGCTCCTCCGGGGCGGAGATTGGGAGGCCGCCATTTTCACTCTCCGCCTCCAAAGCTGGACGGAAAGCTCGCAGGGAACAAAAGCCCCGGAGAGCAAACCCGAGCAGATTACTTAGCCGGGAGGGGGCAAGGGCGGGGCACTTCCGCCT
>NC_138378.1:7291153-7360289 GCF_054177405.1 Leptonychotes weddellii
GCACGTATTGAATGGAGCACTGGGTGTTATATGCAAACAATGAATCATGGAACACTACATCAAAAACAAATGATGTAATGTATGGTGATTAACATAACATAATAAAATAAAATTTAAAAAAATAAAATATAAGGAAAAAAAGAATATTGTTTTTCAAGCATTTCAAGATAATCAAACCAAAAAGTATAGACTCAATTGATACTGAGAAGTTAGGCTTGGTTTGGTTGCTGTGTTGCTTTCCAAGCGTAGTTTGAGCATAATAAATCATTCTCCAGGCTGATTTAATAATCTATAAAACCCCGAAACCAGAAGTCAATATTTCACTAAGCCTAAGTATTAACTCACAGCCCATTTTTCGTTTACACACATGAATTAGCTCTCTCTTTCCTATATAATTTTGACCTTCATGGCAAGTTCTATTACTGCATTTTGAAAGGAATGATTTGCTTTGGTGTGATTTCTTTTTTAAAGTCTTCAATTTGCAAGACATTAAAATTATACTCCATTGGAAGAACAAGTGTGGTTAATACCTGATTACATTTTTCCTCTGTGAGCTGTGAACAAAGGATAAATGCTAATTTGTCATAGTAGATCCATATTGAGTGGATATACACATGTTCTTTTGGAGACAAAAATGTCCTACAGAACTAGGAATTAACTGGGTCAATGTGTTCTTATTGACAAAATTTTTCTAATTGAAGAATAATTGACATACAACATATAAGGTACATAATATAGTGATTCAATATTTATATGCATTATGAAATGGTCACCATATTAAGTCTAGTTACTATCTGTCACTATACAAAGTTGTTACAATATTACTGACTATATTCCCTATGCTGTATATTACATCCCTATGTCTTATTTATTTTATAACTGAATATTATACCTCCTAATCCCCTTCACCTATTTCACTGATCGCCCCCTTCCCTCTGGTAACCACCAGTTTGATATCTGTATTGATGAGTCTGTTTCTGTTTTGTTTTCTTGATTCATTTATTTTGTTTTGTTTTGTTTTTTAGATTCCACATATGAGCAAAATCATACAGTACTTGTCTTTCTCTATCTGACTTACTTCACTTAGCCTGAGACCCTATAGATCCATCCATGTTGTCCCAAATGGTAAGACTTCATTCTTCCTTATGGCTGAATAATTATTCCACCTTCTCTATCCATTTATCTATCAATGGACGTTTGGGTTGCTTCCGTATCTTGGCTGTTGTAAATAATGTTGCCTTTGAACATAGGGGTACATACGTCTTTCTGAATTAGTGTTTTCTTTTTCTTCAAATGAATACTTAAAAGTGGAATTACTGGTCTCTACAGCAGCTATTTTTAAATTTTTGAGAAACCTCCATACTCTTTTCCATAGTTGCTGTATCAATTTATATCTCTACCAACAATACATGAGGGTTCCCTTTTCTCCACATCCTCGCCAACATTTATTATTTCTTGTCTTTTTGATACTTGCCATTCTGACAGGTGTTAGGTAATATGGTGGTGACAAAATACTTATGTCTGTCTCAACAGGTGCTAGGAAAAGGAATCAATAGAAACAAATGAATTATGTCATTCTCATAGGGAAATCTAATAAAACTTGTATCTATAAAATTGACTTTATGTAAGGTAAAACGAGTTTTTGCAACTCCTCAGATCCAACTATCATTATGGAGTCAAGAGTGTCTACAAACAGGAAAGAATATAATTCAGGATATTTCAATTCTCCAAGTTCACCTTTACCTGAAAAACTGCTGGAAAAACATTATATTTGATTTCAGCTTTTAGAGCCCAGAGCTGCTTTAATCCAACATATTTCTGCTCTCAAATTCCTTCTGCTATACTTTCTTTTCAAATCCTTTGTTTAGGCTTGGCCTAAAAATATTATTCTCAAGTATTAAATTGCAAAAATTTGTCCCATATCCCTCTTCAACTTTTTCAATGGAGTGTAGCCCCTCTTAAAAATCTTTTAATAAGGGGCACCTGGGTGGCTCAGTTGGTTAAGCGACTGCCTTTGGCTCAGGTCATGATCCTGGAGTCCCGGGATCGAGTCCCGCATCGGGCTCCCTGCTCGGCAGGGAGTCTGCTTCTACCTCTGAACCTCCTCCCTCTCATGCTCTCTGTCTCTCACTCTCTCTCTCTCAAATAAATAAATAAAATCTTTAAAAAAAAATCTTTTAATAAGTATTATTGTCCAAAACAACTTATCCTTATACTCATAAAAGCTGTAGTTCTGAAAAAAAAAAAAATCATTTGTTCACAGCAGTGTCCCTGCCCCCAACACAATGCCTGGCAAGAAAAAGAAAGGCGTCCAGATTTGATAAGAAGAAATAAAACTGTCTCTGTTTGCAGATGATGGGATCTGATATACAGCATATCGTAAAACCTCCCCCAAAAAACATGTTAGAACTAATTAACAAATTCAGTAAGTTGCAAGATACAAAATCAACACACAGAAATCAGTTGTGTTTCTATACACTAAAAACAAAATATCTGAAAAATAAATAAAACAACTCCATTTACAGTAGCATCAAAAACAATAAAATACTTAGGAATAAATTTAATCAAGGAGGTGAAAGATCTGTACACTGAAATCTGTAAGAATTTGATTAAAGAAACAGAAGAAAACACGGGTGTCTGGGTGGCTCAGTCGTTAAGCGTCTGCCTCGGCTCAGGTCATGATCCCAGGGTCCTGGGATCAAGTCCCACATCGGGCTCCCTGCTCAGCAGGAAGCCTGCTTCTCCCTCTCCCACTCCCCCTGCTTGTGTTCCTGCTCTCGCTCTCTCTTTCTCTGTCAAATAAATAAATAAAATATTAAGAAAAAAAGAAAACACAAACAAATGAGAAAGATCTCTTGTGTTCATGGATAGGAAGAATTAAAAGGTTCATACTACCCAAAGCTGTCTACAGATTTAATGCAATTCTTATCAATACTCCAAAGGCATTTTACAGAAACAGAAAAAAAATCTTAAAATTCCTACAAAATCACAAAAGAGCCTGAATAGCATCACAATTCTTGATTTCAAGCTATATCATAAAGCTATGGTAATCAATACAGTACGGTATTGGCACAAAAATAGACACATAGGCCAACGGAACAGAATCAAGAGCTCAGAAAAAACCCACGCATATACAGTCTACTGATATTTGACAAGAAAGCCAAGAATATTCAATGGGGCAAGGATACTCTCTCCAATAAATGCTGTTGAGAAACTGCACAATCACATGCAAAAGAATGAAACTGGACCCCTATCCGCCACCATTCGCAAAAATTAACACAAAATTAATTAAAGATTTAGAACATAAGACTTAAAACTGTTGGGGCACCTGGGTGGCTCATTCGTTAAGCATCTGCCTTCGTCTCAGGTCATGGTCCCAGGGTCCTGGGATCCAGCCCCACATCAGGCTCGCTGCTCAGTGGGGAGCCTACTTCTCCCTCTCCCACTCCCCCCGCCTTGTGCTCATGCTCTCTCTCTCTCACTCTCTCTCTGTCAAATAAATAAATTAAAAATTAAAAAAAGAAATTCTTCCAAAGAATACATGCAAATCAGCAACAAGTGCATGAAAAGGTGCTCAACATCAGGAAAATGCAAACCAAAACCACAATGAGCTATCACCTCATACCTGCTAAAATGGTTACTATCAAAAAGACATGCGATAACAAGAGTTGGGGAGGGTGTGGAGAAAAGGGAAGCTTGTGCACTGTTGGAGGGAATGCAAATACGTACAGCCACTATGGGAAACAGTATATATCTGTGTCTATATCCCAAAAAACAATCAGGATCTCAGAGAGATCTGCACTCTCATGTTCACTGCAGCATTATTCACAATGGACAACATATGGAAACAACCTAAGTGTCCTTTGACAAATGGATAAGGAAGATGTGATTTATACACACACACATATATATTTATACACATATATGTATACACACATATATATACATATATGCATATGTATATAATAATGGAATATTACTCTAGAGAATAATAATAATAATGGAATATTATAATAGAATGGCTAAATAATGGAATATTATATTATTTAGCCTTGAGAAAGAGGAAATCCTTACACTTGTGACAATGTGGATGGACCTTGAGGGCATTAGGCTAAATGAAATAAGTCAAAGAGAAAGACAAATACTGTATGATACCACATATACATGGAATCTTAAAAAGCCAAACTCATAGAAACAGAGTAGAATGGTGGTTGCCAGGGGATTAGAGGGGTGGGAAAAATGGGAAGATGCTCGTCAAAGTGTACAAACTTTCAGTTATAAGATGAGTGAGTTCTGGGGATATAATGTACAGCATGGTGACTATACTTAAAATATTCAATTATTTATCTCAAATTTGCTAAAGAATGGATGTCATCTGTTCTCTACACACACACACACACACACATACACGAAGATAGGTATGTGAGGTGACGGAAGTGTTAGCTAAGTCTATTGTGGTGAATATTTAACCATATATACACGCGTCAAATCATCACATCATACACCCTAAACTTACACAATGTTATATGTCAATTATATCTCAATAAAGCTGGGAAAACAAAGGCTCTACTTTGGGAGGTTTCTGACACATTTAAGAAAAAGAAAGAAAAGTAAGGTGGGGGGATGACAGAGTACAAAGCACACAGGGACTGGAGATAAAATCAGGGGGATAGGAAGGGCACACATCATAAGGGTTTTCTGGCCATGCCAAGGAGCAGGGATTTGATGCAGAAAATGATAGCAAGCCAACATTCCCCATAAAAGATGTGTTTTATGCTGAGGCATTGTCAAGAAAAGTGAAAAATTTTTAAGTAGGAACAAAAACAGATTCGTGGGTGCCCTATCTAGGTCACGCATGTGGGTTACCTCCACCTTTTATTGTCTTTGACCTAAAAATGGAAAGTAATGTAAATGATTCTCATCCATAGAAATGTCGGTTGTGTCTGGTGACACACAATCAATAATCATACTGTGGAGACCGACCAGTTTTGCATCTAGGACGCAATTCATTTCAGCATCTCTGATGGCCTATGTATTTGTCTGTTCTTCGGAATCTCCTTTGAACCAGTTGTACCTGATTTGTTCTGCCATTAATTAATAAGTGAAATAAAATGGGCGCCTTGGTGGCTCAGTCAGTGAAGCATCTGACTCTTGATTTTGGCTCAGGTCATGATCTCAGGGTCGTGAGATCGAGCCCTGCGTCCACTCCGCACTGGGTGTGGAGCCTGCTTGAGATTCTCTCTCTCTTTCTCCCTCTGCTCCTTCCCTCAGCACTGTGTGCTCTCGCTCGCTCTCTCTCAAATAACCAGCAATCCCTAAAGCATCCTGTAAACCGATCTTTGTTAAAGGTATGAACTGCAGAACAAAGATGCAACAACTCTACGACACTCCCTTTTACAGAAGATGCTTTGTACCTACAGACCACTACTCAATCATTTCTCACTGTCCACGCCTGAGATCACACACCACGCGGTCTCTACTTCTTCCCTCTCCTGAGAGACTGAGCAGAGTACGTGAAAAACATAATGAGAACAAATGCATGCAAACTACCAGAAGGCAGTATCTATGGAAGAAGGGCATGCAGAAGGCTGTTGACAAACACTCGAGCTTCCTTTCTCAGTTTTCAGGGGAAAAAAAAAAAAATGATGCATAAGAAATGCCTGGTACGTTTGGATAACCAGAATGCCCCTCTCCGCTCTGCTCTCACCTAACCTTGTGTCTCTTTGCTCAGTGGTCTTTCCTGACCAGCCTCAGCAACATGGAAATGACCCTGCTGAGATAGGATGACTTCCCAGTTCTACCTTTTTAGAGGTGACTTGGGAAGCACCTTGACACACAGCAGATGTCAGTTTAGCCCGCAGGGAAATTAAAATTCCCATGACAACTTTTTAGTGTGTTTTCCAGCTGCAGTGTCCTTGCTAGAATTTCTGAAGATAGGTATCTATATAGTGTAGGTATATTCAGGGTTCTAAAGAAATGTGGACCATAGTCTATTAAAACTGTGATAAGAATCATGATATGTAGCAAAGATACACTTGAATCATTGTCTTCCAGGGTTTTTCAAGACCTTCTCCTGAATCAGGTCAGCATAAGCTGGTGTTGTGTGACCTTGGCACCTTTGATTATTACCTTTCTTGCACTCTGCTCCCACCCCAAGTTGTAATACTGAATTGGATTTATGATAATATTCTCTTTTTTTATGAGTACATGGGTATTTACATGAAAATTTCTGTATTTTCTTACTATCAAGAGATGCAAAAATTCCTGAGCATTGGATAATTTCTATATTAAGGTAATTTGTTTCAATTTTTTCATTACCTGCTGGAAGCTCAGAGCCAAATTTGTACCTCGGCTCCAAATCTGTGTAAGTGTATCGATCAATAACAATAATTGAGTAAGTGTATATAAATCAATATGTTCTAGGGCTTTTTGCTTTTTTTTTTTTTGGCTTAGTCTTTCTGTCTTAGAGGTTTTGGTTTTGTTACCTTGTATTTTTCTTCACCCTTTTACCTTACGTCTTTTCTGCAATGCAGCTGTGTCTAAGGAAAAGGGGCAGGGAGGGATAATTAAAATATTAAATAAAATGACAAATCACCAGGCTTATTAAGTAATGACCCCGTTTCTGCTTGCATTACCTCATCCTGCAAAGCATATGATGAAATTTGAAATACCAATTAATGTTAAATATTAAATATTATTTAAATTAAAATTTCAGGTGAATTTTTTAATGATGGAAGGACACATGTGAGCAGTGCATATGCAGCACACTTCTTCCTAGATATCTGACTTTTCAGACTAAATTAGATAGCTTATGTGTGTAAAATGACGAGCAAGTTATATGTTGGAAAAATGTATTAGGAAAGACTCTTGATGGCAAGTAACAGAAATCTAGCTTAAAACGGCCAAAGCAATATGACTGGAACATACGGGCTCATGCACAAGAAAGTGTCAGCTTCAGGCATGGTTGTATCCAGGGACTTAAATTTTGTCATCAAGTATCATCTATCTCAAGGTTCTGCTTGCTTATATTGGCTTTCTTTGCAAGAAGGCTCTTTCTGTCTAGAAATAATCAGTTTGCCAGCAATTCCAGGCTTATGTCTCACCCACTAGTTTAACAACCCCACTCTCAAATACCGACTACTAGTGCTAGAACACATTGGTGGAATTCTCATAAATTAATGTAACTCTATCTGAGAAGGCAATGATCGTATTGTTATTAAATATTGTCTTACGGTTGTTGAATAAGTATAATTCAGTAGATTAACAGACTAAAAGAAAAGCATCCATAACGTACTCTCCAAACTAGAAGTGTTGATAGATGAGAGACTTCTTTTGGAAAGATTAGAATCTCTGTTGAAGTCCAGCACAGATTAGATAGGACTTCTTTTGTCTTTAATTCAGTCTCAACCTCCAGACGTTTGGCTGCCTCTACACCATGGTGCTTTTGGTGTTGCTATACTTTCGGTTTCAAGTCACTGAGCCACAGCCCATGATAAATGACTATTCCATGACTTCCTGACTTCACTTTTTCGTAGATAAACGATACTAGGATTTATGGTTAATATACCTAAAATATTACAGGAAAGCACAGCAACGCAAGGAGGGCTGATGAGTTCTGACAAGAAAAGGTGAGACAATTTGGCAAGCTCACTGGGTCTTGGCTAGAAGGTATTTGACTCCGAGTTGGAACTCAGAGGTTCTGCCAGGCTAAATCAGGGCAATCACAGGGATGCATTTATAACAGCAAGATCAGTTTCAACTCACAGAACAAAATCTGGGAATACACACTGCCCCTGACAACAACTATTTATAGTTTTCATTCTTACTAGGTACCTATGGAAGGGGAAAAAAAAGAGATTTCTTTGTATGTATTATAACTGTATCTATATTGATTCTGCTTTTTTTCTTGGCATTGAGGTTAAGTGGTAGGTTAGAGGGAGGGAGGGAAAGGCTCTATAACCATTTATTCGCTGAATTTGGACCACATCTCCCAAAGCTGATCAGGCCTGCTTCTTACTGAGACCCCGGCCCCCCGACACACACACACACATTTTGGAGAACGTGAAGAGAGAGGAAGTGAAAAGAGAGAGAATGCGAAGATGAGAAAGAGTCGACAGAATTGTTTGCTGTTTCTCAAAAATAGGGGAGTGGGAGCGAAGTTGCGAACGCAGCACTGAGCAGGCATCCTACTGGCATTTGGGGGACGCTTACTATATCCCTGGCTTTGTAAGCTTGACCTCATTGGATCCTCATGGCAACCTGTGACACATGTTGCTGGTGCTCCGTGTCACATCCCCTTGGCTTCTGATATCACGGGCAGCTGCAATGGCCAGTTCTACTCAGGCCCACGTTCACCTTGCACCAAGAGTCCAACCTCTAGCACACCACAGTTTTTGCTTCTGCCCCTCAGGAGTATGCTCATCTCAGTGCAAGCCACTGCAAAAGAGTTAACGCTACCAGAGACATCCTTCAACCAGTGGGGACCCTGCCTCCCATCCTTCCAGTGGACAATTCTGGGAGCTGTTCCATAAATTTCTCAGGAGGTCCTTGATCAAAGACCCTTGAAATGACTTTCCTTACTCTTCTGCTTATTTTCCCACCTCATTTCCAATACCAAGAATCCACTCCCACATAACCTACATTCACCCAAGTCCTTGTCTCAAGCTCTGCTTTCAAGGCAATCTAAGCTACGACATAATTTTACTACAGCCTGCACTTTACAGTTGGAAACACCGAGGCTCAGAGAAATCCAGTCCAATGTTACAGAGCTGGTAGGGAACCTATTCAAGTTTCAGGCTTAGATCCAGAAGAAATCAAACACTCTGTGTTCACCTCTGCCTAAGGCTGCCTCCTGAAACACAGTAACCCTGTGCTCCAACATCTTCCACTTTCTCTAATGAGTCATCAAAAAAGATAGTAATTCATCAGGTCCCTGTGCCACGACACTCCTTGTCTATATCTTTGAGGAGCTTTGTGAGAATCTGCTTGTCCTGTTGGAAAATCCAGCTCCATATTGGGTTCTATAGAGCTAATAATGTTAAGAACTTCAGATCCACTCAGTCAACCAATATTTATTAAGAGCTCATGCTATTCACCACAGAGCTAACTGTTAAGGGGAAATTAATGAAGAGTATCCCCCGCCTCAAGGAGATAGCAATAGGAGAAGAGAGATATGTATATCAACAACACTGAGTGCTGCGTGTAGTTGATGTGTACAACAAGCAACTCACCCAGCTAGAGATAGCTGGAGGTGAGGTGGGGAGAGGTCATCAGGAAAGGTTTCTAAAGCAGCATTTCTCAAACTTTGCCATACATTCAAATCACCTGGAGATCACATGAAAATGCGGATTCTGATTCAGTAAGTCTGGGCCAGCATCTGAACTTCTGCTTTTCTAACAAGCTCCCTGGCAATGCTGAGGCTGATTCTCTTGAAACTGAACCACACTTAAGAGTGGTAAGGCTTCGGGCGCCTGGGTGGCTCAGTCGTTAGGCGTCTGCCTTCGGCTCAGGTCATGATCCCAGGGTCCTGGGATCGAGTCCCACATCGGGCTCCCTCCTCGGGGGGAAGCCTGCTTCTCCCTCTCCCGCTCCCGCTGCTTGTGTTCCTGCTCTCGCTATCTCTGTCTCTGTCAAATAAATAAATAAAATCTTTAAAAAAAAAAAAAAAGAGTAGTAAGGCTTCAAGGGTCCTCTGGACTGTGTCTTTAATAGCTGATTGTGTTTTCCCAAGGAAACATAGTTAATCTTGGTTTTTAGGAAGAGCCACCATATTATCAAAAACACTAGGCACAATGAGATTAATATCTATGAGAACTTAATTCAAATAGGTCATGATTATTAGCTTGGAAATAAATTTACAGGGACGATAGCAGAAACCTAAATATAATTCTCATGCTAAGCACTTCTTTACAAGAAAGAAACATTAAGACAGAGGGGCATGAATTGCATTTTTTCTTTGCTAACAGTGGTATTTCAGATTGATCTGCTAGTGGAAAATTTCCCAGAGTAATCACCAGACTATAAGTTCCTAAGTCCAGAGACCGTGTATATTTTGTTCCCTGCCTAATGTCAAACACAGGGTTGTAGCTCCATAAATATTAATAATTAAAAGAATAATAACACCTATTTTTTCAGAGCTTACTCTGTACTAGCTCTTTATATATAGTATATCATTTAATCCACACAATAATGCTACTGGTTAGATACTGTAATTATCCTCATTCTACAAATGAAGAAATGGAAGCTCATATATAGGTAGATCGCAGCTCGGTAACTGAGCCCATCTAAGTAAATGGTAGACCCAGGCAACTAGCTTTAAATCCAGGCAATTAGATTCAAGAGCTTATGCTAGTGTTCAAGGACAACCTTTAAAAGGGGATGTAATTGTGACACACAATGAATAAATGAACATGTGTCAAAGATTTTATTTAACCTATTACTAAGGAGAGGAGCCAGTAGTTCTTACAGTGGTTCAAAAACAAAGTGCCACACATTTATAGTCATATAAGGAAAGCAGAAATGAATTTATAAATGGTTGCAAAGCTATCAAAACCAGTCAATATCCACAGAGCAATAATCAACTGCATTCTACCAAACACAACTTGCTCTTCTATGGACAAAAAGGATTTGCATTGCCATCAGCTTTCTTGCAGAGTTGAGGAGTTGACTACACAAGAGCAGACAAAGGCAGGGAACCTGGATGGATGAGCTTTTTGGGGCACCCAATAAATTTCAGTCTTTTACAATTTTCCTTATATTAGTGATCGGATTGCTATACACTGGCTCTCTGAATAAGAGAATGAAAAACAAAGTGGCAAATAACTAGAAGAAAGAGCTCAGAATTCAGATGGGAACCTTCTCAATCTCTAAGGCTGTTTCTAGCATGTGGTGAAGCAGGACTCTGCAACCTGAGATCTAAAGAGACAATAATTGATGTTGTTCTGTTAATTCAGAAAGTGCCTGACCAAATGCCCCGAGCTGCAAGCTCTCTGCTCTGGGATGGGGTACAAGGAAACGGTAATTGTGGTGATGGAAAATCTGTGTGTAATTGGCAACTTCACAAATATTTTTGGCTCAAATATTAATTAGTGGAAAATTTCTAATTATTCTTGGTGGCACACTTTGTTCACAATGAAACTCCCAAGTTAACTTACATCTTTCAGTTCCATTTACTTTTTAAATCTTGTTAGAATACAAACAACTTGGTACAATATGCTACTGAGGGTCAGGGTTTGGTGTTGCCCCAGTGGGCACTCACCTACATTATGGTTTTGGCAAGAAGTCTTCCGAATTAAGGGGCCACAATACAGCACTATCCCTTGGACTGCCTTTGTTTCCTCAGTGCATTTAAAGATATGAGCAAACTGAGCTATTAGAAGCAGCACTTCCCTTCTCCTAAGGCCCCACAGAGAACAGCTTTCTTTCCATGGAGGTATTACTTTCCACACACACAAACAAACATGGTTCATAACAGTCAGGTATTTTTAGACCACGGACCTCTCAAGATTGGAACAAAAAAATTCAGGTGGCTCTCAACCTTCCCAGACATGGTTTGGTAGTATTTCCCATTAAGTAGCCTATCACTGGACACAGTTGTTAGATTTTGTAATTAGTATGTTAAAATGCCTAACTAGGTGACAAATTACCCAGCTCAAACACTCTTCATTTACAACCCATATTAACTACTTAACCCCAAACAGATGCAGCAGAGTTTGATGGGGACAGCTAAACACTATCCCCATGCAAGATTTCAGATGGTATTTGCATGGCCCAACTGAAATGAATTAACTTCAATATTTACATTGAAAGTACGAAATATTTGCCAACACAAATGCCAGTTTATACTGTTTTGGAATTTACAAACTATAACAATTTAGTCACTAAAATGTATGATAAAAATCAATACCTTAAAGGGTAGAAACTAAGGAGAAAACATTTCAAAATTCTAGCTCAGGCTAGGGAAACGATCATAGACTAACAGAGATCTTCTAGTCTAGTCATTATTTTTTTTTTAAGATTTTATTTATTTGAGAGAGAGAGCATGAGTGGAGGGGAGGAGCAGAGGGAGAGGGACAAGCTAACTCCATGCTGAGCATGGAGCCTGATGCAGGTCTCAATCCCACAACTGTGAGATCATGACCTGAGCTGAAATCAAGAGTCGGATGCCCAACTGATTGAGCCACCCAGGCGTTCTACTCTAGCCATTATTTTGATGCATAAATTCCTTCTAAAGCAGTTTCCCAGATCAGTTAGGAGATTGGGCATAGGAAGTGCTATGTGTTTGGGTGTGCATAATGGGAAGTGTGAAGGAGGGTTAACTTGTACTTAAGTTGGGAAAGTTTAATATGTTTTGTGACACAGAGTTATATGGATTGGTCTACTGCTTAGCTCCCCAGAGCCTTTAAAATGCTAATAGGCTGTACAAATCTCAAAAAAAGGACCAAGATATCAAGTATTGCCCAGACTAGTTTGGCCTGTGAACCTTTTGTTGGGGCCACTGGTTAACTTCCTTCCACTGGAATTCATGTTCTTTGAAACACATTTTAGGAAATGATCTCTCAGTATACCCAATAAGAGGAAACAAGTAAGGGCACGCCTGAGTGGCTCAGTCAGTTAAGCATTCGACTCCTGATTTTTGCTCAGGTCATGATCTCAGGGTTGTGAGATCGAGTCCTGAGTCAGGCTCCATGCCCAGATCTCTCTCTCCCTCTATCTCTACCCCTTCCCCCCCGCCTCGCTAGCTCCCTCTCTAAAAAAGGGGGAGGGGGACAGGTAAGGATTGTTAAGATATGATATATGGTAAGATGTCACAAAAAATCTCCAAAGTGCTCTCCAAAAAGAGACTGTCATTTTATAGTCCCACCACAAAGGTATAAGGGTATCACTTCCCAAACCCTCATCAACATGACACTTGTGCATCTTCCAAGAAAATAAATCCAGCAGTCTAACATTTCAACCTACCATGTTCACATTGCCTTTATTTTTCTCAGCTCATCAGGCAAATCTATCTTTTTCTGGAATCAACATGACAAATAAAAATTAACCTAGCCACCTGGTGAGCCGCTGCTCATGTCTCTTTCTGACAAGAACAGACTAGCAGAACTCATCTGGGAAGAAAGAGAAGGTATGTTATTAGCACTGATAAGATGGGCTCAACTGGCTTGAAGAGAATGGAGAATTTATTCCTCTATTCCATGATGGTGATGTCTAAGTAGGCGAACTCTAATTTGGCTTTCAGGCAAAGGTAACCATACCAAATTAGGATCAAATTTAGATGCTGTTTTATATTTAGTTCCTACCAACTTGTTATTAAATTACAAAATAAAATATAATATGATATATGTAAAATAGCCACACATTCTTTACAGCAACTCTCATTAAGACAAAGGCTCTATTTCCCCACCCTCTTGAATATGGCTGGCCTCAGGACTTGCTCTAACTAGCAGAATACAGCTGACCTGTAATTGCCTGACTTTTGAGCCTGAGCTCCAAGAAGACTCACAGTTTCTGCTCTCATTTTCTTGGAGTACTGTTGCCATGTGAAGAAGTCCAAGAAAGCCTGTAGGAGAGGCAAAACAGATGGGAATGGAGGAGCCCTGGCCAACTGCCAGGATGTGAATGAGGCCATAGGGAGCAGACAGCTCCCAGCTTACCCACCAACTAAATACAAATGCCTCAATGAGCCAAGCTAACACTGTGTTAAACAGAGAAGAACCATTCCAGCTGAGCCCAGCAATAATTGCTAGTTCACAGAATAGAGAGGGGGAAAATTGCTACTTTAAGTTTGGGGAGGGTTTGTTATACAGCAAAAACTAACCGATAAAAGTAGATTTTTAGTAAATTTCAACATAACTCTACTACAAGTCCTCCTACCTGAAGTTTCAACTACTAGTCTATTACTATAGAAATGTTTCTAAATTTTCAACTGATCACTCAACTAATAGCTGTGAATTTTGATTCTGCCACTGATTTTTCTCATTTATTTCTAAAATAATTCTCATTTCAATAAAAATGTAAGCCACTGAGTCAAGTCCAGGTTGGTGTCAAACATCAATTTTCCCCGCTAAGTTTCAGTGAAGGCAATTCACGTGGAATTTTCATTTAATTCCTATGTCACTAGAATGCAATTTTTTTTAGGATAGGGATTTTGGGATAGGGATTTTTGTCTATTCTCTTTATTGCCATAACCCAAGGACCTAGAATGGTGCTTGGTGCAAAGCAAGAACTTAATACTTATTAAATAAATGTGACAGGTGTATTAATATTTAAATAAATGCCAGGAAATTATCACTTCACAGTATATCCAGTCAAGTTTTTGTCCAATAAAATGATATCCGATCTGTAAAAGCAAATTCATTAGTTTCATATGAGAGAGTGATTTTAAGTTCTACTACAGGTAGTTACGCAGCTAATAACCTGAGGAGTGGGGTGTAATTAAGGCATATCACTCTGGGGAGAAAAGCAAGTATTTTTTCTATCTCTGCATCTATGTTCTAGTCATTAAAACCTTACAGTCCATTAGCCCATTAAAAATCACAAGGTGAAAAAGAGTGATGTATAGGTGATTCAGTATTCCATATCGCTTTCTTTGTGAAAGCATTTACTTATTAAAGTGACAAAATACTCAGCAACTACAACAGCAGAATACTTGTTTTAAAAGAAAGCTAAAAAAGCTGGCTTATAATTAGTTATTTGCATGCTATCACACTCAGAAGAATATTAATACATAATTAAAAGATGTGATCAAGAACTAAAATAGTCATATTCCATTTTCTTATGTGTTGTCATGGCTGTTGTTACAGTAAACACAAAGCCAAAATAATTATTTTGGGCTGCATACATTTTTGCACTGTTTTAGGGATACCTTACAGGATTATTTCTGGAGAAACAAATTTTGGACATTTTCCATTTTAATAGCTAATGCCAACTACCATCCCTGGAGGATGTATTAACTAGAGAGTATCGCACAGCCATGAAAGAGACTGAGCAAGATCCACAGTTTTGACAAAGACATACTACCATGTGAAAAGGGAAGTCGTAAAACATTATGAGGAGTATATTACAATTATTGTGAGAAATTTAAAAGTTAATAATTATAAGGGGAAAAAAGAAAACACATATACCAAACTATTGATGATGATTTTCTTTGGAAGTTATTTAGAGAGGACTAACATATTCTGCATTATGAAGCTTAGCAATATTTGAATTTCCTATTACACACATGAATTTTTGTTTCAATAGCTATATTTACTTTTTCAATATTTTTCATCTCTAAAATATCTGCCTCTTCTTATTTTTCAAAGATTTATTTATTTATTTTTGAGAGAGAGAGCACAAGCACATGCAAGTGGAGCAAGGGGAGAGGGAGAGAGAGAATCTCAAGCAGACTCCCCACTGTGCAGATCCCAATACAAAGCTCGATCTCAGGACCCTAAGATCATGACCTGAGCTGAAATCATGAGTCAGGCACTTAACTGACTGAGCCGTCCAGGCACCCCTTATTTAGTAATCCACTTTTTTCAGTTATGATGTTTTCAACAAATTGCAAAGACCCTACCAAGAGTTTCTTAAATAAAAGAAGACATCCGACCAATTTTCCATTCCTCCCCCCCAACCCCCATCATTTATTTCAGTAACAAGAAATTTGTAGCCAGGTGGTTTGAGGGTTTGTTTATAGTAGAAGGTAGACCAAACATGTTTTCAAGCACCCATAATCTCTCCCTTCTTCCCCTCTGTTATCCTCTGAGTTTTGGATTTTCAGCCTTGGGTTTGTTGCTTCATCCATACAAGATGGCTGCCATAACTCAAAGCTTCAAGAACTCATATGACTAGGTTCAAAGTGGAGTGCACAAGGGGACAATAATTGAGCTCCCCTCATGTTTATTTTTCCTCGTGTCAAGGAAGAAAATATTTTTCAGAAGCCTTTTTCATACCAAGCCTTGTGATATGTGACATCTGAACCCACCACCCACAAAGGACAAATTTCCACAACTTGATTCATTCCCCAATGCTAGAGGTTTCATCAGCACTGAAAAAGGAAATTGCCTGCATTCTTCTTCTCATTTCAAGAAGGTAATTCCCTCCTTTGTTTATTTGATGATTTTAAACACATTTACATCAATAAGCCCTTTTGAGTTATTTCTCTTTCCTCACTTGTCAGTTCTGCCACTGTGTGGAATTGCTGAGTGTCTCTAATGGTGGTATATTTTCTCAGGTTCCCTGTGATGTTTATTTGAGAATTTATCTCCCTGACCTAATCATTCTCCAAACGCTTAGTATCTTTTTAATCCTTTTGATCGTTCTGTTGGCTGTTCTCAACACCATCTCTATAGTAATCCATTTCCTTTTCTTAATTAGAAAGTACAGGATCCTGGGGCACCTGGGTGGCTCAGTCATTAAGTGTCTGCCTTCGGCTCAGGTCATGATCCCAGGGTCCTGGGATCGAGCCCTACATCGGGCTCCCTGCTCGGCAGGAAGCCTGCTTCTCCCTCTCCCACTCCCCCTGCTTGTGTTCCCTCTCTCGTTGTGTGTCTCTCTCTGTAAAATAAATAAATAAAATCTTTAAAAAAAAAAAAAAAGGAAGAAAGAAAGTACAGGATCCTTTGCTTAATGCCACAGGCTCATTCCTGTAGGAGCAGTTTCAGAAATGAGGCGAAGGTAAGGGTTAGGTTGCCCTGGGTAAGAATGAGTAGAACACAGGAATGTGGACAAATGAGTGTGGTTGTCAGTACTTCACTCAGTGACTGGCACATAGTAAGGCCTTTAGAAATGGCAGCTTCAGTTGTGATGATGTGGCAAGAGTGAGTAACTGCAGTCTGTATACCCTTAACTGGGCTGGCACAAACCAAAGCTATATTTAAATATTTAAATCCTAGCACTTGGGAAATTCTTTTAAATGACATTTCTTTGACATTAGAAAAATAAAATAGGGGGTGCCTGGGTAGCTTGGTTGGGCACCCGACTCTTGGTTTCAGCTCAGGTCATGATCTCAGGGTTGTGGGATCAAGCCCTGTTTCGGGCTCTGCACTCAGCAGGGAGTCTGCTTGAGATTCTCTCGTCTCTCTCCCTCTGCCCCTCCCCCTGCTTGCATGTACTCTCTTGCTCTCTCCTCCTCCTCTCTCTCACATAAATAAATCTTTAAAAAATAAAGTGAAAAGGATGCAATCCTACCAAGGTAAAGTAGTGCTTTCCAAATATCTGTACGTTATGGTACCCATAGAAGGTAGTAATTTTGGGGGTGGCACATGGAGGTAAACTGTAGGGGATTTTGAATCCTACATGGGGCTGCTGTGGCTAGTGTTGGGTACCCCAAGGACTCCAGCCATCCTAGATCTTTCCCAGTCCCCACAAGAGTGATCCCTGTTCCTCAGGACACTAGCTGGAAAGTTCTGATATGTATTTGAGTTTCAAATCCTGGCTCCTCTGTTCCCTGTTCTGAGCAGTGTAAGCTCTCTGAGTCTCAGTTTCCTCATCTGTGTAATGGGAAGCAGAATGAAACTTACTCTAGAGGCTGTAGGAAAGATTAAATAATAAGATAGCTAAGATGTGTTAAATAAATAATCAGCACTCTGCTTACTTTTTGTTGTTGTTGCTGTTATGTCCTGGAAACTGAGAATCAAGATGGCTCTTTACTGCACAAAATAAGAACTCTGTGAAAGCAAAATAATGATTTTTGGCATTCCAGCCTTCTCAAATCTCAGTCTTAACATTTCCCATTAAACACATCTGCAGCACAGAAGTACCTCATTTCTCTTGATAGAGAAAAGAGCCTTCATCCGCCAGAGGCCATCATTCTGGTATGACTTCAGACCCTTATGGCAACACAAATTAGATCTTCCTTGTAGATTTTAGGAAACACTTAATGGTTTAATTTGCCTATGTCATTTCTCAGCTCTGGCCTCCTCCTGCAAGCTGCCCCTTGTCTCTTTCTAAAGCTATTTCTTCTTAAAACCAGCTGTATGATTGAAATAGGAACAGCCACACTACAGTAACCCATCCCCTAGTCCATGGGTCCAGGGGTGGGTTTTTGATCCGGAATCCACCAACCAGAGACCTTGCTGGGAAAGCGAGAGCTAGAACTGAGAAAAAGAAGCCGGGCACATGTTCTAGACCAGAAGATATAAAGCCTGAGAAGCTCCCAGAGGCCAACGTGGAAAAGGCCAGGGGTGCTAGCAAAGGGGAGACCAAGAGAAGACTAAAGTTGATGTACCAGATATACAGAGAGAAGCAGGACAGAGGAACAAGACAATGATTCCCAGGGCATATGCATCTCTGAGTCCTGTTACCCCTAACCCATAGCCATATCCCTAACCTGAGATCGGGGGAGATAGCCCAGAATCCTTAACGATAAACTCCTTTTTTCACTCAAACTTACCTGTGACACCTTCTGTCCTTTACAACCAAAAGAGACACCAAAGCTGCGACAAGTCTCAGAACCGTTACTTCCCATCGAATCCATCTGTGCGTTGAGGCTCCGTTCCTCTTTACAGAGAAAGAGTAGCCACCACCCGCGGGAGGTGGTATATTTTAGGCAGGACTTCACAACTTCATACCAACACAAATTAATTCTTCTTGGTGGATAAATTCAGTGCGAGAGAGAGAATTAAAGCCTTCATAAAAATCGACTGCCACACAGCCTGTTACTTTCCAAAATTCATGCCACATATGAATGTTTGGATTTAGCAAATGAAAAATTGGGGGGCGGATGATAAGTTATTTCGTGTGTGTGTGTGTGAGAGAGAGAGAGAGAGAGGTGGGATAGGGCATGGGGGGAAAGATGGAAGCTCAATGCAACATCCAGCTCACTGATTCCATGGATGATGGTGCCAAGGCCAAAGATGAAGCAGTCTTAAGGAAGGTCAAGAGTAAACAGAGATAGCAAAGGCCGGTTTCATCCACTCACTTGGGACATGTTCACTGAGGGCCTTCCTCATCTCAGGGACTATACTATACCCTAGGTACATTCATATCCTCTTTTTCGACAAATATTGTGGACCTCTTTTCATGTGTAAGATGACCATATGAGTTTTCTTGGAAAATAAAAGCTTTGGAGGGTAGAACCCCATGGGTATGATAAGGAGGAGGAGGAAGAGGAGGAGAAGGAAGAGGAGGAGAAGGACTCGTAAGAGTTATAACTGGAGTTACCTAATATTCAGTACATATCATACTCTCCCACCTTAATGAAAAGCTGTAGCACATAAACAAAAGCTTCCATATTTGGAACCCCTACCCGAACTTCTTAGCTGCCCTCGTAAAAAATGGGTGGCATAACAAGCTAAGAACATGGGCTGTTGGTCATGGTTATTTACAGTTTACAGTTATTTATAATCATTTATTGGCTATGTGCAATTGGGCTAGTTACCTGACTCCTCTGTGCCTCAGTTTCCTCATCTGCAAAACAGAGATAGATAGCAATAGGGCTGACCACAAAGAATGGAATGAGTTCCTTCATACAAAGTCATTAAAATATTGCCAAGAATATCGCTGGCACTTGTGTAATACATACTTATTATTCAGCGTTGTTGTTGTTACTATGACAAATACTCAGTGCTGGGTACAGTGCCAATTATTTCACATATACCATTTCATTTAGTCTCAAGTTCAGGCACGGGGAGGGTACTGTCCCTACCCTGAGACACTGACTTGCCTGGTAACACACAGCTGCTAACTGCAGAGCAGAGCTACAAACCTAGATCATTTTAAACCCAAAGAACATAAACTTCTCCCACGCAAACCATTATTCACAGAAACAGCCCATGCTGCAAAAGACAAGAAGCAGAAGATTGTTCTAGAACCTATGTGGATATCTGAATCACCTAGGATATTTTTTTTTTTAAAGATTTTATTTATTTATTTGAGAGAGAGAATGAGAGACAGAGAGCATGAGAGGGAGGAGGGTCAGAGGGAGAAGCAGACTCCCTGCTGAGCTGGGAGCCCGATGCGGGACTCGATCCCGGGACTGCAGGATCATGACCTGAGCCGAAGGCAGTCGCTTAACCAACTGAGCCACTCAGGCGCCCCTCACCTAGGATATTTAATCTATGAATTCCTAATCCCCATCCAGATACCTGATTTGGGACATACTGAGTTAGCTGCAGAAAGGTACAATTTGAACAAGCATCGCAGAGCTTTTGTTGAAGGTTGGTTTGCAGTTTGCTTGATCCAGATTCAGATCTGAGGTTGGCCTGGTCCCTTGGGGCATCTTGGAGGTAGCAGGGCCAAACTCCAGTCTGAAGGGTGGGAAAGACCTGGAAAATGGATGGGTGGACTACTTCAGGCAGCACCAATAATCTGAGCAAAGGTGAGGGGTAGAAATGCATGCAGTAGACCAGGGAGTACTGAGAGGCCTTCATTGACTGCAATGGTAAGAAGCAGCCAGAAATCAAGCTGGAAAGAGAGGTAGAGGTCAAACTGGAAGAATTCTTGCTATAATAAGGTGCATCCAGTATGATAATCACGCTCAGCTTTTGGGTAGGCATTTCCATATTGGGGCTTGCCTCATGGGCCCTTGTGATAATGCCTTAGCTTCCTAAGTGGTCCTTCCACTTGGCCTCTTGATTCTCTGTGTCCCTTCCCCAAACAGTAGCAGTAAAGCCAATTTAAATAAAATAAACCAAATCCTATCACTGCCCTGTAATGGCTTCCCATTGCCCTAGGAACAAAATCCAAACTCTTCACCACAGTCTCTTTGCCCAGACTCCTCCTCTCCGGGTCAGCTCAACTCTCAGCACCCTCCCCCATCAAGAGGCTCCAGTCTTTGGCCTGATCTTTCTCTTCCTTAAACCCCAATCCTGTCCCTGGTGCAAGGACTTTTCCCAACCATTCCTTTCTCTTGCAAAGCTCTTCAGTCAGTTCATCATTTGAGTCTGAGTATAAATGTCACGTCCTCAGAGAGTGGGTACCCACCCACCCAATCTAAAGTTTATTCACATACCTCCCATAACTTCTTTATCACACACCTGCTTTCTCCCTTCATAGCACGTACCACTACCCATCATTATCTTGTTTATCCGCTTTATAGTCGCCCCACACCAGCATGGAAGTGCCATGTGGGGAGGGTCCTTGAATATTTCACTCACCGCTCTATCTCCAGCACCTAGAATGATGCGTAAACCCAGCATATTAGTAAGTATCTGTTGCATGAACACGCAACAGTGGGGACGGCAAGTACACTGGAGGAGTTATGGAGTTTGGGGTTTCAACAACAGGAATTTTCCTATCTCCCAACTGCAATTGTCACTACAATTCTCCTTATGTAGGATCCTTTCTAAAACTGAAGACTCCAACAATTCCGTTTTTGTTATGCTAATGAAATTTAATTAAACTAATGATGTCTGACTTCCAACTGTCTCTGGCCAGTCTACTAACCTTTTCCTGGCAGTTTAAATAGCTCTAAAATATGAGAACGCATTTATAATTATTCTGGCAAAAAGAGTTAATTAACAGCATACTTCATCACACTTTTTGAGCGCTAATATATCAGCATTGAATGTCATTTTCATTAATATGCTGCAATATTTATATTTCTTAAGACTGAAAGGATGTTGCTAATGGGGTAGACAGGAAGAGATCATTTTCTTGCTGAACAATGTCCATATGATTAAGTACTCAGACGGTGGTAAAAAAAAAAAATGAATGCAGCAACCCTGAAATCCTTTCCATACAGACAAATGAATGTGTTTTTCACAAAAATGTTGGTGCAAATCAAGGCAGCCTCGTGGACGGCAGAGATTTCACCTATGAATGTCAGATTTACAATGCAATGTGTCGATGCTCTGACACATTGATAAACAAGCTCAAGTCATATCATTTGCTCTGCATCGTGTGCTCATTGACAGCCTACAGATCATTCCAAAAATTTCCCTGACTAAATCCATTATCAGTCTCAAAGGCACGGCTATCAATACACTGTGTTCTGATTCCATCTGATTCTGGTTAGTAACGGGAAGCGAAGGGTTTCCAGACTAGCACAGAGGGGAGGAAGATCTCACTCGGATTCTGACTGGAGGTGTTGACATTTAAATCTGTCACCAGCATGCAGCTTCACCCTAATTGTGAGATTTCTTGCGCTTTATTATGTTTAAGTCTTAATTGCATATTTAATCATAGGGATGGCAAACAACACAAGGCAAGGCAGACAGAAGAACTGGAGCACACTCAATGTGTCCAAGAGGGACAAACGAAAATTCAGCATCTCTTTAGAAAAGCAGAGAAGATAAAAACTTGGAACCAATAAAGAAAAAAAGAGACAGAGAAGGAGAGAGCGAGAGCGAGAGAGAGAGAGAGAGAAAGGTCAAAGCTATTTGCTTCCCCTCCCTGTGGTGATTGCTACCATTTCTTCTGCATTGCTTTTTATCAAGAGGATCCTAAAGCAACTTAATACTGAAGCTATGCCTGAATAAAATTAAATTCAGGTAAAAGCCATTTAAGCAAAAGCCCATTTGTTTCAGCTGTCTTTCCCCAGTAGGCAAATTTACTAAAGTTTATAACCACCTAGAAAAAGAATCTGATTTTTAATGATGTTAAAAAAAATTCCTTAAACTGCAGGAATCTTATCTCCCAGTGCTCTGAACCTAATCTTCTAAAATGTCCCAAGTCTAGAGTAGACCTGAGCTGGGACCATAACAAAAAAACAACAACAACAAAAACTGAACATGAAAGTATCCTTTAAATCATAATTAAGCCAGACAATTGTGGTTTTCCTCTTCACTTCTGTTTGTTTATTATTTTAACACATTTATCAAGTCCCTATTTTTCTTAACTTATGTTTATTTATTTATTTATTATTTCAACAGACATTTATTAAGTCCCTATTTACGAGGCACTGAATATGGAACAGTGAACAACACAAATCAAAACCTCTACCTTTGGGGAGGAGGGACAAGATGGCAGAGTAAGAGGACCCTAAGCTCCTCCTCCCACATATAAAACTATATAACCCTCATGTCAGTGTAAATAACCCAGAAAGTAACCCAAAGCCTGGCAGAACGAACTCCATAACTAAAGGTAGAGGAGAGGCCACACACAAGGGTGGGGGGGGGTGCAGTTTGAGAGCTAAACAGGCTGTTGCCCTCTGAGATCAAGAGGGAACCAGGGTCATGGAGAAGGGTGAGAAACAGACTATCACACTGGGAAGCCCACATGGGGAAGACAAATCCCCCTGACATTTGGTTTTAAAAACTAGAGGGGCCAAATTTCATGTGATCTTACGAACAGTGAGACTTAAAGCCTAGACTTTTAAAAATCAGAGGGCTGGGCTCTGGGAGAGCTAGGAGCGCCAGAGGAAGCTGAGTCTACTCCCTCAAAGAGACAGCACAACAAACAGCCTGCAGAGGTACAGCGCAAAGGCAGCAGTTTAAAGAACGCTCAAGACATATGGGAGGGGGAGTTATTTATGCATCTCAGAGGCTTCCAGAGGGACAGGGATCCTAGGAAAACCCCTCCAGGAACAAAAGAGCTGGAATGCACCATTTTCCCTCCCCTGCCCTCCAGCATAAACACGGGGCCACCAGTGGGAACCAGCACAGCACTGGCATTCACTACCTAACTTGCTGACACCAAGCCCCTCCCCCTCCAGCAGGCCTGCCCTAGTCCCAGCACTGCTGGTCTACTCCCCCAGAAGACAAGCGCAAACCGCGATAACAGCAGTTCTCCCAACCCACTCATTTTGCGGGGCCTCAGTCCCTGTGGTGGTGGTGGTGGTGGTGGTGGGCCTGTAGGAGCCCAAGGTCCTCCTTGTTAGAACTTGCCCCACCCTAGCTGGACACCCAACACTGCTCATAACAGGCAAAGAGAGCCTATGCAGTGACTGGACTGAATGAAAAAGCAGCCAGGGCACAATAGCTGGGTGCATGCAACACACACAGGAGACACCCCTGATGCACCAGGTTCTGGTGAAGAGGGGGCACTGCACTGCAGAGCACTAAGGACCTCTTCTTTGTAAGGCCACTACTTTCAATAGCAGGAGACGTAGCTGATCTCCCTAACACACAGAAACAGACAGAGTTAGACAAAATGAGGAGACAAAGGAATATGTCCCAAATGGAGAACAAGACAAAACCACAGCAAGAGACCTAAGCAAAACCAATATAAGTAATAGGCTTGATAGAGAATTTAAAGTAATGATCATAAAGATATTCACTGGATTGAGAAAAGAGTGGAGGACATTAGCGAGACCCTTAAGAAAGAGATACAAAACATTAAAAAGAACCAATCAAAGATGAAGAACACTGTACATGAAATTAAAAATACACTTGATGGAATAAACAGCAGGCTAGATGAATCACAGGAATGAATTAGTAACTTGGAGGACAGAGTACTGGGAAGTAATCAAGCTGAACAGGTGAGAGAAAAAATGATGCAAAATGAGAATACACTTAGGGAACTTGGCAACTCCATCAGGTGTAATAACATTTGCATTACAGGGATCCCAGAAGAAGAAAAAGAGAGAGAAGGGGGCAGAAAATTTATGTGAAGAAGTAATAGCTGAAAACTTTCCTAATCTGGGGAAGGAAACAGACATTCAGATCCAGGAGGCACAGAGATCCCCCAAGAAAATCAACCTAAGGAGGTCCACATCAACATACATAGTAATTCAAATGGCAAAAAGTAGTGATAAAAAGAGAATTTTAAAAGCAACAAGAGAAAAGAAGACAGTTACATACAAGGGAAACTCCATATGGCTATCAGAGGATTTTTCAGCATAAACTTTGCAGAAGGGAGTGGCATGATATATTCAAAGTGCTGAAAATCTACAGCCAAGAGCACTCTATCCAGCAAAGCTTTCATTCAAACTAAAAGGAGAGATAAAGAGTTTCCAAGACAAGCTAAAGGAATCCGTGACCATTAAACCAACTTTACAAGAAATGTTAAAGGAGACTCTGAGTGGAAAGGAAAGACCATAAGTAAGAGTCAGAAAAATAGGAAGCAAAAAGCAATAAAAATAAGTATATCTGTAAAAATCAGTCAAGGGACTCACAATATGAAATGATGTAAAATATGACACAATACACCAAAAACACGGTGGAGAGAGGAATAAAGAATGGGTTCAAGCTTAAGGAACCATCAACTTAATATAGTCTGCTATGTGCAGATGTTACATACAAACCTAATGGTAACCACAAATCAAAAACCAGTAACAGATATGCAAAAAATAAAGAGGAAGGAAATCCAAGTATATCACTAAAGAAAGCCAGCAAACTGTGAGAGAAGAGAGCAAGAGAAGAAATGATCAGAGAAGAACTACAAAAACAACCACAAACAAGTAAAATGGCAATACATACTTACCAGTAATTACTTTTAATGTAAATGGACTAAATGCTACAATCAAAAGACATAGGGTGACAGAATGCATAAAAAAAAAAACAAGACCCATCTATATGCTGCCTAAAAGAGACTCATTTCAGACCTAAAGACACCACTGAAAATGAGGGGGTGGGGAATTATTTATCATGCAAATCGATGTCAAAAGAAAGCCAGGGTAGCAATACTTATACCAGACAAAATCAACTTTAAGACAAAGACTGTAACAAGAGACAAAGGACACTGTATAATAATAAAATGGATGATCCAACAAGAAGATATAACAAATGTAAATATTTATGCACACATGGGAGCACTCAAATACATAAAACAGTTAATAACAAACATAAAGGAACTAATTGATAGTAATACAATAATAGTAGGGGACTTTAACACCCCACTTAGATAAATGGACAAATCATCCAAACAGAAAATCAATAAGGAACCAGTGATTTTGAATGACACATTGGACCAGATGGATCACACAGATATATTCAGAACATTCCACCCTAAAACAGCAGAATACACATTATTTTCAAGTGCACATAGAACAGTATCCAGAACAGATCACGTATTAGCCCACAAAACAAGTCTCAGCAAATTCAAAAAGACCACAGTCATACCAGGCATCTTTTCTGACTACAGCGCTATGAAACTAGAAGTCAACCAGAAGTAAAAAAATCTGGAAAGAGCACAAATAGGTGGAGGTTAAATAATATGCTACTAAACAATGAATGGGTCAACCAAGAAATCAAAATAGAAATCAAAAATTACATGGAGACAAATGAAAATGAAAACACAATGGTCCAAAACCTTTGGGATGCAGCAAAAGCAGTTTTAAGAGGGAAGTTTATAGCAATACAGGCCTACCTCAAGAAGCAAGAAAAATCCCAAATAAACAACCAAACCTTACATCTAAAGTAGCTAGAAAAAGAAGAACAAATGAAACCCCCACCAGGAGAAGAAAGGACATAATAAAGACTAGAACAAAAATAAATGATATGGAAACTAAAAAAAAAAAACAAACAATAACAAAAACAAAAAAACCACAATAGAACAGATCAATAAAACCAGGAGCTGGTTCTTTGAAAAGATCAACAAAATTGATAAACTTCTAGCCAGACTCATCAATCACTCACTCAATCAATCAATAAAAAGAGGGGTAGAGAAAGGATTCAAATACACAAAATCACAAGTGAAAGTGGAGAAATGAAAACCAACACCACAGAAATACAACTGTAAGAGAATATTATGAAAAATTATATGCCATCAAATTGGACAACCTAGAAGAAATAGATAAATTCCTACAAACCTATAACCTCCCAAACTGAAGCAGGAAGAATTAGAAAATTTGAACAGATTGATTACAAGCAATGAAATTGAATCAGTAATCAAAAAACTTCCAACAAACAAAAGTCCAGGATAAGATTTTGCAGGCAAATTCTACCAAACATTTAAAGAAGAGTAAATACCTATTCTTCTCAAACTATTCCAAAAAATATAAGGGGAAGGAAAACCCAAATTCATTTTATATGGTCAGCATTACCCTGATACCCAGACCAGATAAAGACACCACAAAAAAAGAGAGAGAGAGAGAACTACAGGCCAATATCTGATGAACACAGATGCATAAAACCTAAAAAAAAAAAACCAGCAAACCAAATCCAACACATTAAAAGAACCATTCATCAAGATCAAGTGGCATTTATTCCCATGATGCAAGGGTGGTTCAATATTTGCAAATCAATCAACATGATACATCACATCAATAGGAGAAAGGATAAAAACCACATGATCATTTCAACTGATGCAGAAAATGCATTTGACAAAGTACAACATCCATTCATGATAAAAACCCTCAGCAAGGTAGGTTTAGAGGAAACATCCCTCAACATAATAAAGGTCATGTAAGAGAAACCCACAGCAAACTTCATACTCAGTGGGGAAACACTGAGAGTTTTTCCCTTAAGGCCAGGAACAAGACAAGGATGTCCACCCTTGCCACTTTTATCCAAAATAGTACTAGAAGTCCCAGCCACAGCACCCAGACAACAAAATAAAAGATATCCAAATGGCTAAGAAAGAAGTAAAACTTTCACTATTTGCAGATGACATGATAGTATATCTATAAAACCCGAAGGACTCCACCAAAAAACTACTAGAACAGGTAAATGAATTCAGTAAGGTTGCAGGATATACAATTAATACACAGAAATCTGTAGCATTTCTATACACTAATGATGAAGCAGCAGAAAGAGAAATTTAAAAAAAAATCCCATTTCCAACTGCACCAAAAATAATAAAATACATAGGAATAAACTTAACCAAGGAGGTGAAAGACCTGTACTCTGAAAACTATAAAACACTGATGAAAGAAATTGAAGACAACACAAAGAAATGGAAAGACATTCCATGCTCATGGATTGTAAGAACAAATATTGTTAAAATGTCTATACTACCCCCAGGCAGTCTACAGATTTAATGCAATCCCTATCAAAGTACTAACAGCATTTTTCACAGAACTAGAACACACAATCCCAAAATTTGTGTGGAACCACAAAAGACCCCAAATAGCCAAAGCAATCTTAAAAAAGAAAAAAAACAAAACTGAAAGTATCACAATGCCACACTTCTAGTTATATTGCAAAGCTATAGTAATCAAAACAGTATGGCACTGGCACAAGAATGGATACATAGATCAATAGAACAGAATAGATAGCCCAGATACAATCCCACAATTACATGGTCCATTAATCTTTGGAGAGAGCTGGACAATAAACATAATGAATAAATAAATGTTAGAAGATGCCAAATGCCATAGAAGAAGAAATGAGAGAGATCATAAGAAAGCAAGCAGTGGAAGGGGGCTGGGAAGGCCAAGGGCAAGGGCAAGGGCAAGGGCAGTCTGTAGTAGGTAGTGAGGTATCTATTGCTGCATAACAAACTACCCCAAAACCCAGCAACTTAAGACAACAAGTACATATTATTTGTCAGTGTCCAAGAGTCGGGAACCCATAAGCAGCTCTGCTGGGTGGTTCTTACTCAAGATCTCCCACATGGTGGTTGGCAAGCTGCTGGGGGGCTGCAATCATCTCAAGGCTCAAATGGGACCAAAAAACTGCTTCCAGGTTCACTCACATTTTTGGTGGTAAGTCTCAATTATTTGCTGGCTCTTGGCCAGAGATTTTGTGCCATAGGATTATTTTTTGGTCTCTTACCTATTATCCTTTTCAGGTACTGATTCACAAGGTAAAGGGGAACTTTCCTAGAGAACTAGAGCACGTGTTTTCAAGAAGGCTGACTGATACGTGAGATGTAGCCTATGATCACAGTCCACACCGAGAACTCTAGTAGCTATCATTTGTGGAGAGCTCATGTTGGCCAAACACTGTGCCAACCCATGTGTTAACTCTAGTGAATTCAATCACAGAAACCTCTGGAAAAGAACAATTCTTTCATTTTATGGTTGAGCAAACTGAGATCTGTAGATGTGAACTTTTGCCCAATGTCACATGGCTAATAAATGTTGGCACCGGAACTCCAAAACCATTCTAAAATACCTCCTTAAAAGAAATATATCTAATTTCCATGGGATGAGCCTGTTTTTCCTTAAGCAACTCAGCCCAATGGGGCAACTTAACTGACTAATAATTGTAATAAAAATAACAAGCAGCAAAATAAAATTCCCACAATTAATGCATGTATATATACAGGTATAAACTTAAATATCACATATCTAAATATAAATATATACACAATCAGCAGAGATTCAAGGAGATGAGGCAAGATATTAGAATAGCCTGCAATGTTAAAAGTCCTGCAACAAGAATTTCCCAATTAAAAAGGCTCAAGCTCAAAATAAATTGAGCTCATAATTCATTGTGAAAGAAGAGATATGGAACCCCGTAGCATTTTTAAAAAACACTTTTCAGGTGACAACTACAATTTAAAGGATCTTATCAATGATGAATTATTCTTGTTCATGATTAAGACTGCCTTTCTAAACAGTTGGCTGGGGCATGGTAACACATCAGGTAATTGATTTAATTGTGAAATAGATCTGGGTTCAAAGTGGCAAAGGGACACATAAAAGGGGCCCAACTCTGGAGACACCTTATTTCTAACTTTATTGAGACCTCTCAATAAATCATTCATGGCTCTGCCCACTCCTGATGCATGAGAGAATCAGTAACTTGTGGAGATAAATCATTTTCTCCGTGTTTACTCCCATTGTACCTTTAATGTTTATGCAACGAAGCCTGCCGATAAATAACCAGTTTCAAACTCCTGAAGGAACTTTGCCTTTAAATCATTTTTTGTAGTAGTTACCAATTAAAGATACAATTTACCTAAATGCAAAGATATTGCTAGAAAGCCTTGAATTCAGCGGGAAGGCAGTACCAGGACATACTGGCCACACTTGGGTCAACCAAAGGGCCACCTGGAAGTCTCTGGATATTATATAACAAGCTCTCGACCTGATTCTGTGAGAGATCATGTTAAGTTCCTAATGGAAAGAGAGCAGGTGGGGTCTCCTGTAAGAGCTGGCTTCAGTTCTGGGCTTCTGGGCCAGCCACTTCCTTAGCTGCACGTAGCTTTAGTAAATAGCGATGCTTCTCTTTGATTGGGCTTCTTCGTATGTAAAACAATATTAATAAAAACTACTTTACAAGATATTGGTGAGGGTTAGAAATGGACAGACAGACAGAACCTGGCCTACAGAACATGCTCCATAAAGGCAATCACAGTCACTGTCTCCATCATAACCATCAACATCCTGCATCTGGATATTCACCAAATATTTCTGTGGCCAACTCTGTGCTGGGCAGCAAGCTACATCGTGGGGAGGGTGAACAAGGCAGAGAACATCTGAAGTTCCGGGTGGAATGCGGCTTATAGTCCAGGAAGACAGCCTTGATATCCACAGACAGAAACATCAACTGGAGTCCCTTGCCCTCAACAACCCTTGAATAGTAAAATCACATTTTTTAAAAAATCAAGGGAATAATCAGCAAAACATTCAGAATGGAAAGTAAATTGGGTGAACGTAAAGGGACCAAAGAGCAGTATACAAGGAGTCTAACGCTATGGGTGCTGCCATATTTCTTTGGTTGGGTGGTAAGGTCAAGGCTGTTCATTTTATTATTGTGTTTCACAATTCAAGCATATTTTTCATATGTTATTCTTTGTATTGTATCAAAGAGACATTTGGCAGACTGCCTGACACATATTGACAGCCAGTAAATGTTATCACCATAATTGAGAGGTAAGCAGTCTCTACATGTACACAGCACTTTACAGTTGAGGGTGGAGGCGACTTTAAGGTGGGTACAACAAGGAACTATTTTTCCCCACAGTCACTCCGTTCCTCTGACTGGTTGAAGCCATCGTTCTAAGTCCCTTAACCATTTTACACGGACCCAAAAATTCTGGTCATTTTGGCTACTAATACTTAGTGCAGTGCAACTTAACACCTCAACCTCATGTTCACCTCCAAGTTCATCTCTCCAAATGCATGCTAGGCTTGTGAACGGAGGTGTGTGGAATGGCAGAAGGGCATGGAGAGCTCCTTACACACCTCCCCACCACCCCCTCCCTGACTGTAACACTTGTTGTTTTGGGGGCTGGGACAAGCACTGGAAAGAAGGGAAATGCCTCCTTACTGAATCAGCAGAGCCCCATTCCCCCCTGTGTTGTTGTGGCCTCTCTGATGTCCTTTACTGGCCATCAGTGCCTTCTGTGTGGCAGCATCCAAATGCTGTCTTTCATGGGTCACGGGTCTAGGTGTTTTGTAGGGTCAATGGGGTTTTCCCATGAGACCCATTCTACCTACCACTTCCCACAGCTTCTTTTTCCAGTTGGGGAATGTCAGGGGCATACGCCAGTAAGAAAGTGCCAGTGGGGCTCCCTTACTACGTAAGGGACTTATGAGCAACTCCCCCATCTTTACCGCATTACACACCAGAAGTGCAAGATCACCCCCAGGCTCAGCCCATGAGTTTTCCCCAAACCCTTCATTACCCTCTTTGGGTAAGTAGAGGCACAAAACCAGAAGTTTAATGTCTGAGCAGTATCCCATCGGAAAATAAAACAATGGACCCTTCTTATAGGTGCAACCATACAATTAATGATTCCCTTGAAGAATTCAGTTGTTTGGATCAGGGAAAGAATATGATGGGTAGGTGGCACCTCTTGTTTTCACTTTGGATCTCAAAGCAATATTGTAGGAAGATAGGAAAAATCAGCTTCCCCTCCTGTAAAATTGAAGACACTAAAGTCATGTTCCTTATGGAAAGAATATACATAACAAAAGAAAATGCTTAGCAAATTTGTCAGGCGTAGTAAACTGGGGATGATGAGGATGATGGCGGGATTGGTCCAAAAGCCCAAACTCAACTCTGTTCTCTGTTTTCTTCAAATAGCTGCAGATCAAGTGGAAGTGAAGGAAATCCTGTGTTTGCATTCCACGCCACCCCAATAACTATAATCCTAATGTACTTCCTCCACACTTCCTCCCTCACTGGTGCAATCTCATTTGCTACACATCAGTGTTGATGCTGAACTTGGGAACTGGAACGAGAGTTCGATGCACAGGATAGGAGAACAACAACAAAAAAGGAAGATAAATAAAAGGTGAGAGAAAAATACCAGAAGAGGCAGAGAGAGAGCTTTGTTGGGGATGATCCCACATCCGTAAGCATTATAGTAGTCAATGCCCTGCAACGGATTGAAAACAAGGAGAGAAAACCCATCTCCATGTAAGAAGCCCATGTGCAGGGATCTCCCAGCAACTGGTTGCTTATTGTGATTAAAGAAACGAACTGAAGTGAAATAAAAGCACGTGTGTCGCTTTTTATCCTAAAAGCAATCTTTCCCTTTCAGCAAGAGCATATTCAATTATCTCTTTCAATAGATAAAAATGATCTCCACCTTGAAAATAAATATTTGCTTCTGAAGATCACATTACTGAAAATCAAATTACATGCTTGTTTTTATTATTAACAAGAATAAGTTCCAAAGCCCTTTATGCATTGCACCTGTCACTCTCCATATCCTACAATCAAATTTCCCTTTAAATCTCATCAAATAACTCCCAAAGTCATTGAAGAGGCAATAAAATGAGGTTATGACACAGTGCTCACAGAGAGCTAAATGTCTTTCATATATCTTTAAGTGGTTATTAATCTCTGAATTAGTTTAGAATACATTAACCTTCAAGGTAAATTAGATCAATCAAGAAAATGACTCACAAGAGCGGGACTGTCTTTTTTGATGTTGTTGTTTTCATATCCAGCTTATGTGCCAAGATATAGCCATGGTGCTGGTTCCATCGGCCACCATTAACTATGGGGCTCCAAGTTATGGCAGGGGGCAGAGGGGGGGGGTGGCAGAAGGGGATTTCTCGGGGCTCTTTCCTCCTGGATGTGTGCCCATCTAGACAGGGACAGGATGAGCAGATGAATGAAACATCATCACTGTAGAATAGGCAAGATAATTTGACTACTGCCATGGGGGAACAGCATATCTAGTCCCATATTTCCCTTGCTAGTGGCATTTTAGAGTTCTCTGCCCAATAATGGCAGGGTGGAAGAAAGCACAAGAAGTGACACCTTTAAAAAAAAAAAAAAAATCTAAGTAATTGCTCTTTAAAAGCCCTGAAGCAGATGAATCTGCAATCTTCAACCTTTTTTTTTTTCAATAAAAAAAGAGAGAGAGCCATCTCAAGAAAGTAATTAGAACTGTAGAAAAATAGTAGAAATATATGCCTATTACTTTTCTATACAATAGAAGCCTATGATGGTGATAATCATTTTAATAATTATTCTATCTTGAGTCGATATGGTTGGTGCTTTGGCTCATCATAGCTCAGAATTCTCAATTACATTGCTCAGTGAATTAAAAAAAAGATACGGGAAGCCAAACCGGGGCATGGGAGGGCACTCTCCAAGTTCTTAACTACTTGAATGATACATTTTGGAGAGGCCAGGAGCCCAGTGTCAGGGATTCTGCCTGATGGCTTGTTGGTGAGTTGCTCCTCTTGGGGTCCCAGAGTTACAGGTTATTGTGATTCATAGTCGATTTAGCCCTAACAAATATTATTGTAAGATGCCATTTTAAGCTATTGTGTTGCCACCAAACAACTCAAGTTTATTTTGAAAAGAAAATCACAACATACTTTTCCAAAGATTTTTTTTCTCTCTCTTCCCAAACTCATAGCCAAGAAATCACAGAAAGGAGAGTAAAACTGCTAGAAGAATATTCGCGGATGAGTTTCAGGACTGGGGGAAAAAAAAGGCAAACCTCTTTGGTCAATGCCTCAGAGGATCACATGGAGTCACCCATGAATCCTTCAAAAAGGTAGAAAATACTGGCAAAATAAGCTTGAGGCTTATTCAGTTACATAAATTTTGGAAATTTAAATTTTTGGAAAGAGGACTATGTCAATACATGTGATAGACCCCCCCTCCCCATATAAGAATTACTACTGAGGTTAATTTATAGCTGTTAAAAAAAAATTAAAACAGAAAAAGAGAGAAACATAGTTAAATGAATAAAGTTCAAGAGACATTTGAGAGTTGGCACTCCTTGCATGCTACACTGATCAGTCTGAAAGAATCATATAATTACAATATCCAATACAGAAAAAGGCATGGAGATAAATCTTAAGTGGAAAGATAGTGAAGTGGGGCCTTTTATGAATCTCTTCATGAAATGTTTCATTCCCTTTTGTAAAAATGAAGCAGCAGTTCGCAAAAATGAGAGCAATTCAAATGGCCATTCTTAGATGAACCTCCACTTTGTAGAAGATAAAATGTCCCATTATTTTCTTTTCTCCCAGCTCCTCTAAAATTAGAGAAAACTGTGAGGTGGGGTCTTGCCTGCTTTAACAATGTATAAGACAAATAACCCCTTAATGATTTCATTTCCAATATAAATACAGGGACTGACAGAGCATACTGTAATTAAAGATAAATAAAACACTTACTTGATATAAATCCTATTTTAATTGGCACTTTAATTGAAGGGATGTTAAATATCATGACAGGATATTATCCCAGATTGTACTCTTTGGGCAAAATTTTATGCTGGTGTTTATTGTCTTAACATTTGAGCCAGTGAAGACGTTTTTACATTTGCTTTTCTTCAAAAGTAACTGTCAGTGTTTCACATGAGAAGTAGAGGTATGAGTTGCAATCTGAGTAAACAAGTCTTGCTGACTTCTTTCCTGCAACTGATGGGTTTGTTATGTTTCTGCACATCTTGTAGAAGCTTTTGTTCCAGAACATGTTTTCAAGGATGTTTATACAGCAAAGGGCTTAGAAACAAGCATAGTAGCCTGAGGGTAGATCTGTTTGACCCAGGACCGAGGGTAGATTTGTTTCCTGAGTGGTATAGTAAGATAATTTCTCTTTCCAGGCAAAGTTTGGACAGGTTTGCTAACAACCCCCTCATAAAAGATTTGGGTTCCCTAAGCTGGGGGTTCCTTGGTTGTGTCTGCAGCATCCATGTGGCCTGCTTCCCATCACTGCTATGGACTCTGGGGAAGGGGAAGTGAGGTGAACATGAGGCTCAAGCAGCCTGCTGTGCTGTGAGTAATAGCAGTCCTTTGTCTCTGACCCAGCAGTCTTGTGTTTTCTGCCAGGCTGTGGCAGGCTCAGTTGTTAGCTCATAAGCAGAATTAAATCTCAAACTTTTCAGAGTTCTTGACATAAATGAGAGACTTTTGCAGAAAATTAAAAAACAAAACAAAACATTGTTGGCTAGCCTGAAAATGTTACTGTATCAAATTTCCACTCTTGGGAGCAAACAGTTAAATTTCTTCAAGGCCGGCAAAAGTTGTAGGATGAAATATAATTGTGTTTCTTTTTCTGTTTCTTTCTCTGATATCTGCAGAGCACACATCCTAATTCAGCACTCTCGAGCTGTCAGTGGAGCTATGCACCATGGCATAAAGGCTGTTCTTGAGAGATGAAACTCTTGACACCCCAAATGGATGGACGCTACTTCCTATTTAGAAACACGCTGGCCAAGACCAAGAAGCTCATCCATTACATACCAATTCTTTCTGTGAATTAGCTCATGACATCAGTAGCTGAGACTGTAAGACTAGTGAGGAAGCTGGAGAGAAGGGGGGTTGTGTAAAACAATTAATGAACTGATAACCTTGTTCCTGTAGCTCTGAAGAATATAAGGGGAGATGTATGGCCTAGTCTCCCACTCAGGGAAGGAGATTCCATGGGTTACAAATCTTGGCTCACGGGATTATGTGTATTTATCAGTGCACTGGATGCTCACTGGGGTCATTTTCCAGATTTATGTGCCTCAAAGTCATGGAGCCCTAAACCATGAGAGTGATCGCACTAATGAGTTTCCTCCCACTGCAAGACTGCCCTTCCTCCAAAAACCATAAATTCTGTAGATGGTCAATGGAAATTTATGAAAGGAAAGAACCTCGACCAAGTTACAGAAACAAGTTTTATCTATAGCCTTGATTCTACAACAAAAAAATCATCTCAAGGATTCCCCTTTTTGGTCCAACAAAAAGTCTTAGCTATAGTCTTTGGTAGTCTTAGCTATAGCTACCCTGTACCCCCAAACAAGCCAATCCCAAGACTTTAGAGACCCCTGTCCTAAAACAGCATAAGTAGGATATAGCAGCGCAGGATCTGGGTACTTTACATTTCTGTCCCAAATCCAGTTAAGAGCATGGCTCAAGATTTAAACACACATCTCTGCAAAGGGATCCAACTCACAATGGTTTGACAAGAGATGTGTATTTTAATGAAGATGTCATAGGGAGATGAGAAAGATGAGTTACTTCACCCAGTGCATATTGGAAATTTAACAGGACCTCTCTGTTCTCCCCACTACCACCTTCCCCTCAGCCCCACGGCCAGCCACCTCACATCTCCTTCCCCTCTTCCTTGCCACAATCTCTCAAAAAGGCCCACTCTTGTCTTGAAAAATAGCTCTGTCCCTCATCTTGTATACAGACAACCAGCACAAAGAAGTATAGTGACAACACTGTCCCCATTAAGCACGCAGGCCCTAGAGCTGCTGTTTGGCTTTGCCCTGATATTGTCACTAACAACCAACACAATCTCTCTGAATTTTAGCTTCCTCACCTAGCAAAGGCAAACCAGAGTAGAGCCTACCTCATAAGCTGAAAGGTACTGGTTCATGGAAAGTGTTTAGCATGGCTTTGGCTCCTAGGAAACACTTGACAGATGGTATCATTTGGGATCCAACAGATATGGGGGCAGTGGGGGAATGAACTCAGTTCTCCCACCAAACAACCCAAAACCTTACTTTGCAATCACACCTGATTTTTTAACACCGGAGGAAATCACCATGAGCAAGAACATATGAAGTCCTCTCTGTTTTTTTTCTAAGAATGAGTGTGGGTACCTTCCAGTGAACCTCCTCTTGGTCAGCAAGTATCTGGGTTCAGAGTGAGCCTGCAGTTCTCAACGACTTAAGAGAATCTGCTCCCCCAGTGTCCTCAATGGCAGGAGCATTTTCACTGCACCCCCCCCTTCCCCAGCACGAAATTCTACATGCTCTCTGTAATTAAGAAATCCACTAATTATAGCATAGGTCTGAGACAAAAGTTGCTGCATTTCACGGAGGGAATTTCAACTCTGTTGGCATTTGAAATAATTTAGAACCTATAGATGCTGACAAGTACCTTGGCTGGTTCTCCTGAATTCCCTATCAGATCCCTGATAGATAGGTCCCTGATAGATCTCCAGGAAATAGATCTGCTTTATTTTAGAAAATAAACACTTGGGAAAGTGGCCTTACATTGATGTAGCAACAGGGTTCTAAATTAGTAGTCTAGAAGCATTTTTTTTATTGTACATCCATCAATAAGAAAATTTCTGATGCACACCCAATATAAGGTTACTTTTCATTTTTAAATTATAGACATGTTTTACAACACTAACATCTTATATACTTGATAAAACACACACACAAATTATATAAAGATGAAATGAAGAATAAATATTTTTTGGTAAAAAAACCAAGTGTGAATGAATCTGCTGTCATCTTTTTGAAACTCTTGGTTTCATGCTTTGTGATAGAGCAATCCCAACGTCTAAGTTTGATTTATTTTACTATTTGTCTGAATGCCTGTCATATGTGAAACAGTTCCAAAGATAAGAAGGGTATTATTTTTTTTTAAGATTTTATTTATTTATTAGACAGAGAGAGAGGGAACACAAGCAGCAGGAGTGGGAGAGGGAGAAGCAGGCTCCCGGCCGAGCAGGGAGCATGATGCAGGGCTCAATCCCAGGACCCTAAGATCATGACCCAAGCTGAAGGCAGACACTTAACCACTGAGCCACCCAGGTGCCCTGATAAGAAGGGTATTATTGACTATACTTAATAAATCATGAAACTTAATTTTCAGTCCCATCCACCAATGATGCATACCTTTTTTGGAAATACTTTTGTGCTTTGCATTGGTATTCTCCTCAATCCATGGTTTCTTGGCAGGAGTATTTTTAAGCCACTTGTTTATTTTTTTAAGGGTTAAAACAGGAGCTTAATTAGGTATGTTAATTCATAGACACACTTAAACGGGCTCATATAAAGACTTTGGTCTGTTTTGGTCCCTGATAGATCTCCAGGTTCTAAATCAGCCAGGCAAATAGTGGATAGTCAATAAATATTTGTTAAGTAAATGTTTCAAAATAATTACTTCAGCTTCCATACAGAGAATGGATTTCAATGGTGGGTAGGAATATAAATGCAATGAAAAGGTAGTAGGCTACTGCAGTTGTGCAGACAAGACATGATGGAATTTGGACTAGGTAGTTACAATGGATAGGAATGGAAGAATTCAAGCCATGTTTTGGAAGAAGAGCCAACATAATTTAGTGATGGATTATACAATGGAGATGAACAACAAGGATGGTGTCAAAGATGCCAACCAGATCTAGCTGGAATAACTGGGTTTATAGAGGTGGCATTAGCTGAGATTTGAGAGCTCCATTTAAAACTTTTCCCCAACCAACCCAGTTCAAACCATCACTGGATTTCACCTGAATTTTTACAGCAAGCTCCTAATTAGTCCTTCTATTTTCACTCTGGGCCCTCTGTAATCGACACAGTACTTATAGGGAGCATTTTTAAAATCAGGCTTCCTGAACTATAATTTACACCATGGAACACATACAGTCAGGTAACTACCATGGCAATCAAGGTATAGAATAATACCATCACTTCAAAAAGTACCAGAAGGAGTATTTTAAAACATAAATCAGATCAAGCGACTAAAAACCCAAAACCCTCTATTGGCTTCCCATCCCTCGAAGATTAAGATCCATTGCCTATAATGCCCTGAATATATGGCCTTGCCACAAGATCTCTCTCTGACCTTGACTCCTATGGCTTTCCTTCTTGAAAACTCTGCTTCAGTCAAATTGTCCTCCTTGATATTCCTGGACCTCTCAAACCCATTCCTACCTCAGTGCCTTTGCACCATTTCCAAGGATCTCCCCACCCCCACCCAGGTAACCTTAAGCTTTTCTTCCTACTTCATTCTGGTTTCTGTTGAGATAGCATACACACACACACACACACACACACTTTCATCAGGCTTTATCACCTTGGCAGGTTTTATCTTCCTTCTTATGATTTATTCTTACCTGATATATCATATACTTATCTGTTCATTATCTCTCTCCATCCCAACCTCCACTAATATGTAAGCACTATGTGAACAGGACCTTATTTATTTTATTCCCTGCTTTATCCCCAGCACCTAAAATAGCACCAGAGACATAGCAGACATTCAATAAACATTTGAATGAAAACATGGACAGGTGAGTGGATGGATGAATGGATGGATGGATGGATGGATGGATGGATGAGTGGATGGATGAGTGGATGGATGAGTGGATGGATGGACGGATGGATGGGTGGGTGGATGGATGGATGGATGGATGAGTGGATGGATGAGTGGATGGATGGACGGATGGATGGGTGGATGGATGGACAGAAGGATGGATAAACTGACTGGAAGCAACAGAGCAATCATCCACTTTGCTAACATGGCTCAAAAGCACCTCCACGTTCCCCAACCCAGCGATGAGGTCATATACGCACGTTGAAACGCTCAGGCTGCTAAATAGCAAGCCTTCAATATTATTGAGACTCATATCAAGGATATTAGATGGGTAACATGGATCTAAACAGAGTGTCTCATTGTGGGAAAAAAAAAAAAAAGATTCAATTTCATGTGTGTCTGCAGTACCAGATATTGTTGTTGTGGAAAAAAAAATTATCTTTAACACTAACTAGGCTTCCACTTCATTTATCTGCTCTTCCTGGTAACCTCTTTTGCTTTAAATCTATCTTCTTTTAAAATTGTACTATCTGGAATTTGCACCTCCATAACAAACAGGCTCCCTTTCCCCAAAATGCCATAATGAGGTTCATTTTATTGACTATTTTGGAAATAGCCTTCATAGCTGTCCACTTAATTAAGTCATGTGGTATAGTTTGCATTCAGCAATTCTCAGATTATGCCTTTTTATTTTCCCCAGAATTATTTCTGTTGGGCTTTTAAGAAAGATATTCTGTGGGCAAAGGGCCGTTTGCTGACTATAACTACCAGATTTCCCTGCCGAGTGCCCCTCTGAGCCAATGTGTTCAATTCCACAGTTGTTATTATTATTGGCCAGGTTTATTATTTCTATTCAGGAACTTCTAAAGCTAGGTAGCTATATGATTTACGTGAACAGCTCAACGCTCAACTCTTTTAAGGAAGGGAAAATTAGTTCTTGCAATAAAATTTAAACAATATGACTAATGATGCCTTAGAAAGAACAAAAACGAAGAGAAATATTTCTATCCGCTAAGTGCGAGTGGGAGAGAGGCATGCTGTTTATTCCTCATCTACTAAGCACAGAAGATGTCCAGAGGAAAAGGTCATGGGAAGAGAACAAAGCTGGGACTCCGGGCTTTGAGGTATAAGACTTCCGCATTGCCATTCCGAACATCTAAACTTGAGGCCTGAGCTCTGAGCTCAGTTTCTTTGGGGTCTATTTCAGATGCTATAGAAATGGAAAGTTGTCACTTTTCTGGGACTCTTGATACCTCTGTACTCTAGAAAGAAATTGGAAATGTTCTTACTTTCCCCCATTTTGATTGAACATTTCTGGAGAAACTAACAGCCTGAATCAGGTTCCCAGAAGATATAGTTACCATATTCCGATAATTAAGGCAATGTCTCTGAAAAGAAAAATCTAGTAATTTATTTGGCATTTTTCAACTGGAGTAGAATTGTTGGATTTTTTTATTTCATACTGAAATATGAAAGAAAAGAAGGTGGGGAAAAGAAGAAAAACAATGACCTGTCATTTGTAAATTTCATGTGAATCATGTCCAGAGCATCTTTTAACACATCCTTTAGAAATCATACTCCTACTATCACATTGTTAGTAAAAGTTTAAATTTATAGATTAATTTCATTTTTATAGGTAAGGGTGGAGGTGGACCCCTGTCAAAAATGCACAGGTACACACTCTTGAATGAATAAATTCTACCACTAAGAATTTATCCTTCGGGTACACTTCCGCAAGTTCCCAAAGATAACCCAACATGTGCATATATTCAAAGATGTCCTGCAAAACTGTTTGTAACAGCAGGCCACTGTAAACAACCTAAATGTCTGTCACTGGAAGACTAGAGAACTAAATCCTGGTACATCAAACAAGATAGCCAAAATATAGAATGAGATCATCTCCAAGTGCTAACGTGAAAACAGATCTAAGATGTATCATCAAGTAAAATCAAGCAAATTGCAGTTCACACCGCAAAGTGTTAAGTGCTACCAGCTTCAAGTTCTGCAGCTAGACTGGCTTCAAAACCCAGCTCTCCCATTTGCTGGCTGTGTGACCTTGGACAACTACTTTCATCGCCTTCTGACTTAGTTTCCTTTCTGTAAAATAGGGATCATATTATTCCCCTGAAAAAGTACTGGTTGGGAGCGCCTGGGTGGCTCAGTCGGTTAAACGCCCAACTCGATCTCAGCTCAGGTCTTGATCTCAGTGTCGTAAGTTCAAGCCCTGCATTGGGTGTGGAACCTACTTTAAAAAAAAAAAAAAGTACTGGTTGGGATTAAATAAATTAATATACATACAGCACTTGAATATGTGCTCAATACATGCTCAACACATTGAAGATATCTTTCAATAATGAAGATGAAATAAAGACATTTTGAGACCTACAAAAGCAGAAAGAATTCATCACCAGCATGCCCACACTGCAAGGCAAGTTAAAGGACCTCCTTTCAGGCAGAAGGAAAATGATGCCAGGAGGAAATTTCAATCTACACAGAGGCAGTAAAATCACTGGCAATGGTAACTACATGGGTAAGTATCTGAGATTTTTTTGTCTTATTACCTAAATATCTTTAAAAGATAATTGTTTAAGCAAAAATGAAAACAATATAATACTTATTGTAGATATTGGGCTTATAACATATATGTAACTTAAATATACGACAATACCATAGTGTTGGCAGGAGGGGAGCTGGAAGTAGACGGTTATAAAGTTCTCATCCTATGTTAAAGTGGTCTTACACTACTTGAAAGCAAGCTGTGATAAAGTTAAAGGTGTATGTTGCAACCACTAAAATAATAAAACAACTATGGTGGCTAATAAAACGACACAGGAGACAAAAAGAAGTTACACGAATATTCAGTTCATCCAAAAGAAGGTGGATAATGAGAGAGGAAAAGAACAAAGGAAAGATGAGACGAATAGAAAACAAATTTCAAGATGATAGAGTTAAATAAAAGTGATACCCAAGTATCTGCTGTCTACAAGGAATGAGCTCCAAATATAATGATGCACACTGGTTAAATATAAAAGAGTGGGAAAAAATATACTATGGTAACACTAGCCAAAAGAAAGCTTAAATGATTCCGTCATTATAAGAAAAAGGAGATTTCATAGTAAAGAATATTTCCAGGTATGAAGAAGGTCATCTAAAAATGAGAAAGGGGTCATTTCATCAATAGGACATAACAATCCAAAATAGGTATGCACCTAATAATAGAGTTTCTAAATACCTGAAGCAATGATTGATAGAATTGCAAGAAGAAATAAAAATCCAGAATTATATTCAAAGACATCAATACCCCTCCCTTAATAATTGATAGAACAAGTAGATAGTAAACCAGTAAGGATATAAAAGATCTGAACAACACCATCAACCAACTTGACCTATCTATGTTGATCCAACAACAGAGTACACATTGTATTTACTAAGATAAATTGTATTCCCAGCTATAAAATAAGTATCCACAAATTTGAAAGATTTAATTCATATAAAATACTTTTTGGCCATAAGAGAATTAAATTAGAAATCAATTAACAAAAAGATTTCTGGAAAATCCACAAATATTTTGAAATTTAATACCTTGAAATACATCCCCGATATAACCCAAGGGCCAAAAAAAAATCAAAAGGAAAATTAAAAAGTATTTTGAACTAAGTGGAAATGAAAAGAAAAAAAAAAAAGGCCACAAAAAATATTTGTGAGATGTTGCTAGAGGAAACTATATAGCCCCAAATGCCTATATTTGAAAAGACAGAAAATCTCAAATAATGGTCATAACATGGATGGATCTCAAAATAATCACGCCAAGTGAAAGCAGACAGACCAAAAAAGGTTATACACTGTATGAGTCGACTTGTGTAAAATTCTTGAGAATACAAACTACTCTATAGTGACAGAAAATAAATCAGTGGTGGCTGGGGGTGGGCCAGGGGTGTGTGGAGGGTCAGTAAGGACTGGTCACAAAGGAGCACGAGGAAATTTGGGGGAGTGATAGTTAATTCATTATCTTAATTGTAGTGATGGATTCATAGGTGTATCTATGCCAAAATTTATCAAACTTTATACTTTATGTGTGTCCAAGTTTATTGTACGTTGAATTATACTTCAATAAACTGTTTTAAAAAAAAAATACAGGGGCATCTGGGTGGCTCAGATGGTTAAGCGTCTGCCTTTGGCTCAGGTCATGATTCCAGGGTCCTCGGATCGAGCCCCACCTCAAGCTCCTCACTCGGCGGGGAGCCTGCTTCTCCCTCTCCCTCTGCCTCTCTCCCTGCTCATGCTCTCTCTCTCTCTCTGTATCTGTGTCTCAAATGAATAAATAAAATCTTTAAAAAAAAAAACATACAAATATGATTATTAACCTGTGTTAACTAGGAGTGGGATAGTGCTGATATGTGAGGCTGGAGGACTCGAGGAACAAAGGGAGAGAAAAAGACTAAACTAACATAAAAACATACATATCAAGTGTTCACGTGTATGAATTTATGTATAATTATAATTGAATATCTGTTAATGAAGAAAAACATTTTTAATCCATTTTGGTCTAAGAGTGTCCGAATGTGCTTCCAAATCCCATCCCCCCCAAATGACTGACAATATAATAATTAAAGTTGCGGGGTGCCTGGGTGGCTCAGTCGTCGGGCGTCTGCCTTCGGCTCAGGTCGTGATCCCAGGGTCCTGGGATCGAGCCCCGCATCGGGCTCCCTGCTCTGCGGGAAGCCTGCTTCTCCCTCTGCCACTCCCCCTGCTTGTGTTCCCTCTCTCGCTGTGTCTCTCTCTGTCAAATACATAAATAAAATATTTAAAAAAAAAAAGAAAGAAAGTTGCCAAACTCCAGTGCCTTTTATGAAGGAGGCGCTGTGCTATATGCTGGGCAAACGCATCCACATTTTATCTTCCTAACAATCTTCTGCGGTAGGTATTAATATTACACCCATTCTTCGGATGAGGGCACCTGCCAACCAGCCCAGACTTTTCTCAACCACTGACTTCCTACTTCATTCTGCTGTCTGTCCATTGCTTATAGAGAATCATCTCTGTTCACAGACACCAGTCCCTAAAGGAGATATACTATGTGTCAGAATATAACAGGACCATCCCTCAACTAACTCAAAACTCCATTCCTAGTGAAAAGAGTTTAAAAGTAAATAAATAGCAGCGCCTGGGTGGCTCAGTCGGTTAAGCATCTGACTTAGCTCTGGTCACGATCTCGGTCGGGGATCGAGTCCCACTTTGGGCTCTGTGCTCATCAGGGAGTCTGCTTCTCCCTTTCTCTCTAACCCCTCCCCCACTTGTGCTCTCTCTCTCTCTCTCAAATAAATAAATGAAATCTAAAAAAAAAAAAAAGGAAAAAAGAAAAGGAAATAAAAAGGCACTCTATCCAATTGGAATATTTCAACTTAAGTATATAGTCCAATGGTCCAATGTCTACCCATTTATTATATTAGCTACATAAACATTTTAAATCACAGGTGTAAAATAATAAAGTCTATTTGAAATATTTCCACTCTATTGTTGCATAAAATAACTATCTTCAAACTCTTCTCATATCAGAGCCACATTTTGAGTGATCTGACACCTCACTACAAAAAACATCATCCCAGGACCATTCTGGAATCCCCTGGGAGCTTGTTAGAAATGCAGATTCGCCCCACTCCAGACCTACTAGATCAGAAATTTCATTTTTATAAAATCTCCAGATGAGGGTGCCTGGGTGGGTCAGTCGGTTAAGTGTCTGCCTTCAACTCAAGTCATGATTCCAGGGTCCTGGGATGGAGTCCACATCGGGCTCCTTGCTGACTGGGGAGTCTGCCTCTCCCTTTACTCTGCTCCCCTGCTGTGCACGCTCTCTCTCTCTCAAATAAATAAATAAAATCTTAAAAAAGAAAAAACAGATGCTTTCTGTGCACATTCAAACTTGAGAACTACAGATCTCACATAGTGATCCAGAGTAGATGATCTTCACTTTTATCTAAGTGAGTGATTTTCTCCCTCAAGGTGGGATCTTGAGTCACAAGTAACCAATCATATAGGATTAGTGAAATTTTTTTCCTTTACCCTGCAGGTAGAGATTCACGACCACCACAGAGTCACTGCTCTGCCTTTTAAAGTGAACTTTAAATGTCTCATGTACAGCATCCACTAATTACAATGGAGAGCTCAAACCAAGAATTATAATGAAAGGTGATTCAATGTCTCCTTTTGTGGTGATTATGTCAAGGGCCCAATATATGTATGTCCCACTAGCATGACTGCAAAAGTTTCAGACGCTGAGTCTCAACCTTAGCTGCACCTGGGAACACTGAAAAAATGGCCACCTCCCACGTCCCATCCCAAAATGATCAAGCGAACTCTCCAAGGATGGGGCTTGGACAGCCATGGATAAAGGAAAGGAAGCGATTCAAGCCAGTTGTACTTAACTTTGGCTGCATAGTAGCATCATGTGGGGGACACCCCAATATCCAGGCCACACCTCAGGCTGAATTCACCAAATTCTCTGGGGTCGGGGCCTGAGCATCCATCATTTACAAACAGAACAAAACTCCCCAGAGGATTCTAACCTGCAGCTGAGGTGAACAAAGAGCTATTTGTTATTCAAAATAAAATAGGGGAATGAGCTCTCTGGAATATGAGACACTTTGGGAGGCCTTGAAAATGACCCTTCAGGTGAGGGGAACAACCATAAACATTTTCTGATCTTTGGACATAAATGATATACAGTTGTATGTGCCCAGAAAACTCTCTAGAATCAAATCAATCAAACAAACAAATATCTTATCAAGTCTCCTTGGAACATCAGGGAAGTTTGGATGACTTTAACTTTTTAATTCCTACCCTCCTTTTCTGTTGGCAATTTTAACCACAAGCATGTACTCTAAGGCTTTAATCATAAAAAGAAAAAAAGAAAAAAAAAGGTCACCTTGAGCCAATCGGATTTTCTGGGTTTCCCTCCACACATCCTTGTCACCTACAGCTTAATCTTCCTTACCAGCTCTTGAGCCTTGGTTCTTCCCAAAAGAAAATCAATATGATCCAACGATTCTGCCACCTCCTTCCACTCCTGCCTTGACATTTCTGACCATTTGGAACTAACTTCATGCCTCCATCTCTTCATTCCCACTCATGATATTGACAATTGTCACCCAGCTGGTTGAGACCTCCAGTGTGGCCTCTGAGGTTGGGACATTCTATAAACAGACGCATGGTGGCCTATGAAAGTTGATCTATTGAAATCTGGACAACTATGTGCCAAAAATGAATATTCGTAGGCACTATGCTTTCTCTGTCTTTAATGGAAACAGCCTATGTATTCAGTGTGACCTAGCTCGCTGACTCGGTCGTTGGCAGTCTTTTTACTTAGGGTTTGATGCCGGTGATGGTGGTCCCAAAGAGCATAATCTTCAAACAGCACCTATTTGGCGCACACATTGTGCATTTGCTCACTCATTCATTCATATTACACCTTCACGGAGCATGTTTTCTGGAGCTGGAATGTGCTAAGGGCTCAGGCCACAAAGCTAAGAGACACATTCTATATCCTCCAAGAGTTTACCACCTACTAAGGAATTCAGACAACCAAACCAACAGTTATCCTGAAGGGTGATTCACAATGAGAGAAGAAAATACAAGCTAAGCTCTACCAATTATTGGCTGTGTGACCTTGGGACATCTACTTAACCTCTCTGTGCTTCAGTTTCCTTGTCAACAAAACAAAATTCATAAAAGCACCCGCCATTAGGGTTGTAACAGGTACTGAAAGAGTTATTCTTTGTAAAGTGTTTTAAGCCGTGTTTGGTATATATAAGTGTTTGCTTAAGAAAACAGATACATTTTTTTTAAAACTCTGCTATTACCAGAATAGAGAAGACTGAAATAAATCCACATACATATTGGCCAGTTAATTTTTTACAGTGACGCAAAGGTAATTCAATGAAGGAAAAACTGTCTTTTCAATAAATGTTTTTGGAACAGTTGGTTATTATGTACCAAAAATAGGGGACCTTGACTTACACTTCCCTCTATAGACAAAACTCAAAGTGCACTGTAGGTCTAAATGTAAAATCTAAAATTATAAAACTTCTAGAGGAGAACTCAGGAGAAAAATCTTTGTGACCCTGTTGGTCGCAATAATTTCCTACATAAGACCCCCCAAAAATACAAATCCTAACACACTGAAAATCTGGACTTCATTAAAAGGAAAAACTTGTGCATCGGAAAGACTGTTAAGAGAATAACGTACACTAGCGACAGCTAGGAGAAAGTGCAGGACACACGGGGGCCGGGGACGGAAGGAAGGCAGAGGCAGGCCACCCCATAAGGGCAGGTGGCAGCTTCAGCCAGTAAGGGAACTTACAGACACGGAGGTCTCTGGCCATGAGCGAGAAGGTATCCGCAGGGCCTGCAAGAATCTTAAAGTTTACAGAGAGGCCTCATGGGGCCCAGTCACACCCACCGCCCAGAGGGGCTCAACACCACCTTGCTCTCTCAGGGTCCCGACCTTGAAAACTGCTCCAGAGCTGGGAACTGGGAGGGGCACAGAGGCCACGGACAGGGCGGGGCCAGGAGCCTCCAATGCCCGCGCAGCTTTCAGGTCAGCGGAGGTATGTCAGCTCCGTGACCTGCCCCCAACAGGAAGAGTTATGGGTGGCAAATGAGCACAACAAAAATGCTCAACATCCTTAGTCATCAGGGAAATGCTAATTAAAACAATGTTGCCATAACACCACACACCTATTAAAGTGGCTTTAAAAAAAGCACTGACAATTAGGCGTCAAGGAGGTGAAGCAGGTGCGAGGATTCTACATGGCTAGTGGGAAGGCAAAACAGAACAAGCACTTTGGAGGATAGTTTGGAAGTGTCTTATAAACACGCGCTTACCGTAGGACCCAGCAATCCCACTTCTAGTATTTACTCAGGAAAAATGAAAGTTTAGGTCCACACGAAACCCTATATGCAAATGTTTATAGCAGCTTTCCTCATAATTTCCAAAAACTGCAGGTAACTCAAATATCCATCCATTCAAGTATCCATCAACTGAGAAATGGATAAAGGAGCTATGAGCCTGCCACAGGAGTGAATGAAAAGCAATAAAATTAACACACTTCTGATACATTCCTTGACGGATTCATTTCAAAAGCATTATGTTAAATGAAAGAAGCCAGATACAAAATACCGCAGACTACTCTATGATTCCATTAGTCTGATATGCTGGAAACAGCGAAAGTACAGGGACAGAAATCACATCAGGAGCTGCTAGAGGTGTGGGGAGGACGGAGGGTTGCCTGACTGCAAATGGCTTTGGTGGATTGTCAGAGATGACAGAATGTTCTTCATCATGATTGCAGTGATGATTACACGACTGTATACATTTGTAGAAACTCTGAGAACAGCAAAGGGTACATTTGCCTGTCTGTAAATTATACCTCAACAGATCAGACAGAAAATGCTGATAAGAGTAATATGTGCTTCTTGTAAAAAATAAAATACAGAGGAAAAAGTAAAAGGTTCACTGTTAACAGATTGTGTGTATGGTTCTGCTCTGGTTACACCACTGTATGCATTTGTTGAAATAAATAGAACCATGGCCTTTAAAAGGGTGAATTTTGCTGTAGGTAAATAAACCGGACTTTAAAAAATTATAAGAATGCCCTACTGAGAAGTAAAGAAAACAGAACCCCGCCCCCCCGCCCCCCCAAGAGATTCAGCAACTGGACAGAAGGTTTGCATTTTATTAAGACAGATAACTCTTTATGGTTGGAAATTTACCATTTAAATCCTATCCTACCACCTACAGAGCCATGGAAAATCCATAGGCTTTTTTTTTTTTTTTTTTTTACTTTGAAATATATCCTAGGGGCGCCTGGGTGGCTCAGTCGTTAAGCGTCTGCCTTCGGCTCAGGTCACGATCTCAGGGTCCTGGGATCAAGCCCCACATCGGGCTCCCTGCTCGGCGGAAAGCCTGCTTCTCCCTCTCCCACTCCCCCTGCTTGTGTTCCCTCTCTCGCTGTGCCTCTCTCTGTCAAATAAATAAATAAAATCTTAAAAAAAAAAAAAAAAGAAATATATCCTAGAGCTTTTTAAAAAAACATATTTTGGCCTAATTATGTCATCCTTAAGCTACTTTCAGCATTCCTGATCGGGGCTGAAGAGCCAAGTGGTGAAAGAAAAAGTTACTAAAATAAGCCAATATTGACTAGGATAAAAAACTAAAGCCAAACAAAACAAAGCTGCCTGAGGATTGTCAGAGGGCCTTCCAGGAAGAGATGATGCTTGAACTGGGTTTTGAAAGGTAAGTGGAGAGTTATCTTTGGTGAATTGTTATTTGGTGGAGGTCCTTGGTATATGATTTGAAATTCATTCCATGAAATATATTGAGCACTATCTCTGTGTTAACCCTTATATTAGGGCCGGGTTCCTCAGCCTCACCACTCCTGACGTTTGGGGCTGTATAACTCTGTTGTGAGGGGCTGTCTCATGCATCAGCGGCATCCCTGACCTCTACCCATTAAATTCCAGTAGCACCCCCCTCCAGCTGAGACAACCAAAAATGTCTCCAGACATTGCAAATGTTTCTCGGGGAGCAAAATCAACACCACCACATCCTGAATCACTACATGAGGGTCCTGGGGACAAAATGATGAGCGAGACTTTCTCCCTAAAGAAGCTGACCCTCTCATTGCAGGGACTTATTCTGAGCTGGTCCATGTTTACAGAATGTGTGTGTGTGTGTGTGTGTGTGCGCGCGTGCACACACACATTTTAAATAAGATAGGTCTGCATGGGATGGTAGTTAGATATGCAGGATCAAGAGAACTGAAGACAGGCCCCCAAGGTCTAAGTTTGAGCTCTACCACTTAGAAAAATACGTGATCTGGGGGACATTTCACTTAAGCAATGTATGCTCCAGCTTCCCTGTTTGCAGAATATGGGGCAGAAACAGAACCGACATCAAAGGATTGGCAAAAGCATTAAATAACTACAGATTGAAAATACAGTGTCCGAGACATGGTAAGGACTCCATAAATGAACTCAATAAATGTTGGTTGTTGTTAATTTCTCCCATTTCAGGCTAAAAGGGTCTTGAAAGGCGGTAACAAGTTGTGCATGATATGCCTTAAGGATAGTAGATCCTTCATAACTATTTGAGGCAGGGGGTAGGGAATACATAAATAAAAATATTAGCTGGTTATAAGTTACTCTCATCTCTAAAACAAGCCTAGGAGTATCTACCTAACAGAGTGGCAGGGAAAACGAAATCTTTGGAAAGTACTCAGCACAGTGCCTGATACTAGGAAGTGTACAATGAATTTTTCAGTCGTGGTTCTTAGTAGCAGTGGTGTTATCTTCCAGTAGTTAATCAAGAGATCTTAACTGGGTGAGGTTCTCCCGGAAAAGATTGACTCTGAACTCCTCTTCATATCCCTTAATCTTTCAAAAAACTGTACCAGAAAGATTCCCTTGTGCTTACCAGCCAGGGAGCAAGGTCGCTGTGACGTCACTAATTGAAGCTGAGAGGGAGGAGAAGAGTTGGGACCGATGGCAAGTGTTTTGGGATTAAGCTAAAACACTCGCCCACTCAGACCATCTGTCTGCTTATGTTCTGGTTTGCGCTGAACATCATGGAGATGAAGAATCAAGAAGATGTAGAAAAATAAAAACACACGGAAGTCCTGACGATGTGGAGGGCTGTCACTCAACTCAGGCATACCCTTGGCACGTCTGAAGGTCGTGCGTTTCCTCAGCTAAAGTTGGGGGTGGAGGCAGGAGCACAGGTAGAAGGAGAAGGTGGAACAGGGAGGGAGGCTGCCATCTTTGTGTGCTGTGGTTGCTGGATTGTGAGTTGCAGACGTGAAAGTGGTTGGTCCTAGGAACAGTCAGAGAAGGGGGATCAGAGGGAGAAAGCGAAGCACAGAGTTCCTTCCTGGAAAACTGCTCCTTCCATCTTCCACTTCATTTTCATTAACACTTGCCATTGTGGACTGGATGTCTGTGTCTTCCCAAAGTTCATATGTGGAAGTCCTTGACCTCCAGTGGGATGGTATTAGGAGGTGGGACTTTGGGGCACCTGGTGGCTCAGTTGTTAAGCGTCTGCCTTCAGCTCAGGTCATGATCCCAGGGTCCTGGGATCGAGCCCCGCATCGGGCTCCCTGCTCCGCGGGAAGCCTGCTTCTCCCTCTCCCATTCCCCCTGCTTGTATTCCCTCTCTCGCTGTGTCTTTCTCTGTCAAATAAATAAATAAAATCTTTAAAAAAAAAAAAAAAAGGAGGTGGGACTTTTGGGGAGGGGACTGGGGTTAGGTGATGTCTTGAGGATGGGGCCCTCGGGATAAGATTAATGTCCTTATCAGAAGAGATGACAAAGGGCTTGCTTTTTTTCTCTCCCTACCATGTGAAGACACAGCAAGAAGGGGGCCATCGGCAAGCCAGGAAAAGAGCTCTCATCAGAAACCAACCATGCTGGTACCCTGACCTTGGACTGCCAGCCTCCAGAACTGTGAGAAAATAAATTTCTGTTGTTAGACCACCCAGTCTGGAGTATTTTATTAAGGTAGCTTGAGTTGATGGAGAAAGCTCCTTCCCTAGATCTCAGCTCAAAGAGTTCATGCTTAAGGATTCTTTTTTAACCCAACAGATGAGAGAAGGGCCTTCAGCTATATGCTCTTGTTGAACCGTGGTTTTTTCCAAAGTAGTTCTATATGATGTGTGGGAATGTTCCGTGGACATCTATTCCCCCACCCCCACCTCTGCTGACCCAGAATCTCCCTGAGGACAGGACTGCATGTGTTTGGGATCACCCTCTATACCTAGTATTAGCATACCAGATCAATATATATTTGCTTGGGGAACTCGGAGAAGCAAAACACTAAGATATATTGCCCCACAAAGATGTCCAGCCTTGCTTACCCTCTTTCATCTGCTGAATCAGATGATATTTCCACATTAAACATGGGCATTCTGGGTTCTATTTGCAGTCCTCAGTCTTCTACTGCTCTTGCCTCAACCCATTCCACACTGCTTTGCACTTTCCATGTCACCAATGACATGAGAATTCAAACCCTCATTTCTTTCCTTGTATCACTCTTTATATCCAATTCATGTGATTGTTGTCCTGATCACTAACTGGAATTTGGCTGTGTATGGGGAGCTGTCCTTCAACTCAAGCATTCTAAATGTTCATGCTTCTAGCAACAGAGCTTTCAAATACAGCAGCCAAACTGATAGAACTGACAGGAGGAATAGACAAACCCGTAATTGTAGTCAGAGATTTCAATATCCCTCTCCCAAAAATTGATAGAATAAGTAGACAGAAGATCAATATGGATATACATGACTTGAGTTATCAACCAACTTGCCTCATTGACATTATTGACACTCCGCCCAGACCAGAAGAACACACATCCTTTTCAAGGGCACATGGAAGTTCTTGAGGAAGTCAAGGGGAAAAGGAAAAACTCAAAAGGTCCAAGCTTGGGCCATTACCTGCATTTGTTTTCACAGTCCATATAAGCTCATTTTGAATCCCGCTATGGTTAATCAAGCAGTGACTAATAAAGCTGTGATCACCTTTAGTAAAATAAACAGCAGATAATGAAGGAGATTTAAAAGGGAGATAAAGATGAAGACAATGCGGAAGGAAGCCCACAAGCTCATTATCAATTCCAAAGAGACAGAGAAACCTACTCATTATAATTACAAATAAGAGTTTTATCTGAATTAAGGTATTCTTCAAGAAGTCATTGCATTCCTAAATATCCAATTAGACAAGTAATACTCTGAAGCATCTTAAAACCCTTTAAGGTTTTGAGAGCTAAGGAAAACTCCATGTAAACATCTGCAGAGGATGGTACCTGTGTGCCTATAATTCCTGGCTCATCTTAGCTATCAATAACTCTATGTTTCTTGTTTATTTTGCGCGTGGGCTCAGCCAAACAGCACACATACAGATTGTGTGTGTGTGTGTGTGTGTGTGTATCTGAATGTGAATGAATTCTGTTCCTTGAAGAAAACCATTTGGGGAAAATAAAACTTGGAAATAATAAATATCAGAAATAGATGTTTATGTGTAGATTGTTTTCATATATTTTTTTCCTCTCTCTCTTTTTCAATTCCCTCTCTCATCAGCTCACCTTTGCCCTCCAAAGATGCGATCAATTACTGCTTTTTGTCTTAAATCAGTATGTCTCACAAAAAAGGAAAATTGGCTTCTCTTATGGACTGTAAATCAATCACATTATGCTGTGTAATACAAGGTGTTCACATTCTGTTTAAACGTGTTGTTTAAAAGATTCTGTTATAGCTAAATCTTGGATAACTAGAAAATATAATAAAATACGACTGCATTTTGTGAGCTTGAGCCAATGATTTCTTGATGAACAACGAAAAACATTGGATTCGTTCTGCCTCATGATCTTCTCTCCTTCTTAGGAGACATTCTTCCTAATGTCCAAGACATTCGAAAGAAGGTAGAGGTTTAAATGCTTTGTAGAAGCAGGATGATCACTGACGCCTTCCTGGTTTTTTCTGTCCATTTCTGGGATTGTTCGCGAATGTACTTTCTGAACACTGATGACATAGAAACCATAAATACTCAAAGAAGACTTCTCTTCCCCTTCCTTTCTCTACTTCCCTACATGCCTCAGCCTTTTTGTTTTTAATTCACATTGTAACTGGAAAGGACTTTTCATTTCCTAAGCCCTTTTTGGCATTTTAAGCTCTGTTAAGGGTTTTCCTTAAACTTCAATGCATTTCATTAGAAGGATAAAATAAAGCAATCTTACCATCGTTTGTGAATAATTAGTGACTTAGAAACAAGTCTCGAAGCCAGGGAAAATTTCACTGTAATGTAGTGAAATGATAAAAATACACTGAAGCATATACTTTGATGCACTTTAAAGAAATCATCATAGACTAATAATACAGTATCTCAAAGGAACAGTCAGACTGACAGGAAAATTACTTTTCAGGAAACAAAGTAGCTATGACATTTATAGCAACCTTTATAAAGGTATGTAGCATAAGAAAAGGAAGAAATTTAATTCCATTATTTCCATGTGCCTTATAAGTAAGCCCAGTCAAAAGGAAAGCTCGCGCGCACACACACACACACACACACACACACACACCTTTAGAAAGAACACATTTCCTTTTACTCCTAAGCATAAAGAAGAATGAATAACTTTCTAGCTGCTGTTACTCCTTCCTTTCCTAGAAAAGGCAAATTTCAAATAGAATCAAAGCCACGCTAACAAGCCAAAGTGAAAAATGATAGAGTTGCCATGTGCCCACCCACTTACATGGCATTTTTCATCTCTATAACCCCACTTTCTGTAAAACTTAACACAACAGTGTTTTCCTATGTTGTACAGCCTTTGTTAATTCATTCAGACATTGCCAAGTTGCTGGGATCGAGCCCCGCATGGGGTTCCCTGCTCCACAGGAAGCCTGCTTCTCCCTCTCCCACTCCCCCTGCTTGCGTTCCTGCTCTTGCTATCTCTCTGTCAAGTAAATAAAATCTTTTTTAAAAAGTTAAATAGAGAATAAAATAAAATGCACTGGCTGTCAAATATGTAGATATTTCGAGGCTTTCTCACTTTCTAGTGAGCATTCACCATTTGCCTCCCTGACACCGATCCCCACTTCTTTGTACCCCACTTCCTGCTCTCAGATCATGAGTCTGGATGTGGCTCCCCCTGCACTTGAGGATAGAGCTCAGGACCCAGGCCAGCGAAGGAAACCACCATATAGCCCTGCTATTGGTCAGTGATGAGCATGTGACCTAAGCCATTCCAGTCAAAAGGAATCTCTGTTTCCTTGGAGCGCCACCAAAGAGACTTTCATTGTCACAGGTGGCTTGAACCTAGAGAGAGAGGAAGGTAGAGCCACCAAAGCCATCTGTCTGGGGTGATGTGAGGCGCTGGGTGTTATTGCCAGTATTCCCAGAATAAAGCCAGCACAGAAGATGGCATCAGGAATAAATCCAAATGACACTGTGTGAGCCCCCAATCCACCCCGCCTGAGGCCAATCCTGCCTCTGAATGTTCAGTTATTATGCACCAATAAATTTCTTTTTCAGCTTAAAATCAGTTAGAGGCAAAATTTTTGGCTGGTTAGTTGTTAGGTTTTTTTGTTTTTGTTGTTTTAGGTCACTTGTGATAGAAAGTTTCTTAATACCTCCAGGCCAAGGCATTTTAAAAATATTAGCCTTTTTCAAGGCTTTCAAGGAGGATGGGTATCCTCAAGGGTTTGAGTGCTTTGGGTCAGCTTTCATCAAAACATCACAGAATCTTTGTTATATAAAGGATCTGCTGCTACCAGCCAATGCCACAATGGGAGTATAATAGTTATAATAATTTTTATAATAATCATTTTCATAATAGTTCCCTTTTATAAAAATCATTACCACCACCACCAACAACCACATACTGAGCACTTAATTTGCATCAGGTACTATGCTAAGCACTTTACCTATATTATCCCATTATTCATGTTTCTAGAAACAGGAGACTAGTTAAAATACAGACTCTAGAACCCAAACACCCCAGATTTAAATATTTTTTTCTGCCAATTTCTACCAGTGTGACCTTGCTTAAAATCTCTGCTTCAGATTCCTTGTCTGTAAAATAGATGTTAACTGTTTTCATCATAAAGTTGTGAGGATTAAAGGAATTAATATCTACAAAATGCTTAGCATAGGGCTTGGCATGCACAAAGCACAACTTCTGTTAACTTTTCTTGTCTTTTACAGTAGTCCAATAATGTAAGCATTATTATGTTGTTTTTCCTAACAAAGAATTTGGTCTTTATTGGTCTTTACAGAAGTCTTTTCGTATTCTACCCAAGATGGCCACTTAAAAATTCATTTCCTTTACTGAAGCAAAATTCTATGAGAAGAAGGATTCTGCCACTCTCATCTTTGTATCCTGGACCTTAACCAGTACAGTGTCCTGCGACTGATTATTAATAGGAGGTCAACAAGGGCACCTGGGTATTTCAGTCAGTTAAGCGTCTAACTCTGGCTTTTGGCTCAAGTTACGATCTCAGGGTCATGACATTGAGCCCTGCCTCAGGCCTGCACTCAGCAGGGAGTCTGCTTGAGATTCTCTCTCCCCCTCTCCCTCTGTCCCGCCCTGCCATGCTTTCTCTCTCAAAATAAATAAATCTTTTTTTAAAAAAGAAGGCGGACAAAGTAATTGAAAAAATATATACAAAGAATATAAAGACAGCCAACTGGACAAAGAACAGTGGCCTAAGAGTCAACAGTCCTAGGACATTAGTTATCTATTGCTGTGTAACAAATTTCCCCCAAAACTTAGCAGCTGGAAAGAGCATGCAGAGATCACCTCCAGTTTCTGTGGGTTAGGCATTCATCACTTACTTGGCTGGGCATCTCTGGCTCAGGTTCTCTCATGAGGCTGCAACCAATGTGTTGGCTGTTGATGCAACTTCATCTGAAGGATCCAGTTCTAGGTCCCCTCAGGTTAGTTGGATTCAGTCCCTCCAGGGCTATGGGCTGAGGGCCTCAGTTCCAGACTCAGTTCCTGGTTGTTGGCAGATGTCCCCCTCAGTTCTCTGCCACAAGAGCCTCTCCAGCTGGCTTTATCAGAGCAAGCATGTAAGAAGAGCAAAAAAGGAAAAGAGACAGAGAGAGAAGGGAACAGAGAGTAACCTACACAGAAGTGACATCCCATCCTTTCTCATATTCTATTCATTAGAAACACGTCACTGGATCCAGCCCACATTCAAAGGAAGTGGATTACACAAGGGAATGAATACCAGGAGGCAGAGGTCGCTGGGAGTCGATTTAGAAGGCTGCCTACCACAGACATGGAACTGAAGTTGATTTTGTTTTGCTCCTTGACCCTGACCAAGTCAGACATTCCATGCAATTTTTTATCCATAAAACTTGTGTTATAATTCCCTAAGATCCATTTCAACTCCAAACTATGATTCTAAGAGGTCCTGAAAAGGATCAAAAGTGCACTTTAAAGTCACATTCGAGGGGTACCTGGGTGGCTCAGTTGGTTAAGTGTCCAACTTGTGATCTCAGCTCAGGTCTTGATCTCAGGGTCATGAGTTCAAGCCTCACGTTGGGCTCCACCCTGGGTATGGAGCCTATTTAAAAAAAAAAAAAAAAGCCACATTTGATTTCCAAATGGCTCCAGAAGCTCACCTGCAAAAATGAAAAGGATTTAACTCTCCCCCTTTTGTTAACATCACATCTACTAAACTTTTGTGTCAAAGACTGTGGTGAGGAAAACACTAGAATGTGCCATTGGCTTGGCTTACCATGCCAAGAGGAGACCTGAGAAAAAAAGGGGCTGTTGCAGTTATATGCCTGTTTGCAGCATTTGAGAAAGAGGGAACATGAGTTTCCAAAATTTAATTGAAATGGAGAGTTTTATTAGTTTACCCTGAAGTGTCAATAAAAAATGGCGTATGGCAGATGGTTTTCCTGTGATCCCAACAGCAAGTCCATCTTGAGGTTAATAACCCTTTTGCTTTATTGACTTATTGGAAAACTCTCTCTGGGGGTATTTAAGTTTGTTTAGATGTTTTCTTGACCGTTATTAAAGAAAAAAATCTCTGCCAACTACTTTTTTTTTTTTTTGGTCTACTGAAGAAAAGTCATACTGCTTTCCTTTTGAGCGATGTTTTGAAATCTCTTTTAACCCATTGCAGCAACTAAGACATAAACCAAAACCACGTTTAAGCCATTTATTGATGTTGTAAGAAATATCTCTGCTGTATATTTATTAACTTTTCCTTTGGGTTGAAGACAGGGAATGCATTAGTGAACAGTGTCCTTTGGTTAAAACTCCAAAGGAAAGATGAGATTTCCTTTTTTTTTTTTTTTTTACTATTAATGAAAAGGCATTTGTCAGTCTTTATAGGTATCTATGTTCACAGGCCTACATGAACTGCCTGTGAACTGGGCTGTGTAGACATCTGTTGTTTGTCCCTTATTGTTCTGTTCTTCTCGTCTTTTCAATCTTTGAATGACTTGACAACATTGAAAAATTGGGAGATTTTACCCCGAAAGAAATTCAGATTTCTGGCTTCCTTTGAACAACCAGAAGATTCAGCAAGTCTTGCCCACGTTCCAATACAACAACAGCTGGGCAAAGCCAAAGGGTCATTTCTTCCTTTGGATGGGACATGCTCTCGCCTGTCTTTGCCATCTCCCCACTCCCAAGTGTTCTAAAAAACAAAAATACTAGCTTAAAATGAGAGACAATTAGAAATCCCTCTTCCATAAAAGTGACTTTATCACTGAAAAGACAATGAAGGCAGGTGTAAACGAGAGACTTCTGCCACTTCCAAACAGGGCGGGCCCTACTTACCCAGCCTGCCTTGTTCACCGAAGTGCACTCCACGGTCATGGGAGGGAGACACTTGGGTTAGATCCAGTCATAGCATTTCTGGACTGAACGTATCTTTGTTCGGGGTAAGATTATCTCATTCATCATGATGAAGGCCAAAGGCATCAGAAAACTGTTGGGCCTTAACCCATTTTCTTTGCACTGACAATGGCTTTTCCTGTGGGCTCCACATTCATCTGTTCTCACATTACTTTGTCCTTGCAGCAATTACACCCGCCACTCTTGACAGAATGGGAAGGCACGCTATTGTCTTTGTGCTGTCTTGGTTTTATGTTAATAGCAGCTATAATCCTGAAATTAACCCATACTTTACACTTACCCATTGTCCTGTGTGGCACATAGCCATCGTTAAGCGCGCAGAATGAAGATGTGTAAGCATCTGTTGTGTCCTATGTAAAATTTAGAACTTGCTCAGTGCATTATTTCTATTCCCTCATTCCTATGTGTTTGTTTGCTTTGAAAGACCTTCATAAAAGGTTACAAACACCAGTTACTAGCTAAAAGCTATTCAAATCCCATGAACAAACATCATCTAAGTTGCTTGAGGGATTTTTTTTTTCTTTTGGTGCTTTGTCAAAGGCCTTCAAGAATGGTGCAGACTCAAGCAAATCAGTAATTTCAAACTTCCAGGGAAACAGGTATTCTTTGTGATGCTTGATGCTACCAGTCTCTACATATTTAGATTGGCTCCAGCAGACTCCTATTTAACTTGAGACTAAAACTGTGTATTTTGAAAGCCCCAAAGCATGATTCATTATTTACATCAAGGCCTATTTAAATTCTAACATTTTATAGCATTTCATCAATTCCTTCTTCCCACCCCATTCCAAATCAGGTAAAATGACACAAAACACCATTTCCATGAATTGCAGTCTCTTTTTCCGGATTGTTTTCTGCTTTTTCATTAAATCAAAAAGGCTTCACAATCATTTGAACTCAAATGTCATTTCATGCTGATGGCTGAATCTTTTATGGTAACTATGGCAATTTTAAAAAGGATATGAGGAAGAGAATCTCTTCCAATCAAAAGAGGATTTTGTCTTCAAAATTCATCAAAGAAGAATTCCGTCTTTAGTTGTGTTTTTCAACTACAGGTTCTCCCCAAACTCCCTCAAAGAAATCCACCATCTTTGTCACTGGCCCCTGACAGTCGCACCTGCATCCAGCAGAGCCTAATTCTCTATTAGGTCCAGCACACATAGTGCCTACAGCCCATGGTATCTTAGGAGCCCATGAGAATGTTTTCATTTCTTTTAAAATTTGAAAAAAAGAATGACTATAACCCAGCTTAGGTTACATTTGTCTTTATGCCAAGGGACTCATAAAATATACTTTGTAATATTTGCCTTATAGAGGAAGACTCTCAGGAAGGCAAAAGTGCTCAGAGCCCAGGAAAACCATAACATAGTGCTGCATTCAGCCTAACTATGGAAGTCACTTAGAATCAATCCACACAATGGAATTCGTGGTCAAACTGCACAAATGCGATGCTACTTAGTTATATGGCCTTGAGCAATGTCTTTGACTCTCCACGTCTCATAGGACTAATCCTCATAGACAATAGTTATCGAGTTCTTGCCATGTCCCAGGCCTGGTGGGGAATGCTCTGCATGGTTTATCTCCTGCAGTCTCTTGGCACGGCAGCCCCAGGCCGTGGTTCTTGTGATCTAGGCAGTGTCATCTACCTGTCTGGACACAATGAGGTCATGAGGAGCAGGAGGGGACCCCACTCTGCTCTTACCAGCGGTGTGGACTTGGACAAGGAATGTCCCCTCCCAGAGACTGACTTTCCTCATCCAACAAGTGGGGATCACAACAGAATCGGGCATCGGGTTTGAGGAGGGTGTGTTAGTTAGGGCAGGTCAAGCGCTTTCCACAGGGTCTGTGCTTGAGTAGATGCTCCATGCATGGTGGCTATTACTATCCTTCCCTAGAAAGTGACCTTTCCTTTGGCGCCCTATTTCTGAACTTCTTATATGTGGAATCATACAGAATATCCCCTTTTGGGTCTGGCCTCTTTCACTTAACGTTATGTCTCTGAGATTCATCGATTTTTTTTTCTTTTTTTTTTGCATATCATAGTAATTTGTTCTTTTTTACTGTTGTATGCTATTCTATTGCATCTGTTCTCTTGTTGATAGAAATCGGGTTATTTTCAGGTTTTGGCTGTTAAGAAGGAAGTTACTATAAGTATTCTTGAATATGACTTTTGATAGACAACAAACTTTATGTCTGTTGGAAACCTACCTAGGAGTGGAGTTGCTGGATCATAAGTACTGAGGACTGTGGTGTGCTGGACGTCATGGTAGGCAGGGGCTGGGAATATGATAGAAAGCAATATATCCATATGGCCCCTGACTTCAGCCTAATTAGGAAGATATGGCAATAACTATAAATGGGATATCTGCACACACCACAAAGGACCAGTTGTGAGAGTGCGAGGGAGAGGGTGGGGAGCTGATCTAGGAAGGGCACAGGTCCTACAACCAAAGGGAGCTTGACGAACTTAGGAAACCAAGGCAGTCTCGTTAGTGCAGAAAGGAAAGGGGAAACAGAGAGGTTGGTAGGGTTCAAATCAAAGCAGGTATTGTGATGGGTTTTCCACTAATCTCACCAAGGGAGGGACATAAATTTTTTGAAGGGGAGGAAGAATACTGGGGAGACAGTGATCTAATCAGATTTGTAGTCTGAAAACATTTGTCTGGATTAAAGGAAATGTGTGTAAGCAAGCGAGGAGGCAGGGGGACTCATTAAGAGATATGAGCCCTAATCCTAATGAGCAATCATGTTGGCCAAGTTTGGGGAAGATGGTGCTGGAGAGATGTGGACCGTGTCAAGAGCCATCTTACATACAAGCGTCACTATTTTTTGTGCTGGTTTAATTTAATTACGGTCCTTCTGCCACTAGCCAGCTCTTGTAGTCCGTACTTCGTAAGTTTGAGCTAGATGACTTTATACAGTAATTAGTAGGGGTGCCTGGGTGGCTCAGTCATTAAGCGTCTGCCTTCGGCTCAGGTCGTGACCCCAGGGTCCTGGAATCGAGCCCAGCATCGGGCTCCCTGCTCAGTGGGAAGCCTGCTTCTCCCTCTCCCACTCCCCCTGCTTGTGTTCCCTCTCTCGCTGTGTCTCTCTCTGTCAAATAAAATCTTTAAAAAAAAACAATAATTAGTAGATTATTAATTAAATCCAAGTCCTCTTCAGGCCAGTTATTTTCCATTGTAACTACACCCTGAGGAGGATTCAGTTCGGTTTCTCGGTTCATTTGCTCATCCACTTCCATGTTATCATGGGTTTTATTGACATCTATCAGACAAACTCTAGCAATGATTCCAACGTTACTCCCAATTGCAGTATGATTATGAGTGTCAGAGATATTATTACAAACAAATCAGAGGTTATGACTAGTATTCATTGTCCCCTTCCAACAGAAATGACCCTTCCCCGTCCCTAATATTATTGTGCACAGCAGTATAGAAAGCCAAATTCAAGATTCCAGATGTTCTGCGGGCATAACCAGAGGCCTCTCTTCATCTCACAGGATCAAACTGAAATGTATTCCCAGGAGGAGGGGTCTTTTAAGGTGCCTCCTAGGCCATCAGTGCTCTGCTCTCTTAACTCCCCTCGGTCTCTGAGGGATTTGAAGTTACTATGGGCTCTCCCTAGATCAAGGGGAATTGCTAGAAGATTCCACACTTGCACATTAGTATTGCAGTAGGGTGGTTGGGTGCACAGATGTGAAGCCCCACTGCTCGGATTTGAGTCTTGGCTCCTCTCCTTAAGGACTGTGGAAGCTTGAGCAGGGCCCTTATTTTCTCTGGGCCCCATTTCCTCATCTGTAAAATAGAGATGGTGATAATGATAGCATAGTTCTTTCCAGGGTTATAAAGACTAGATTAGGGCGCCTGGGTGGCTCAGTTGGTTGGGCGACTGCCTTCGGCTCAGGTCATGATCCTGGAGTCCCTGGATCGAGTCCCGCATCGGACTCCCTGCTCGGCAGGGAGCCTGCTTCTCCCTCTGACCCTCCCCCCTCTCATGTGCTCTCTCTCATTCTCTCTCTCTCAAATAAATAAATAAAATCTTTAAAAAAAAAAAAAAGACTAGATTAATACATGTAGATACAGTGCTCAGGCCATGGCTGGCTGTATGGATGTCGGCTGGTTATTACCAGCCTCTCTGATTTACTTCCATTGGATGGAGTTAGTTAACTATTGAGTTGCTACAGGAACTGGCCACGTGAATTCTGCTCTCACGTGCGCTCTGAAGCAGGCACTGAAGTTAATATCGACCACACTGCTCAAGGCTAGTGCCCACTGGGGGGAATTTTTTCAGGGTTAATCCTCTGAAAACATTGTTTTTCCTCCTGAGAAACTGGCATATACCACTCATTCTAATGTGGTATTACTCATTTTTTCTGTCTTTGCCTTTGCTACCCAGAAGCTCAGAATATGCTAATGTAACATGTGGACTCTGTGGCTAATTTATTTCCTTTCCTCTTTTTCGATCAACTCCTTTCCATTCTTAGTCTTTTCCTACTCTGTTAATGTCATGTTTCTATTTCATCCATATTCACTATACATTTATAGGCATATTTGAGAAACTTTCTGAAATTCTGTTCAGTAACTAAAAAGGCACAGATGAAATCACAAAACAAGGGGCGTCTGGGTGGCTCAGTCGTTAAGCGTCTGCCTTCGGCTCAGGTCATGATCCCAGAGTCGTGGGATCGAGCCCCGCATCGGGGTCCCGGCTCGGTGGGAAGTCTGCTTCTCCCACTCCCACTCCCCCTGCTTGTGTTCCTGCTCTCTCTCTCTTTCTCTCTGTCAAATAAATAAAATCTTAAAAAAAAAAAAAAAAGAAATCACAAAACAAAATGCATCTCAGAAGTACAACATGTGTGTTCATTAACAGCCTGTTTGCAAAGGAAGCTTTGAGGTGAGAGCGAGTTTAATCTCCACATCTGTGCAATGAGGGGTGATGAGAAAACCTACTTTAAGGGGTTATTATAGGACAGGAGAGGATTAATCCATAAAAAGCATTCAGAACCGTGGCAGCATATCATAAGCACTCGGTGCTGGTCACTGATGTCACAGTCACTGGAATGACCCATAGACATCACAATGGAGGCTCTCCCAGACGAGTTCCTGGGAAGCACTTAACACAAACAAGCCCTAGACTGTTCTCCAGATTTTTTATACCCAATCTTCCAGCCAGCTTCTAAATTTTGTCCGGTGTGTGTGTATGTGTGTAATCTTTAATAAAGCCTCGTGTTTCGGATTGTTGCTGTTTTCCTACCTTCAAAAATGGAGAGTCACAATGCTCCACTTTATGTCAAATGACACCAAACAATGTTGAAAGCGATGCAATTAAATACTAGCAACAACCTCATAACAGGCACTCTTCTCCAGTTTAGATTTGTGTCATAATTAACAGGACTTCACAGACATGTGCTGTCGCTGACGGAGCTTGTGCACGTACAAGGATCCACACTGAATGTGACGCCGTGTGTCCACAGACCAGCCTCCTGCCTTTGCCTCCCCAGTCCCATCTTCTTCCCCCTCCACAGTCAGTCACCGTTACGAATCTGCATGTTTTCTATAATTTCTTCCTCAAGGGAGAGTATTATAAACAGTACATCTAATGTTGAGTCTTTAGGTATGCTGCTTGTCAGAGCACGGTGGCATCCTCCTTCACATCGACCCTTCCCATGCTGCGCTCCACCATCTCGTCTCCTGCCTTTTTCTCATCACCTTCTCTCCCAGATTCCTCCCCATCCACTCCTACGTGCCCTCATACATCCCTGCTCTCAAAAACAAAAACAAATCCCAAAAAGGCCCTTCCATCTACACGGCAATGGCATTAATGGTAGTCTGTCTCCTTCCCTCCACTGTTAACTTTCTTGTAAAAATACTTTTCACTTCTGCCTCCAAATCTCTCATCGCCCACTGCGTAATCTTTTATAATCTGTTCACCACCAGCAACACGACCCCTGTAGCTACCTTCCACCCCTAAGCTGGATGGGTCAGTCTCCTTGGATGCTTCCATATCTTGTTACTCTTCTCACCGTTAGGATTCTGCACCCAAGAATTCTCGGTTGTTGCTCAGTCTCCATCCCCAACCCCCAGGCAGACTGAATTATTTGAGCCAGGCTAGGCCTTTAGCTGAGTCAGAATCACCTGGAGGGCTTGTTAAAACACTGAGCTCCACCCCCAGTTTCTATGAAATAGTTGTTGAAGGCAACATCGATTTTATCCCACAGCACCACACCTGATTGGGAAAATCTTTTTTTTCAGGGTTGAGTCCTGTGAAAAATGTTGCATCCTAACATTTCCAGGATCCTGCCCTCCCCCGGGGTCTCTCATCACAAAAATTGCAGCCATTGTCCCCTTGGCCAGGCCTTTTCCTCACACCTGCGTTCTTTCCTACATCCCCTGTCGTGACGGGGCTACCTTAGCCGTCCGATGCACACTCCGTGCAGCAGCAGAACATCATCATCTGGGAGCCTGTTGAAAATGCAGACTCTCAGGCCCCAACCCCAAACCCACTGGACCAAAACCCACATCTTAATAAAACCCCCAGTGATGTGTATGTGCCTTAAATGTTAAGCACTTCTCCCTAGGATGAGAATGATCCTAAAATATACCCCTCCAGTTGTGCTTGGAGTGGAGACCGTCCCAGGCTCACAAGGGAGCTGGGAAGTGGGGACGGTGCTGCGCTCCAGGGGCCTGGCTGCAAGCATCCTCTTGGGGACCCAGGGCGGGTCTCTTTGCCCGGCGATTCCAGAGCCCACTCCAGCTCCCTAGGCCTGGACCTCGGCTGATCTGTCTTCTCAGCCTTAAGGTTTTGCCACCAAATAGGGGCAGCTCTCCTGGAGGCAACCGCGCCACCGGCTTCCCGCCCCCCTTGTCCCGAAAATAGAGGAAAGTTTCTACGCACCTTTCCCATAGTCGGCTGCCCATCTCCATGTGGATGCCATCCTAGCAACTGCCAACGTCCAAAGCCGAACTCCTGCTCCTCTCTCATCCTCCCCTTCCCTCCGTCCTTCCGCCGGGCCAACCAGACACTTCCGGCAGAACTGTAATCACACCAGCAGCTGTCAGGGCTCACGAGGCCACAGGGACAGGTGCTGCGCAGGTGGTGTAAATGAGGGGCGTGAGCTCGGGCAGAATCAGAGAGAGCCTGCTTTGTCCGCTGGGGGAGCAGCTGAAGACTGCCCTTTGGAAATGCAGTCATGATGTTGCCAAACTGATTTTTTATGTGAGATCTCCTACTTGGATTGTGGCAAGAAATTTGTACCAACTTTCTTAAACTACGAGAGCCAAAGCAAACCTGTCATCGGCTGTATTTGGCCTGTGCTCAGAACCTGATTCCTTGACTTCGGCCCCCCTCCCGTTCCCTGGTCTCTCCCCATGTCTCCGCCTGCTCTCCAGCTTCTGCTTCCTTCTTTATATTCCTCCGCCCGCTGAGTCTGCGCACCAGGGGGAGTGCAGTATTATCTGGAATCCCTACCTCCATCTCTTTGTGATGAAACCCTCCTGATAACCGCCAAATTATTCTAAAATACTGCTCTAGTCATGTAGCTCACCTTTCTTTTCAAAGCCCTTTAGAGACTCCCCCTGGCCTCCAGCTGTCAAATTATCTCCATGGCATTCCCTTCCCCTCCGACCCCGTTAGCCTGCTGTTGACTAGAGCTCGTAAGATTTGGACAAGCCTGGTGGTGGTTGGGAGATGGGAAGAAATGGACAGGTTCGAGAGGTATTTAAAAATTAAAGTCAGTAGCACCAGCTCTTATGACCCTCCGTACAAATAATCTACTGCCTACTTCCTACCAAAGCCTAGATAAGATGTAGCATATGGTGCACATGAGTTTGCAAACTGGCTGCCTGATGGTCAAATTTGTTACACGAGTATCTTCTGTTTAAACTGCATTGATTTAGGACGCCTGGGTGGCTCAGTTGGTTAAGCGACTGCCTTCGGCTCAGGTCATGATTCTGGAGTCCCGGGATTGAGTCCCACATCGGGCTCCCTGCTCGGTGGGGAGTCTGCTTCTCCCTCTGACCCTACCCCCCTCATGCACTCTCTCTCATTCTCTCTCTCTCAAGTAAATAAATAAAATCTTTAAAAAAAAAATAAATAATAAATAAACTGCATTGATTTAAAAAAAATGCAGTCTAAAATTAGCGATTGATTGTCTATAAAAATCAGGATTCTTGGGGCGACTGGGTGGCTCAGTCGTTAAGCGTCTGCCTTCGGCTCAGGTCATGGTCCCAGGGTCCTGGGATCAAGCCCTGCATCGGGCTCCCTGCTCAGCGGGAAGCCTGCTTCTTCCTCTCCCGCTCCCCCTGCTTGTGTTCCTAATCTTGCTATCTCTCGCTCTCTGTCAAATAAATAAATAAATAAATCTTTAAAAAAAAAAATCAGGATTCTTGGGGCACCTGGATGGCTCAGTCTGTGAGGCGTCTGACTCTTGATTTTGGCTCAGGTCATGATCTCAGGGTCGTAAGATCGAGTCCCACATCCAGCTCCATGCTCAGCACAGAGAACTGCTAGAGATCTCTCTCTCTCCCTCTGCCCCCACTCCCCACTCACGCACTTGCTATCTCTCACTCTAAATAAATAAAATATTAAATTAAAAAAATCAGGATTCCTGTCAAAAAGTTAGTGGTGACAAATCCAGACCAAACTTCTATGAGGCAACTACTGGCTAGAGTTGAGTGTTAGCTGCCTCTTCAGATGTAGGGCATGCTGTTTACATCTTCATCCAGCCCTACTAACAAAAATAAGGCTTTTGGACACTTCAGAAATGAATTTAAAGTGGGAATCAAATATTCCTGTCGTCCTAGAGCTTCACAGGTAAATAAAGAAAACAAGGTATAAAGTTAGCAACAATATATAATGAACTCCCCTGCCCCTCACCCACACCATTGGATGTTTTCTTATATTAGGTTTACTTGCTCATGTGCTCACAAAATGTTAAGTCCCGGTCAGTTACATAATTCAGCTTCTGGCACATAAAGGAGATAAACCTTCCTTATTAAAATTTCTAAATTGACTCAGCTACAGCCATCCTCCTGTGCTGGATCTTCCATTGGCCTTCCAGATGCATCCATCTACCACCCCTCTCCAGCTCTGAGATAGACCGACTCCAACAAACTACCTCTGGATTCCAGTTGGGTTTGGCCAATTGCGGGCACCAGCTGGGTTTTGGAGGGAGAATGAGGCTGGCTGTCTAGTCTCCCAGCTCTGTCACTGCAGGGATGTTGCAGGTTAGCTGTGTCCCACTTCAAATGAAAGCAGCCTTTCCCTGAGTTCCAGAGTGAAGGAAGTGGCTGCTCCGTCCTCTGGCCTCTGATGGTACACAGCCCTCCTAGTGGTTACCCACACCTTTGGAATCTTGGCAAAAGTTTTCTCAAACTCCCCTAATTTGAGGGTGCTACCTAGCTCCCGCTACAACCTGATGATATATGCCTCTAATCTCACCCCTCTAACTGAGCACTAACCAAATGCATGCAAGAAAAAATAACCTCAAAAGAATCATTTTCTAGAATCTGGTTATCAGTTTTGGGGAACATTTCGCAGCAATTTAAAAGTTTGCTTTTATGTCTTAAAGAATCGTAGAGTTACATATTTTATCTTTAAGTTGGAATCGCTTTTAAATATTTAACCAAAACATGACATATGCAATGTTTAGCCTTGAAAGTTAAAAAGCGACTGCCTCTAAACTTAGGTATACTTAATCCTAAAATAGCCCCATTTTTGTATTATGACCCTTCCATTGGTATTTTGGTGTATCAGTGCCATCTGCTGGAAAGTTAAGAAAATTAGGTCTTTCCAAATCCCAAAATGTGTATCTTGGGGGGGGGGGGGAGGGCAGAGTGGGGAGAATAGTAGGGGGGTAAATGTACTATTTTATCTTTAAGTACATAGCTGCTTAACTTCCACATCATTATCAGTATAAACCCAAATTAATTACAAAGCTCTATAATTAAAGTTTAAAATTTATAATAAAAAAAACCACCCTAAATATTTCTTTCTCTTGATACATTTCTTGGTTTCTAAAATATTCTTCTGCCATTCTGCTCTACGCATGAAACTCAACATCCCCCAACATGTCTCAGCACTATCTGGTTCTTTTACCAAGATCTAGGACACTGATACAGATGTAAGAGACACATGAAATACGTCTAGACAAAACATGCATTACGTATATTTAAATGCAGTGTGTACTTGTTTTTAGCATCTGACAAAGTTTTGGTGGCAGTGAGTAGACTGACACACGATGGGATCTTTCTAAAGTGCTTTCACCACCTTGAAGAGACATATATAAACAACATGACCCAACCGTTCAATTTTCTTATAAATAAAAACTGCAACACATATTCTAAATGATAATATAGAAACGTAAAAGGTTGCTTAACCGATTTTAATAACATGACATAAAGCCCCTACACTTGATAGAATCGTTATGCAAAATACATAGATGAATACTGTCTTCTTTTAAAAATATAAAATAAATAAGCAAGACATGTGAAAATAGGCAAGTTTCATTAAATAAATGAAAATTTTAAAAAAAGAAACTTTTGCTTTCCATATCATTTGAAGAAGGG
>NC_138378.1:7360389-7366221 GCF_054177405.1 Leptonychotes weddellii
GGGGAAAAAAAAAAAATCATTTAAATTAATTCTATTCAATGGATGGTTTCTGAGCATCTGTGGATGAAATAATATTTGGGAAGAATTTTAGGTCAAATTTTCTAAACTTGGGGCAGGCAGCTAAATAACACGGATAATTAAATCTAAACCTAAAGTCTGAATGTGGCCATTTTTAATTCATGATTTATATTTGCTTATTATAGAATAAATCAAGCCTGTCTTCTCGGTTTTTGCTGATTTAAAAAACAAAATGGATAAAAGAAAATTAATTCCTAAATTATCACACCCTAATAAAGAAAGAACTTTTATACGAACACTTCTGGTAAACAGTTTATCACAGGCCTGGCTTCTAACACAGCCTCTTCCAACTTCCCACAAAAATAACTATGAAACTAGAAGGATAAAAATTCACACGACCAACACTAATTAAGAGTAACAACTTACAGTCAGAATCTGGGAGAAATTTTTACCAACTGCGAGGCCCCTGGAGCTACTGTGAGAGAGCGCTAACAAGGGCCTCGTTTATGACACAGAGCAGCACTGCCCACGTGAAACGCATGGGATGTCAGAAGTTTCTTCCTGGCCAGGATCAAAAAAAGGATTTCTCGGGGCGCCTGGGTGGCTCAGTCAGTTAAGCATCTGCCTTTGGCTCAGGTCATGGTCCCAGGGTCCTGGGATCAAGTCCCACATTGGGCTCCCTGCTCAATAGGGAGCCTGCTTCTCCCTCTGCCTGATGCTCTCCCTGTTTGTGCTCTCTCTCCCACAAATAAAGTCTTAAAAAAAAAACAAAAACAAGAAAAAAGGATTTCTCCTAAACATGACCAAAAAAAAATGAAGTCACACAAATGGCATACCCATTAATATTAGGAAGAAGGAAAGAATGCTAGTATTGACAATGTTATTCTTTTAGAAATCTGGCTGATGAATCTCCAAGTATAGCCCCCAGATCGCTTGGAAACTCGTTAGAAACACAAATTCTGGGGCTGCGCTCCAGGCCTCCTGATTTGCAAATTCTTGGGATGTCAGTGATTGGAATTTTCAACAAGCCCTCTGGGGCACTCTGATACATGCTAAAGGTTTGAGAACCACGGCTATAAGAAACAGAAATAAGACGTACAGCTATTAGAAAGGAGATAAAACTTCTCTACCCAGAAAACCTAGTTGATGAGTGAAATTATAACATGCAAGAAAATTATTTTAAAAGCACAATCCTGGGATGCCTGGGTGGCTCAGTCATTAAGCATCTGCCTTCGGTTCAGGTCATGGTCCCAGGGTCCTGGGATCGAGCCCCGCATCGGGCTCCCTGCTCCGCAGGAAGCCTGCTTCTCCCTCTCCCACTCCCCCTGCTTGTGTTCCCTCTCTCGCTGTCTCTCTCTGTCAAATAAATAAATAAAATCTTTTAAAAAATAAATAAATAAATAAAAAATAAAAGCACAATCCTATCATGTATCACTCATTTCTTAAAAACCCCTGAAAGGCTCCTCTTCGCCTTACGGCCGGGTGAGTGAAGACTGCAGCCCACAGGCCAGACCTAGCCTGATGCTTGTCTGTGCAGTTTTCCTGGAATGCGGCCACGGGCATGCATTTACACGTTCTGCTTTCATGGCAATTGTGACCTAGCCCGGGTGGCTCACAAAGCCTGAGATATCTGCCGTCTGGCCCGGCACAGAACGCTTGCTGACCCCTGCGAAAGTCAAGTCCATTTATCAACTCGATTGACAGAGTTCTTCAAGCTGTGGCCACAATTTCAGATGCTCCCAAATATCCAGCAAATTAGAACTTCTCTTAGTTGTGTTTCTGTGCCATGATCTTTTTATGACCATTTACACACGACCATCACACATGAGTCTGGAACATCCTGCCCCCCATTCTGGGGAATACCCACCTCCTGCTGAGCCATCTCCTTCCCAGGGAGCCCCTCCTGACCATGCGCACTCCTCTACTCTATGTTCTCACAGCACCTCTAGGCCCACACCACCTTCCACTTACTAGTTATGCTTGCTGGACTTTCTCTTTCCATTTACACTGTTTACTCCCTGCAAGAGGGAACCAGGCATATTTCATTGTCCTCTCTGTGCACTGGTTCATGGCAGACCCTAATACAGAGTAAGCACTCAACAAATATTCCTGGAATGAATGAATGAATAAATGAATAACATAATAAAGGTTCACTAGCTGTGGGGGGGTGGGACGGGGAGGGTGGCATGTTCATAGTAGTGACAAAAACCACCAACTATCTTGAAATACTTCCCACAAGATGGTTAGGATGGTTAAAAAAGAACAAAATTACAAAATTTTACTGTGAAAGAAAAGATTTAAACACAAGCGGAAACACCAATGTTTCTGCATAAAAAGATTCAGGAGTAAAAATGTTAGTTCTTCCTAGGGTTTATTAAATATGGGTTTAATTCAGAGAAATTTTTGCTTTCTACGACATTTGAAGAAGGAAGACTAACATTTTAAGTAATATCCAGATTAATTAAGCAAACTGCAAAAGAATTAGAAAATGTTTGATTGCCATCAGCTTCTCAGGCACAACGTGACCGCTCCTTTCACAGACAGATGGAGGGCGTGTGAACTGGAAACTCCTTTCATATCATGTCTCAAATGCCTCAGATGTTAGTAATGACACCTGCCTGGTTATTTCCCTAAAAGAATTTCCTAGACGAACCATGAGAGACGACGGGCTCTGAGAAACAAACTGAGGGTTCTAGAGGGGAGGGGGTGAGGGGAGGGGTTAGCCTGGTGATGGGTATTGGGGAGGGCACGTTCTGCATGGAGCACTGGGTGTTATGCACAAACAATGAATCATGGAACACTACATCTAAAACTAATGATGCAATGTATGGGGATAATATAAGAATAAAAAAATTAAAAAAAAAAAACTAATGATGTATGGGGATTAACATAAGAATAAAAAAATTTAAAAAAAAACTAATTATGTAATATACGGTGATTAACATAACAATAAAAAATTTAAAAAAAAAAAGAATTTCCTAAATGTGAAAAACACTCAGGTGTGTAAGAATGCTCACTGCAACATTACTGTAGGAAAATACTGGAAAAAAATTCATGTTAACAACAGGAGGGCAATGAACGGAATTGGTGTCCACTAGCATGACGTTTAACAGTCGTCAAAAATGATGTTTTTGTTTTTAAGATTTTATTTATTTATTTGAGAGAGAGAATGAGAGACAGAGAGCATGAGAGGGAGGAGGGTCAGAGGGAGAAGCAGACTCCCTGCCGAGCAGGGAGCCTGATGCGGGACTCGATCCCGGGACTCCAGGATCATGACCTGAGCCGAAGGCAGTCGCTTAACCAACTAAGCCACCCAGGCGCCCCAAAAATGATGTTTTTAAAGCATGTGTGCTTGGCCCAGAGCAGGCCCCTGATGAAGATTTGCTGGGCAAACGAACATTAAATAGAATGAGAAAGTACTTCTGGTGGGAGGTTAACTGACCAAAATGTGAAGCAAACCTACAGAGAAAAGAGAAGGTAAAAACATAAAAGAACCAATGAGAATGTTCACGATGGATAGTTACCTCTCGGTAGTGGGATTACAGGCAATTTTCCTTTTCTACCTTATGATACTCTATAGTTCCCACACAGTTAGAGCATGGGTTCTGGAGTCAAAAGGCCACTCCCTCTGTCACCCTGAGTAAGCCCCATGACCTTTCTCAGCCTCTACCCTTCAATCCCTTCAATTCTAAATTGGGATGAATGGGCCCTATCTCACAGAGCCCTTGTCAGAATTAAATAAGATCATGCCTGCAAGGCTTTCACCGCATGCCTGGGACATTGTAAAAACCCACAGAGTATTACTACCTAGCACCTGTTATTTCCCTACACCTGGATTTAGCGTGTCCTTTGTAACACACACCCTATTGGGAGCGTTAGCCTCCCTTACCCAGGGAAAGACTCCAGCATACCTTTGCTTCTTCTAACATTTCCTGTGTTTCTTCTTGAGAATGGCTAATGAAAACATCACCAATTTGATAAGGTATCATTAAGCAATCATCATCTGCAAGCATGATGTCCTCACAAGCATCTTCTAAATTCTGGAGTTGTTTCTAGAAACACAAAAGCAAACGGCAATGAAAAGCACACTCAAAATCTGATAGGGGTGAGTAGCCAATTTTAATTTGGGGACACCAACTCTGTGAAAGACCCTTTCGCAAAGGTATCACCACACAACCTAAGACTTCCTTACATTTCTAGATGGCATTTCCTAAGGAAGCCCTCAACAGCTAAGTCACTGTCCTCTAGCTACTTCCAGATTGCTCCGAGTGCCTGCAGAGGACAGCAGGCATCTGTGCCCACTCAAAATGTCCTCCTACCCTAACAGGTTCTGCTTGGTGAATTCTGCCTTCCTATGGTAGAACAGAAACAGAGCAAACCGCCATTGCTCAGCCTTGCCTGATGAGAGGAGGAAAGCAGCTACGAACTGACATTCCACCAGTCAACTGCACTGGGACTGGACCTCGGCTCAGAGGGTCACATGAGGAGAGGATGGGCACAGGCCTGACGTGCCGGGCGGGCAGGGGCTGGGGTGGACCCAGCTGGAGGCGGTGGCGGGCTCTGGGATCACTGCAAACAGCAGCAGTTCCATCGCCAGCCATGGTCTCTGAGACGCGGTTCTGCGGCCTGCTCCCGGAACCCCCGCCCAGGCTCACCCCCTCAACAATCTGTAAATTCTCACACAGCCCTTCAACAAGGTCTTTTTTCTTACACCAACTAGAGTGGATTACATCATCTGCAACAAAGAGCCCAGAGAAACAGAATCACTGAATTCAGTTTTAAAAAGCTACAGTGTAGGGACGCCTGGGTGGCTCAGTTGATTAAGCGTCTGACTCTTGATTTCAGCTCAGGTCATGATCTTGGGGTTGTGGGATCAAAACCCACATCAGGCTCTTAGGATTCTCTCTCTCTCTGCCCCCCCCAATACCCCCCTTGCACGCGATCTCTCTCTCTCTCAAAAAAAAGCTATAGTGTAAAGACCTTTCATTTTTCTTAAATAAGATACATTTCTTTAGTACCTTTTTTACTTCTATTTCCTCCTTCAGCTCTGTAATTCTACTTGTATTCCGTGCAAATTTGTTTATCTTTTGTTGATCTTCAAAAGTAACGTTGACATCTTCTGCAGCCTGAAAAAACATTTTAAATTTTTTGTAGAATTAATTTTCCTGGAGAAGTTATAGGTTAGCTTTTTATATAACTCTGAAATAATTCAATAAACTATTTGCTCTCATACAGTCAAGAATCCCAAAAGGTACAGAAAATCACAAACATAGGCCTTATAAGTTTTTGCTCCACAACCTCAAGATTTGTTCATACATCTATCATCTCTTCTGACAGTCCACAGAATAAAGCGTAAGCTACAAAAACATTTCAAATATAAACAATTAAGAATAAGTCCTGAGTCAAGTCAGCCAACTTTGGCCTAGAGCAGAATTTCTCGAGTTAGAACATTCTTTCATCCAGATAACTCAGGGAGCAAATGATGTGGTAGTGAGTTCTGGTAAATGCTTCATACCAGTTTCTGCTCTCGGAGTTAAAACCTGCATAAGCTTATTAAAGCTGTCAGAAATCTGACAGTTTCTAATGTTTAATGCAAATGATATACTGGCTAGAAGGTTACTACATACGTCAGTGGCTGTATTTCACACATGGTAAAAATTATGTTTCTTTTAATGAAGAACCTGTTTACATGTCTTCATTAAGAATAAGGTATAACAGGGGCGCCTGGGTGGCTCAGTTGGTTAAGCGACTGCCTTCGGCTCAGGTCATGATCCTGGAGTCCCTGGATCGAGTCCCGCATCGGGCTCCCTGCTC
>NC_138378.1:7366721-7387571 GCF_054177405.1 Leptonychotes weddellii
CTGCTTCTCCCTCTGACCCTCCCCCCTCTCATGTGCTCTCTCTCTCTCATTCTCTCTGTCTCAAATAAATAAATAAAATCTTTAAAAAAAAAAAAAAGAATAAGGTATAACGTACTATGAGTAAAATCGAATGTTTAAAAATATTTACCGTGATTCAATTTGTAAATAAAATTAGATGTACTTAGATGACATATAGTATCTATAAAATCACAAAATAACATTCACTGAGCTCTTACTATGTATCAAGAACTTTCTAAGTGCTTTATCATCACTGTTAATCCTCTAATAAATCTTAGTAAGTAGGATCATTAGGAAGTAGAACTATTTTACAGATGAAGAAAGTGTGGCACAGAGAGGGTAAGTAATTTCCCCGAAGTCACACAGCCAGTAAGCAGTAGAATTCGATTTCAACCCAGGTAAGCTGACTCAGGAGTCCAGACAGGTCCACTAGCTCTTAGAAACGGAAGGTGAAAATGAATGTGGGCAAGCAATCACGCACATTTGTAAGAGGCAGCAGGAAGTCCTTGGCTTTCATCAGATTCTCAAAGGGGAACCATATATTAAAAAAAAAAAAAAAATTAAATACCAGATTCTCCTTAGAGTTTCCCCTCCTTTATAAAATAAGAACAACAGCACTTGTAAGGGAGGAAAGAGAGAGAGAGCTTCAACAAAGACTATTTTTGCTCTTTTGTAATGATTCACAACCACGCCTCATCCCTTCGCCTGGTCTCTCATGACCAGTCACATAGAGGTGTACACTTTTATTTCTCCAGAGGTTGAAAGGCAACCTGTTGTGTCAAGCAAGATTGGAGCTCAGTGGACAGAACACCAAGGCAGACACCTAGAATTCAGCACACCACCCCCCCCTCATTGCCCCGGAGCTCTCAACACACAACAAGCACTTTGATATGCATCAGGCTCAGCATCAGAGACCCAGAGGATATCCTGAAAAAATCCTTTAGATCACAATATATATAGCTTTGAATGTTCAACCTTGGGCATGATTTTTATGACTATGGAAGTTGGGAAACACTGAGCTGCACTATAAAAACCAAAGGAAAGTCCATATTCAGATACCCTGGCATTCAAGTGACTTTGCCTACATGAGAACTAACAATTCCTGAAGCAAACAGGGAACGGAGAATTCTAGAGAGTTCCTGCTTGCCTGCAGAGTTTAAATACTGAGGCCCCGCAAACCTGAATATGTATTTATAGACACATTTGTCATCGTGAGGCTTGAACAGGGTAATTCCCATGAAAGCAACTACCACTGGACCGGCCTAACACACAACTGAGGCTAATATATTGTTTCCGAATTTGAATCTAAATCCCACTTGATCAGACTCACACACACAGTTTCTGAAAAGTCGTAGAGGAATTTGGCCACCTGTTTCTATCTTTCCAAAGCAGGCATTTCCTGTTCTAGCCTCACCGCACAGCGCCCCAGCATGTACTTGGGACCATATACTCCGTTTCCTTAACCGTGGTTTTCTCACTGGGGTTACGGGCTACAGTCGGCGTGTGAAGTCCGTGGTTAAACTGCATGCCACCCAGTGGAGTTCTGGGTGGCATGCAGAACTCCACTGGGTGGCGTTCTGTTTACAGCAAAAAGTGAGAAGTCAGCACCTTCCATGACTAACGCCAGTGGCTTCTTTTCATCCCACTGTTCTGGAACATTCCTACATTGCGCGAAGCTTCATTTTGGTGGGGAGGGGCTAATTCTTAACTGGGGATCCAGAGACACTAAGAAGTCCCTTTACCCCCTGAAATTGTGTGCAGCATGGCATGTCCTGTAAGTGCATTCCTCTGGAAGGGTCTTCACAGTTTTCCTCAGATTCTCAAAGGGATCCACACCCCCAAAGGTTAGGGACTCCTGTGTTAAGAGAAGCCAAGGCAGTTGTACTCACTGCCGCTCACAAAGTCACGAGAACTCAAAGAGAAAGGAGTTGGTTCTTTGAGACAACACAGAGTGGTTGAAATAGTGAATGGATTCAAATCCAAGCAAGCAGGAACTTGGGACAAATTATTCAACTTTGTAGCCACCTCAGGTTTGTTACCTGTAAAATGGGGACGCTAGTTCTTCCTACCTTGCAGGGGTGATAAAATGAGGACCTGTGGATGGAGTCACCTTTCAATGATAGCTAGGTGCTTTATTTCCTGAACAATGTTTACCCAAAAAATCATTAGAGAGGAAGAACAGACAAAGATCTAGAAGAAAATTCTGCTAGGCTGGGGAGAAATATGACTGCTCAATATTTAAAGTGGAAATTAAAATTCCCTGGACCCTGACTGGACCCTTTTCTTCAAACTCAGCATCTTACAGGATTATGAGAGGAAAGTGAACCACACTCAGTCTTGCCCCACTGAGTCTTGGCTATTACCAGCAGAATGTGGACTGACAGCTGGGTCCATCAGTGTCCTAAAAGCCTAGGAGAAGTAAATTCTGGCCAATTTCAGTCTGCCTTTATTTTTGTTTTTTAAAGGTGTCTGCCAAGTCTCCATGATATAAAATTTTGCTTTGTATTTTTATTCACTTTTCACGCCTACAGTACAGTCATTCATTTTACAACTACTTGGTAAATGTCTCCCACATGCCAGAAAACTGCCACAGTCCAACCCTCATGAATACCTGCAAGCTTACATTCTAGAGGAGGTGGGCAAAAGACAAGGTGAACAAGATGATGCTAGATGATGATGATATACGTGATGGGGAATGCAAAACAGTGTAGGGGTTGCAAGTGTTAGGGGCTAAGGAGTGAAGGGGGCTTCCTTAGATAGGGAGGTCAAAGATGGCCTCTCTGGGGAGGGGATATTTGTACTGAGGATCAGGGACAGAAATCAAACACAGTCCTCTGATGGCCAAAAACCAGATCTTGGAAAGCAGACCTTTGGAGAGGAGAGGACTAAACCACCTCACCTAATCATCTCACCAGAAAAGCCATGACCCATTGGGATGTAAACGTGTTACAAATGTAGAGTACTCCAAATTGCAAACAGTTTTTATTAAACTCAAGAGGCTATCCCTATGATATTTCATGCTTACTCACTGACATACCCATTTGCTCCCAGGGCAGGCAGAGAGCCAGAGTGTATGTACAGTTAACCTATCAGAAATTGTTCACAGCACTGGAAAACACCTGCAGGAGGCCGGTGCATCTATCACTTCAGTCTTACAAGACAAAGAAGAAAATCCTTCATGCTCTGGCCACCACCCACCCGTCAATATGTTCATTTGCTATCTTGGCTCAACCTCCCCCGATCCTCTGTCATTCTAGCCACCCTTTCCTTAAATGTACCTAGCGTCTCTGCAGGTGATCCTCCCCCTCTAGAACACCTCATCCCTTCCCAACACTCTCTTCCCCTCCTTATGTCATTGTATAGATTACACCTTCTCACGAAAGCCTTCTCTAGTCACCAACAGACCTTACTCCAGCCCTCATGTCACAAGTCCTTTCTGTCATAGTTCTTAGCAGAGCTGGAAATTCTACAGTTTTGTGTGTGACTATTGCCTGTGTGAGTAATGCCTGCTCTCCCCCAGAACGTAAGTCCTACAATGCTATGAGGATAAGGGGATATAAGCATTATTATTGCTCATCACTGCTTTTCACCTAAAACTGAAATTGTGCCATATTACATGCTCAAAAAGTTCGCCGAATGAATGAAAATATGTTGGTAATCAAAAGTCTTGCCAAGTCCAAGGTTCAAATCGTTTTCTTACCATTCCCTCGACCTTTACTTCATCTCTCTGCACTTCGGTTTGCATATTTGTCAAAGAGGGCAGGGGGAGTTGGGGGGGGGATATGCAACTAGTACCATCTATGGAATTAAACACCGTACCTAACAAAGGGCCCAATTTATTTATATATTTATTTTTAAAGATTTTATTTCTTTATTTGACAGAGAGAGACACAGAGAGAGAAGGAACACAAGCAGGGGGAGCGGGAGAGGAAGAAGCAGGCTTCCTGCGGAGCAGGGAGCCCGATGTGGGGCTCAATCCCAGGACCCTGGGATCATGACCAGAGCTCAAAGCAGACACTTAAGGACTGAGCCACCCAGGCGCCCCGTCAAAGGGCCCAATTTAAGTACAAAATAGAGGTGGGGTGAATCTCACAAAGTTTCATACTCATCTGAATCACCTTAACCCTGAACCCTACCCTGGTACTCAGTAAGAATCTGTGGATGATAGACCAATAGAGTGAGCAAATCATCCTGGTTTGCCTGGGGCAGTCCTGGTTTTTACACCCTGCAATATGCTCAGACTATGCATATTGCTGAGTATGAGAGCCAAGGAATTTGAAGCTGAATGCAAGCAAATCCCTGCAGCCAGGGGACTTCCATCAGACAGGATGGAAGTTAAAATCAGAGGCTCTAGAGTCAGAATTGTGCTCACTTTAATCCTAACTTTGTGTGTACTTCAACTGCCTCGTCTGTAAAATAAGAATAAAAGCAGTATCGGGGGTAAGATTAAAATAATGCACACAACTCGCTTAGACCTAGCACACAATAAAAAGGAAGGCCTCCATAATTATCAGATGTTATTATTTCTTTGCCCCCTCCCCATTTTATTTTTCTTCCATCTAGATATTTCTAAGCACCTGCGTAGACGCAGTGACTCATACGCTGTAAACAGGAGTTCAGCTTGCTAAGTAGAATAAAAGGTGGGCTTTGGGAAAAACAAAATAAAACCCGAGTTTGAACTCCAGCTCTGCCTATTAGCTGAGTTATTTTGAGGCCACCAACCGCTCTGTTAAGTTTCTCCATCTGTAAAGTGGGAGGAAACCGCGTCTTCGCTAAGTTGCTGGGAGGATCAGAGATAATAAACAGACGGCTTCTTGGCCCGGGCCCATCATCCATCCTCAACACAGTTTTAGTCCGGACGCACAGGCACATCGAGTGTGGGTGTGGGCGGCTCAGGGCCAGACACAGGGCTCTGGGGCCAGATCACCCGGGGATGCAGGGTCCTGCTCTGCTCCTTACAGCTGGGTGACCTTGGGCAGGTGACTCCACCTCTCTGGGCCTCCGCTTCCTTACGTGCAAAGGACAGTGCCTGTAGGACCCATGTTTGTGGACTTGTGAGGGTTAAACGTGCCAACCCAGGTAAAATGCCCAGCGTGATGGCCAACGGCAGCCCCTGGGACCTTCGGCTTCTCACACCGCCAACGACAAGGCCTGCGCCGCGGGTCCTCAGGCTCTCCACGGCCGTTCTCAGCACCGCGAGAGGCGACCCACAGGCCCCCGAGGGTCCCGGCCCGGCTGCCCCGCCTCGGCGGGCCGGGGGCCTGAGAAGACCTCCAGGAAGCCGGGCGCGGGGAGGCCTCGCCGCGGGGCCGCCCCCAGGGCCGGCGGCTTCGGCCCCCGGCCGCACGCCGGGCTTCAGGGCCGCGCACCCCAGGCAGCCCGCGCCCGGCCCCCGGCGGCCGACCCCCCGCCCGTGGCCCGAGCATCCCGCACCCGGAGCGCCCCACTCACCGCCTTCTTCATGGTGGCCGCCATCTTGGGACTGGACTACGGCGCGCGGCGAGGAGGGCCGCAAGGGCGCGCTCCGGCCCCGGGCCGTCTCTCGCTCCCTGTGGGCTCAGACCTCCCCGCAAATACAACACTGTCTCCATATTCCTTCCTACTGCACCCTCGACCCGTGATTCCTAACGTGCGGGACTCAGGGAGGAAACACATCCTGGAAGGACTTGGTACATGCCAATTAAAGGCACAGGCAACGCCCTGTGGGCCGACAGAAAGTGGGGGGTGTGGCGAACCGCCCCAGGGTCCCGCGCCGGGCAGCAGGGGGCGCCCCGCGCAGCGCAGCGGGGCCGGGGGCGGGGCCCCGAGTGGACGGAACGGAAGGTGTCTTTCATCAATTCCACAAACTTGTAAGAAACCATCGGCATACTTTGTTAAAGAGAGCTAAAAACAGATGACCTTGGCTCTAGGATGTGAGATGTATGTGCCCTGATAATTCGCATGGTATGAAGGAGGAAGTACTATTAATTTATTCAACAGTGTTAACGAGTAATTACCGTATACCCTGACACTTGTGCCTCCCTATTTTTTTTTCTTTTTCTTTGTGTGTGTGGGGGTTCCTTTATACTCTTAACACTTATTGAACACCCCAAAGATCTTCTGTTTACATAGGTTATATTCATCGATATTTACCATTTAAGAAATTAAACAGAGGGCGCCTGGGTGGCTCAGTCGTTAAGCGTCTGCCTTCGGCTCAGGTCATGATCCCAGGGTCCTGGGATCCAGCCCCCACATCAGGCTCCGTGCTCAGCGGGAAGCCTGCTTCTCCCTCTCCCACTCCCCCTGCTTGTGTTCCCTCTCTCGCTGTGTCTCTTTCTGTCAAATAAATAAAATCTTAAAAAAAAAAGAAAAAAGAAATTAAACAGAATTTTTTAAACATTAATTAATTCATTTAATAAATAAACCCATTCCATAATAATATAAGTAACATTTTAAATTATACGAAATCATTGGAAAGCGGCATGGGCTTCTGAAAACAAGGAAGAGGAGGAAGGATGTAAGCACTGTTGGGTCAGCATCCAACAGTGTTTTGTACCAGGGGCTCTGGGTGGTGGGGCTGTTCACCAAGACAGAGTCTCATGGCCTGGGAGAGTGTTGATTGATCTGGACAGATGGACGGACAGTGGGCTGACTGCTGGCAACCATGCTACTGGCTCTTCTGACTCTGTATCTCATCATCTCTATCACCCCTGCCCCAGCCGTGGCATCCTTTGAGCTGATCTCTTTCCCAACACAGAACCAGTTCTATAAGTACAAATGGGGCCTTCTGTGTCTTCCATTAAGCATCCTCTCCTTTCCTTAAATTTGAGCATTTCCAACCTCGCTTCTGGTTCCAACCTCGCTTCTGGTTCTTTCCCTATCTGTCTGGACCAATAAAAGAAAGAAGTCTGTGGTGCCGATGCAGACAACTGGAGACTGCAGGTCAGGAAGGAAAATCACCAGCCACCACTTGAGAATACTATCCCCACTAAGGGTGACTGAACACATTCCCTTATACCAAGTTGAAAACTGGCCATCCATTGACTGGATTCATGATACGGTGTTACCAATAGCTATAAGAAAGAACACTTAAAATAATAATAATAAAAGACTGGGTAACCACTAGTATGAATACTTCATGAGGAAGACACAAGGAAAGAAGTGGTAAGTATGTTGACCGGAAAATTGAGGGGGGGAACCCCGCCTACCCCCATCTATTTGGATTGACATGTAAGCTTCAAAATTGTCCAGACATGTCCTGGTTTAAGATTCTGTCACAAAGCAATGATGGGATTTCATAGCAGTACGTGCCCATGTGCCCTCCAAAATCCGCGCCACCTGCGCCAGGCTTCTGGTTCTGAGACTTAAACAGGAAACCTTGATGGAATTACACTTTCACGTTGGCCATGAGGAGTAAGAAGCCAACCTTACTATCACGTGGTAATTTGTTCCGGGCCTGCAGGAGGCGCCCAAGGGTCGTGTTAGCGCAGCCATTCAAGGCAGTGCGGATACTATTTTACCAAAATACATACAGGACTATTATTTTCTTAATTTTCTAAAATATAATCTACTTTTAAAATTTAGAATAAATATATCTTAAAGGGGCATTTAAAAATCTCTGACTTAAAGTGAAAACCAGTCTCACTTGCTGTTGGAGCAGATCTTAAGTAAATTAAATCTCTACTCTGGGATGGCTCTTGAGAAATTGTTTCAGCTGAGATTTGATCCAAAGGGGAAGGTAACAGACAAAAAGGGAGCAGGACCAAGTGCTGCACCTGAGTGCCTTCCTTACATGTACTCCTCTGGGCACCTCATCTGCTTGACCCCCCCTCCCAGAGTGGTAGGGGTGGGAGGTGGGGAGTGAAGAGAACCTTCAATATGGAATAAAGGTCGTTAAATCATGGTATATTTAAAGAAACAGAAGAAAAGGTTTGGACAGGAAAGAGAAGGAGAAGGGCAAGAGATGAAACTGGCCAACCAACTGGCCTGCTTACACAGCTCCTCGCCTCCAACCATCTGTGGCTAGGAGGGAATAGAGACGCAGTCCTTAGTTCCCCTTTTTACAAAAAGCCAGAAATGTGGAATTTTTAAAAATGTGAAATCTCTTGTTGTTGAAACCTTCCCTCAAAACTTCACATATGTCAGACAGATGGAAAGCACAGGGCACCCACTCATTTGTGACCTCCAGTAAACCTCCCCATATGCATATATTATGGAATGTTCTTACCACCAAATTTTTCTCCTAAATGAAATCAGAAAAAAATTCCCTAGGTTTACTGAAGTCAAAAGCTGATACAAATTAGGAACTCTATCTCTTACTGAAAAATTTCATCCCCAAGCTGATTACTTTCTCCCCTTGTCACCTCTTTCCCATACTTGCGCCATGATCACCAGACTTTCCTCTATGTCCCTTCATGAATAACTCTTGACCTCCAGTGGACCCTTTAAATCTAACTCAAGATTTAATCTGTCCTCTAAAGACTTCCTTGGTTCTCATTAACCTGTTCTCATTAACCTGTTCCATCTTTAAATTCTGCACTTGCTGCACAATTTGGTACTTTTCTAAGCTACCACTGTATATGCCTTAACCTTCTCTCTCTTGTACTTCTTTTGAATATTCTTACTGAGATGGGTAATGTAAAGTAGTGTGAGAGTTTGTATATGGCTCAACAATTTTGTAAATGGTTTTGTCATGACCCTCTTTGAAATTCTCTGTCTTCCCATTGCACTTAGGGTATAATTTAGATTTCTTACCAAGGCCTTGCCTCCATCTCTGATATTATTTCATACCATCTTTCCCCTCAATATACTCCATCTTCTAGGTGTCAATTTGTGAATGATACATGCTCCCTTCTGCCTCAGGGCCTTTGCACCTGCTTATCTTGCTATTCAAGATGCCCTTCTCCTGTTTTTCACCTGGCTAAATTCTGTCTATCCTCAACACTCAGCCTCCTTGTCCCTCTATCAAGAAATCTTCCTTGAACACGTCCACCACCCAGAAAGAGCAGCACTCCCCCCTCCCCGCCCCGTTATAAGCCTCTCTAGCACATTTTCTTTTGAAATATGTCCTTCCTGTTATAGTGGGAGCACCAAGGGGAGCCGACCATGCCTGTTTCTTCATCTCTATAATCACAGCACCAACAGGGAAAGTAAGGAATGGACAGATACCAATGAATAAATAAATGTGTGAATGAATGTGTAATTAAAGATTAATACAGTATCATATAAAGCAATATAGTTGTTGATAAATTCATTCAGCAACACCGTACAAGAGTCTATAGTGTATTTCCATTCACTGTGTGTGTGTGTGTGTGTGTGTGTGTGTGTGTGTTAGATCTGGCTCCAGTGCCTCACACAGTGAGCATGTGGACTCATTGCCTGAGCAAGCCTTCCCTTCTTCACCAGGTGGCCTGTGACTCCAGGATCTGACGTTTTATTTTTCTCTTTGCAACCCCTCAGGAACTGTGTACTACACTCTTGTCTACACTCTGCAAAGCAAGATTACACAAAATCAAGGAAACCTCTCTTTGGGACAAAATATAACCATCTCTCACTAGTATGAATTCTTACCTTAAATTTTACCTGGCAAAAAGCAAAGCACTTTCCAGAGCCCTCAAATGTATGCATTGGATTTAGCCCTTTTTATAAAACAGACCTTTAACTAGCCTGTTTATTTCAAGAGTACATGCTTATAGCAATTTTGATATCGAGAAACAAGTCAGAACTTGTTATAAGTAACAGTCACAACATAGCCTCAAATTAAAATATAAATTCCCTGGTGTGATTCATTCAACAAGAACCTCATTCACACCTGACATTGAGCCAGGCAGCCTTGTCACATAGATGCTGCTCTTAAAAGGATCTGTTTTGCCGTGGAATGGGCATCTACCATCTTTTGAATACTTTTCTCTATATTTGGGGGCATTTCCAGGTCACGAGTGTCAGCCCTCCATCCTGGAAGTCAGAACTTAATTTCCTAGCATCCTTGAAGCTCTGATGCAGGCCTGTGGCTCTGGGTCCGGCCAATCAGATTCCCCAGTGGCGGGATGGTGACCAATGAGGAGAGAACAGTGGAAGGAGGTGCCCAGAACCGGGAGGTGAGAGCAACCTGGCAGAGGAGGCTCAGGTGTCCCCAAGCAGCAGGAAGAGAGCCCTTGGCCTCAGTGACTCAGACCCAGAGGTGCTGAGATTGTAGCAGCCAGCAGTCCTACAAGTTCATCTCAATGTCATCCCTAGCTGTTTGCCTCCACTGTGGATCCCAGGTACCTCACGAAGGGTCTGTACACGTTTCAACTTCCTTTTTCAAATTCTGCTGAATCTAGCTACAGAATCCTGCTGTTCAACACAAAGAACCCCACAGAGCTTCTAAAGGAGAGTTATTCCTCTGTCATTGGAAATTCAGCCGAGATGATCAGGAGATGGGAAGGCAAAATGGCACAGCATCCTGCTGTGGGGCTGCTGTGGGGGCGAAAATCTCCTTGCTACGTTGCCAGCCCACACACCAACGCCAACTATGGACGCTGAGCTGATTTTCAATGCCTTTTATTTTATAAATCACATACTCAAGTAACCGTGGGTTGCATTTGTGTCGGATTGACACAGGCCTTCGTGAAGAGACGTCAGCTGAAGGCAGCACCTCCCCGAACCAGCACAACCCACGGCCACAGAAGCCTCGTGAGCTGGGAGGGCTCCCACATGCAAGTGGGAAATGGATGGAGGGAAAGGGAAGGGGCCACTGCCTGATGCTTGGAAAACCTCAAAGGCGTCGGGACTAGGCTGAGCCAACAAACCTGGCTCATTTTTTGACGACAAACAAAGGACGAGATTGAAGACATCATGGGACTCAGTGTTGTCAATCATTAATGCTTCCGTGGTCTCCAAGCAAAATCCTTGGCACGTGCTGAGGCCAAAGAGAGGCAGAAGGAGCAGCCCCTGCCCACGCCCATTCACTGCCACCAGAAGAGAAATGAATGCTAAGAAATGTGTAGAAAGCAGTTAAATAAAACGAATAAACATTTTTATTGTTTAAGAATAATTCTACTTCTGGCCACGGATTCTGAGAAAATAGGTCTAAAAACCATAAACAGACTATTTATACAAGAGTGCTTAGGAAAGCGGTGTTTATAAAAATGAAGCATCTCAACTACTCTTAACGGTTTGGCAAAAGAGACCAGTTTAAGTGGCCCATAGGGTCCTTCCCTTCATGAGCACTTGTCGCAATGCCCATTCTGAAAAGTAGCAGCAGAGGAAAATGTGGAAAAACAGATCAGATGCAAAATTACAATCCAGTTTTGTTTCTAAAAATCATATGTATATAGATATAGAAAGATACACTTAGAAACGTATCGGAATGAAATACATAAAAATGTCAATGTATAACCGTGATTTTGTAGATATCAGAAATTGAATGGAACTTTTTACTTCCATCTTTATAATTTTCTGTATTTTTAAAATTTTTTAAAGTGAATATGGATTAATTTGTATTCAGGAAGAAATTAATATTAAGGTAATTGATATGTAATAATGCAAGATATAATGAAACCTGATGCAAGCTATAAAGTGAGCACATTGTGATTCTAGCTAGAATCTAAAAGTCTACCCATAGATAGAATATATAGGAGGAAATATACAGAGCTATTCTTAGCAGTTGTCACTGGGTAGTAACATGAAATCTAATTATTTTATCTTATTTGCACTTTCTTAAATTTATTTTAATGATTATATATTACTTTATTAATATTTGGGACACTTCTTTTTCAAGATATGACTATGGTCCTACCCTTCTCAATAAAGAAGGCTAGATAATTTTCACATTCCACCCATCACAGGAGCTCAATCATCAGAAGCAAAGGATTTAAATCTAAATAGGTCCTCCACATTATTGTCCTAAGTTTCTGAGAAGGAACAAGAAGCTCCCTGAGATATTAAATAGTTAACAACAATTTTTTAAAATTTCTAAAAATTTCCATCTTTAATGTAATGAGCACGAATCTTATAAAGCATGTTTGCTACTAGAAGTAGCGTTCAGGGGCACCTGGGTTGCGCAGTCAGTTAAGCGTCTGCCTTCGGTTCAGGTCATGATCCTAGGGTCCTGAGATTGAGTCCCAATCGGGCTCCTTGCTCAGCAGGGAGCCTGCTTCTCCCTCTGCTTGCCACTCCCCCTGCTTGTGCTCTCTCTCTCTGACAAATAAATAAATAAACTCTTAAAAAAAAAAGTAGCATTTATAATCTATAAATGTTTGTTATAAGAAATTATTTTGCTGACTTAAGCTTACCTAAATATACTTTTTTATAATGAACCTAATATTAAATAGATATAAAGATATATAGAGATCTCTCTCTCCCCCCCCTCATCTATATAAAGATTACATTTGATTGTCTGCCCAAGAAGAATTACTCCTCCTAAATATGTGGAATTTGTTTCCCCACATCCATCCAGTTAGCCCTGATTTTAGTTGAGAGAGCTTCCTCTTCCTCCCTCCGGTGGTCAATATTACGTGTAACTTGCAGAGACATTTGGCCAAACGTTTTGTGTGTGTCTGTGAAAGTGTTTCTGGGTGAGATTACTATTTGAATCATAGACTGAGTAAAGCCCTTCCTAACGTGGGTGGGCCTCATCCAATCAATTGAAGATCTGAATAGATAGAACAAAAAAGGAGACGAAGAGTGAACTCTTCCTGCCTGACCGCTGTGCTGAGACGCTGGTCCTTTCCCGTTTCCAGACTTGAACTGACACATCAGTTCTGCGTTTCCAGCTTGCCAACTGTGGATCTTGGGATTTACCTCTGTAATCATGTAAGCCACATTTTTATAATATCTATCTCTCCTATCTATCTATCTACCTATCTATCTATCCGATGGCCTATTCATCCACGTTCTATTGGTTCTGTTTCTCTGGAAAACCCTGACTCATATACTCCCAATTAGTCCATGTAATCTGGATGGGCTCTAACACTCTCCTAGAACGGGGAGCATAAGAACAGGCTTCAGCCAATCAGCAAATGGTGGCCGCACGATTGTTCAGGAATCAGCCCATGACCAAACTTAGACCCATGACAACCAGGACTTCTGATTAGCATGGGCACCAGAAGATCTCTCTTCCTGCTAGCTGTGAACCTGTAGGAATGAAAGTTCTGGAACAGGGGTCAGCATCTTACCATATAAAAAGTGAGCTCGTTTGAAAATGGAGCCAACACAGAAGTGAAGCTGAAAAGTGGAGAGACTTGAGAGAGAGGGCCTGAATTTAAAAGTGTGGCCCTGGACCCACTGAGCTAAGCTAGCTCACGTCCCTGAACTTTTCAACGACATGAGTCAATTTTTTATTTGCCGATGGGATTTTGGCTTCATTTCCTGTGACTTATAATCAAAAGAGTGTGAACTGGTATGTTCCAGCCACGGCAATGTCTTGACAGAGCCTGAGACAAAGGCTTACTGCAGGGAGTCAATATTGGGAGGTGACCCTGGGGAACCAGAGCAGGGGGTGAGGGAGGGGGGTGCTGGGAAAAGTGAAAAAGGGGAGGACAGGAAGCTGTTCCCAAGGCCATTTACTGAGCTAGTTACCCTGTGGGCAACTGGACTTATCCTTCCTGGGAACTCTTTGAGACACTGTGTACCACGTATCACAGACTTGTGCTCACCACAAAGACAGCATCTATCCACCCATCCAAGTTTGGTCAAGGGTTGCCCTGGGTGGTTAACTTGTTTGCACTTCCAGGTTAGTTCTTGTGCCAGAATGGCTGCAGAAGCTACCTGAGGCCAGCAGCAAATCCCTAGGAGGTGAGGCAGGGCTGAGTAAGGCGCACCTTTGCACAGTTGTTTGGTAGGCGAATGGCCAGGGTAGAAAGATAGGTCCAGGTTGGGTAGAAGACAAAGCACTAAAGATACCCAACACCATTAAGTATCAGTTATCAGCAGAACAGAAATGCCTTCCAAGATTGGACTTCACCATTTTTTTATGAACTTGGAAAAAAGAGCAGGGCTGAATCCTGTGGAGCCCAAGCAGGACTCAAATACTGACATCTCCTATCACTCTTACTTAAGACTAAATAATCCCCTTTGGGAATTCCCTGATGCAAAAAGTCTTAGGTAATCGTTCTGTTGCAGAACAGGGTCAGATCAATTGTGCGTAGGTAGGGGAGGGCTTTCCCCTGCAATGAATGAATGGCCCCACTGTTATTCATCACTGGAAGTGATCAGTCTGGATCTGACAGATGAGAACTAGGGAGGTGAACTTTAGATCAGGTGAAGAAAAAAACTTTTTTTTTTCACCTTGATCCAGAATTTAAGAAGGTAAGGGGAGAGGGACCTGCCTTGTTCACTCATGCATACATGCAGCACATTATTGAATGTTTCCAGAAAAGCCACGTAATTTTCAGGGCCTAGTGCAAAATGAAAATGGTGGTGGTGTTTGGGGCTGGTGGGGGGTGTTGTTCAAACATTATTAACAATTTCAGTGTGGCAACAGCAGAGCATTAAACCAAGTGTGGGGATCTTCAGAGCAAGGGGCCCTAAATGTCATCTGCACGTCAGTCATGGCGCTAAATTTCAGGCAGACATCAGCAAACAAGACACATCCAGCATCTGTCCTCATGAAGAGTCTAGGCTGGGATACATGTTGTTCCCTCTATCAGTCTCCCTTCCCAGGGAACTTCCACAGCCTGAGCACTTGCTGGAGTGAGTTTGATTCTGTATTAAATAATTTTTCATGCCACTTCCTCCCTAAACCTCCGGAACTTACCTGAAGAATCAGTGATACATTCCAGTGCAGAGTGGGGAGGTCTGGCTATGCTGAGAATGTCAGGTGTATCTCCAGGAAGCACATTTGTCCCAAGGGGCAGCTTCCTAAGGGATTGTCAAGTATAATTTTAATTATTAGCCACAGTTGGTTTATAGTTTGATTTAGACCCTAACTGCTAAATAATCCCACTTTACCACACAGGAAGTTCCCACACTCCCTATCCTCTTATATCTGACTGCTTAACATAACTTCCCTGTCTGCACAACCTCTGAAGATTTTTGAGTCCAGGACTGCTGAAATCCATGGTATTCACTAGCGAATATTTACGGTATTCCTCACATATGTTTTCAGAGAACATCTCTGCAGCCTCCAAAGCTTGCCAAACACCAACATCGACATAGGGGAAGAAAGTAGCCAGAACCAGCGCCAACCCCCACTAGTTCTGCTACGTTGGGGAATGAGAGCAGATGCCAGCATGAGAAGTGTGAAGGGGGCTCAGGTGCAATCAGGACACACGAAGGTGTTTACGACTCAGGTGTTCCTCGTAGGGGACTTCCTGTACTTACCTTGCCGTGGGATAACACTGTTTACCTTACAGGAATGTGTATTTCTTATCACTGGGTTATATGAATTACTCTTATCATATTCTTACCTGTAGGCACTTTCACTTTAGCTTATGCTGGGATGGGTTCTGTGTATTAATGACTAAATTCATAGGAATCCCGTGAAGATCTTAATTCTGAAGGAGGCACCCCCAACTGCTGAAAATGCTATGGGATGGTTTTATTTCAAATATAAGAAAAAAAAAAAATTGAATCCTCAGGTACATTTCATTTAAAAATCTCTAACTCACACTCGAAAATGTGATGCTTTATGTTCAAATTTACCATAGTGAAGATAGTCCCCAATTAAGTAATAGATATTTTTTCATTTCAGAAGTGATCCCTTTTTTGTGTGTATATTAAACTTCAATAAAAGTTTTCTGTTTAGGGCGCCTGGGTGGCTCAGTTGGTTAAGCGACTGCCTTCGGCTCAGGTCATGATCCTGGAGTCCCGGGATCAAGTCCCGCATCGGGCTCCCTGCTCAGCAGGGAGTCTGCTTCTCCCTCTGACCCTCCTCCCTCTCATGCTCTCTGTCTCAAATAAATAAATAAAATCTTAAAAAAAAAAAAAGTTTTCTGTTTAAAACAATTCTATTGTTTTTTTTCCCTGGGTTGTATGATTACAGGTGATGTTTGTTGGCTTATTTTAAATTTTGTTGCATTTCCTAAGGGCCAGGGATGAACTGTTAAAGCCTTAATTCTTTCTCTAAATCCCACTTTTGTCCAAAATTGATCACCTAATGAGCATTTGAGAATACAAGTGTCTTCCACCTGGCCCCACACACTGAGATAACATTGTTCTCCTGAGCAAAACAAATCAGTTTCAAACGTTTCCAAGCTACCTAGAACAAAACAAGGAAGTTAGCTGAGATCATTTTAAGGAAAAATGCTTACTCACCATAAACCCACCTCCACGCAATTATTTCCTCTGTCTTGGATCCCTAAGAATTTTGGAGTTTATTCGGAGGAGGTGAAATCGATGGCATCATGGAGACCCATCTGCAGAATGCGTTATTCTGAAGGAGAAGCAGGGTGACTTTTGTCAACAATCTTGGGTCTCAAATTCAGATGCCTGAGAGGGACATCAAAACATGTGATTCATCCAGCACTTTGAGTCTTAAGAATTTGAAAGCAGGGGCGCCTGGTGGCGCAATTGGTTAAGCATCAGACTCTTGGTTTCCGCTCAGGTCGTGAGATCGGGCTCGCAGCTCTGCCTGGACTCTGCTTAAGACTCTCTCTCTTCCTCTCCCTCTGCCCCTCCCCCGCAAAGATAAGTAAATAAATCTTAAAAAAAAAAAAAAAAAAAGAATTTGAAAGCAAGAATGCTAATCAGATATTCTGCCGGTATTCAAATGATACCTGTTGCACGTCACTCTGGGTCTCGGTGTCCCAAAGCCCTGGTGCTGATAATTCTTTAGTGGTGGGTTTCTATTTTGGAATCCCACACCCTCACCTTGGTCATCCAGCCACACTTTTGCAAGCCTCTATCCTATGCCAGATAAATTCCTTTACTAATTAGGATAGCCAGCACCAGTTTCTATTGCTTACAACCAAAAGAATCTAAGTTGCTACCAAATCCAGAAGTTCTATCTCCACCAGGCCTCAAGAAAGGCCTGCAAATGGGAGCTGTTAAACCATCAGGACCCTCACTCCATTTCTCTCGGCTCAGCTGCTCCAACTTTCTTTATCTCTGAGAACTTTCCTTCTGTACTGCTTCAGTTATAGGGATGTAGGGAGTAAAAGATGGTCTCCTCATAACTCCTGATCAAGAGACCAGTTCACACTAATGAGCAGGCTATTTCCCAAATCCCAAATCAATGCTTTGGAGTAAGATCCAAGTGGCCCATTTGAATCAACTGTCCACCTGTCTTGGTTAATGTATGGCCAGAATCCATTGTCAAGTGCCATCATGGCTGCCAAAGGCCCAGGCCAGTGGAGTAGGGAGAGAAGCCATTTCTCACTAACTCACCTTTTTTGTCTTTCACATGGGCTTCCTCGAGTCATGATTCTGGGAAGCTCTGCACTGGGATCTCTGATCACCGCCTGGTACCTAGCATAAACCTCTCTGTGTGTTTCATGAGATTGTTTGTCAGCAGAGACCATGATTTTGTAAGTGTTGTGGAAGACAGTTCCTTGAAAGTTCATTAGTAATAAAATAGTAGGGAATAGTCACTTTAGAAACTGAGCTTGGTCTTTTGTGCCTTCATTCATTGTCCTAATTAAAATATCCTAGTTGAGGGGAGGTGGATGGAGGGATGGGGAAATAGGTAAAGGGGATTAAGAGTACACTTATCACAATGAGCACTGAGTAATGTACAGAATTTTTTAATGACTATATTGTACACCTGAAACTAACATAACAGTGTATGTCAGCTACATTGTAGATTAAAAAAAATTAAAAATTAAGAAAATATAAAAAAATAAATAAAATATCCTAGTTGATTTTACCTGACCAAGAAGGAAAGAAAGAAAGAAAGAAAGAAAGAAAGAAAGAAAAAGAATTGGTCTATTTATATCTCCTGGGCTGTAGGCATTAAGGTAGCAGAGGGACATAGAACAATACTACACTTGGAGATAACAGGGAGAATTGCTTGACTGTGATACGAATAGTTCTCAATCATTTGAATTTCACATCCCAATACATTTTTTTAAAAATATGGACTGTGGAGTAGTATCATCAGAGAGGTGCTGACTTTTTATTTTGCTAAGGAAGGACATTAAACCAAGAAAGCTTAAATCTAAAACCAACAACATAAAAACAAAGACTTTACCATTAAAAAAAAAAAAAAGGCTGGAAGAGAATAAAAAACAACCTTTCTCCATATAAAGCTGCTCTTCTAAATTGTTCCAATTTTATAAAATACCCACTGGAGTGGTAGACCACCAAGCAACCCTTTCCAGTGAACTTGAATTTGGAATCCACTCCATGACACAATCTACCTTACCAAAGAGTGAGGTTTAAAATGGGGCCAAAGACAACACCACTTCCATTAGAATTCTTCCCTCCTACAACCAAGGTTTTCAACAGAAGTGAAGGCATGTTCCCCCATCTCAGTGTGGTGTCCTTCTGGACATGAAGTGCTAGCTGGAAGCAAAACAGAGCCTTATACCACCTGCTGGCCATGCGCCAGGCACTCTGCTAAGTGGTATCCATACAACCACGTATGCATTTGGTAATATTCTCTTTTTCACTGATGAAGAAGCCGAGGCTGGGAGAGATGATATTACTTGCCTATAGTCACGTAGGCTGATCAGTTCTGGAGCTGGGATTTGAACCCAACTGCATCTGTTGCCCAAGTCCACTTTTCAAACCATGAGTTTTCTCCTTGAAGATTCAAACAAGGATTTTGACGACCAAGAGACACACACATTTTCATTTTAGAGAAAAGGTATTTATGAAATAATTCATTTTATTTCGGACTCCAGACTTGAGACTGCAGAAAATGTTAACAGCTCTGTTGCCTGAGTCGTGGTGGTCATCTTGTTGAATAACAAAATATCTGACTTTAGAAAACCCACGAGGAGCTTTATTTGTGATTGACTGGTTTTGAAATCAAGTCACAACCTCAGGCATGAGGATCACATACTTATTTATGTTGGTGAGATAAACTGATTGTAAGTGTTATGTAAGTAAAAGTGAATAGGTTGACACCCCTCGGGACATTGTTAATGGTGAAATTCTATGGACTCATTGATCACATGTCTTCAGAACAGGGCAAGGGAGCCTTTTCATTGCATCCTATCAAACTGTTATTTATCTCAAGGATAAAAAATAATTTCCCTCCATCCCTCTATCTTTGGATACATTTCAACATCTGGATTTAATTCCTGTACATTCACTTGCAGCCTTGACCTTGTGTAGGTGGAAGTCTCATTGAGTTCTGTGAGTATGGACTCTTCTGTCCCTGAAAATATCCCCTGAACCTCTACAAATATCTCCAATTCCTTGACCAGGATTTTCATGGTTAGAGAAAGGGCTTCATTTGAGGATATTCCAGTGAGAGAAACAAATTCAGACCGAGATCCTTACACAATATCGATTCTTTTCTGAAAGCTGGTTTTGATAAAAGAAAGGGTATAAGAGCAAGTGTGCATCACATGTGATGAAAACACGTAAGAGCTAACCTGGCATTTACTACACATCAGACATTATTCTAAGTGCTTGACATGAATTAACTCATTTGATCATGTTAATAGCGTTAGGAGATAGGTAGTATCATAATCCATATTTTATAGATTAAGAAACAGAGACACAGAGCTGCTGAATGATTTGCCCAAGTTTGCAAAGCCAGGAAGTAGAAGAGCTGGATTTAAACTCCGTTGGTCTGACTTAAATTAGTCCCTTTTAACCACTGCACTAACTAGGCCATTGAGATGGGGTGGGGAGGGGTTGGGTGGCCACATGAGCACCGTAGAGAAAGTGCTAGAGCCCAGAAAGGACTCCAGACTTCCGGCCTCACTGAGGACATCCCGACAGCCCTGTTCATATTTATTAAGATGTGAAAAGAAAATGGACAATTCTCTTATTGATTCAAAAAGAAAAATGTAAACATTCAAAGAGTCTTCATGAAAAGTCTGTTTGCTGCCCTGGCTTGGCAAGTCCCAGAAATGGGCTGCTCAGGGGCCTTGCAAGGTTGAAGAGGACACCCTGAAACATTTGAAGAGAATACGGCCTCTTTTCTCTATCGTCTGGTCACAGTTGGTCAAACTTCTTGTTTTAGAATCACAGATGCCCACCGTGGCTACCCTAAGCAGAAAAGGAATTTGTTGACAGATATCGTGGAGTCCACAGAATTGATAGCAAAGCTAGACAACCTGACCTGAAAAAGTAGGTAGGCCTCAAGGGGGATGAAGCAGCCAAACTGTGGCCAGAATTATACCAAAAGGAAAGTCTGGTTAGGTTCATAGTCCCCGAGGCTGCCACAAGCAGGGGGGACACAGCACGTGGAAGTCCCTCGCTGCCACCACCCACGCAAATCTCAAGTCTGCAGGCTCCTCACGGAAACCCCCACCCACAGCATCTGATTGGCTGAGGTTAGTCACGTGCTCTCTAGTTGTGGCTCAGCTGGGAGAGGGGCTTTTTTTTTCTTTACTTCCGTATAATTAATGTACAGTGTTATATTAGTTTCAGGTGTATAATATAGTAATTCAATAATTCTATACATTACTCAGTGTTCATCATGATAAGTGTATTCTTTTTTTTTTTTTTAAAGATTTTATTTATTTATTTGAGACAGAGAATGAGAGAGACAGAGAGCACATGAGAGGGGGGAGGGTCAGAGGGAGAAGCAGGCTCCTCGCCCAGCAGGGAGCCCCATGCGGGACTCGATCCAGGGACTCCAGGATCATGACCTGAGCCGAAGGCAGTCGCCCAACCAACTGAGCCACCCAGGCACCCATGATAAGTGTATTCTTAATCTGTTTTCCCCTTCCCGCCACCCACCTCCCCTCTGGCAACCATCTGTTTCTTCCCTATAGTTAAGAGTCTGGTTTTTTGTTTGTCTCTTTTTTTCCC
>NC_138378.1:7388071-7527226 GCF_054177405.1 Leptonychotes weddellii
ATGCGGGACTCGATCCAGGGACTCCAGGATCATGACCTGAGCCGAAGGCAGTCGCCCAACCAACTGAGCCACCCAGGCACCCATGATAAGTGTATTCTTAATCTGTTTTCCCCTTCCCGCCACCCACCTCCCCTCTGGCAACCATCTGTTTCTTCCCTATAGTTAAGAGTCTGGTTTTTTGTTTGTCTCTTTTTTTCCCCTTTGTTCCTTTGTTTTGTTTCTTAAATTCTGCATGTGAGTGAAATCATACGGAGTTTGTCTTTCTCTGACTGACTTATTTTGTTAGCATAATACCCTCTAGTTCCAACCCTATTGTTGCAAATGGCGAGATTTCATTCCTTTTTATGACTGAATAATATTCCATTGAATACATATACCAGCTCTTCTTTATCCCTTCATCTACAGTGGACATTTGGGTTGTTTCCATATCTTGGCTATTGTAAATAATGCTTCAGTAAACATAGGGGTGCACGTATCTTTTCATTTTCCTCGGGTAGATACGCAGGAGTGGAATTACAGGATCATAGGGTATTTCTATTTTTTATTTTTTGAGGAACCTCCATACTGTTTTCCACAGTGGTTGCACCAGTTTGCATGCAAGGGGGACTTTTCTGAGCCTCTTTGGCTTCTGTAGTGGTGCAGATGTCCCTATTTTAGGGTTCCTTAAAATATTCTAGGTTCAAATGCTGGGCAGAATGGTGTATTTGCCATCCAGATTTAAGGAAAATGCAATAATCGTCAAAAGTATGGAAATATATTATACTCAAGATGGAACACAGGAGAGTATGAATGAAGCTGGATGAGGACATGCTTTGATTCTCAGCTCTCCTACTAACTTACTGTGTGACCATGGGAAGGTCACTCACAATTTCGGAGCCTAAATTTCCTTGTTTGTAAAATGATAGTCAACACGGTATTTGCCTTCTGGATTTGTGGTGATTCCCAGAAAGGGTGAGAGCAGGGACATTCACAACATTTACAAGTTATACCTGAACATCTTACATGCGAGTGTATATTCATTCTCCACTTCCACTAGAGGCAGAATTAGCAGGAAGAATGTCCCATAGTAGGAAAGGGGGGTCTTAAGTTGTGGTGAACCATGAGAGATGCAGGGCTGAATGATGCAGGAAACCCCCAAGATTACCTTCCCTGTTAACGTTTAGAGAAAAGTCCATTCACACCTTGTTCTAACATACTTGAGAATATAACCCCTTAGGTACTTTTTTCCCTACAATTAACTGGATGGCCATGACCACTGGATGTTCCTTCTAGGTGTGTACTTTTCAAGATATCTTGCAAAAGTTTCCCTTTAGGAACCTTCTCTTTGTTCTCGCATGATAGAGGCTTCTGAAGATAGGATTATACGTATAAAAATTGCCACCTGGCCCCAAAAATTCCACCACCCAAGACATCCACCAAAAGCACTCCTTATGGAATTAAGACATTCCCCTGTCTTTGCCTTCAGTTAATAGTAATTTAGCTAATATTTACTTGCCAATATTTATTGACTACTTGTTACATGCCTCATATGCATTGTCTTAGTGCTTGAACCAATTCTTTTTTTTTTTTTTTTAAAGATTTTTTTATTTATTTGAGAGAGAGAGAATGAGAGACAGAGAGCATGAGAGGGAGGAGGGTCAGAGGGAGAAGCAGACTCCCTGCTAAGCAGGGAGCCCGATGCGGGACTCGATCCCGGGACCCCAGGATCATGACCTGAGCCGAAGGCAGTCGCTTAACCAACTGAGCCACCCAGGCACCCAGTGCTTGAACCAATTCTATGAAGTAAGTACCACCCTTTACAGAAGCAGAAGTTGAGTCTCAATGAGAGGATGTCGCTTGTTCAAAGTCATGCTTTAAACCCAGGTTTCTCTTACTCTAACCTTTAACCGCTACCTTTTGAACAATGTATTTGACAGGATGAGTGAGCAGCTGGGGTGCATGTGGTGAAGGTGTTGTGGGTGCATGTTCATGTGTTGGGAGGTGTGCATGTGAGGAGGATGTGGGGGGTGTGCATGTATGGGAGGGTATGACTGAAGGACCACGTATGGCCACACAGCTACAAGTGTGTGGGCAGGTGTACGCGTGTGGCGGGGTGTGGACATGCTCCGTGGTTAAGCCAGATTTCCTGCATACGGAGAACACAATAGGTTCCTAACATCATTGTAGAACTCTGAGATTCTGAGCTTTGAGGTGCAAATTGGAATTTAAACTTGCCATATGAGACTTTTGGAGGCCCTCCTAATTTTACTCATCCACTGGGAAGGCCACTATACGTCCTTTCACCCAATCATCGTGAGATGCTCTCTATTGAAATATCCACTTCATCTTGCATCTCCAGCTAGTAGGGAAGAGCTTTTCTGATGATAACTTCTTTTCTACTAGGTTATGAAAATCAGAGTCCCAGAGAACTCAGGAGGTTTCCTGAAGTAGCCATCTCAGTAGCCTTAAATGAAGGATGGTGGTCAGACATTTTCACTTTGGATTCCACTTCTGAGGGAACTGCTGACTCAAGCTCCTTTGTGTCGATGCACCCATCCAGCTTTCCTGCTGGCTGGGCGGAAACGTAATTTCTGGAATAAGAAGTTTGGGCTTTTTGTCTTTTCTCTTAATCCCTTAAGGTAAGAAATTGCGACGTATCTACCCCTGACTTTTAAGAGAACGTAAGGACTCATTCATTAACAATAACAGGAGAATAAGGGCGCCTGAGTGGCTCGGTTGGTTAAGTGTCTGCCTTGAGCTCAAGTCATGGTCCCAGGGTCCTGGGATCGAGCCCCTCGTTGGGCTCCCTGCTCAGTGGAGAGTCTGCTTCTCCCTCTACCCCTCCCCCCTGCTCATGCTCTCTCTCTCTCAAATCAATCAATAAATAAAATCTTAAAAAACAGTAACAGAAGAATAGAAAGAAAGGAAAAGGAGAAAGGGAAAAAAAGTGCCGTCATGGGAACATTTGCACCCATGGGGACACCCTTATTTTTTAGGGACAAGAAACTTCTTTTTGGTCAATAATGCAGAGCAACTTCGGAGTTAGACAGACTTGGGTTTGAATCGGCCACTTTCTAACTTGGACAAAATTCTTACCCTGAGTTTCATTTACTTTTCCTATAAAGTAGGATAATATGCATGCTTCTTAAACATTAATGTGCATATAAATCACCCGAAGGTGTTGGTAAAATACAGATTCTGGGGGGGAATCTGTGAGTATTCATGTAAACACACGAGATCCCAAATTATTCTCTCCAAGTTGCAATAGGATCAGACCCTGATCGGCTTTCTCCTGGTTGCTGTAAACATCGTCATTTGATGTTGTGCAAGAACCAGACTATGGGAGGTTTGCCTAGCTGTTCTCTAGCAGTGGAAGATCAGGTCACAGGGTCTAGATTGTGAGGCCTATTTGACATTTGCTACTAAACTTTGTTTTTCCTAAGGACAAAGAATTCTTCTAGTGTTTTCTTATTTCAGAACAGTTCCCTTGACCCACTTCATGAAACTGATAAACAATCAGATATCCAGTCCCATTCATCCTGGAGCTGACTGGGACTACACAGGTACTTTCCACGGTTCCCTTTAGGTGCTTGTCCCTTATGGAGGTATGCACTCGTGCTTCATATTAAAGCTCTGGGAATACACAATCAGAGTGCAAAATGCTTCATGCAAATCAACAGCCATAAGATCTGTCAAGGCAGGCTCTTGACACACAGGAGCGAAGGAAAATGTATTTTGCATCCAAAATAATGAGCAATAATAATTCTATCATGGAATTTCTCCGATTTTCACCCTGATGGAATTAGCCAAGTTATATCATGCAAGAAAGTGTAGAGTAGGTATGTCTGTGATGATGTAATGATGACATCATTTTAAAAGTCAGTTATGAAACATATATAGTACCAATGGAACTTTTCAAAATCGATGGATTGCTTCATTAGGCAGCTTAACTTGACTCTAGATCCAATAGTTATACCTGTATCTTCCAAAACTATTATTGATAATAATAGCTAATACTCTTTACCATGTAACAAATACCGTTTATAACATTAACTTATTTAACCAATTATTTCCACTTTCATGTGGAGATGTGTTATTAAAGAGTGCACGTCTTCTTTGTACAGATTTCTATTTTCTCAGACATTTCAAAAAAAGGAAAAAATGAAATAAAATGTTCCTTTATATCGATCAACTCAAAAAGTACAGCTATAGCAAATAAGACATTTAATCTCTGTTATCTTGCAGGATATTATTTGACAAATATTTATTGAGCACCTAACCCGATCAAAGCATAGGTATAGATACTAAGAACATAGCACAGAGTAAGACAAACCGTCTTCCTGCCTTCAGGGAGCTGACATCCTAAAGCAAGCTAGAATTCAAGTTATAGGATTGTGACTATATAATACTATTATAATTATAATTTATAATAGTATAGAAGAACCACTATTATTTCCATGTTATAGATGAGGACAAGGTGAACTAAATCAGCCACATATGGTAGGGTAGATTCAAACTCAGATCTGGGTTAAACTCTCTAAGAAACACGTTTTTCTCCTATAAAAAGAAAAATAATACTTATTTTACAGTATAACTGTGTTGGAAGAGATAGTAAAATATCTGGCACACACACAGGAGCTCCTCAATAAATTATAATTTGTAGTAAGAGGAAAATGATTCATAAACTTGAGTGTGCACCCTGTGTTTTTCATCACCTTCAAAATGGAACAGCTCTTTTAATGAGGAAACTTCTCAAAAGTTCTCCCCATGTAACTCTGTTTGGGGGATTTAAGATACATTTTTCCATTATATAACTTTAACTTACCAACAGGACCGAATTCTACTCAGAAATCATTAGCATGTATGGGGCCCAACAATGTTTGTGAAGATAGAGTTTAATTGTGTTCTACCCATTTAAAGCATCCATCTTAGCCTTCCTGAGATATAGGCATAGTAACCCCCGATTTTATGAATGAGGAAACCAGGTTTACAGAGGTTAAATAACCTGCCCTAGGCCACACAGCTTGTGAATGGTGGATTCATGGCTTCAACCCAGTACATGGAGACCAAAACTATTATTTATACAGAATTGCTTTCTATATGACACACAAATAAAGCCTTCCAGGATTTACCAACAACTTCTCCCTCAGAACACAGAGAATGCATTGATACTGATCTTTCTCTTTTCACTGAAGAATGAGGAAATAATCAATACTCAATGGTCTATTATTTGCTTTTTGGGTGCTGGCCAAGGTAAACACCACTATGTCCTATGCTCCAGGAGAGACAAAACCAAGGAGACAACATCTGTAATTTCAAGGAGGTTTTTGTCTACTTAGGTGGAGAAACATTTGTTTCTGGGACAAATGTAATAGAGATTATGACCTTAATTTTTTGAGAACCCGATTCCTATACTTAATAACTTTAACGATAAACATTTTAGAGCTTTAGTATATGCCAGGAACTTCCAATGCTTTGTCATCCTCAGAAAAACACCACTAGGTGGGTGCTCCCCTTATCACCACTTTGAGCTGAGATACCTGAAGCTTAAAGAGATGAGTAAATCGCCCTTGCTTTATCTGCCTACTAAGCAGCTGAGCTGGGATTTGAACTCAGCAGCATTTCTTTGCTAATATTCCTTTGGCTTTAGTCAATTATACAGTCTCCCAAATCAAAATTGCAATATTAAGGTGAACACAAGGTATAATAATTGAGACATTATAAATTGTCTCTCTTGCATGCAGTTTGCAAAAACCTGTGCTGAGAACTTTTTTTTTTTTTAAGATTTTATTTATTTATTTGACAGAGAGAGAGATAGCGAGAGCAGGAACACAAGCAGGGGGAGTGGGAGAGCGAGAAGCAGGCTTCCCGCCGAGCAGGGAGCCCGATGTGCTGAGAACTTTATCTGCATTGTTCTCACAGCAAACTCCATGAGGTTGGCTATTATTATTATTAATTATTATTATTATTATTATTGCTGTTTCCATGAAGCTTGGGCTTTGCTCAGGGTGTGAGGTTGGAGTTCTAACACCAACCATGCTACAGATGCGGAAGGTAAGTCCTCTGCGGATCCACAATCTGAAAGCAGCTCTAGGACCTACACCAAATTTAGTCAAAGCTTTGAAGCACAAAACTATATTACCATTTAATATATTTGAAAGAATTTTGTGTTTTTCAGGGGCGAAACCAGCTATTGTCCTTCCAAGGACTTTTCCACTATTCCCTCATCACATATGCTCACACACATGCACACGCATGGGTGCACACGTCCACACATACACACACATAACCACACTTTGTCATCTGCGGTGGCTTGGTGTGAGGGCTGGAGTATAATTATCCCGTCAGGACTTGGTAAGATTTCCCAGAACCAAACAGAGGGCCTGGGCCTGTCTCAGTAATGATGGTGGGCATTTATGAGATGCTTCAACATCTCTCATTAGTAATTCCCAGCAGGAACCCGGGCAGGATGACTCACAGAGGCTAAGTAATGAGCTAGGGATGAGGCCCAGTTAGGAAGAGTGTTTCTGGGCTGGGCTCAAAGTAGTCACGTTGAATTTAGCTGCACCTTGTCAAGGATGGATAAGTTTTCGAGAACTAATCTTCTTCCCTCTGCCATCCAGTATAAAAATTACTGGGGACTTTCTCCACTGGACATGAGAAACCAATTTTCCTGAAATAAGAATGTTCTCGCTGGCCGTTATGCCACTAACAACTGCCTACACTTCCAAGTGTTTACTTGGAGTTTATAAGGCAACACAGTGCTAAACTCATATGAAAATCTAGAAAATATAAAATCATTGCCCTTTCTTTTTGGGTGCACCTGCAGAGAGAGAGAGAAAAGAAAGCACAAGGAAGGGGGATAACTCAATATCTGACTTAACAGAAGAGTTATTTATTGACCATTCACTATGTGCCAAGCACCTGCCAGAAGCAAGGTACACAATGGTGGACTAAATGCGTCTTGTATTTGGAGCTATTCTTTTTTTAACCACCATTAGCACATAAAGCAACGTTCTTTCACACAGCCCCACACAAACTGATCCCATATCCGCCCCTCTTTGTGATATTCCCACTTAAGGAACATTCCCAATATTCTGAGATGGTCTTGGTTTAACAAAAGGCGATGTAAAATGCATGATGTAGATGGATGTATATAATAAGGGCTAGAATCAGAAAAATCTGGGGTCTGAATCCCACATGAGCCACACGTGACATTGGGCTTAACTCTCTAAGCTTCCGTCTTACTGATTCATTTATTTTTGTCATTGGGCTGAACTCAATGGGAAAACTTTCGTACAATGTCTAGCTTAAGTGCCCTATCATAACCTCTAGAAAGCTCTCATTTATACATTATGTAAGATGTATATATTACATATAGTATTTAATCTATAGTATGTGATATATAATGCGTATATATAGGGATATCTATACAAATATAATGCATTATACCAATTACATTGTAAAAGTAGATATAATAATTAATATAATACATTATATTAATATAGTTATTTTTATTAACATTAGCAATCATCAACATCTCAGGACAAATCTGAAATGACAGAGTTCAAGCTCAATGTGGACTGCTAAAGGTTCTCAAGAAACAAACTAGAGGTTTAGAATGAACTCACTAGGGAAGTTACCAAAACTAGGGTCAAAAAAGGCCCGGTCACATGACTGGGGAGCCGGAAGAGAAAACAACTTGGCTGGTCTTAGTTCCTGTGCTGGGTCAGAATGACAGACCACGAATTACTCTAACACAATCAACAAAAATTTCCAACTCCTCTTCCTGAATTAGTAGAACAAGTTCTACTCTGGCCAGCCCCGATGACTCTAGAAATTGTGTGCGTGCGTGTGTGTGGCCCCGCGCTTGCCTAGGATGGACTTTGTAGGGGTGGGTGGGGCTGGTGGGGCCCGGCGGCTGGAAGCTGCACGTGCGCATCTTTGCACAAAAAGAGAGGGGGCCGGTGGACGTGGGAGAGGTAGCCCAGCCTCCACTGCAAGCCTCGCTTTCACCGCATTCCCTAACTACCCAAAGGGATAACAACAACTGTATCGAGTGCTGACTACCGACTAGGCTCTGCTGTTGGCGCTTTACCTACTGTAATCCATTAAATCTTCCTAACAACCAAGAAATGGAGCAGCCAGGGAGGAAACTACAAACCCAACTGTCTAGCCTGGCCCAAGTGAAGACCCGAAGGTGAAATGCCCTCTTTGGATGCATTTCACTTGTCTCCAACACCCCACCTTGGGAGGCGCAGAAAGCCAACCTTCCTCCAAAAAGAGTTCGGTCCAGGCTGGCAAGCACTGGCTCCCGGGAGGCGCGCGGACTCCGGGGCCCCCGGCAGGCGCCGGCAGCCTTCCCGGGGCCGCACTCGGAGACCTCGCCCGCCCGGCTGCGCGATTGTGCAAGCGCGGGGCTGCGGCGGCGGCCGCCACTGCCGGCTCCTGCCCGCCGGGGCAGGGCGGGGAGGCGCGCTGGGCGCACACCCGGTGAACTCCGGGTGGAGTCCGCCGCGCTCCCGCCCGGGGAGCCGCGCACCCGCCACCCGAAGCCCGGGCGCCCTCCCTCACCTCGCTGACTCCATCCTATTTCCACCCCCCGCCCCGGGTCCCGCGTCCCTCCGGGCCAGGCCAGCCAGGGCCCACTCCGCCCTACTCAGTGTGCTCATTGGCCACCCAGGGCCTGCCCTGTCTCCATAAATACATGGTCCCTGGGCATGGAGAGGGATAGGAGGAAACCGCAGCGCCTAGCAGCATCTCTCTACCCTCCTTGACACCTCCACTTCGCGGCTCCAGACCAGAAAGTCAGCCTCGCAGACCCACGGGCGGATCCATATTCCTTCCCTTCCTCTTCCAAGAGACACCCAACCCCCAGAGGCACCCCTCCAGCTCCTGGGGCCAGCGCTCGGCCGGCACCCGCGCCCTGAGGCCCCCGCACGGGGCAGCGCCGAGCATCCTTGCTCCAGGTCCTTTCTTCTCTCTGCTCCTCTGCCGCCCCCTCCATCGCACCTGCTGGCCCTCTTTGCCCCTCTTTCCCAGAATCGTCAAACCCCCAGATCCCGCCGGCGCCTCTCTAGCAAAGTCGCATTTCCCGGTCCCCGCGCACTCCCACGAGCCCGGTGTCCCCCGCCGCCATGAGCTCCCCCATCAGCAAGAGCCGCTCCCTTGTCGCCTTCCTCGAGCAGCTGCGCCACCTGGGGCAGCCACCCAGACCGGTGACGTCTGCGGTGTGCGCACCCCCTCGGCCGCGGGAGGTGCCCCTCTGCCCGCTGATGGAACCGCGCGACGCGCAGAACGCGGCCGCCCTGCCGGGCCCCACCAACTGGCCGCTGCTGGGCAGCCTGCTGGAGATTCTCTGGAAAGGGGGCCTCAAGAAACAGCACGACACGCTAGTAAATGCCTCGTCGCGCCCCAATTCCCTCTCCCCTCCCTGCCCTGCTTGCGTTCCAAACCCTCGGCGAGGCGCGCGGCCCGGGCGCACAGGGCGCTCGAGGGTGGCGGCAGCTGCGGCCCCGGGAGGCGGGAGGCGGGAGGAGCGCTCCCGGGACTGCAAGGGATGCGCGCTGACTTGGTTCGGCCCGCGGCAGGCGGAGTACCACAGGAAGTATGGCAAGATTTTCCGCATGAAGTTGGGTTCCTTCGACTCGGTGCACCTGGGCTCGCCGTGCCTGCTGGAAGCGCTGTACCGCACGGAGAGCGCGTACCCGCAGCGGCTGGAGATCAAGCCCTGGAAGGCTTATCGCGACTACCGCAAGGAGGGCTACGGGCTGCTGATCCTGTGAGTCCAGGAGGCAGGATGGGGGCCGGCGTCTGGGCTCCATGCGCTTGGAAATTGGGAGAGGGTTTTCAGCGGTGGTACCCTCCGTATGCTGGGGGAACACGAAAGGCTCTACCCGGCGTAGTCTCGAACTCTTGCCTAGATCAGAGTGGGCTGAGAAGAGGTGTGCACCCAACACCTGCCTTTTCTCCTGCAACTGGGCAGGGCTGTGCCTTTTTAAAGAAAGGCCCAAAGCGTTATCCAAATTGTGGTGTTCAGACTCTTGGGCGGGTCGAGGTTCGGAAGTCAGCGTGCCAGGCCAACGTATTATATACAAAATTATCCCTTAACGATTGTCTGTAATCCCCTCTTGTGAGCTCAAACGCCAGAAATTAACTTCTTTTGCTTTTGACAGCTACCTTCCTATCTGGAGGGGACCCATTCCCCTCCAGAAAGATCCAAGTCTAGTCAGAAAGGTGGGATGAGGAGGGACATCAAGGTCTCATTCTTTTAGATAGATAAATGCCATTATGTGATGAGATTCCTCTGCTTTTTCATTGTTAGCATTTAACAGGTTAGCACTTCTTTTTTTTTTTTTTTAACTTCCAAATTGTAACTCCTAATAGTTGTATTTTTCAGGATATAATCATTGGAATTAAAAGCCATAGTAATGTCTACTCTGCAAACCCAGAAGGTTTCAGGGGCCAGGTAATTCATATAAATGTGTAAGGAAGGCCCAGCAGGGATTTTAATCACAGGCTGTGTGGTCTACTATGGGGTGAGGGAAGAAGGTGGATGATTAGAACAGGCTTTTACAGCTCCAGTGAACCTCTGACTGTGTATTATTTGGAGGCAATGATAGAATTCTAGGGTTGCGGTGTTTTGTGAATGTGACTTTCAGCCCAAGTCAATGGATTAAGAGAAGAGAAAATTTTTCTCAAACAGATCTGGGTTGCTGGTGAAGGGGATGTTTGGGTGCCCACTCTTACTGCTGAGAATTGAGGCATCTGGCCTCCCAGGTCAGCCCCAGCAAGGGCACCTCAAAAGCCCTGAACCCCAATTACCTGGACTTCACCTTCCTGGCATCATCTTTGACTGGGAGGAAAGGTGGTTTCATTCGGTTGTCAAACCAGCCCCCAATATTCCAATGCTGACATTCTCTGGGAGGTTGGTGGCATGCTTCTCAGTGTTCATTTGATTATAGAGTTCACAAAGTGGCAGAGCTGGGGGGCTTCTTTGCTTCTCCCTTCTTTCCCTTTCAGTTTGCTCTAAATACAATTCTGCTTCCCTCCCAGGGAAGGAGAGGACTGGCAGAGGGTCCGGAGTGCTTTTCAGAAAAAACTAATGAAACCAGCAGAAATTATGAAGCTGGACAACAAAATCAACGAGGTTTGCAGGCTGGGAGCCTGGGGAGGGAGAGATGTTTATGGAACTTCAAGTCATAGCTATAAAGTGCAGGCAATTTGATGGTTCAGGGGTCTTCCTTTTCTCCCCACTCCTCCTCCCCCAAACCCTTATTCCTCCTTCCTTCACTCTCTTGTAAAGTAACATCTCAATAAGGGAGTGATTACAAGCAGAGACTTTGGTATTCCTCAGCCTTGGCTTTGAACCTCAGCCCTCCACCCCCTTGGTCTGTAACCTGACTCTTCCCTTAACTTCCCTAAGCTTCACTTTCCCAATATATACATTGGGAAATACACGACAGTTCCCACCCCGCAAATTTGCTGGGAGGATTAAATGAGATAATGCTTATAAAAGTCCTCGGTCATGCCATTTGAATAGGAGTCTTCAAGCCAGAGAAGGTGGAGAAAGGCATTCAGGAAGAGAGAATAGCTTGCTGAAAATAGAGAGGCATGAGATAGCACGGAGTGTTCAGAGAATAGTACATTCAGAGCAGCTGAGGTGAGGCTCTCTCTGAAACGATGCTGGACAGAGGGCAGAGCTTAATGTTTTTGGACTATGATAAGGCATTTAGACATTATCCTTTAGTCAACAGAGGGCCAAAGAGGGAGAGATTTAAGCATACGGTGTTCTCTTTACTCCTGATCACTTAGGGTGTTTGTTTTGAATTGAACTTGGACCCAGATAGGATCATATAGGTGCAGATTGCAAACCCAGAAGGTTTCAGGGGCCAGGTAATTCATATAAATGTGTAAGGAAGGCCCAGCAGGGATTTTAACAAACAGAACAGTGCATGCCCTTTCTAGAAGGGACAGCTGCCCCAGTTCCAGCAAATGACTACCACGTGGGAATGCAGACCCAGTGTCTCCAGATTTTGTCATTATTATTATTATTATAAAATTCCATATGTTTATGTGAAGTTTCTGGAGTTTTTTGATGGTAACAATTTCAAAGTCCTTTTTAATGCACTATGTGGACAAAATGCCCATTGGTTACACGGATGGGCTTTGTAGTCATACCTACCTTGTTCCAGGCCCCAGCATGGCCACTTTCCAGCTACGTGTCCAAGGGCGAGCACCTGAGCCCCGCTGGAAGCCCGTTCTCCCCTCTGTTAGGCAGGAAATGGGAGTAATGATAGTACTTTCTACCTCACCGCGTTGTTGTGAGGATCAGCTAAGATAACACACTCCATAGTGCTTGGTACGATACAAGCCTTGTTAAATGTGAGGCGTTAGTCATCTAAAACCCTGATTTGGGCAGTTGGCGTCTAGAGACCTTATGTAACTTGTCCCACGTCACAGAGCTATTTAGTGAAGGAGCTGTGTCCCAAATTTGCAGGTTTTTCTGCTTCCAAGTTCAACACGCCTAACACAATACCAGCCAGTAAGGAGATGTTTGCTGGCCCAGATATGGAAGCGGCAGACCTCATGGTGTTTGACAGGTTATGCCAACAGACACTTGGCTGATTGCTCCTTCATGGTTTAGTCCCCAGTCTGATTAGAAGAAATGTTTTCCTTTTCTTAAATTTAGATCAAAAGCTGAAACCGAAGCTTTAGGGTGGTTTTGGGAAAAGCTGAGAAAATAACCCCTGGATGAGGTTGTTAGGGCAGAAGGTGAGCCCCCAGGGAGAATATATAATTAGTGTTGCTTCAGAATTAATAACATCACGGGCAGTGAATATACAAGGTAGCAAAACCTGAAGTTAGCTTACGGAGCCTTTAAACTTTTGTTTTCCTTCAGTGACTGAAATATATCTTCTGTGGTTTCTTTCTTCTAAGGTCTTGGCTGATTTTACGGGTAGAATAGATGAGCTCTGTGATGAGAGGGGCCATATTGAAGACTTATACAGCGAGCTGAACAAATGGTCATTTGAAAGTAAGTTGTCTTCACGGTCTTGTTCGTTTGATTTCCTAGTGGCTCTGTTAATAACTTCTATAATCATATACTGTTGGTGACAACAAAGAGCTGTTCATGCAGTCTTTTCATGCTTTTGGGCACTCAGGTTATGCTTTGCACTATGGGTTGTTTATGTAGTCATTCAACAAACGTTTATTGAACACCTGCTATGTGCCCAGGAGTATGCTTGGTACTAGGCACACAGCAGGGAACAAAACAAGCAATGTCTGTGTTCCCATGGAGCTTAGAGTCTAGTAGGGTTGACGATCAACAAGTAAACACACTTTAAAATATATATTTTGACAAGGGGTAAGGAACTCAAGAAAGAACCTAAGCTCCTAGATGAGGCAAGTCTGTTTTGGGAAGGAGACAGTTGAAGTGAGACCTAAAGGAATAAGCCACAGGGCATCTGTGGGGAAGATCATTCCAGAATGTGGAGACAGGGAGGGCAAATATGCCGAGGTGGAAGTATGAGTGATGTCTCGGACCATAGGGGTGGATGATAGGGGAAGGGAAAGAGGGGCTGAGGAAGACCAAGCCAGGGGCTGTAGGTTCTGGCCAGAACTTGAGCTTTTAGTTTGAGTCAGGTGGGGAGCCATGGAGGGTTTCAAACAGAAGAGGGGATGATCCCTTTCTTTGAGGAACACTCCAGGAACAAAAAGCAGAGCTCCGCCTGGACCGGGACACTGCCCAGTGGGGATACAGGCAAGGAAGCTGTTTCCATAGAATGGGTAGGCACCTGACTGAGGAGGTTCGAGGCTGTGGGAGAATCCGAGAGAGCTGCCTCAGCTGAGCTTGGTCAGGGGGTGCTTCACAGTGGTGGGGCCATATCAGATGAGGCCTGTTAGATGAGTAGGAGTTCACCAGGTGAAGGTCAATGAAGGAGCAGAGAAGATTCTGTTGAAGGAACAGGAAGATGTTCAGAATGACCAGAGCATGACCAACATGGTGAGGGCAGAGGATAGGAGGAAGGCAGTGGCCAACCCATGTAAACTAGGGATGGGAATTTGGTTTTGAGCTTGGGAGTACCTGGGAGTGATACAGAATGCTTTTAACTGGAAGGAGCCTTGGACCGATTTTCTGGAAGGATCACTCTGGCTGCTCATGCGAGGGATTGGAGAGGGCACTCCAGGATGGAGGCTTTTGTCGTGACCTGTCTCCCCCAACTGCTGAGCCTCACTTTAAAGATAGAGACCATTTGGGCGCCTGGGTGGCTCAGTTGGTTAAGCGACTGCCTTCGGCTCAGGTCACGATCCCGGAGTCCTGGGATCGAGTCCCACATCGGGCTCCTGGCTCAGCGGGGAGCTTGCTTCTCCCTCTGACCCTATCCCCTCTCATGCTGTTTCTCTCTCTCTCTCTCTCAAATAAAAAAAAAAAAAAAAAAAAAAGATAGAGACCATTTGACTATCTTAGCACATTAGAAAGCTCCATGCAAAGAAGAAATCCACAGAAGTTGTTAAGGGAAAGGGGAGTAGAATAAAGTGAGGGAATGTTTACAGAGGAGAAACAAGTGTATGTTTTGGAAACTGTCCACTGGGAATACCCAAATGAAGGAGTATTGAATGCATGTCTTTGCAAGTCAAAGAAGACTGGACTGTGGTGGCTTAAAAATTATTGTTCCAGTGTTATGAGAAGTCTCGAGGAGAGCAGTCTGCAGCTAGCACTCAACGATGTCACTGGGGGCTCTCCATCTTTTTGCTCATCCATCCTTAGCTGGTTGGCTTGTTGCAAAATGGCCGCCGCCCCTCCTGGTCTCACCTCTGCACTCTAGGCAAAAACAAGAAGGAAAGAGGGAGGAGCTAAGACAGCTGTACTTGCCCCTTTTATTAAGAAAGCAAAGGAGTATTTTCCGTAAGCCTCATTGGCCAGACCTGGGCCATGTGGCTTCTCAGGCTGCTGCAGGAAGCCTGGGGAATCAGGGAACAGGATTGTCACCAGAGTCTTAGATCAATCCAGATTCATTGCCTGAGGACTGATACATTGACACTCTAAATAAAATTGGGGATCTCTTTGGGAAGAAATGGGAGAGAATGAGTATTGGGTAGGCCATTTACAGTGTCTGTTACACATGGTGTCAATGATAAACTCTGACAAAAGCAAGGCATTGCAGGAGACATTCAGTCCTGTATAAAAATGGCTGTATTTTCACCGTGGCATTTCTGACCCAGAGGTTCTGCAGCGGTTGGGTCAGTGGATGTGGAGACAATTTCTAGAAAGTGAGAAGAGTATCATGCCCCTTTCTCTCAGATTTTTTGCCTTTCCTCTGTTCTTGGAAAAGACCTTGCTCTTACAAAAGATAGAATCAAGCCTTTAATAGCCCGCTACTCCCAGACTACGGTGCCGCTGTGATTGTGTAACTCTTGATTATTTTAAATGACAGGCATCTGCCTTGTGCTCTATGAGAAGAGATTTGGACTCCTTCAGAAGAATGCCGGGGATGAAGCTTTGAACTTCATCATGGCCATCAAAACAGTAAGCATCCCCTTGAAGATAGCAATTTTCCCAATTTTCAGAACTTAACAAAGATGCATCCCATTTCCCCAGGAGGGGCACACACACCTATTTTATTACACTAGTTAAGTGTTACTTTCAATGTGTCATGTGTTTTCATGTACGTATGTGCATGTATGCTCGTAAACCAGGAATCACACTACATCATCATTTAGGCAAGTTTAAATAGGTGTTTCAATTAAAGGTCAGTCAATTAAAATACTATTTGAAAAAGAGTCTGAAAATTTTCCAATGTAATATTTTTGAATCGTGTTGACCACACATGGATGTGATAGATGCCATGAAACTGGTGTAGAAAATGGCGAACGTTGGGAAATTAATGGAAATGGAAGTCTCTATGAAAGTGATGGCTTTCCTTCTTTCTTCTTCTTTTTAAATATGGAGGTCCTAAGATCACATATTTTATTAAACACATCCAGTGGGAAATCATCCCAAAGATCATTTTCATTGTGCCACCGGGGTGGGGGAGGGCTCCGCGTCCAGCACTGGGGGGAGAGTTCCTGCCTTTGTGGAAGCAGAGGGTGCGGGTCGTGTAGAATGCTCCTCTCCCATGTGAAGGCTCCTCTCCAGTTGTCTTTGAGAGAGGTAGAAACCGGAATGAAAAGGCATTGTGTTCCTCACAGATGATGAGCACGTTTGGGAGGATGATGGTAACCCCGGTCGAGCTGCACAAGAGCCTCAATACCAAGGTGTGGCAGGCCCACACACTGGCCTGGGACACCATTTTCAAATCAGGTAATGCGGCCACACACCCCCGTAGCCCTTTCTCTGGCGCTGCTGCCAGAAGTCTGGAATGATCTTCTTGACCTGACAACCTTGATCCTTTGATGGAGTTGTGCCTCCTGATTGTTTTGGCTTTGTAAACACAAGTTTAGAATCGCCCTGGCATAGGCAAATTCTAAGGAAAAGACAGCTTTGCGTAGTCTTTGGGAGCTGGGAGAGGTTAAAAGCAAGAGCTTTGGAGTCAGAGATACCTGGGTTCAAATCCCAGCTCTGTCAACGGTGTAGCACGTTGACCAAATGTGCTATAACTCTTTCGTCCTCAGTAGTCTTGTGTCTAAAATGGGCTAATAACAACAATAATAATACTTACCTCGATGCAGCTGTTTCTAGGTCTAATATAGATAATGTAAAAACCTGGCTAATCTCAATACCCAATGGATCAGAGCTATTTCTGCTACATTATCAGGGGAATGCTGTGAGTATTGTTCTATGAGTTACCAATAGGTACTAGTAGGAGGATCCATATCATATCATACCATGTCATATCTTTTATACACACACATAAATATGTACTCAGTTAATTCTCACCAAAAACCCTGTAAAGTAGGTCCTTCTATTAGCCCTGAGTGACAGAACTGAGGCACAAAAAAGTAACTTTGTCAGGATCACATGCTAGATGATGGCAAAAGCCAGGGTTTGAAGCCAGACAGGACTCTCAAAGGTCTAGCTCTAACTGCTGTACCACTTATGGTCCTCATTATTACTGTCAACCTCACTGTTATTATTATTCTGGTGGTGGCTTGCCTAGTGGATTGAAATAAGGAGACACATGTCTAGAATGTGTCCAGAATGTGTCCAGAAATTTCTACCTTTGCCAGCATGCACGAAGCACGGCACTTGAGTGTGTGTGTGTGCACGTGTGTTTATGTTTGATAACGTTGGGGGAGGTTCTCTCCTCCCCTACCGCCCAGATCTGGGAGCCAAGTCCCACACTGCCCGTATTCGTGACCAAACCAGCCAGACACCTGGCTCTGGGTGCGAGTTCTGATTCTGAAGGTGGACCCAAATCCCATCTATGTCCCGTGACGATCTCTTCCAAACTCTGAGCTCTTACTACTCGAAATGTGGCCTGCAGAGCAGAAACAGCGCCTGGGAGCCTGTAAGAAATGCAGATTTCCAGGCCCGCCCCAGACCCCTGATTCAGAATCTGCATTTTGGCAAGATGCCCGGGGGATTCTTTGGCAAGTTAAAATTTGAGGAGCCCTGCTCCTGTGGGCACCGATCAATCCTTGGTGACTTAACAACAAGGCAACGTTAACTCATTGAAGAAATGGTCAGTGTCCCCCCCCAAAAAAGGCCCTGAAGATGTCACGGGGAGGATTTTACCTGGGGTTCTCTTGCATTCTTTCGCGTCCTAATCGTCCCCTGACTTCCTTTCTCCAATAGTCAAGTCTTGTATCGACAACCGCTTAGAGAAACATTCTGAGCAGCCCAGCACGGATTTCCTCTGTGATATTTATCACCACAATCAGCTTTCCAAGAAAGAATTGTATGCGGCCGTCACAGAGCTCCAGCTGGCCGCCGTGGAAACGGTAAGGGGCCTGATGTCCGTTCGCTAAACGAATGGGCTGAAAAATCTTTTTCATGATGAATTTTAAATACTCATTCAGCTCACTCATTCCACAAGGATTAACTGAGCACTGGCTTAGCAAAAATTGTAAGTCTCCTACGAGATGCTGCGGGAGACCCAGGACACAGTCTCGGTCCTTAAACAGGTGATAGGAGGTGAATTCATGCGCTCCAGCAGGGGGACAATCAAGTGTCATATTAAAGACACAAGCTGCTATGGGAATTCAGAGGCAGTAAAATGCCACACCATAGAAAGATTTTTAAAAATTGAATATGTTCTAAAAGGTTGTGCACGTTACCCCGAAGTGCCTGACTGTGGTCGTTACTCTAAAAATATTGGCATGCTCTCTGCCAGTCCGATTATTTTTTTCAGATTAAAAGCATAAGCATAGTGAGTCCGGAGAAAACTTGATTTTGACTTACATGAAACAACCTATCTGAAATACCAAAATTCTGTCCCCAGTGTGCTTGATACTCCTGGTAGGTACACAACCCAGCCAGACTCCAAACACAAATTCTGACAGGTGTTCAGGTGGGTTTGATTGTCTTTGATCCATTCTTTGCACCATCACTGGAGGGACGTGTAGTAATATTCCTCATGGCCCAAAGGTTCACACACCTGTAATCTCTAAGAAGAATGTGTCCCAGTTCATTTCTTTCCCACGTTTCCCCTTTCTTTTGTGTTTCTCGTCCAAAGAAAAAGTAGGGTTTTCTACATCAGGGAGAACAGCAAAGTTATCATTTCTCCTCACGCTCCAGAAGGCTGTTAAAAGGAAGAATTCATTTCGCTCACTGTCATACTGAGTCACTTAGCCTAAGAGGCTCCCTAGAGTGATAAAAGTAAAGCTTCACCCATTATCTTTTTTTTTCAGCTGGAATGTGAGTTCGTTGAGGGAGATGACTTGGTTTTGTCCGCTGCTGTATGCCTAGGATGTAGAATAGTACTTAGCATAAAGTAGGTGCTCAACGAATACTTGATGAATAAATGAAAGGATTCAGAAACTACTGAGTGCCTACTATGTGCTTGGCACTCTTCTAGGTGCTTGAGGGACCACCATGAACCAGAGACCAAGGTCTTGGCCTTCATGGAACTTAACTGCGGGGAGGGAAGACCAACCAGAAACATGTAGACACACCAATAAATGGGATCTTTGCAATTAGTGGTAGGAGACATGGAGGAAACCATCTGAGTGATGGGATAGAAGGAGAATGGAGAGGGGGCAGGGTTCCCTCTCTTCCTGGGACTGAAATGATGAGAGAGAGCCAGCCAGGGGAAAGATGTGGTGGAAGAGCTCTCCAGGTAGAGAGAACAGCATGTGCAAGGGCCCTGGAGCAGAAAGAGGGTGGGAGCTGGAGACCTAGCCAATTTGGTCAGGTTGACGTTGGAGAAGTCAAGGGGCCATATTAACCAGAAGCCTTAGTAAGCCATCTGGATTTTATTACACCTGTGATGGAAAGCCTTTGGGGTATTATAAGCAAGGAAGTAGCCTGATCAAATTTATGTTTTGAAGGGAGGGCTCTGGCTGGTGGAGTGAAAGAAGGTTCTAGAAGAGGAAGGGCAAAAGCCGGGAGGCCAGCTGCGAGATGGATCTCCTCCACGGAGGTCAAGCCGGGATAGTTAGTGCCTGTGAGGTTTCCCAGGCCATTTTCAGCCCCTGCAGTTACCCTAAAAGGCCCAGGCTGTCTTACAAGTCTTTGGTGAAAGCTACAGTTATCTGCCTTTTGGAAACTCTATTTGGTACTTGCGGTAAGGGACCCGCTGATATGGTTAAATGTTTCTTTTTTAGTCCTGGCAATTCTGGAAGTCACTTTTGGAAAATCAGAGAAATTTGAAAGTGTATCTAATTTGGTGGCTACACCCTCTTCCTGTTTTGTAAATTGGACTCTTGTAATAATGCCGTCCACTGTTTATTTGCAGCTAAGGCTGCCAGTCTTCTGACATGAAGAAGCCTGCCTTGGAGGCATCTTCTTCCCAAAATAGTAAATTCCATTGGCTCCGAATCGTCTCACACTTTGCTCATCTATGTCAGTGGCACATGACACTTAGCAAAAGCGTCTTCGTGTCTGCAATGACCATTTTTACAGGAATATTTGGCTTACATTAACTTAAAAAAAAAAAAGGCCTAAAAACAAATACATATGACTACCAGTGGTGAATATTATGAAACTAAAAGCTACGCTGGCTGTTTCAGCCAATATTTTTTCTCTTCTGCTGAAAGGAAGTAAAGCATGCCGCTAAAAAGACCATGAGCCTTCGTCAGAAACTGTGGCCAGTTCCTTGAAATACTCAACGCAATGCTAGAATGTCTTATTTTGGTGTTGGCACCCTCCTGCAAGGGCTCTTTGCATGTGGCTGGAACCCAGGGTTCATAGATAACTTTTTAGGATATGGCAAAACAAACAAACAACCCTCTTTTTTTAAATTCCAGAAATATAGTTTCTTGTGCATTTACACTATAAAATTAAAAAAGAAAAAACTTATTAGCAACGCTGCCAGGATCTCTATCCCTCTTTCCCCACCCAAGTATTCTATCCATTTTCTATATTATACAATTTTTGATCAAATGCTTTTTTATTTTGAGATAATTATAGATTCACATGCAGTTCTAAGGAAAAGTAGAGAAGAGTCCCTTGGATCCTTCCTGCAGCTTCCCCCAATGGTAACATCTTGCAACAATAAAATCTTATCACAACCTGGAAATTGACACAGATACAATCCTAACCAGCTTGCTTTCCTTTCATCAGCTCTACATGGTTTCTTTGTGTTCAAACAATTTTTTTATCAAACTGAATTTTAAGTGTCCTAATGCAGCTGATTATTTCAAAGAGTACATTGATTAAGCTATCCTTAACTGGCATTATTTTCTAAAATAAATCTGACTTTTTATATGCTGTATTTGTGTAACGCACAGCAAATAAGGACACGTGAAAAAGTCTCACCAATACATTTGCAGAGCAAGGTGGTAGGCATCAGTTTTTGTTCAGCTCATGATGGTTTTAAGGCAATTTATTTGCAGAAACTCAGGTTTATGTCCATTTGCCTTTCAGACAGCAAACAGCTTAATGTGGGTTCTCTACAATTTATCCCGTAATCCCTATGTGCAACAAAAGCTTCTTAAGGAAATTCAGAGTGTATTGCCTGAGAATCGGATGCCACGGGCAGAGGATTTGAGGAATATGCCATATTTAAAAGCCTGTCTGAAAGAATCTATGAGGTGAGAACACATGCCTAAGCCAACATGAATATGCTGGGAAGCCATTCTCTTAAAGACACAATGAGGGGTCTCCACGCCCACAGACAGCACCCACAGTTGACTCAGAAACATTTATCAAACTGCAAAAAAAAAAAAAGAGCCTTAAGACCATATTCTTTTACTATTATTCATTTCCTAAATCATTTGGGCAAATTCTATTAAATCTCTGGAAAGTCAGTGTCCTCCCTTTCAATCGGTAATAATAATAGTCTAATGAATGCTGTAAGCACTAAGTAAGATTAGGGGCATAATTGAAGGATATGAGAAGAAGTTCAGCAAGAAAACTATATAATTATTTGATAAGACAAAGAGACATCTTTGTTTTTGAGCCTCTGGTATAAAATGTTCTCTGAAAATTCTTTTTATACACTTTCTGGAAAACAAAACTCACAACATTCTAGCATTAGGAAAGAAATAGCTTTCACTTCAGGAAGGGCAGATAGGAGAAACCTAGAACAAAAGTCAAACTTAAGCGTGACACAGGAAACACACACATTTGAAGTCCAGAAATAAACAGGAGAAAACCACTATTAACAGCTACTAAGCAGTTACTGGGAAGTTAACCAACACAATAAGGAAGAAAAACAGAAGATATAAATTTCAGAAAGAGAGAGACAGAACTTCTTGGGACGCCTGGGGAGCTCAGTCGGTTAGGTGTCCTACCCTTGATTTCAGCTCAGGTCATGATCTCCGGGTTATGAGATCAAGCCCATATTGGCCTCAGCACTGGGTGTGGAGCCTGCTTAAGATTCTTTCTCTGCCCCTTCCCCAATAAATAAATAAATTAAATTAAACTTTCTTTCTAAAAAAAAAAAAAGAGACAACTTCCTTATGAGAGTTGTGATCATGTTCTGTTTTTGAGTATGAACATATGCAGGAATTATTTATTTAACCAATTTCTGTATTCCCATTGATATTTGATCTAGATATTGGTCTGTGCTCACCTTTACATCTTTAATTTTGTTTTTTCAGGCTTACCCCAAGTGTGCCATTTACAACTAGGACTCTTGACAAAGCAACGGTTCTGGGTGAATATGCTTTACCCAAAGGAGTAAGTAGGATTCGTGCAATCTGTACTTTATAGAGCTTTGAAAGATACGCCTTTCAAATACTCATCAGGTCTCCATAAACACTTTCCCTGGGAGAGCATTCATTTTGGAAATATGTATATTTTAGTGTATAGCTAACATGTTGTGTCGTATGGTGTTAGGATTAATGGTTTGGGGGAAAAGAGACCTAGATTCAAGCATAGCCTTGAGTGAGTTACATAACCTTTGTGAGCCTCAGATTTCTCATCTGTAAAATGGGGATAATAATGGAACCCACCAGGGCACCTGGGTGGCTCAGTTGGTTAAGCGACTGCCTTCTGCTCGATCCTGGAGTCCCGGGATCGAGTCCCGCATCGGTCTCCCTGCTCAGCGGGGAGTCTGCTTCTCCCTCTGACCCTCCCCCCTCTCATGTGCTCTCTCTCATTCTCTCTCTTTCAAATAAATAAATAAAAAATCTTAAAAAATAAAAAAAATAATGGAACCCACCACATAGGGTGCGTGAGAATGTGATGCTAAATTTTAAACTTTACCTATTTATTACCTGGTATATTTCTAGTACTAAATACATGTTGGCAATCACCATATTATAAACTTGTGGGTTGTTTTTACATTTGTAAGGGGATCCCTTTTGTAAATTTTGCTGTTCAAATGTTTTCTTCTAGTTATTTTACACGTTTTGTGTTTCTGTGTGTTTTTAGACAGTGTTGATGTTAAATACCCAGGTGTTGGGATCCAGTGAAGAAAATTTTAAAGATTCAAGCCAGTTTAGGCCCGAACGATGGCTTCAGGAGAAGACAAAGATTAATCCTTTTGCGCATCTTCCATTTGGCATTGGGAAAAGAATGTGCATCGGTCGCCGACTAGCCGAGCTCCAGCTCCGCTTGGCTCTCTGCTGGGTAAAACTGATTTTTGCAGTTGTGCTCTGTTGTATTCCACAAGGCAGGAAAAGAGGGGGTAATTCTGCCCTTTTCTTTGTGCATGTGCGTTTCAGATCGTCCGCAAATATGACATCGTGGCCACGGACAACGAGCCTGTGGAAATGCTGCACCTGGGTATCCTGGTGCCCAGCCGGGTGCCCCCCATCGCTTTCCGACAGCGGTAAGAGCCTCAGGTGAGCATCTGGCATGCTGTGAATGACCAAAGTGTGAGCTAAGCTTAGAAGCCAGCCAGACTTGGGTTTGAATCGCTGCTTACCACTGAGTGGCTGGGTGACCTTGAGCAGTTTCTTAACCTTTCTGCCTCCATATTTTTTTCATTTGTAAAATGGGGACCAAAATCATATCTCTCTAGAAAGTTGATATGATACTAAATATTTAGCCTGGATCCTGGCATCCACTAAGTGCTCTGTAAAGGCAAGATGCCATTATGGGGCCAGAGTTCCTCTCCCGGCTTTGAGTCTCTCCTCCTTCTGCCATTCAGGATAATTTTCCCATCTCAAGGTCCATAAACTTAATCATATCTGCAAAGTTCCTTTTGCCATGCATTCACAGGCTCTGGAGATTAGAGCATAGACGTTTTCTCAGGGCCATTATTCTGCCTACCAAGACTGTTCCAATAAAACTTTATCTATAAATACAGGTGGTCGGCCTTATTTGACCACAGGGCTTTGGCTTACCGGCCCCTGGAATGTAAGTGTATATATTTACTAGCCTGTGTTAAATATCGTTTACTTATACTTCTTTAATATCTAATTGGAATTTACTTTATCTTCCAGAATTTTTTTTGACCAGGACCAAGAGCAGCAATGTTTACCCTCCTGCAAGAATGGTGCTTATGGCTTCTTCGTTACTGGAAAGCAAAGTTCAAACATCAGAGCGTGAAACGGCACATAAAGAACAGTTAGACCCAGGTGTTTATAAACAACTCTTTCTTCGGTACAATTGTTCTAGAAGCTGCACTGTCTATATAGATGATGGTATTTAATAAGATTGTATCTGACTCAGGAAAGCAGATTGTTGGGTTACAAGGTGCTTTACAGGGTGTACTTCAGGCTTACTTGAACCAATGTCAGCACCATCTTGGCTTACACAGAATTGCTCATAATACTGTTTTCTCTTGCATCTTCCATGATGTGCCAGGGAGGCCAGGCACTTGTCAGTTAGTCTGGTAAAGTCACTAAATGTTTCTGTTCCTTCCCTACCAAATTCACTGCTTGGTTCTTTACTTCTCAAAAGTGAGTTTACATTTCACAATGAAAGTCCTATGGAACACAAGCTAAATTGTCTGGGGCTTGGGGTAATATTGACAATCCATTCATTGTAACTCTGTTTGATGTAGTATTTGGGAAAATACTTGTTTATGACATAAGCAAAGCTAAATGTTAAAGTTATCAGGTCTCTGTGGAACCGTATTTTTCCTGTTTTGAAATTGCAGCATTATTGGGAAATTAGAGAGTAAGTCTATTTTAAGTACTTTGATGAAGTCAGAATCTCTTATCTAAGAATGCCTTAATGATTCACTGTGGCATCATTTTGTCAAAGGATTCTGAAATTCTTTATTTAGCTAATGGATTTCCTCTCTGGCATTAAGAAGTAGATCAGCAGTTTTGAAATTGTGTGTGTATGTGTGTGTGTGTACGGTAATGACAATTTGCTTAAGTCATTTTCAAAATATATATGGTATTTGATTTAGGATCTATGGTTTAGGACAATGTTCTAAAGTCCAATTACAGTTTAAAAATATTCAGTGACTTCCTACGCTTTGCTTTCCCCGCTATAGAACAGTAGTAAAGTGTGCATGCATTACTTAAAACTTTGTAAAAAAAAAAATGTTTACATAAAGTTTATTTTTACATATGTTTACTACTATTTTTCCTAAAAACATACTTCCATTTCTGTATATTTGATAAAGATTTCCCTTTCTAGGTTATATTTTTAGAATATTTCAGGAGTATACATTTATATCATTCTATTTGAATGAATATGTACATATCACTAAAATAGGTGCATGCTCTCTCCCTACTATGAAATTAATTTTAGAATTATAAATCCACATGTTGTCAGATCTCATTTGTATATCTTCTTAGAATTCTCTGAAAATAAAGGTTTTGAAATATTCAAGAACTATTTCCTCTTTGTTGCATTTGTTACATCAAAATTTAAAGTTTTAAACTTCGTCCTACTAGAAGATTTTTTCAGGTGGCCATTTTAAAAGCCCTATATCACGAAATCTACTCTGACTAAAAGCTGGACTTCCCTAACAGTTTTACAGAAAGATGATCATTTGAGTGGCAAAATAATTTTCCTTTTTTTTTGCTGCTTCAATATTTTTTAAGTCCATTTAGTTCTGAAGCACCACCTCCCTCTAGATGAGCACAGAAACTTCCAGCTGATGTCCAGTCTGTTCTTTGTATGCTGGCCATTTTGGCCTTCTCAAAACCCAAACCCGACTGTCTTATCCTTGCTTCTGTGGGGTCCCACTGCTTTTATGTAAAGATCTAATTCCTTAAGCCAGATGTCAGTGTCCTGGAAAACATGGCCCCACCGAACCACAGGCCCCAGCCCACATCACCCACACCCAGATGCCTCCGGACCCCGCCACACTGGCTTCTGCCAGTTTCTTTGATTCCTTCAACACTCTCGGCCCACGAGGTTTTGCACCTGTGGTCCCTCCTCCTACAGTCTTCCCTCCTGGCACATTTTCTTTCTTTTTTATTTTTTTAATTAATTTTTTTTTTTGATGTAGTGTTCCATGATTCATTGTTTGCATATAACACCCAGTGCTCCATTCAATACGTGCCCTCTTTAATACCCATCACCAGGCTGAGGCACATTCCTTCTTTACCTGCTCTTCCCCTACGCACCAGTCAGAGCCCAGCTCCAGCTTCCTGGAGGAAGTCTTCCTTGATGATTGAGATGCCCCAGAGGCTGGCCCTGGCATCAGGATTCATTAAGGAAGTGATTCCAGAGGAGACTGTGAGGGACTGAGGGCATCAGGGTAGGGAGAGGAGCCAAAGGAGGTGCAATCTGGGGGGCGCTCTAGCCTCAGCCTGATCCCCTGGGGAGCTCTGGGCATGTAGCTTACAGCAGAGTTGGTTTGTTCTCCTTGTGACAACCCTCTTCAGGCTGCCCCTTGAGGATGCACACTCTCCCAGGTACCTCTAGCTCTTAGGTGAGGTCCACACAGAATGGCTTACAGAAGCCCAGATTCATCCTGTTGATAGGACTCATGGCAAGTCATAAAACCTCTTCTCTGAGGCCTGGTAGATCGGGTGGAGTATGGTGCTTGTCACAGGGTAAAGGTAACTCAGATCTATTATGATTGTCACCAGTAACACATGCCATTCAGTGGCCTTTATCATATGTCTTCTCCAGTCCCTGTTCTGTCTCCCTTGAGGCCAACTCAATTCTTCAACTTGAGCAGAAGTCTAATGGATATTTATAAGAAACCAGTTCATGATGATACATGAAGAAGGCAGTCCCCTCACTTTGTGGTGTCCAGATAATTTTTTGAGAGTGGGAGGGAAGCAAAGACAGAAGGCAAAGACGGGGAGGAAAGAAGCATGTTTGTGGCCAGCATTCCACACGCTGGCACTGCTCCTCAGAAGAGCAGAAAATTATTTATGGAGTAACTCCTTATATGCAGGTGGTGAAGTGGAAACGTGTTCCGGCACTAGAGGGAAGGCTAGCTGTGTAGATGGGTAAGAGAGGACACTTGGTCTCTACGATGTAGCTTGCAGATGGTTTCAGGGATGTGAAGATAACTCTAGGCAATTTTTGCATTGCTTGCTTGCTCTGAGAACCTAAATCTCCAGTGTGCCTCCCCTCTAATGAAACACCTCTGAGTTCTATGTCCTGCAAACTCCATGTTGGTGTAGTAAGAAAAGTATGGACTTAAGGTTATTAACCTCACTTGGGTTTCCATCCTAGAGGAGCCATCTCCTAGCTGCATGACGTGTGTCATTTACTTAGCGTCCCCGAGCCTTAGCTAATCAACAGAGGCTAACATACCTCATGCAGAAGTGTTCTTGTAAGGGTTAGAAAATTTGACGTGGGCTCAGGGCTTGGCACAGAGGAGGAGCAGCGTCTGAAGTCATATTTCTGGATCAAAGGGGCAAACTTGAAACAGCTTCCCTTGCAAGTGTTCTTTACAGAGCATGTCCAGTGAAATGTTCTGGACCCAGTTGGGGAAAAATGGGACATTACAATAACAACATCTAGAAATTCAATCGGTTTTACCTCCTCATGCAGCAGAACTTAGGACATTGGGAGATGAAGGAATTAGTCTATGGTTTTTATTTCTGTTCAGGGTTTTCAGGAAACTGATGGAGAATTACCAGGGTAATAAAAAAATACCATTTATTCCATCAGACCAATAGTCTAACCACGGGCGCTTTTGTGCTAAATACTAGAAACCACAAACCCATAGATTACATTTGATACATTCCATTTGGTCCACACATGGCTGCCAAACACTGATTATTCTAATTCCATTGATCTTTCTACTTGTATTAATTGGCATTCTGCCAGGAAGAATTTTTGTTTGTTTGCCTCAAGTTTTTATTTAAATTCCAGTTAAGGGCACCAGGGTGGCTCAGTTGGTTAAGTGTCTGCCTTTGGCTCAGGTCATGATCTCAGAGTCCTGGGATTGAGTCCCACATCGGGCTCCCTACTCAGCAAAGAGCCTATTTCTCCCTCTCTCTCTCTCTGCTGCTCCCTCTGCCTGTGCTCCCTCTAATAAAAAAATAAAATCTTTAAAATAAATAAATAAATTCCAGTTAGTTAACATAAAGAAGAATTTTTCTTTTTAGCTTGTTTATGTATATAAGTGTGAGCTTGTGAATTTTTTCAAGAAGTTATAATTTTTCACTATCATTATTTATTTTGATGTTCAAATTGTCCCAGATCTGGCTGGTGGGAGCCTTTTCAGATAGGTTCCTCTGTGTGTGGGGGAGAGAGAGAGAGAGTGTGTGTGTGTGTGTAGAGAGAGAGAGAGAGAGAAACAAAGCAGAAGTAGTGAAACGCTAATGCTTGAGGGATCTGGGTGAAAGGTATATGGAAATTCTTTGTACTGCTCTTCTACATTTGATATTATGTCAAAATAAAAAGTTTAGGGGCGCCTGGGTGGCTCAGTGAGTTGAGTGTCTGCCTCCAGCTCAGGTCATGATCCCAGGGTCCTGAGATCGAGTCCCGCCTCGGGTTCCCTGCTCAGCACGGAGCCTGCCTCTCCCTCTCCCTCCCTGCTCATGCTCTCTCTTTCTCTCTCTCACTCTACCTCAAATAAATAAATAAAATATTAAAAAATAAAAATAAATAAGTAAATAAATAAAAAGTTTAAAAAACCCAAGAAGCGGTTGAGTGCATGGTTCAGAACCCAGCACCGGAAGCAGGTTGATTTGGTTCAAATCTGGGCTCCTCCACCTGCCAGGTGTGTAATATTTAAGCAAGTTATTTTGACCTCTTTGTGCTTTAATTTCCTCATCTATAAAACAAGGGTAATGATCACAGCGTACCTCGTAGAGCTGCTGAGACAATAAATTGAAACCGCGCATTAAAACTCTTAGAAGATGTCTGGCACCTTCTGAGTCCTCAATAAATAGGAGGTGTTTTAAAATGCACCTGGCGCCTGGGTGGCTCAGTCGGTTAGGCGAGGGACTGTTGATTTCCGCTCAGGTTTTGATCTCAGGGTCTGGGATCAAGCCTCACAGTGGGCTCTGCGCTCAGTGCCGAGTCCGCTTGGGATTCTCTCTCCCTCTCCCTCTGCCCCCCCCCCGCCCCCGCTCATTCTCAAGCTCTCTCTCCCTCGCAAATAAATAAATCTGTTAAAAAAAAAAAAAAATGCACCAACACGGACCGTTGTGAGATACGACATAGGATTTCGGATGTCTCACTTCCAGGGACGCCCAGGAGGCCCGCCCGCACTGCTCACAAGGGCATAAGGCAATCAGCAGAATGGCTCCTCCCCCAGAGGCAGGGCGTGGGCCTGGGCCCCCCCACTACCCCCACCCGGCCTGTGCCCGCCCCCAGTACCTGCCACACCTCATTCCTGAACTCCATTTTGCACGTCCTAGGAATCTCCCACGTTTCCCCCTTGGTCTTTAGGGAATCTCACTGGATTTCACTGAAACCATAAAGCCCAAGCTCCTGATTAGAACAACCAAATTTACTGAGTGTATCCTTAGGCCCTTTCCTGTACCTTATTCTTCACCGACGCCTTGCCGAGAAGCCAGAAATCTTCCTATTTTTTAAATAGGCTTGCAGAAGTCAAATAACTAGCTCAGGAAAACACAGTAAGCAGGAAACGGACTTAGACCCTGATCCCTCTGACTCCATGCGCCTTACTCATTCCCCCCATATTTTGTGACGCTCAGAGAACCTGTAAATGGGTCAGTCAATTAATCTATCGGCACGTATTTTAGTATAAACCTGTTGAACAACACTGGTTGAGAGTCAAGGTTCCATTTATGGTTCAATCTAATTTGTTGAACTTCCCTTAATCTCCTGGATTGGACATTGATCCAAATGACATAATCACTTATTGCCGTCCACGAATGCTCTGTCCTGCAGAGTCTCCCTTTATCAGCAACAAAATATTTGTGGAACTCTTAATCATCAAGATGCCTTGCACTTGGGGCCTTCCAAGTAGCATCAACTCCCAAGCACTGGTGCCTTGGAATTAATTTGAAGACTTGCACGGTGGGCACTTTTCCTCCAGATTTCTTTTTGCTTTAGCGAAAAGGGGTGTGAAGTACTTTCTGCACATGTTGAGCAGAAAGGTAAGCCAAGGAGTAGAAAAAAAGTCTGGCAGTCAAAATTTAATAGTGAGCCAAGACTTGACGGCACCGACTTGAATGATGAACGCCTTGTCATTGTTTTTCATTTCCATTTGCTTCTTTAAAAATAAGGACATTTCCTCCCTCAGTTCATTCTCCTTCAGCTATGTCCTCGCTTTGGCAGCACATATACAAATTCTCCTTCAGTTATAATTTGCCCAGACCTCTTGACACCAGGGGACGTCCACTGGAGGCTTGTAGATGTCCCCCAGGGGGGTGCCAACACCAATTCTAAAGTTGAGTCCAGAGACAGCAGGAAGAGAATTGTGATTAGCCCACAGAGATTCACACTCTGTGCTATATATTTATGCATCCCATATATAATATATTCTGGATACCAAACCTACAGATATGTAATAAGAATAGCTAACCTTTATTAAGCACTGTCTCTGTGGTTGGAACTATATTAAGTGCATTACATCGACTTTTTCCCCCCAGTGCTTTTATTAAGGGTGCATTTAGGGGCACCTGGGTGGCTCAGTGGGTTGGGCGTTTGCCTTGGGCTCAGGTCATGATCTTGAGGTCCTGGGATCAAGCCCTGCATCAGGTTCCCTGCTCAGTGGGGAGTCTGCTTCTCCCTCTGCCCCTCCTCCCACTTATGCTCTCTCCCTATCTCAAAGAAATAAATAAAATCTTTAAAAAAATGCTTATGCCTCACGGAAGAATTAACTAAAGAAAAAAAAAAAGATGCATATATATCCCTCACAAGTTATGCAGGATGAATTTTGGAGGTATGCAGACAGATACTTTTCATTACCAATAATGTGCATGTTTATAATTATCTTCTGGTAATACTAGTTCTTTTTAAGTTTCTAGTAGTATTTTAAATTTGCTTTTTAAATGAGTTGATTTAAATTTTAAAGAGGAGATGATAATAGTAAATACTATTTCATGAGGCATGTGAGTCAGGCAACAATCATGAAAATGGCATAAGAGTAGCTGGAAATTAGGAATTGCTGGAAGTTGATAAGCCTGCGATGAAGAGGTGAATAGACTTTTCATTTTACGGTTGAGGAAGCTGAGGCCTGGGGATTACTGATGCTCAGGGTCCACGGAACTAGTGTGTGATGGGGCCTAGGATTTGAACCCAGGAAATCTGACTGTGGAGGTTTAACTCGGGTGGCCCATGGCTTCCCCACCTCCTGGCAATCACATCTTTGTGACATAAGGGCAAGTCCTGTAACTTGCTTCTAACCAATGGGATATGTCAACAACAAGATGTCACTCCCCTGATTGTGTTACAGAAGACTATAACATAATCTGTCATCCCAGGAGACTCTCTCCTTCGATGGTTTTGAAGGGTAAGCAGCTATGTTGGAAGGCCCACATGGCCAGGAACTGAAGGCAGCCTCCTATTAAAAAGGAACGTCCAAAAATGAACTTAATAAGTCCTAAATTAATCAGCAGAACCAGCATCATGCACTAATTTATCCAACAAATATCTGTTAAATCCTTATCCACTAAATTGCATACTTGTTAAGGATAATGGAATTCTGTTCTCGTATTGCAGGAGTTGTTCCTTATTCCCACCTTAAAATTCTGTTCTCCACAGTGTAATTCACATAGGGACAAGCTCATCCCACCTTTCAAGCTTGACTTTATTAGTTCTGTTTTAATACCGGCATTGCAGGAAATTGTCTGAAATCATTGTTCTCAAATAATTTTCATGTGGGAAAGCCCTACATATGAGTTATCTCACTCTTCATTGGAAATAAATTAAAGCAAGGAAGGAAACATGAGAAAGTGAGTAAGAAAAGAAGCACTGATGTTTTTGAGACATCACTGAAGTGGGTTCTGGTTTTCTTTTTTCTTTCTTTTTTTTGGGGGGGTTCTGGTTTTCATTAAATAACAAACAGAAGCAGATTATTAATTCGAACAAGCAACTAACATCATAAGGCCCCAAAGATTACTTCATGGCTGCCTTATGGAGTTAGGGTGTTGGCTAAATCAAGCTATAGAAACAGCAGAAGAAACAAATATGTTGCCATTGTGGCTCTTAATGAGATTTCTGAGACTAATTCCATCTTTTTACGTTAGAGTTTCCGGAGTAAGGTGCTGAGTCAGACTTTGGATGACCATTAAATAAACTTGCCAAATCTTTCCAAAGTTCGCAAGCAAGTGACCTGGAAAAAAATTCATATTAAGGCTTTAAAAGTGTACAAGTGCCAGAAGAACTTAAAATAGTTAACTCATCAACTTGCCCAGAATGAACTTGGGATAAGCTTGTCTTGCATGTTCCTTGTTGGGACCAGAAAAAAAAAAAAAAATCAGAAAACAACTTCATTTGAGGGAAGGACGTTTCCATTGTATAGGTCAATATCAAACTTCTTAGGTAATGAATGACTATGGTAGTTATTCATGTTCTGGCCGATCTGATGAAGTCACATTTCATCCTGTAATTTCTAAGTGACTGACCAGGAGATCTTGGAAGTTCACTAAGTTACACTACTCTTCTAAAATGAACTGCATAACTTGCCTTCTTCTGCCTTCAGAAAAGCTTCGTATTATCAGTACCTTAAAAGTTTCTTGTAAAACTTACCTATAAAACTATGCAGGCGTGGACAGGACTGGCTACATAATTTGCAGGGTCCAATATACAATGAAAACGAGGAGCTCCTTGTTAAAAAAAAAAAAAATTAAGAATTTCAAGATAGTGGCTCACAGAGCATTAAACCAAGCACAGGGCCGTTGTAAGTAGGGGATCCCATGCACCTGCCTGGCTAAGGTCTCAACCACTCGGGGCCAGCCCTGATGTAGGCACGGAGATGTTTGACTATGAGATTCATTCCTTTAATGGTTACTGCTTTATTCAGATTTTCTTTTTCTCGGGGGGTCAGTTTAAGGAATTCAAACCCTGGTTCTGGTGAGTGACCTAAGCTGCACAGGAAGCACTAGGAAAAGGAAGCTGCGAAATCACCAAGTGACTTCCATTGAGCCTGCCTTGTAAATTACATGATTCTGATTCCTTCTTGGAGACTGCTACCGCTGTTGTCTACATAAAGAAGCTAATGATAATAATATCTTTTATTAAAGTGCTTCTTATGTGCCAAGAAGTTACTCCGCAATCTGCATACATTATTTCATGTTAAACATACAGCAGTAAGTCATTACTGTCACCTCAGGATACAAATGAATACTACGCTTGAGCTTAGCCAAAAGGCCAAGAAGCAATAGGATACAAATAATAAACAGATTTGGATAAATGAAGAAACTTGTCTGCAGTCATCTGCCTAGAAAGGGAGACAGTAGATGTGGATCTCAGATTTGATTGGAAAGCCCAAAGTCTTAAGAACTATATTTTATCACTTCATTTTATATGATTTTTTAAAACAGAATTAGAAACCCTGTGGATGAGGGTTTCTCAGCCTCATCATTAGTGACATTTACAGCTAAATAACTCTGTCATGGGGGTGCTGCCCTGTACATTATGGGATATTTAGTAGCATCCCTGGTCCCTACCTATTGCATGCCCATAGCACCTTCTCTCAGTTGTGACAAAAAGATGTCACCAGACATTGTCACATATCCCCTTGAGGGGTGAGGGGTGGTCATGAAATCACCTTAGCTGAGAACTACTGTTCTAGATCTCTCTCACACTAGATTTTTTTTAAAAAGATTTTATTTATTGAGAGAGAGAGAGAGTGAGCGAGGGAAGGGGCAGAGAGAGAGGGAGACAGAGAACCTCAAGAGGACTCCCCACAAATACGGAGGCTGACGCAGGGCTCAATCTCATGATCCCGAGATCATGACCTGAGCCGAAATCAAGAGTCGGGGATGGTCAGCTGACTGAGCCACCCCAGCACCCCTCTCACTAGAATTTTTCTCAAGAGACTATTTTAATGCAAAATTTCAAGAGTTAGATGCAAATTCCATTCATTAGAATGAGAATTTAAAAAGGAGCATGTATTCATTCCACAAACATTTATTGTTTCCCTTGGGACCTGTACACACAACTTTAAAAATACCTACATTGGCAGTGTGAACTTTCCAAGATATGTAGGAATGAGGTATTAATTGTTGGAGATTACAATCTGCACTATGGATTAGCAATGGAACAAAAAATTGGCTTGTTGGGCCAGATTAGGCTGACCAAAGTATGACCCACAGGAGCAACTGAGTTAATTGTAACAAAAGGTGCAGTTGACAGAATGCATTCCATTTACCCAATTCACAAGGAATTTCACTGGCCTTTGAAGAAAGTTTAGGGAATGTATACATTTCCATGCCGATGTTGAAACTGCTTTGGGAATCTATTCATTACTAACATATTTACCTTGCAATACAAACAGTTCCCATGGATCTTGTATCAGCCCTCACAAAGTCAACTGAGAAAAATGACTTGTAATCATATTATTGCTCAAAACATATTGTTGGTAATTCAGTTCTAGGCAGTGGCTTTGGGAAACACTTTTGTCTCAACAAGTTAATGCATTTTTATCTATTATTGAATAATTAGGCTGCTAATTAACTGGGTACAAATGTTTTTTATAGGAAAAAAATAGGATTTTTCCCCCTCCTGCCTACCACTAATGCTACTCATTTGAATATACAGATGGTAATCCTTCAAGCTTCTAATAATTTCTGGCAACTTGTAAAAACTTAAGCCATCAAATAAAATAATAAGAGTTATGTGCTCAGTCTGGCTGTTGACTTCATCTTCGAACACTATGAAAGTTGGGGTTCAGGCAGTTTGTTCTTATCTGCTTTGGCAGAACCTTGCCGAGTATCTGGTATACAGTAAGTGCTCAAAACCTTAGTCGAAAAAAATGAATGATCTTTAAAAGTTCATTAGCTTCATTTCCTAGAAGACTCACCAAAAAATGTAATTCGGGAATGAGTATGAAATTCTGTTTTTCGTCCTCTGCCATGTTCCAAATAATCTTTTAACACCTTTTGATATAAATCATCAGCTCATTCTTTGACTTTGAGAGTTGATTAGATTTTTGCATTGGGGTTGAACTTAGATGCTCCCGCGGCACTCACCCAATACTTGACTCACAGCACAGCTGAGGATGAATGGAGACACTACCAAATTCTACCATATCGAGGGGGAATTTTTTATTACACGTCTGAGCTGCTGACATCCTGAATATGCATCCCCAGGGCTCTTTAAGAGCACCAAATTTACCATCCCTCCAATCTAAACTGATTGCATGCTTGGCTTCCCAGACATGTTACCAAACGTTATGAAAGACTTCAAAAAGTAGCTGCATTCCATAGTAATAAAAAAGGGAATATGAGCCAGGGCAGTGATAGAAAACATACATGGAGAATGTGTGTGCCAGAGCGTTGTCTCACTTTCATCTTCCTATCGATCATGAGCTGTAAGGTAGGATTATCTCCACTGATGAGGGGTCAGAAGCTTGGAGAAGTCAAGGGGGCGCCTGGGTGGCTCAGTTGGTTAAGCGACTGCCTTCGGCTCGGGTCATGATCCTGGAGTCCAGGGATCGAGTCCCGCATCGGGCTCCCTGCTCGGCAGGGAGTCTGCTTCTCCCTCTGACCCTCCCCCCTCTCATGTGCTCGCTCTCTCTCATTCTCTCTCTCTCAAATAAATAAATAAAATCTTTAAAAAAAAGAAGCTTGGAGAAGTCAAGAAATGTGCCACAGGCCACAGAACTAATAATAAGTGGTAGACTTGGTTTCTGAACCTAGTATTCTTTATGACCTCAGAGGATAGGTTCACAACTACCATGATTTATGTCCTCAAATGAGTATCTGAAAAAAAAAATCAAAATAGTAGATACCACATAAATTTGATTTCATATTTAAAAAGGATGGGAAGCCTTTCACTTTGTGCTCTTTTGGGTCACTCTCCGTGAGGACATTGACCACCATGTCATGAGGACACTCAAGAAGTCCCACGTAGATGCCCATGTAACAAGAAACTAAGGCCTCTTGCCAACATCCAGGACCAACTTACCAGGCACGTGAGTGAGTCAACATGGAAGCAGATCCCAATGCCCCAGTCAAGCCCTCAGATAACTACAATGCTGGCTGACATCTTGACGGCAATCTCATGAGAGACTCTCAGACGGAACTGCCCAAGTGAACCACCCTGGACCCTTGATCTATAAACACTGTAATATTAAAAAAAAAAAAACAAAAACCCTCTCTTCTTAATCCACTAAGTTTTTTTGTGAAATTTGTTACATGGCAATAAATAACTAATACAAAAGGGGAAAATGTTTTCAAGGAAGTGATCATAATGATGAACCATGGAATCTAAGATGGATAAGTAGGGAAATGAAGAAATGTATGGCATGCAAAAACAGTTGATGGATACATACTTGCAGTAAAATGCCAGCTCTTTGTTCCCATCAAGATAACCCGGCCCCTGATGCACTCTGATGTAATCTCTTACCCCTCAGCCTCTAGCTCACTAGGATAGCCACACACTGACCCATTGGTGCTGTTATCATTCCTTCAGTGAGCCAACTTCATTCCTGCCTGACAACTTTTTGCATTGACAATTCCTTTACCCAGGACACTCTTCTTCCAGATCATTACATGGCTGGCTCTTTCTCATTCTTTGTCTCCACATAAAAATCACTTATTCAGAGAGAACCACTTCATCTAATGCTGCCATCTCTCTACTCCTCCTGAGCTACTCTATAACATCACCTTATTTTAGTTCCTTCAGATTTCTTAGCACTTATCTAAAATTTGTCTTTGTTTCCTTGCTTGTTTACTTATTTATTTCTTCAGCAAGAACATAAGAAAAGAGGGACTTTGTCTTGTTCACTGCTGTGTTCCCTGGTATCTTGAATAATACCTTGGCCATAGAGGGATCATAATAAACAGTCTACGGAATGGATGGATGGATAAAAAGAAGCCAGTAGAAAGAATAGCTTGAATCCTGGCTTAGACACACAGTACAAAGTACAGATGACCAGGAAGTGCAATTATACAATAACTGAGAATACTGAGAGGAGCCATGGAGAAGCTGGACAAAGACCACTTTGGCCTCGGAGGATTCTAAACCACTATTTATGACTCAACCCTGGGAACGAAGCCAAGCACAGTGAAACCAGATCCTAGCTTCTGAGTGGAAATGGCACGTTAGCCACATTAGTAAGGGTACAGACGTGTCAGGGAAGAAATAGGAAGAAATGTCGCATGTGTGGCTGAACCCCCATCCCTACGCTGTAGCTCATCCTATCTTGGGAAGCTTCTGAAGTGCCCAAGGTAATCACAACTTCTTTGGTGCTCTGAACATGGCCACACGGTGACATGAGTGTTATCTGGAAAGCCATTCCTCCAATTTCATAGAACACGTCGCAGCTTCAAAGAAAATTCCACCAAAACACGAATGATCTTGTATTCATTCGCTACCACACACTGTTTGACATTCCACCCTAATTGGACACCCTGAACCTGATATTAACACATTATTGGCAACTAGAGCCCCAGTAGCCTCACCCCAATTATGAAATTACAAGCTGTTGACACATCGCATGTGGGCATTTTTAATCATTAAAGACAAACCCAGGAATAGTTGAGATTTTATGCCCAACTGCACTGTTGCTCAATGTCTACATTTGGGCAACTTGAGACTTCAAAGGGCGTGAAATCCAACCCCTTGTCTTCATGAATCACTACCCCCTCAGAGTAGGCCTCAGCACATTGTAGGACCGTTAAACACAGGCTTCATATCTGAACCCAGAAAATACATTGCCGTTTTGAAAGGGAAACAGTTTTCCCTTATTCTGAGGAAAGTCATGAACTTGTGTTTTGAAAACTTACCAGAACAATAATGAAATCATCCTCCTATTTGGGAACTGGGATGATTAATAACCAATAATTCTGAATAGGAGGCTGATTTGTGTGGCACCTTTACCAGCCCACAGACATTGTGTGGAGCAACCGAAGTGGCTTCATTTCATCAAAGCCTGAAACACAGCTTTGGGATGGGTCCCAAGAGTCACCTGAGGGGCATAGCCAATGCGCAGCATAGGAACGGAAAACAGCAAACACAAAAATGTTGTGTAAGGCAATGAGGAAATAGCAACGATCTTCTTCTGGGAAAAGATTTACAATGTTCATGATGTTTATTTCCTTTCTCTCTTTTGGGGATTTTCTATTCTCTTGCTGCACGATGTAAGCAGTCCTCATTTATCTGAAAGAACTCTACCAAAGGTCTTGGTTCCTTTTGATAATCAAGACCAATGCTCATATCCTGAAGGAGAATTCCTGAGCAATTTTTTCAGCTTCAAAATTGGAACCGTCCTACTGAATCCTCCTGCTTCACTGGAAAAAAAGGAGTTTATAAAAGAGATTCTTGATGGTTTTCAATGGAAGTTTATGATCTTTGTTAGGCTGAGAAAAGCTCCAAGAATAAGAGAGATGCTGAGCAGAAGAGAGAGAGAGCAGGAGAGAAGATGAAGAATAGAAAAATAGAGAAGAAAATGAAGGGTAGGAGATGTTAAGCAGGGAGGAGACTCACTGGGTGGAAGCAAAACAAAGTCAAAGAAGTTCATGTGTCAATGGACATGAGTCCTTTGTTGGTAAGAAACCATGTAGCTATGGCTGGGGCAAAAGCTTTTGAGAAAGGATGCCTAAGTTGGAGGAGCTTTTCTTGGATCACATCCCCCTTATCCATGTGTTTGCCTCCCCACCCAGATCCATCTTTGCCCTCCTCTATTCCTGAGAGTCTGACCTCCATCGTATGCACCACTTGGACTCAAGATCCTTTGCCAGTGGCTGCATTTGGTTTAGCCCCTGGGAGACAACCAAGAGCAAGATATCAGAGAATGGGAAGTGAGAGAGGTCAGAGTATGACTTCTATCACCGCTCTGACCTCATGTCCAGCACTGGCTTCATTCCACTAGGTGATAGCTCCTTCCAGACAGACTCTCCTCCCCTGATTCAACTCTCGCTGGGCATCTGCAAGAAGTATTTCCTCTACTTGCCCCTTCAGGCTATAACCCTAGACCTCAGCACAGGTAAGGTTTCAAAACAGTATCTCAAATGAATGGAAGAAATTAAAGAAACAAATGTTTGTTTCTGATAACCAGCAGAGAGTACATCCCATCAGGTACTCTTAATGTGAACACATTCCCCACTGGAAAAAAAATTAAAAATAAAAGAATTAATGCCCTTTTTCTACAGTGGAAGGTAAATGACATCATCATTTACAGACTAGGGCCATGCCAGCAAACTAATTCCTTTATTTTTAAAGTAAGATAAAGCATTCTTCCAAGCAAAAGGACTTCAATCCCTAATACCATTTCTAGAAATGACCTCTAAGAAAAAAGAAATGATTTTTGATGAGGAAAAAAAAAACCCACTTCAAAACACAGCGAAGGAGTGAACTAGAACCCCAACTTTAAAGGGGTCAACTAGATGCAATATTCCATGAAGCATATGTGGAACCCTAGGTCCCTCCTCTGAACCACATTTGCAGCCCAACATGCTAATCCATTGCTCAAGCCAAGAAAAGAAGCGATCTAGAAAGAGAAACCAAAAGACTTGAATCCCCCTGCTGAGCATTTTGTTGACATGTACATAAACCAAGGGTCTTTAGGGTTCCCTGTGAGATACATCCTCCCACACATTGTGGTCCATGGCCAGCTACAAACTCCCTGAGTTCAATTATGGTCCAAGAAGAATCACTATCCCCATGAGGGATGTGATAACATTATTAGGTGAACTCATCAGGAACTCATCAGGATCTCATAAAAAAAAAAAAAAGACAAAATAAGGAAAACAATGTTCTCTTGGGGATGGGGCCAAAATTCTTTCTTATGAGCACTTTATCACAAGATAGATATATTACCTGCTTTCCCTTCAGCCTCAACTAATACTGGATTTGAATGCTGGGGTTCACAGCATCCAGATTTAGGAATAGTTTATGATCCCATGCTGGTAATTTTGAGGAAGACTAATAAAAATAACCCAACAAAAATGGCCAATTGGGGGTGCCTGGGTGACTCAGTCATTAAGTGTCTGCCTTCTGCTCAGGTCATGATCCCGGGGTCCTGGGATCGAGCCCTGCATCGGGCTCCCTGCTCAGGGGGGAAGCCTGCTTCTCCCTCTCCCACTCCCTCTGCTTGTGTTCCCTCTCTCATGGTCTCTCTCTGTCAAATAAATAGGAAAAATCTTTAAAAAAAAAAAAAAAAGGCCAATTGGCCAAAAATAAGTGGTAGGAAAGAATGCTGGAGAAATGTGAAGGGAAATATAGTAACTACTTTGTAAAGACCGAACACACCTCTCTGGGTTGAAGACTTCTCTGTGTCAGACAGAATAAGCATTCAAAGGCTTGCGAAGATTCTGATTTGACAGTAATAATATTTCTCTTGAAGAAAAGACTAATGATACGCTACTGCATACAGGAAACTTTGAGGCCTACTTGCCAAAGCCGGTCATTAACTGCAGTAAACTGAGACCGTGGGGGTAATGTCATGGTGTCTTGTGCTGTTTTTTAAACACAGATTGGGATAATTACAGAATATTATCTGAGTGCCCCAAAACACCTCAAGTAAAGAATGCACTGCATCTAAAACCAGCTCCTCCAAGGAAATCCATCTAAGTTCATCGTGTCTGGTGCCCAGATCATCAAGATTCCTTTGCCCCTTTCCTTCTCTCTCTCTCCTTCAGCACACCTGGGCCAAGTGTGTAATATTCGTGTGGGGAGAGGAATTCATTCTTGACCTAAAGATGATCGGTACACAAGATGAGAACTATGAGATGAACATCTCTGAATTGCTTCATTCCCCTTAGCTACCAGCTTTGTAAACAACCACGGATGATGTAGCCCTTTCCCCAATGTGCCCCAGAGCACTTACCTCCGTGACCCTCTGCTAAATTCCTTTCAGTTGGGTGCCATTTTGAAGCGTTTTTCCTTTCCTTTCTCCTCTGAGTATTCTTTGACTTTCCAAAGGCAGATATTGGCAATAATTAAAACCCATGCATCTGTTTTGGGTTTTAATATGTCCAAGAGAATTTATTGAGAACTTATTATGTGCCTGGCAATGGATATAATACAGGAATCAAAAACAGGCACAGTTCCTGCTGCCATGAAGCTCCCCGTCTGGTTGGGGATGGGGCCAAAATGGGGACGAGAAGGACATTCCATCAGACATTACCTAATTGGGGGTGGTGCACAGAGCTTCAAGTGTCTTGCGTGGTAGTGTGGTTCCAATCACAGCTGAGGGTCTTTGATCATTGAGAACCTCTCCTACAGAGACCCTCCAATATGTTGCCTTCTTTTGAAGATGACACGTCTAAGAGCATTTGATTTGCTTAAATTCAAACTATTTAAAGCGCAGATTCCTCAGTTCAAAATGTCTCTTTCATGAAGGACCTCAATGCACACATGGACCTCCTTTCCATGTCTCCTGCCTCTTTGGGAAGTGGGGTTATTCGGTTATTCCCTCCCTTAACGAGTCAAAGACAGCATGGTGTCAAATCAGCGAGCCCCAGGATGGCACCACCTGGATTTGTCAAGTCTATAAAATCAAGTCTATAAACTGAAAACCTTGGGCATTGTCTAGCCTGAGAGGAACCTCAGGAATGAGTTGATTTATTGATGAGGCCATAAAACATATATTCCCCTAAAGTTCATTCATCTCAGCTATGTTAGAACTATTTGAATTAGGGTCAGGGTTGGGCCTTGAAAATGAAAAGAATTGTGTGAAGAAGAAACATCAAAATCTCATGCAACCGATATTTAGCTAAATATGTACAAAACAGAAAGCTACGTCGATAATCAACTGTTACTCAGACTCATGTGTATAGGGATGTACATACATGCGTGTGTATGTATATATAAACATGTGACTTAGTGTGGGATGTGGGTGAGTTTAAATCTGTCATGGGATGTGGTAGAACAATCCAGGTTTATGAGAAAAAGGAATTTGTGGAAACACCGTGGGGTCGAAGTCTGAACTGCATTTTGGATTAGGCTTCCAAAGAGCAACCCAAAGCGATTATTTTCTGTTTGCTGCTGGTCATATTTTTGAAATATTTCTTTTAATTAACTGTCTGAATCGAGTGGCCCATGTTTGGTGGCCGTGGTTCCCTTGCATTCATGCCCTAGGTGTTCATGGAGCGCCTATCCTGCTGAATGACATCCCATTCCTCTTCAAGACTTAACATAACCTGTACCTTCAAAACGCTCTTGGGCTCTGCTTTGGCACCAAGAGACAGAGAGAGAATCAACAGGGCCTTTTTGCCTGACTCTGGCAAGAGACAACATGACTTCCCCTCCCGGTGAGGGTGAGGAATGTTGCCCGATGAACCTGTTCACCTCCACTCCCTCCACCTGGTGAGTGATTCAGCGGGAGACCTGCCCTGCTGTCTCCTCACTGGATTTGGCGAGCCTGATAAACAGGCAGTTTGCCTTTTGATGTGTCTAGACACAGAAATGATTCAGAAAGTCCCTCTCAGGAGCTCGTACAAGAGGCGCTGAGTTACTCAGGAGAGAGAAGGCTGCCTTCCTGACTCCCTGCCGCACCGAGCAGGCCCCAGCAGGGCCAAACGCTCTTCAGTTACTCCTTCTTCCTTTGAAGGAACCAGAGGATGAATCAGCAGCTTGAAAGAGCCTGTTCTTTCCTTCCTAAAACACAAAAATAAAACTTTCAAGTGCCAGTAAAACGTTCCCTCTAAAAAAAAAAACTTCCCTCTAACAGTCCCTGTTTTCCCATTTATGCTGCCATGGTTCAGAGAAGATTGAGCTAGCCTGACGTGTGCAAACAGAAACGCGCTTTTCCAGGTGTCTTTTAGGTGTTTTCTAGACAGAGGTTCTGAACCTGGGGGTTAGGGGGTGGGTGCAAAGATCTGTGAACCCTTGAAAAACCATCAAAATTTGGGTGTGTGTGTGCATGAGCCTTTCTGGGGATGGGGTCCCTCGCCGGGGGCTGGAAAGTTCAGAATCTGTCAGCGCTCTGAACTGGCTGAGTTGGTAGAGCTCATAATTCTTGAATCTGTACACGAGGCCAGGCATTGTTCACGGTATTCATTTAATCCTCCAAGCAGGTTAGGAGTTGGCACCATCATTTTCCTCAAACCAACCCCAAATTAACAAAGCAACAGAAGTGGCACAACTGGAAATCTGCCGTAGGCACCTGGTTCTAGCATTCCTGCCCCTTGCCACCATCCTGTGCTGCCTCATGGAAATGAAACGAGTCGAAGAGACCAGTTGGTCCCCATTTTAGCTGTACCCGGTCAGTGTGGGAAACCGGATCTAACAAAGAAATACTGAATTATCTGGGTGGTTTTTTGATTAAAATACCGCACTCTTGGGGCACCTGGGTGGCTCAGTCGGTTGAGTGTCTGCCTTGGGCTCAGGTCATGATCCCAGGGTCCTGGGATCGAGTCCCGCATCGGGCTCCCTGCTCAGTGGGGAGTCTGGCCCCTCCCCCTGCTTGTACTCTCTCTCTCTCTCTCAAATAAATAAATAAAATCTTTAAAAGAAAAAATTAAAAGGAAACATCACACTATTTAGCAAACTTCCCTGTGCATTACAGGCACGGCTTATGTAAGACCTCATGGGTAGCAGCCACCTGACAAACTCATCTGATGCATCCAGAACTAGGTTTCTTCCCTTGGGACTTCAGTGTCCCCAGACAGAGACGGGCTCCCCGCCATCACGTCATTTCACAGAGAATCTATGCTTTATAGGGAGCACTACAATGAGCGAGATGGGCGTTCATAGGCACAAACACTCTCACATTTTCAGTGAGACAAACATTGCCCAACATTCTCGGCTTCCCTCTCCTGCTGAGATGCGGGAAGCAGCCTCTGGTTGTGAATTCTGTCCTGTTTACCCTGCTCACGGTCCTTGAAAGGAGTGTGTGCTCTGGAATTCGATAGCTCTGGCTGCATCATTTAATGGCTGGAGGCAAGGTACCTCTAAGGACATCAGTGGTGGAGATTAGTAACACTCTAGCAGTACTTACATTTATGAACGTTTTGGGAGGTGCTATTACTACTTATGTCTTACGGATGGAACAGAGTAAGAAGACTAGAACCCACCTCACAGATGGGAAGCTCAGAGTCACGAAATGAGCTGATGTGACTGGTCACACCGAATATTTGCTCACTGTCTTGTCTTGGATGTGCATGTGTGTGTATGTAATTTGTTTTTTGTCTTTTTATTTGAGAGAGAAAGAATGAGACAGAGAGCATGAGAAGTGGGAGGGTCAGAGAGAGAAGCAGACTCCCCACTGAGTGGGGAGTCCGATGCGGGACTCGATCCCGGGACTCCAGGATCATGACCTGAGCCGGAGGCAGTCGCTTAACCGACTGAGCCACCCAGGCGCCCCTGTGTGTGTAATTTGTAAGCCACATTCTAATAGGTGAAAACGCGGATTTCTATCCCCAATTATTTTATTACAATGTATTTTTCTATACAAGTGTTTGAAGCATGGTAAACTATTCCAGCATTTCTTTGAAAGATGATATCTCTTCAGTGACTTTATTGATAGGCATTTTAAAGTAAACACATTTGCTCACTAAATAGGAAAAATTATAACCTGGGGAAACTTCCTTGTGTTAAATGAAGGGAATAACTGGAAACTGAAGTTCATGGGTTTATGACTCACCTCTGACTCATTTTCCGGGGTTTCGTGGAAATCCAGGAGAAAGACTTACAATTAAGTCAGGTGTTAAGATGCTGTTATTCTTATTGTTGTCTTATAGATGCTCACGTGGATTCAAGAAATAGAATCAAGGGGCGCCTGGGTGGCTCCCTTGGTTAAGTGTCTGACTTTGGCTCAGGTCATGATCTCGGGGTCCTGGGATCGAGCCCCATGTAGGTTCAGCACTGAGTCTGCTTGTCCTTCTCCCTCTGCCTCTGCCCCTCCCCCCACCCTTGTTCTCTCTCAAATAAATAGAATAGAATAGAATAGAATAGAATAGAATAGAATAGAATAGAATAGAATAGAATAGAATAGAATCAGGAGTACATGAAAAGTGGAATTCATCTCTCAGTCAGTGTCTTGTTCCAGTGACTGCTTCAGTCAGGGAAGGAGTAGTATTTGAGCATTAAAGATTGACCAAATTGTATTATTGCAGTTCTATTTTTGGGCTCTGCTGATCAAACGACCCTGCACCTTATGAACCCGGACTCTGAACATCCTCACTCTAGTTTACTATAAAAAGACGATTCTTTAATAAAAAATAGAGCTCAGATGGGAGTTTAAAAGGTTCCTCAGTTCTTAGTTTTCCTTGCAGGTCCTGAATTTCTGGCTGAATAAGCACAACCCAGTGGGTGGTAGGAAGGAAACAAAAGTAAAATATTGTCTTTATTTGAGGTCCTTACTCAGAATGGAGAGTTAAGGAAATTATCAAAACAAGGGTTCCTGACCTCCTTGAGAGAGGGGGAAAAAAATAACACTGACAGGAAGCGAGGTGAGAAGTACATTGTCAGGAAAACAAGTGGGGTGCTGGAAGATTCTCTAACATAGGTCACAAACTGCCAGGTTGTGAGCCATATGTGGACCTCAGAAATGCTTTGTTTGGCTTCCACGGTGTGTTTTAAACTTTGAATTAGTTGACAACTTTTAAAAGTCAGATTTCCTCCTCAAAATTGGCATTTGCACTTCTCTTTAAAAGTGAGCACCATCTGCTGGGGAGCTGCTCCTGGCTTGGCACAGTGGGTAACACAAGCCCCTGTGGGCAGGGCAGGCGCTCTCTGGTTCACCCCAGGCCCCTCCATTCTCTAATGCCTCCCCCTGGGTCTGTCTCCCTCATTTGAATCTCTTGCCTTTCCCTCATGCATCTGAGTTTCTAGCATGTGCTACGGGCCATGGGTAAATCCTCTATCCACTCCAGTCTCCATTTTATTTACTTCCAGAATGAAAAAGGAAAAGTTTAAAAAATAAAGTTTTTAGGGGGCTCCTGGGTGGCTCAGTCAGTTAGGCATCCAACTCTTGATTTTGGCTCAGGTCATGATCTTCGGGTCCTGAGATCAAGCCCCATGTCAGGTTCCATGCTCAGCGAAGAGTCTGCTGGAGATTCTCTCTCTCCCTCTCCCTCCCACTCTGCTCCTCCTCACATTCTCTCGCTCTAAAAATAAATAAATAAATCTTAAAAAAAAAAAAAAAGTAAAGTTTTTACTTCTGTTCAGCTGTAAAATTCTGTAAGAGAAGTACCTCCCTACAATCATGAAAAATCTAATTGAGGAAGGCAGAGACTCAACATTATTTTCCTGGTAATTTCTGGGTTTAGGAATTTCTCTAGAGAGCTTTGATTTGCATGTCTGATTTTTCTTTATTCTCTCATTTCATCCTCTTTTATTCTTCCCCCCACACACACAAAAAAAAATCAGTCTGTTCTCTGGATCCTGCTTGATCCCTCACACAGCTCTACCTTCTCTTCCTAGTGACATCTTCGGGCTCCCAGATGGACAGTTTCAACAATGATGTCAGACCAACTGATTGAAAACTCCTTTTTTGGCTGGCATGCTACTTCCCCAAATTAATCTCTCGACCTCATCCCTAAAAGCACGGGGATCCTTGTACACAGGCTACTGGGGTACCTACAAGCCAGGCAGATGCCGACTGGACATGTACTTTCCATTTAAAGCTGATCATAAACTAGTCATACACATGCACACACGTGTACACACACATACACACACACACACACCAGGCCGGGCCCAGCTTTGCAGATGTGTTTAACTTACCCCATTTTGTATTTTTAAAAAATGTAATCCATTGCTCACACACACAAAAAGGGACATTTCACATAAAACCCAGATATCTGGCCACTCTTTAAACAGAAGGTATGTGGAATATGGACCCACGCCCCCAGATGGCACAGCGGCTGGCCCCAGAGAAGGGTCTGTGCTCTCCAGGCTGCCAGAGGCCCGTTACAGCACTTTTGCCCACTTACCCACTTTTGCAGTCCCAGAAAGCAACGGAATCTGATCTACAAGTTCCTGTTTGGATCTCAAATGCCTTTGTACTTTAAGGATAGGAGGCAAATCCAATTTATATTACACACCCACCCCGCTGAGGCACGAGTGTATGTTAGCATCACTCCCATTTTACAGATGATAAAGTGAGGCACAGAGAAATGAAGTCCATGTCCAAGGGATGTGCCCTGTGAGTGGAACAGCCAAGGTCTCTGACCCCAAAGTTCACTTACTTAACCAAATTGTGATTCTTTTTTCTTTTCCCTTTCTTTCTTTCCTTTCTATTCTTTTTTTTTTTTTCTTTAAGAGTAGTGTTTGTAGGAACAGTGAATTGATTCAAAAAAACATTTGGAGTTAGATGGGGCACCTGGGTGGCTCAGTCAGTTAAGCGTCTGCCTTGGGCTCAGGTCATGATCTCAGGGTCCTGGGATCGAGCCCCACATCGGGCTCCTTGCTCAGCGGGGAGCCTGCTTCTCCCTCTCCCTCTGCCCCTCGCCCTGCTCATGCTCTCTCTCTCTCAAATAAATCTTAAATAATAACAATAATAAAAATAAATATGATAATGAATCCAAACTGGATTGAATTTGTCTTTATGCCAAAAAAATATATATTTTTTTTAATCGGAAGAAGTGGCCCATGAAGGCAAAAGTGCCTACAGTGGGCAAAAATCATGATCGCTGAAAGCAAGTCAGTTTGCAACCCCTAGTTCAGCAGAGCTGCAACTGTTTTTCTGAGTTTCCTGGATGCTATGGGCTGACAACTTTTCATATGGAGATTAAGAGTAGGAGTCTGGAGCCAAACCCTCCGAGTTTGAAGACAGGTTCTGCAACCTACAAGCCATTCAATTTTGGACAAGTTACTTACTCTCCTCATCTGTGAAATGGGGGTAAAATCATTGCTGCCTTTAGGCTCGTTCGAGCAATAAATGAGCTCATCTATGTGTGAAGCACTTAGAACAGTAAATGCTATGTAAGTGCTTAATCTTACTGCTTACATTATGGACTGAATGTCTGTGTCTGCCCTGCTGCCCCACTAAATTTGTAAGTTGAAGTGGAAACCCCCCATCCCCAGCCCCGGTGTGATGGTATTTGGGGATGGGGCCTTTCGGAGGTGAAGAGGATTAAATGAGGTCATGAGGGTGGGGCCCGCATGATGAGATTAGTGGCCCTATAAGAAGGGACAAGAGAGAGCTTCTCTCCTTCTCTGTTGTTAGCATTTGGTGACAACTGCTTAACACCTAACTTGGGGCTTCTCAGCCTAGACACTACTGACATCTTGTATCGGGATATTTTAACGGTTGCTGGAGGTCCGTCCCGTGCCGTGTAGGACATTTTGGAGTCTCCCGGGCCTCTACCTTTTAGATGCTGGAAGCGCCTCCTCACATCCCCAGCTGTGACAAACAAAAGTGTCTGCAGACATTTATATCTCCTGGAGGGGATCCACTCATCTAACACATTTCATGTCCTGAAATAATGGACCTCAGGAATCAACATAGCCCATTGCCTACAGCATCTTCTCGTCTTTCCCTTACCAGAAGTGCAAAGAGAAAAATCATTCCCCTCATGAGATTGTGTCCATATTCCCACCTATTAGCAACCAGCATCCTCATCAATGTATATTGTAATCGAAACCTCTATGAAGAAGCTCCCCTATCTTCTGTTGTGTTATTCCCTATTATTAAAAAGCAGTTATTCATTAAGTTCTTGCCTTGTGAATACAAAAGGGTCAGGTTTTGTGTTTCTCCCCCGAGAAACCTGAGGCGGACGGAAAGGTCAACCAGCCGCCCCAACACACCTACGGCTTTTACGGCTTTCAAATGCGTTCTAGGAGTAACACCTGAATCCTCACGGGCAGGCACTCAAACTGCTGCATTCATCATACACTTGGTGAGAGAAACAACAGTCCCAGGGGCCATTGGCTGCTCAGTTCACTTATTCCTCCAGATATGTTCTTTTTTTTTTTTTAAGAAAGATTTTTTTTTTTTGAAGATTTTATTTATTTATTTGAGACAGACAGAATGAGAGAGACAGAGAGCACATGAGAGGGGGGAGGGTCAGAGGGAGAAGCAGGCTCCCTGCCGAGCAGGGAGCCCGATGCGGGACTCGATCCAGGGACTCCAGGATCATGACCTGAGCCGAAGGCAGTCGCTTAACCAACTGAGCCACCCAGGCGCCTGCTCCAGATATGTTCTTAAAAATATAACTAGAGGCGGTATAGGTGAGCAGTTAGGCAGATCGCTTTGACCCCTGCTCTCAGCCTTCTAATGGCTTCTCAAACGGGAACAGTCCTAAGAGCTAAAAACACTTAGGCAGGCAATGCACTTCGCTCAGACCTTTGACCATGGCTAATCATCATGATAAGGGTAGCAATAATAACAACCAAGATTTACTGAGTGCCTACTATGTGCTAGGCTGTTAACTGCTTTACATACATGATGACATGTAGCCCTCACCAACGGTTCAGTGCTGTGAGTACTGTTATTCCCAGGCTTGGTTTATGAGATCCAGAAACAAATTCAGAGATGTTAGGTAATTTTCCCAAGGTCACACAGTAATTAAGTGTTGGGAGCCAGAGTCTAAATCTAATGTTTGCCATCCTCCTCACACTGCTATTTACTCACTTAATGTTCATGAAAATTTCACCAAGTGGACACTATTAATAGCCCCATTTTACAGATGAGGAAGCTGAGGCACAGGAAAGTCTATTAACTTGTCCCAGGTCACCTAAGTCAGACATTCTCTTATTTGCTGCCCTGAGTGCCAGGCACCATACAGAGTACTTACAAAGTACATACAGTCCCATTTGACCTTTGCAAACACTATGAGAAAGGGATTATCACCCCACCTTATAAAACAAGATACTGAGCCTCCAAGACACACTGTAAATTACTTTTGGCTATTCAGCAATTTTACAGGGTCACTGGGATCCAATCTGGTTCTGGCTGACCACAGAGCTTGAGCCCTTAACTGTCACAAAACCCAGTGACCTCTTCCCCCTGTCCCAATGGCCCAGATCTCATGTGGACACATCTCTTCCTCTTCTGGGTCTCCTTCCCCATAAATCCCCCCAAATTAAGATCCCGTAGATCTGGCCTGAAATTGGGACTGAATTTTAATCTCAGGAACTCAACTTAAAGGTCACAGCTCCAAAACAAAGAAGCCAGGGGTCTGCCAATGATTGTGAGCTGAACTTGATCACCTCCACGACTCACTGCGGAGTCATTCCATTCACATATTGCAAAACTGAATCAGAGACAAGTTCTTCCATTCCTCTTAGACAAACAATTAAAAAACAACTCTCTTACCAAATATCTATAAAACCCAAGAAGAACCATGCTCATCCATGTGAAAGGTTTTTTTTGTATTTTTAGATAAGCATTTTTGGTTCCAGAATAAGAGATTGATCACTTATATTTATAAACTGACCTTAAAAAATTGATATTATTTCTCTAAAACTCATTAAAGTTCAAGAAGCTCCAAGGTTGGTAAATACTCAAAATCAGCCTGGGTCATTTAGGGTTTGTTTGGGGGAGTAAAGCCATGATGAGTGCTACAGAAAAGGAATTTATTATGTGATGAGACCTTATGCAATTGTGGGAACTGAGAAATGAGTCTCAAATGCCATTGCTTTGGTTCTGGTGCTAGACCTGAAGTCAGCAGAACTGGTAGCTGGGAAGATGGACAGGAAGTAGAGGAACAGGAAGTAGAGGACACCAAAGACGATCTGGAACCTCCAAGATACACCAGAACTTTGTCTTTTCCCTTTGCCTCTGACCTCCGTGAGGTGTGTGACTTGTAGGAGCAGCTGACCCTCCTCACTACGGAGTTACACACCTGCCTGGTCAGGCCAGAAGGGGCAGATGGGGGGCTGGTGGAGACTCCACCCCACATGGGCAGGTTGAGCCCATAGATCAGCGACAGCTTGAAAAGGCTGCAGAAATGTCTGCACCATCCTAGCCACGAGAGCGCTTAAAGAAATGGTTGCTCCTTCATTTCTGTCTTCTGAATCATGTGCAAATTTCTCTTGCAGGCAACCCCCTTCTGGAAATCTACAGGAAAGCAGATTTGGGGGAATGTCCTACCTTAGCTAACCGACATAATGCAAATCTACTATCCATCTGATGAGTTTCTATGCTTGAAAATTAATAATAATAGGAGCAAATGTATTGTTTCATCCAGCCAGCCAGCCAGCCAGCCAGCCAGCCAGCCAGCCAGCCATCCATTTAGCAAACATTGAGCTTCCCTCTTTAGGCACAGGAAGACACAGGTGAACAAAATGAGCTCATAGTTCTCCTGGAGCCCATTTCTTTCATCTGGATACTGGTCTCCATGCTTCCGTGGGCACAACCCCACCCACCCACCACCCGTCATCAGGTTCCCTACAAAATCGCCAAAGTGATACCTTTAAAACATGGATCACGTCGCTCCTGGCTCTCAGCCTCCGAGTGGCTTCCCATTGCACTAAAGATAAAATCTGAATCCTTGCCACAGTCTAAAAGCCCTCCCTAGTCTCAACCTGGCCACCCCGCAGTTCCCATTTCCTGGGGCTCCTACGCACACCCCACCCAGGGGGGCCTCCTGCTTTCCCTCCATCTCACCCAGCAGGGCCCCACCTCCAGGTCTGCGCAAGCGCTGTCCCCTCGCCCTGGACCATCCCCCAGGGCCTCCCGCCATTGTCCTCCCCTCATTTCAGTCTCCATCAAATGTCACCTCCTGAACAAGGTCCTCTCTGTTCCCCATACAGACCCTGCCAGGACGCCCTCTGCGTAGCAGCTTCACCTCTCCTCATGACTCACGATGAATCTGTTCATTTGCTTATCCCTGGTCTTCCCACTGCCAAGGATACTCCTGGAAGGCAAGGACTCTTTTAACTGGAGTGACTTTGTCCCTGGCTTACTCTCTGTCCCATTGCCTAGTTTTATTTCCTTCACAACACTTATCACAACTTAAATGGACTTATTATTCACGGCATTTACTTGCTGCCTATCCCTTCCCCACTAGAAGGTAGGCTCCAGGGCTGGGGAGGGGGGCCTTTTAAGTTCTAGGCAGAGGCTGGTAAACATTCACCTCTCTTCTGTAGGATGTAAGAAGGGCCCTCCTGAAGACAGACACCCTCTCCAGCAACCTGGATGCTCCAGGGAGCAAATCGTGGCAACAAACTGTTTCCAGTGAATGACATCTGAAAAATGTCAAAGTCACACCTCACCAAGCGATCACAACGCACATCGCCAATCGAGGGACAAACTGATAGCACGGCTTCCTGATCGGATGCCCTGATATGCACACAACACCACTCATGGAACGTTCCAGTCAAAATGTTTAGCCCAAATCTAATCAGGAGGAAGCAATCAGAAAAACAAACACAAACTGAGAGTCCTTTGGCCCAACAGCTGGCCTGCTCTCTTCAGAACTGTCAACGTCAGGAAGACAAAGAAGGACCAAGAAGTATTCTAGCATAAAGGGAATGAAAGGAACATGACAGGGCCATATGTGACCCTGGATCTGGGATCAGAAACCTGATTGCTTTAAATAGCATTTGGGGGTGGGGCGCAATTGAGAGATTTGAGTGTGGACTAGACTGATAATAGCATTGTGTCAACATTAAATATTCAGAATGTGGTAATTGCATGTGTCTTTACAGAGAATGCCCTTGCTCTTAGGTGATACCTGCCAAGGTTTTTAGGAGTAAAAAGTTGTGATGTCTGCAATTTGCTCTCAAATGATTTAGCGGAAAAATAATGTATGTTTATATTATATTATATATTGTATCTATTACATGATACAGTGTATATCATGAAGAGGGAGAAAGCAAATATGGCAAAATGCTAACAATTTGAAGAATCTGGGTGAAAGGTAAAAAATGCATTTATGGTGCTATTCTTCCAATGTTTCTGTCGCTTAAGATTTTCAAAGTGAAAAGTTGAAACGTTTTTGAAAGCACCAAATGGATGAATGGATAAAGACCATGTGGTCTACACATAAACGGCACACAGCATCGTGCCTACAGATAACAATCTTGTATAACAAGCTTAAAAATCTGTTAAGGGGGTAGAACTCATTTCCCAGTGTTCTGACCTCCATAAAAAAAAAGAAAAAAATTTTTTTTTTTCTTCATCCAACCTACCACAAACCCAACCCACAGAGAATCCTTTTGTGTTTCCACCTGGCTTCCTTGGAGTATAAGCTCTTTAAGGGATACAAAAGCCGTCCTGTCTCCGATGAGTCATTTCGGTGTTTGTCAGTGCGTGGTTAGACATTTCACATTTCACAGTGGGCTGGGTTGGGAATTTATATGCTTTTATATACCAAGTTATTTACGTTAGATTAAATGCATGTATTTTAATGTAGTGCTTCACTTATTCACACACATACACACACACACACACACACACACACACAGAGTTGCCCCGTTGGATTTGTCCCCGTTGACACTGATCTCATCCGTGAACTCGATGCCTCACCCGCCCTGCTTGTCCACCTCGCCTTCCATGGGCCAAGTCACACTTTGACCGGAAGGTCAGACCTCCTTGGCCTCTCTGAACCCTCCCTCAGGAGGTCAGTAAGAACCCCACAGACACCTGGCTCCCTCAGTAGGTCTGATCCACGCCATTGACTGGTTGAGACAAGCAGCAGAGACACTGCCAGGTGACCAGCAGGGATGTGATGGAGCCAGCCTTTTGTTCTCCCCTCCACAGCCCCGGTGGGTGGAGGAGGCGGCTGTCAGAGCAGCTCGCCCAGCTCACACACACCAAGCAAGAGCCACGCTAAATAATTAACTCAACCCCAAGCCCGCTTGTACTTACGACTTCTCATCAGAACACAGAAGAAAACAAGTCCTAACCCTTGGCACCGAAACCTATAAACCCAAAGCCTTTTTACAGAAGGCTTGTAGCAGGAAGAAAACGCTGTTCCCAAAAAATGCACATCAAAGCATTAGGTGCTAAAGACATTGAAACTACAAAACAAAGAGAAAAAGGTCCGGTTGAATTGCCCTGATTTCTTTTCAGCAAATCTAGCCTTATCTCTTCTTTCCCAGAAATAACTGCTACCCTGAATTGCTGAATTTGGCGTTCGTCATTTCCAGGCACGTTTCATACGATTGCGATACAGGAACATATTCATAATAAATAGATGGCATTGTCTGCAGGTTTCATTAGGCATGTATCTTTCTGCAATTTGCTTTTTATCCCACATTATGCTTTTAAGATCTTACCTTGCTGATACTTAGAGTTCCAATTCATTGATTTTAACTTCACTATATAATATTCCATGGAATGACTTTATCCCAATTTATTTACCTATTACCTTGTTGCTGGACCTTCTGTGTGTTTCCATATTTTATTATTTCATATCTCCCTGCTGTGGACATTCCCATCTGTGTCTCCCTGCACATGCGGGGCGGGGGCGGGGGGGGGCTCCTCCAGGCTACTGTGGGATTTCTGGGTCACAGGGATGCACATCCTCATCTTTATTAGATCTTGCCACATTTACTTTCTAAAGTGGTTGCTGCACATTGTGGCGCCCACAGGTACTCTGAGTGTTCCCACACTTGTACATTTCAATATGACTTTGTTCCAAGTTGTTAGCCCCCATAAAACTCTTCATGAACAACTCTAATACATTGGGGGGAAAACTGCATAAACTTACGACTTAAAATAGCATAGCTTTTATCCCTTATCCTATGTACAGCTAATTATATTTGCATTTTATATAAAAAGCACTTCCTCTGAGATAGAATAACAGCCTTGTAACACATATGTCAATATAGTAATAATAATGATGATTTAAAAATAAATACTAACATATTGAGTATTGACTGTGGTGTCAGGAACTTTCTGCAATCACCCTGATATCTAAATATGATTATGATTCCAAAGTTGCAAAGGAGCTAATAGAGCTTAAAGCAGATATGATTCTAATGATTATGATTCCAATGTTGCAAAGGAGTTAATAGAGCTTAAAGCAGATAGGCTAATTGCCCGGGGCCACATGGCTAGGAATTGGTGAGCTCAGGATTTGGACTGTCTCCAAATAAGCTGTGTGCTTTTGGAAAATTGACATAGTTACTCTGTCTCCATTTCTTCACTGGCGAAAAGATGGAAAGTAATCGGACCTGTCTCATAAAGAACTGTTGCTAGGATGCAAGTAGACAGAATAGCACTAAGCACACGGTAGGCACTTAGTAATTAGTAGCCATCATGATTTTTCTGCTTAGCAGTTCTATCATTTAAGAATATTATAGATCAAGACAATATTAAAAGGAAAAGCTAATATGAGAGATATTTGTTATCACAGCTGTCCTGCTCTGATTCAGATAATTCTGACTGCTCGACGTCTCAATACTTCTTCATCTGCATGACCGAGCTCATGTTGGGGCTGGCTTGTCATCATCGTCATGGTTACTCAAAATACCAGTATCACTTTCCCCTTGACTCTAACACCAGGTTCAATCCTTTAAAATCCACAGGAGCAAGTGATGCAATTGAAGTGTCTATGCAGTTTAAATGAGGGGGAAATAACTGAAATTATAATTGCATCTGCCTCCAGAGATAAAAGAGAAAGAGGTTTTGCCTTATCGATAATCTTAAGTCATAACAAGAAACATTCTGTTGCTGTCCTCTAAAGAACCGGCCATTTGGGATGCCTGGGTGGTTCAGCTGGTTGGGCAATTTCAGCTCAGGTCATGATCTCAGGGTTGTGGGATTGAGCCCTGCGTCCACTCTGCTCTGAGTGTGGGGCCTGCTTGAGACTCTCTCTCTCCCTCTCCCTCTGCCCCTCCCTATTCATGTTCTTTCTCTTTCTCAATAAACAAACAAAAAAACAAAAACCAAAAAAAAAAAAACAGCCATTCTACATGGCCCAAATATTAAAATCACAGAATTTCAGGTCTAGAAGAGCTTCAGAGATGGTAGAGTAAAATGATTCCAAAGCGTCTTTCAAATAAGTTTGGGAAATACTGTCCACCACATGCCGTTCTTGGAGATCTGCCACATACACGGGCACCTTAAAGGCTCTGAGAAGTCCCGCAGTCATAATTTAAACATCTATTTAATTTGCTTAGCACCTCATTTCCCTGAATAATTGGATCACAAGCATGCTGTAATTATTAAGACCCCTGTGCTTACCTGAGCTTGACCGCTCAGGGGAATGAGGTCTAAAGAAACCTACTTCATGCCATGAGAACAGCAAGGCCCAGAGGCAAGGGGCCAGATAGAGACAGGGTTCTCTGATACAGAGTTGTGCCTTCTCCATCATCTCACACATTCCCCTTTCTGGAAAATAAGAGCTACCTCCCTACCCTCCCTCATCCCCCTGCTCAGAGAAAACAAGTCACATTTTCCTACAGAACTCAGCATCCGTGACTGGGGACAATTGTCTTCTGTGTCCTCTTCCTCACTATGATGATATTATAGTCACCGTCTACTGAGTACCTACTAAGCACTGAACTAAATGACTTAAATCACTTCATTCTCACAACCTAGACATTATTGTCCCCATTTTATAGCTTGACTAATTGAGGTTCAATGAGAAAACTAGCAGAGCTGGCATCTGCCTCTTTGAAAGCCCTGCTCCTTCTATGAATGGTGGTAAACCGACTGAGCCTGTTCATTAGTGATGGATAGGAAGGCTTGCAACGGACTCCAGAAAAGACAAAGCACTTTACAGTCTTCTATTAGCTACTCTGCCAAGCAAAGAGAACATCATCTGAATTTATAGGTGAGCTAAAGGTCCAGAGAGAGTAAGTCAGTTCCACGGTTTCAGAAAAGGAAAAGGCACCGCCTGGTTCTGGTTCAAAATTCTACTTTTTCAGTATGGCAGGGGCTATCTAAGCTATGTTATTGTCATCCTCTTGGCCAGGCCTTCACCTCACGTAATGGAAGCACCTTGAGTTTGGTCTTAGGTCTAGACCCGCATCCTGTTGCCACCATGTCCTAGCAGCGTGCCCTTGGGTAACTTCTGACACCTCTTTGAGACTCAGTTTCCACATCTGTAAGAGGATCACCTAGCACAATCCTTGGCATGTAGTTGGCCTTCAGTAAATGGTAGTTGTTTCTCCTTTTGGAAACCTGGTGATTCCTGCCTTATTGTATCATCCACACGTTGTTTCTTGCAGGCCCCATAGATGCCACTGGTACCTGTGTGTGTGTGTGTTGTGTGTGTGATGACGGGGATGTTTCCCCATCACTGTCAATGAGACCAACTACAGGCTGGGGCACTCCACCACCTCTGCCCTCAGTGACTCCAGTGACTTGGGAAACATTACTACTCAGAAACTCCAGTGACCCTGCCCGGAGATGTGCCCCGCTCCAGCGGGAGGGCATCCATTATCAGAAAATCCTAGCTGGACTCGCTCTGTACCTGCAAAAGGAGAATGGGCTATCAACTACCATCCAAAAGTTGAGGGAAAGCTCAGCGGTTGTCAAGTGCTGATCCTGTTTCTTTGTGAGTCGCCTGCCCAGAATTTTCAAAAAATCTGCTTGTTCTCATCATTTAAGCTTATCCAAGTGATGAATGCCACAATGTCTGACTAGTTTCATCTGCTCTTGATTCACTCAGCTGGAAGCTTGGCACAAATCCAACCACGTGCATCACTGCTGCATCTTTGGGTGAGGCTTCACTCAACTTTGGGTTTTTTCATTTCCCCATTAGTTGGGTCATCCCCAAGGTTTGCCTGGGGGCTTTGTTGTATCTTTCATGAGAATGAAATGACATAGAGGAAAAGGGAAATATTTATTGGGGGACATCGATGGGTTTTGGGGCTAGGCTGTATTACAGTTCATTGGGGTGGTGCTCAGAAAAGTCAAGTAAGGTACCTAAGCACACAGCTGGTAAGCAAGGATTTGACCCCAGGTCCACACGACACAAAGCACAAGCTCTTTGACCATGTGGCACAATCAGGATCAGAGAAAGTCAATTATGGTTTGAGTTCCTACAATCTATGATGAGGAGGAGGAGGAGGAGGGTGAGGAAGAAACAATACAGTATAACCCCATTAAATTGTGACCCATGTGGTTCAGTCCCAGAAAGGAGGTACCTCAGAAGAAACACAATCTGCCACCAAAAAAATAATTTTATTATAATTCAAGGTTTTTACATAGATTTCTCTACAATCGTGAGGGAATTCACAATCAAGAGAGGAAGACAGATGTGAATTGGATTCAGCATCCTAAATGCTACAATGTGGGGCAGACAGGGACAGGCAAACAGAGAGTTTGGAGAGATTGGTCCCTTGTGGATGAAAGCAAGGGCTTGCCTCATCTACCCCAACTGCTCTCTACCATGCTGACCTCACCTGCTGCGAGTCTTTCTCTTGGTATCGCCTCAGAGTCCCAAGGTGGCTGCAGAAGTTCAAGGAGTACAGCATCCCCAGCAGGAAGGAAGGGGAGGAGCCTTCTTCCCATAGCAGTCAGGGAAGAAGATCTTTCCCAGAAACACCCAGCAGATTCTCCCTTATATCTCATTGGCCAGATGGGTTATCTGCCCATCCCTAGACCGGTGAGCTGGATGGCTTCCATTCAGCCCCCAGATCAACACTGTGCTCTAAAACATCCCATGTAGACCAGTAAAGGACTACCAGTAAGGACTTCAAGGTTGCAATCTTCCCCGCCTGGTTTCAGCCACTGGGGGATCCCAGCAGAAGGTTGGAGGGAGAGAGACAGTGATGGCGCAAGGGGGCGTCTTCCCTGACATCTTCTTTGAATGCGACCTCGGGCTGGCTGTGGACTTTGCTCCTCTCAAGAGGGCTCCCCCTGCCTGACTCTCCTCAATTCTGTGAGGACCTTCCTGATCCCTTTGGCCGCGGGAAGGTAACACCTCTGTGGCTGTGAGTCTGTGGTTATTTCATGACCCCTTGAATGGCCGTGCATGCCATCCCTGTCCAGAAGCTTCAGAGAGAGAGTGGCAGTTGAGCAACAGCTAGAAACCCATCCCGGGGTCTCCATCCTCTCCCTCTTTTTCTACTTCACCCATTTGCACTTGTGGGCAGTTTATTCTCCCGACTGAGCGTCGCCAGGATGGTTTAGAATCTCAAGCTATGTATCAGTGGCTTTTGAAGTGTCGTCCCTGGACCAGCAGGCTCCAGGATCTGGGAACTTGTTAGAAATATAAATGCTCAGGCCCCCTCCAGACCTGCCAAAGCAAAAACGGGGTTTAACAAACTCCCTGGAAGATTCTGGAGTGTGTCATGGCAAGAGAAGCGCAGCTCTGGGTGCTTGCTGACAGCGCTGGTCGCCTGCTCACGACATTAATAGCATCCTCCTGCTAGTGGAATTGGCTAGTGTTGTTTCAGGTGAGGAGCACCATTCTCAAGCAAGTTATTTCAGGGCAAGAGCTGGAGAGGTCTTTCTTTTCCCCTCCATCCTTTGGTCCTTTTCCTCCTTAGCAGCCTGCACTACTGGGGTTCACAGTCAGAACTCTTGCTGAAAAAGTGAGAATTGGGGATAGCAAAAGGAAGAGGAGAGGAGGAGTAGGAAAAGGGGGTGGGGAGAGAAAAAGATTGTACAGAATCTGTATAATCTGGGATCTGGTTAAAACGCCAATTCTGGTCCAGTGCGTCTGGGTGGGTCCTGAGACTGCATTTCTAACAACCCCCACATTGCTGTCAAAATTGCTGGTCCCTGGACTCACCAACAACCCCTTCTTTACCTACTTACGTTTGGAGTCAAGACAGATCCGGTTGCTGCTGAGCACTGCTCTCGCACAGACGGTCTCAGGCCCAAGTGCATCAGCCTCCCTCGGGGCTTAGGAAAACACTGATCGCTGGGCCCAGCCCCAGAGTTGCCCCTTCAGCCCCGGAAGAGGGGAGGCTGGAGAATTTGCATTTCTAAGTCCCCCAGGTGATGTAAATGATGCTGACCTTTTGAGAACCCGTGCTCCAACAGAACTTCGTCTTTGCTATTTCATAACATTATGCGATAAAAATAGCCTTTATTTATTCCAGCTGCGGATGATTCCAGGTGCTGAAAATTTAAAAAGACAATTATTTCTTGTTTCACAAACCCCCCAGCGAGGGGAGCGCCAGGCCCTGCCCGCCTGGAATGTAAGCCAACCGCACCACCTGCTGGTCATCTTAGGAAGTGCACTAGGTGTCTGGCCGTCACGGGCGAAAATCGCTCTTTGTAAATTCACCTTGGCAAATGCAATAGGACCACTTAATGCAAATGCACCACCACCTTCCTCGCCTTTGTTTCTTTAGGAAATAAATATGATTCATGTATTTAAAAAATAGTCCCCCAGTTCTCACCTAAATGGTGCCTGGCCCATGGTAGTAAACGTGTTGGTTAACATTAACTAACTTTTGCAATATGCCCAGCATCTACACTTGGGCAGTTGGTGTGAACTCTAGGGGCGCTCATGATTCCTACGGAAAACCGAGGTGCAGGGCACTTAAGGACCTTGCTTAAAGTAATTGATGGAGATGGAATTCCAACCGGCTCTGAATCCCCATGCTATGCTCCCTCACAAAAAATCGTTGGAAGAAGTGCCCAGTAAATATGTTTTAGATTAGTTGATCCACCTCTCCTAGAAATTTAGCACTAGAAAGTGCTTTCGGTGCAAACTTTTTCATCCCCTTATTTTTATAAAGAAAAAAAATGGGGCACAGAGTGGTGAAGTAACTTGCCTAAGAACATACAACAACATGGTGACAGATCAGCAAGGTCACTGGGCTCCTTCAGCCACCCACACATTCAGCAGCATTTACTGAGGGTAGATTGCCAGGTGTCCAGCACCAGACTATGCCCCATGGGAAAAGCAGAGTTGTGAATATGCTCCACCCCTGGACAATTAGGGGCTCTGATTATATTATACTATGATTCCAGAGATAATGACTTAACTCATTAAAAATATATAATCAAGGACCAACTACAGTCTCTATTCCACCGTTTAAAAAATTATTCTGTAGGGGCACCGGGGCGGCTCAGTTGGTTAAGCATCCGACTTTTGATTTTGGCTCAGGTCATGATCTCACAGTCATGAGATCAAGTCCCATGTCAGGGGGCGGTGGGGGGGGGGGCGGAAACGGTCCACACTCAGCAGGGAGTCTGCTTGAGATTCTCTCTCTCCCTCTGTCCCTCCCCCTGCTTGCGGGCTCTCCCTCGCGCTCTCTCAAAATAAATAAATAAATAAATCTTAAAAAAAATGATTCCCTAGTCATTCCAATAAGCTATTAACATTTTTGACATGTAATATTTACATTATTAGGGGCGCCTGGGTGGCTCAGTCGTTAAGCGTCTGCCTTCGGCTCAGGTCATGATCCCAGGGTCCTGGGATCGAGCCCCGCATCGGGCTCCCTGCTCAGTGGGAAGCCTGCTCCTCCCTCTCCCACTCCCCCTGCTTGTGTTCCCTCTCTCGCTGTCTCTCTCTGTCAAATAAATAAAATCTTTAAAAAAAAAAATTACATTATTATTTACTCAAGATTTTTCCTGTAATCCATTCATTTTGTTTTTATGTGTCCTTGTCCTAAGTAATAATATTTCTTAATCATGTGTATGACATTACTTGATAAGTTTGTTGTTTTATTTATTCGTTTAAAACACACAGGATTCATTTGTGTAATGCCTAAAAGCATCTTGCTCTCCACTGACAACCTCCCGTGTTTTGGGGAGAATCGGCTGGGCCCTTGGTAGCCCTGGCACGTGCATTGCTATCTTGGCAATGACATCTGTAGGTCGTGTGATGTGGGGCATCACACTCATTAAGACTCATCACACTCAGTGGGGCATTAACCTCACTGAACCCTGGTTTTATCATCTGAAAAGTGGGGTTAAGATCATTTCCTATCTGATATGGCTATTATTGGGATCAGGTGAGATAATCCAAGCCAGAATTTCACAAGATGCCCCAGACATAGCAATGATCCAATCAATGTCAGCTATTATAATGAACGATAATAAAACTGCTCTTATGAAGTGTCATATTGTATTTTTTTAAATGAAGATCCATGAATCTCCAGGCTAGCTGTACATCTGGCACTTCCTCATTTTCTTTTTTTTTTTTAAAGATTTTATTTATTTATTATTTGAGAGAGAGAGAATGAAAGACAGAGAGCATGAGAGGGAGGAGGGTCAGAGGCAGAAGCAGACTCCCCGCTGAGCAGGGAGCCTGATGCGGGACTCGATCCCAGGACACTGGGATCATGACCTGAGCCGAAGGCAGACGCTTAACGACTGAGCCACCCAGGCACCCCCAAACCATGAATTCTTAATGCTTAAGGAGCTGGACTCTACTTAAGTGAGGATGGTTTCCTCCATGATTCATGAAGGACACTTCTCTTGCTCTAAGAATAAATTGTTCACATGGAGAAACCACTTAGAATCCAGAAAGTCTTCAATCTATCCAGGAGGAGAAAATTCAATGTGACTGTATTCTTCGGGCTTTTAATGCCACAGATATGAAAATAAGGCAGGCTTCCAACGCAGAGGAGGACCTTATGACCCAGAGAGTTTAAGTAATTATACACAAACAGAAAAAGCCAGAATTATTGAAGCAGATTCCGATTCAAGCTACAAATCCTGTTCAATGGGAGGTACTGTTCTTCTCTCCTCAAGGGAAGGTTGAGTGAAAGTGAATGGTTCCAGACAAAATCAGAAAAACACACTCCATTTCTTCCTCCCCACAGCTGGTTATGGGGTGGAATTACATGCCTGTGAGCCAGCTTGGGGGAAGAGGGGAACAATACTGCAATTGAAAGAACACTGTGTTTTGCACACATGTTTGCTTTAATAATATGCTTGCTGTTTCTGCTTGTACGTATTATTTGATCTCTGGTTATAAATGCCCCAGCAAATTGGCAAAGCGGCATTCTCTGCCTCCACCAAAACAGGAAGAAGTGAGAGACTGACACAGCTCCCTCCTACAGGGATTCTCATCCTGATGTACATTGAATGAGCTGAGTCATGTTAAAATAATACAAAGTACCTCCACCCGTGTCCACCTGGGACCTTTGGAAACTTAATCCCTGGGAGGGCAGCCCAGGTGATTCCAGTGTGCTGCAACCCTGAGCCAGCCGACACGTGGGAGGGACAGGACAGCTCTCCATCATGAAGCAAGCTGAGCTCGCACACTCCTCAAAGAGATGCGCTGTGTGAGGCTGCGGGTTTGCCTGGTGAACATCAGGCATCCGAGCAGGACTTGGTCCAATGCCAGCCCGACTCTGATTGGCTGCCTGTCTTCAGGCCTCTTCTGGAAACTGCCGGCACCTCTCCCCGAACTTCTGTTCTGTGAACTGAGCACAAGAACTCAATCTACTAATGTTTCACAACATCGATATTGTGGCTCACGAGAAATATTTTTTTAAAAGACCAGAATCGGATACAGTAGAATATAATTGAAATGAAATGTATCACTAGAGTAAGCAGAAGCATTTTTTTTTCAGGGGTGTGTGTATGCACCTGCACACATTTCTAGGAACAGGGTCCTCCTAATGAAAAATGTATGTCTTTTTAAAAAAGATTTATTTATTTATTTTAGGGAGAAAGAGAGAGAGAGTGCAGCGGGCAGGGGCAGAGGGAGAGGGAGTCTGAAGCCAACTCCACGCTGAGCACGGAGCCCGATTGGAGCTCAATCTCACGACCCTGGGATCCCGATCTGAGCTGAAACCAAGAATCCATCGCTCAATGGACTGCGCCAGCCAGGCGCCCCCCAAAAAATGTATGTCTTGATTGTAAGTGACCATCAGTAAAGTTTGAAAGCTTCTGATCTCACCTCCAGGGTTTTGGTGAGCGTTAAATGAGATAATGCTGTGGAGCATGTCACATATGAAGCACTATATAAATTAAGTAGGTCGACGGGTAGACAGATGGATTGGTTGACAGACAGGCAATCTAAAGCACAACAGGCAGAATTCAGTGCATAGACGACAGAAACAGTGGGATGAAAGTGTGACCACTTCGACTGTGGTACCACGAGTGGTAGAATTGGAAGGTCGGTGTTCCTAAGAGAGCATGATTTCCAAAGGGACTTGAACCCTCGGTTAATTCCCTAATGTAAGGAATGGGAATTTGTCCCCCTCTCCCCCTCCATTTAGATTCAAGAAATGTCGCATCCCTTCTTTTTTTCTTTTTCAAATGAATCCAGCTGCAAATCGTCACCAACTTGATGACCGAGAAATTCAATCTCAGTCCTGGTTATGAGGTTTCTGCTTTTTTTTTTAATAATCATACAACATTAGAAAATGATAATAATAATACAATAGCTGCTATTTACGAACTTTATTATGTTCCAGGGACTGTGCTAAGCACTTAAACATACTGTATTGTTTAATCCTACTTATGAGGTAGATACTATTATAATCCCTATTTTATAGGTGGGAAACTGGGGCTTCAGTGTCCCCAAGTATTCACTATGAGGTCCCAATCACTGTTTCTGCGAATTACTTCTGTTCCTGGCCTGCTCTTTCTCCATCTGCAGAACCCAGATGCGTCGAGTTGTCTCAAAGATGCTCCTTTTGGCATGTCTTCCCCCTGACCACAGGCTCAGGGTCTAGACCCTCATTGCCGCTCTTAGAACCTCCTCTCCAGAAGCTGGATTCCACTGGCATCCCAAAGTTGCCCCCCAATGGGAACAGGAGAGCAAGGGTGGTGCTGGACTTTGGCACTCACAGAAACAGCAACTCCTCCAAAGTAGTGTTGTCCCTTTCTTGGTATTGGACAGCAGGGTAGAAACACTTCCGCTTTCTTAACCACCAGCCCCCGCTTCCCTTCTCTGACCTCCCTGCACCTCCATTGCCCAAGAAAAGCCTAAATGCTGTCCTTTGAATGTGTAAAGACCTTTCTCAATGCTACATCTCAAGGAAGTACAAACACTGAACAGATAGTTTGGTTCATTTCTTAGGGGACTGCTCATGATTTCAAAACTCCTACCTTAAAAGTAAATACCTCAATATTTGAGATATGCCATGGGAACAAAAACTTCGCAGCAGGCATGGTTGATTCTCCATCTTTTTGCAAACAGAACCAGGTTCGTTAATCCAGACAGTGATGCATCCAGCCTTGCATCAAGCCAATAGCAGCTCACGGCAACATGTTACAATTTGCCAATGATTTGTCTGCAGGTGGACCACTGGCCCATTTGGCTCAGGTCTGACCAATGAGGGAGGGGAAACTCTGTTAGAAGTTCTAGGAAATACTTTCCTCCCGTCAGAGAGAGCCACACAAAGAAGATAAGACACCCCTTCTTGCTTTGGATGCTGCCATGTCAGAGTATGACATTTAGATCAGGACAACCATGAGCTAATAAACCCAAGGACAAAAGTCAATGTTCGGAGGAGAGTTCAGTGGAATGACTGTAAGTTTCACTTTCCTTATCAAGGACATTATTAAGCCACAGTATCATCCCTAAGGCTGCAATTCTGTGGGCTTGTTAAGTTATAAATAAGTGTACTTATGGTTCAAACCACTGCTTTGGGGGCATTCTGCTACTTGTGGCCAAGTATACTCCCTACAGATACATGAATCTTTCAGGCAAAGAGGAGAAATACGTCGTTAGAAAGAAAAATCTGAACAAACTTGGGGGACCAATTTCCTTGACCTAACAGTGTCTTGATCATTTCTGCCTTCGCTTATTTACTTATTCAGACTGATTGTTAGCAAGCTAAACCCCCAAAACTCCCTCAAGTTTAAAGAGTTTGCAGAATATTTTATTACCTATAAATACAAAGTCTTTGGGTCCCTTTGTGTCTCTGACAATACTCTTCAAAAACTTCTCAGATCATTCCACAAGCCTTTATTGACCACTTAGAATGTTCCAGAAGATGCTGGGGAGTGAGGGGACCAAGACACCTGAGACACATGTCCAGTCCTTGTGGGCTTGCCATCTAGTGGAGAGACAGTGAAGAAGATGCCACGAGAGCAGAAAGAAGGGACGCTCTTACTCAAAACATTCTCGGCTCCCCTGGGGAATTTTGCTATAAAGCAAAGTCCGAAGTGAAGAGCGCGTCCCATCCTTGGTAAAGTTAAAAGACCAATGAAGAAATATTTCCAGGTGTCTCTGAAGTACAAGAGAGGAAGGGGCATGAGAAAAGTTTGGGCATGAGGAAAATGATGTCAGAAATTCTAGGAAATTACCAAGGTTTTAGCTGAAGTGATTTCAGTAGAAGTTTCTTTCTGTCCTTCTTGAAAAAATCCCTCAAGGCAAGAATTTCTAAAGGCTGGCTATTGGCTTGAATTGAGGACGAGGGGAAGATACGTGCCTAAAAACCATAACTTATAAATAGGTCTTTCTAGATTCTTACGGTTTCCCCCATCATCCACTGTTGCCTTATTCATAGCTGGTTTGACAGCAATTTTTTTTTTTTTGAAGTTGACCTTTGCTGAGTTTTCCCCCCAAGGAACTTAACTGATTTCTTTTTAATGAGTCGACAATTGCCTTTATTTTGATCCTTATAGTTTACTGAATTATTTATTATTCATTTCAATGACCACTAACAAGTATGACCGGCATAAGCGGGTATGAGCACAAACACAACTGGCTCCTGGGGAGTATAAAATCCAACAGGTGGGAACAGAGGGTGCCCAGAGCAGAGCAAAACCAACTCCCATGTGCTGTCAGCTGCTGAAAGCATCCTCAGAGCATTCTATGGGCTGTGTGTGCAAACAGAAGAATCATGTGTTGGCAGAGAAAGTGGAGAAAAAGCTAATCCAGAGGCGAATACTAATATCTATCTTCCTTCAGTCAAATATTCTGTTATCTGGGCTTTGCAATATGCTCCCCCAAGAAAGACAGGGTAGTTCTTGGGTTGGAATGCAGTGTGATATTCTTGTTTTTCGAATGATTTGCCCAACTTTCATTGGTATCTTGCGTTGCGATCTCAATGGTAAATCAACAACGCCATTAGTCTTACAGGACCAGCTTCTCCAATGCCTTCAAATCCACATGGCCCATTAGCCATGCCTCTCCAGGGGCATTTCTTCTATTTGGCCCTCTCTGCCCACCTCTGACCCCTCCCCATCAGCTCTCTGCCTCCCAAGGCCAGGCTGATGGACTATGTCAACACACGGTTGATGTAGTGCTGTGCCCTTGGGCTTCCAGTTGGGTTTGGCCAATGAGGATACCAGGCAGGAATTAGAGGAAGAAAGGAGAGTGAGGTGACCCTTGTGTCCCTCCACGAAAGGCTGGCTGTGTCCTCCCATGAAAAGTCACTGCTCCTAAAGCAACCAGCTTTATCCCATTCTCTTTCTTGCTGGGTCCTTCAATGTTACCCTTTGGGTTTTCATGCTGTCTTTGTCCTTTGCCAAGCCATGCCCACAGCTCCGTAATTGGTCTCTCAGGAGACAAATCTTCCTTGAATTGTTCTCATTTGAGTGTGTCATCTGTTTGCTTTTGACTCTCACTGAGGCACTGGTGGATGGCTCTCTTGGATTCTGGCCACTGACTTGATTCCATAGTCACAGGAGGAGAAAACCAATGGGGGAAGATCCAGTCACTGAAATTCTTTCCTTTTAGAGGAGATATGGTCAAGAATGCAGAACTGCCCTTCGGAAAACAAACTTGGTGGCAAGGGTGTGGGATTGTTTGAGAAACTCCTTATAGCACATGCTCTATGAACAGCTGTTCTTGGCTTTCAAACAAGGCAGTGTCCTTTTATGAAAGTTTACACACTATAACTTAGACAAAAGAAAGTATGATTCCCGGGAAATTGGTAGCAATAAATGTGTCATCCTGATAGCACGATAAGAGAGGAAGCTGTGGCCCCTGGTTTTCAAAATCCTCTTCTCTCTCTGGAGTTTAGAGTAGTGTTAAAAGTGGGCTGAATCATTAGAGAAGTAAAAGTTGCAGTAAATTACTCATTACAAACATTGAACACTTACTGTGTGTGAAGCACAATCATTGCATGCTTTCTATGCCCTGTCTCACTTGGTCTTCACCCATGCTCTAAGAGTAGCTACTTTATTCTTCGTATTTTACAGATGAAGAATTTGAAGCAGAAGGAAGTGAAATGACTCTTGGCCACCAAGACTCAGAATCCACATTTATAAAAGAAGGCTAATATTACTTGTGTCCCAGGACTGTGGTCAAGATGAATCAAGGTCCTCTCTACCCCCTACAGAGGTCCCTGCATAGTTGACCCTCAAGGACATGCAGAAGGGCAGGAGGTCGAAATTGCAAGGGAGTGGAGTTTGCTTTGCTGTTGCACATCTGATCTTATAACTCTTTATTTGGCCAACTTAGCTGGGACTTCAACTGAGGAATAATAATAACACTGAACAAAACAATCACCATTTATTTTATGTTTCTAACATTCTACTAAGAGCTTTGTGTACACCATCTCCCATCAACCCCACATAGTCCTAAGAGGAAGAAAGTGTTCTTATGCCCATGTGGGGTAGTGAATAAACTGAGTACTAGGGAGATTCAGTAACTTGCCCAGCTAAGAGGTGGCAGAGCTCACATTAGAACCCAAATCTGCCTAGCTCCTGCACATTTGCACTTAACCTCTACCTCATACCCTGTGCCTATTTTTATTGCATTTAACAAACATTTCAGTGCTTACTCTATGTTAGGAACTCTTCTGAACACTACAAATATTAACTTTTTTAGTTTTCATAAAAACTTCATGAGCTAGGCACTAGTATCATCTCATTTTTACAAGTGGAGAAAACTGAAGCCCAGAGAAGTTAAGTAACTTGCCCAAGATCACACAGCCTTTTCAATTCCAAGCGCACTTTTTCTCATTTTTCAAATGAAGTCAATGTCAAGCACTATAGTATTTTGAGAGTGCTAGGTTTGAGTTGTCTGCCGACTTATTGACGTGTACCTCAACACTATAAAGTTGTGTCCTTTGCAAAAGAGTGAAGGACACATATTGGTTTTCAACTCTCAGCCTTACCATAAAACAAGCGGGGGTGGGTCATAGTCTCATGAGGATGCCAAGACAATCCAAAGAGCAGATCCTGTACTGGTTTAACCTCAGTTGTCCGGGAGAACCTCCACAACATTTGTCTGCAGGCAAAAGAATTCTACACCAAATGTCTACCAACAGGCATTCTTAGGCCAAGAGAAATGAGCTAGAGAAAAGCCCAGTCTCTTTTTTGACAGGGATACAGTGGATATGCTGGGCTGAACACTAAAGGTTAATTGCTCTGAGTAATACTGTGGCATTTAATCCTGGTGCCAAATGAACTGAGACAATATTGACCAAGATTCAGCCAACATCAGAATGCAAACACAAATGAAAATCTAAGTCCTTAGGCAGAGGGAGTCCAGGCAAGAATCTGAATATCCAGGAAGATCAACCAAGGCGGAGGCAAGTCTCAAAACCTCAAGGGCCGTATACGCCCCTCATAAACCAACATTATACTATGAGAAGTGCTATGTGTGCAGGGCCTTTGCATATGCAACTCTCGGGGCTAGTGCAACTTTCTCTACCCCACCAGGACCCTGGCTTTCACCTGACCAATGTCACTTCTTATTCAGCTCTCACGTATAAGATTTTCCCTTCAGGAGGGCTTTTTCCCCGACCCTAGGCTGAGATAGGGCATCTATCCTCAGCTTCATATTCCCCCTTTGCTGACTGCTGTTTGAACATTTTTTTCTAGATTATACATGTATGTTTCTCATTATTCTGTGGCCCAGACAATGACTATATTCTTTTCATCTTTGTGTCCTTTTATAATCTCAACACGTAGTACAGACACTGGTACATAAGTACTTGATAAATGTTGAAAGCAAAAAGAATGGGTGGATGGATGGATGGATGGATGGATGGATGGATGGATGGATGGAAGAAGAGATGAATGGCTGGCTAGCTGGACAGATGATGACTGGATGGATGGGTGGATAAATAAACGGTTGGGTACTTGGATGGATGGGTGGGTAGGTGAGTGGATGGATGATTGAGTGGATGGTTGAATGGAACCATGAATGAATGAACACATAGATGCCTCTTAGAGGCAGCTGAGGAGGGAATGAAAGGATTTTCCATCTTCTGGGATTCAAAGAAATGAAGTCTTCTCAACTATAATTGGGCCATAAAATTCTGTAAATCCATTCTTGTGGAAGAACGCACAGGCCATACTTTCCTTTTCTCAGAATGTACGTTGTGTCATTTTTGGACTTCTATTCTCTTTCAAGATGGTCTGGTTGTTTTTTCTCTTTTTAAGCAAATTTCACTTGGATAAAAATAAAGGTCAGTGTGGATCACATCTGTGATTGGTCCCAAGAGTCGAAACCTCACCCGCACTCGTTCCTAAGGAAGAATAACACTGGGAAGGAGTTTCCTAGCCTAGTTCTCTGCAGGGGAAAGCTACTGGAACACCACTGGTTTCTTAACGGAGGATATAGGGGCTTAAGGAGCAAAACCGTAGTGAAGTTGGTAGCTGGTCTATAGGGTAAATAACATCAACCTATTATAAGTAATATCAGATCTGCATTTGAATTTCAACTCTATTCACTTACTAGTTGTGAGAATTTAGCTAAGTCTCTTAACCTCCCTAAGCCTGACTTCGCTTATCTATAAAATGGGAAGTTGTAATGATTGAAAAGTGGTATGAAAGAATAGCTCAGAGACTTGTGTCTGTATTAAAAATAATAATAATAACACAGTGTAGTAATTGTTCAGCCAACAATAGGTTGACATAGTAGCTGGGAGGTGAAAGCAACTGAAATAGTAATACAAATATTCTCATCTCAATAAATTATTACTAGTTCACTAGGAGAGCATTTCACAAATTACGGACTACATGCCAGTGATGATAGAGAAGACAAACGTACATGGTATATAAAGTGAGCTTTAAATAACATTAAATCACTAAGAAAGTGAGAACGTTATTCCCTGTGCAACTTGATTTCAATTATGATTTAGTGCTTCTCATTGTGTCAAGGAGAAAGTCTTGGTTTGATGCCAGAATTTCTTTAACACCTTTTAATAACATGAGTGGGACTCGGGTGCGGATCTTGGGCAGGCAAAGGAATCTAGCTAGAATGTCAGATCTGTCTTTAAGATTGTTGCATTATTTTTTTAATGGTACCTTTTATTTTTGGGAATAGTACTGGTTTTCCTTTCGTGGTGGCCACATCCACGTTCCTTTTTAAATACATTAAGGAAGATTTGAGTCAGTTTAAAGAAAATATATACATAAGAGTTTAGGTGGCATGGAGTTATGGCAGAACCAGCAGTGAATAACTCGCGTGTGGAAAACCCTGAACAAGGAGGAAGAAAATGCAAATCTGGTTATACTGAGAATATTCACATCCACCCGTGAAAAACTTGCCATCTTTTTTTCTAGGTTTCTGTTTAAATCTGTCCAAATAGTGAATGGTATGGCTCCACAAAGATGGTCTCTTGTTTTTTCCACTATAGCTCTCTAGAGAGGCTAAGATAACCCAAATGTCCCCCCGTGGTGGGGAGAGTTGGGAAATCTCCTTCTTCCAAGGGAAGGAAAAACACTCACAAAGCTCCCCTTAGGTGATCTCCTCAAGTGCAACAGGAAAATGTATGGACATCACTTGACAGCCTGGTCAGGACTCACAGACTCAAGTGTCTACTGGGGTCAAAAAGACCCAGGGCACACGATACACACTTTGGTATAAACTTTCCACCTAAAAAAGAACTTGATGCTGGGACATTTTTTTCAGAGTTTGTGTGTTTTTAAAAAAATATAATAGTTATGAAGTGAGAATATTTGTATTACTATTTCAGTTGCTTTCACCTCCCAGCTACTACGTCAACCTATTGTTGGCTGAACAGTTACTACACTGTGCTATTTTTTTTTTTAATCCGGACACAAGTCTTTGAGCTATTCTTTCATACTACTTTTCAATCATTACAACTTCCCATTTTACAGATAAGCGAAGTCAGGTTCAGGGAGGTTAAGAGACTTAGCTAAATTCTCACAACTAGTACGTGAAAAAAATCATCCTTGCAGTTTTAAATACAGACACATTTTGCATGTCAAGTGTATACAATCATATTTCTATACATATAAATATAATGTAATATATATTAGATTACATAACTTATGGCAGCTCAATGGTGAGGATAAATGGCAAATGATGCTGGGACTCAGGGCCAGACAGAGAGAGAGAGGAAGTCGTGGGGACCCAGGTAAACTAGAGAGCACATGTCCCTTTAGAAAGTACAGCTAACATTCAGTCCCGATCAGTTGTGATAAGAGAATATTGCCAAACACTTGCGTTTTTAATAAGAAATTAAAACTGTGAATTTTTATATGCAACTCCCTGCTTATTAAATGTTGGCAATTAATTTATTTTAAAAAACACTCTTTCCTGGGGTGCTCGGGTGGTGAAGTCAGTTAAACGTCTAACTCTTGGTTTGGGTTTGGGCCGTGAGATCGAGCCCCGCGACAGGCTCCACCTCAGTGCAGAGTCTGCATAAGACTCTCCCTCCCTCTGTCCCTCCCCACTGTGCTCTCTCTCTCTCTCCTTAAAATGAATAAATAAATATTTTTTAAAAATAAAAATAAATAAAAAATTAAAAAACTAAAAAGCACTCTTTCCTCTGCAACATCATGGAGAATTAGTCACTGAGATCATGACCTTCACCTGATTTATTTGTACTCTACCTTGGACGAGTTATGAAACCCAATCAGTGTCTGCACTGCTTGAGTGCTGGCCGAAGAAAGAAGTTGGGTGTCAGGATTCAGTTGTGTTGGCAGCTGACAAAGAATAAATACAAATGTCCTGTAAGCACATAATGACATTTTCAACCTCGTGCAACCAAAAGGAAAACTTACAAGACAGAACACTGACGAGAGACCATCGTTTTTTACTAAGCAAATACAAAATAATTTTTTTATTGCGAATGCCCGATTTTAAGCTGTACACAAAGAAACAGTCCTGCTTACATATTGATGTATTCATTCATCCATCCGTCTGGCTGTGGAAATACAGATTTGAGTGATAGAGATCCAGCCCCCGGCTCACAGGAGATCATTTAGTTGGACAGGAATTTGGCTATATATATATATATATATACACACACACATATCAGATGCCTTTAAAACATGACTACCCTTTGATCCAATACTTTAACATCTGGGAAATGCTTCTAAGAGAAAATTCCAGAACATAGCTACATTAATATTGCTGCAAAGATGTTCATCTTTCTGCCGCGTTTATAACAACAGAACATGTCATGTGTCAAACACTTAAATGTCCAACATGGCCAGGTGATTAATTCATCCAGGGCATAGTCACTCAAAGGGACACCTGACCCTATTTTAAACGATGTATTTGGCATTGTATAGGATGGTAAACAAGCAAACAAGATGTTGGCTTTAAAACAGTCTTTCAGAATCACTAATATATGTGTGATATTGATATGGAAGAAGAGAAATACTAAAAGAGAGAATATTTCTCAGTGAGAGGATTATAGATTATTATTTCTTTTATATGTTGCTCCCTGTATCTTTAATAAGGAACATCTATTCCTTCTGTAATGAGGGGGGGGGGAAGGAGCAGATTTTTAAGTTTTGGCCTTTAGAACTCTTCACACTGTTAAAAATTCTTGAGGACCCCAATATGCTTTTATTCATTTTGGTTAGAGCTATCAATGTTAACCATATTAGAAATTAAAGCTAAGAATTTTAAAATATTATTTCATTTAAAAATAATAATAATAATAAACCCATCCCGTGTTAACGAAAATAACATTTTGATGAAAAATAACTATTTTTTTCCAATAGTTTCCAACTATTTGGTTTGTTCCTAAACAGGGGGAGAAAAGCAAAAAACATGGTATGGTTTTATATTTTTGCAAATCTCTTTAATTTCTGCCCTAATGGAAGACAGCTGGGTTCTCATATCTGTTTCTGCGTTCAGTATGTTTCCGTAAGTTGTTTGGGTTCAAGTACATGAAGAAAATCCAGCCCCATACAGTTTTGTACTTGGAAGAGGAAGAAGAATTTTAATCATCTTTTCAAATAATAAAGGGTGCCATGATCCTACACTTGACAAGTGATAGCTTCTGAAAGTCAGTTGCAGTGTGAAATCTGAAATCTTATCAATGAAATTTTTGTTTTCTCTACACCTGTGAGGGGATGAGAGTGGAAAAGACAAATAGCCTGTCAGTATTATAAGGAAGATTGTATGACTTCATGGGCTCCCTGAGAGGGTCAAGGATATCCATGGATTCCTGGACCACACTTTGAGAATCACCATCTAAATCACACACAAGCAAGTGGGTCGCTCTAGGGAAGTGGCCTAGGACAGCTAGCTCCATTTTTTTGTTGTTGTTGTTTATTTGCACTTTTAAAATGACCTTTTGAATTATTCTATTTTTCCCATGTGCATTTCAATGTAAAGAAAATCAATTTTCCTAAGGCCATCATCATAGACTGATCCCACAGGCAGCAGATTCTGAGATGGGGATTTGCCCGCAGGGAGTTCATCCAGGTATGCTGTTGTGAGTCACCCCGAGAGGGAGAGAAGGAAGCAGGATTGGGCAACTGGAGGAGGCGGACACTGGGGTATGGTCTCCCCATGTCCTCAATCAGATGGGGAGCTCCCGGCTAAGTCAACCCTTGACAGCTGCCCCCCACTGAAGCAGGCGGACCAGGTCTTTATCTCTATACCAACAAGTCCTTGGAGGCTGACTGCCACGGGAAGGAACATGGTCTGGGGGGAGGGCAAGTTCCAGAAGGAGAAAGAGCCATCTACAGCCAAGTCTTCCAGAAGCTGGGAATGAGAAGTTGCTCCTGGAGGGGTGGTCTGGGCAGGGCACCTCAGCCACATGTTTGTCAATGCCAGAGTTGGGATTAGAACCCCGTCCCTCTGTTTGCCTCCTGAGCCTCTGTAAAGAGACCCTCTGAACAGTTGCTTCCTCTAGTGTGGGCTCTATTCATCCACACATTGTCGATGACAATGACACCAGGCTGATCCTAAGTGAATGGCCACAGGACGAAAGGACGGGGTCTGCACCCCACTCAGTCCTGCATGAATATAGCTGGCACTCAGCTCTCTGCTCCCCTCGCTGTGAGAATCTCATCCACCTGTCATATGCAAATATGAAAATCAGGCTCCCATGCAGTTCACTCTGGGCTCTCATGGGGTGTATTCTGGGATAGTGGAGGACTTTCCCTGAAAATGTGCTCACATTCACTCTGGTGATGGGACTAAGCTAATGGATCAGGAAGGGGAGAGGAAAATGTAGAAACTCTGCCTTGAGAAGATCATCTTGAATCTGTAGTGTTAATTAAGTGAAATATTTGACATAGAAATCCACAACAGGGCCATAGTGAGCACAGTAGCTGCCTGGGTCTCTCTCGCACAGGAATCTTCTCTCCGTTCTGGAAGCCCCACATAAAGAAATCTCCAGTCGGCTTCCGTCTTGTAGCTCGTGTTTGCTCTAATGTGGCGAGGACAAACCAAGGATGTTTACTGACAGGGCTGCTCAGGAATTCCCACCCACTTTCCTGAAAGCAGGAAGAGAAAACAAAACAGACCCTGCCTGCCCTCCTCTCTGTATTTACCGCCTCTTATTTCATTCACTGCAAGAAGGAAAACCTCCTGAGAGTCCACATGATGAGGGAAAATTATTAGCACCTCATCATCCCATATTTCCAACTCTCTTTGCAGGAGTATTTACAGATGCTTCTAATTTAAAACAGCTTTCTGACCAAAGTCTCTCTGTAGCAGAGCACATAAGCAACCTTGCAGGATCTGCAGTTTTATTTTATCCTAGGTTCACTGTAAGGAAGACTTGGAACAAGCTAGAAAAATGGCAGAAGAGAGATTCCTCTCCTCTTGCCACCCCCAAGAACACAATTTAGCATGGAAGCCATTCATTGTCATGGTGAAAGGAAAGAACCCAATGCCTGAAATTGTGGGGGTCTAACACGGTTTGATTTCCTTGCCAGTTCGTGAAGATTCATGCACTTTCTCAGTGGCCCCTCCAGGCTGTGCTGTCCCTCCCATGGCTTTGATCTCCCTGTAGACTCTGAGACATTATTCTCCTCTGAGCCTCTGTTTCCTCCTTCCCCAAATAGATACTCGTTGTGTGAGGATTATAAGAAGCACATTGGATAACGTATAAGAAAGTGATCTGAAAAATGCCCAGTGATGGGTGGACGCAAAAAAACAAAGATCCTTATTGGATTTTCTGTCTCAGCCAAAGCAGGGTGGGCATGCAGGACCTCTGGCTCAGTGATCAAAAACATGGCTGAAGTTGGCTCAGCGTGACAGAGGGGCCTGCATATAGGAGGAGGGAGTTTTGGCAAGGCTGGCTGGGGAAAGACCTGGGAAGGACGGTGGAGAGGATTCAGATTTCCAGGGGACCCTTTGTGACAGAGCGACCGACTGCAATCCAGATTCCGGGAAAGCAGTACTTCATGAGTTTGTCAGTATTTGAAGAGGGGTGGAGATTGTAAAGCAAGAAGATTAAGAGGCAAACCGAGTCAGGAGATGTTGATGTTCTGAACACCACCTAATGTACGGCTGAGAAAAACGCTTTTCTTAGCGAGCCTGTGGGGTGGACACTAGGAAGTGAATTCTTTCACCAAAACGTTCGTACTTCTGAGGACTCGTTGCTACCTCCCTCCAGTCAGGGCCCTGAGCTTGATTGAATGCTCTGTGGTCACCATTTTGAAATTCTGAATGATTTTATCTTTGAACTTGTGTTGGGGAAACAAAATCTGATGGGATGACCTATTAGAACAGCCAGACCCTGCACCCTGGTGATGCCCCATGCAGGCGAGGATATGGAGCAACAGGAACGCTCGCTCGCTCGCTTGCTCGCTCCTGGTGGGAAAGCAAAATGGTGCAGATGCTCTGCAAGACAATTTGGTGACTTCTTATAAAACAAAACATGCTCTGACCAGAGGGTCCAGCATTTGTGTTCCTTGGTGTTTGCCCAAAGGAGTTGAAAATGTATGTCCACAAAACACCTGCACATGGATGTTTATAGCAGCTTTGTTCACAATTGCCAACACTTGAGAATAATCAAGACATCCTCAGCGGGTGAATACTGTTATTATTATATTAATCAGCACTAAGAAGAAACAAGCTATCAAGCCATGAAAAGTCATGGAGGAAACTTAAACGTAGATCACAAAGTGAGGGAAGCCAGTCTGAAAAGGCTCCATCTTGTATGAGCCCAATTATATGACACTGAAACAGGCAAAAGGATGGGACGTTAAAAAAAATTAATGGTTTCCAGGGTCGGGGAGAGGAGGGATGCATAAGCAGAGTACAGAGGATCTTTCGGGCAGTGGTGTTATTCTGTAGGATACAAGAGAAGATCCGTGTCATTATATATTTGCCCAGTCCCATAGAATGCATAACACCCAGAGTGAACTCTAATGTGAACTATGGACTTGGGGTGATTATGATGTGTCCACGTAGGTTCATCAGTTGTAACAGATGCCCCGCTCTGGTGGGGAATGTTGGTAACAGCAGAGGCTGTGCATGGGAGGGGTATGAGTGCTCCGAAAAAAAGGAGAGTCTTTTTAAAAAGTTGATGGTCCCTGAGGCATATCTGTGAGCAGAGAAGACATGCACGATGCACACGCCCACTGTCCATTGCATCCCATTCGCACATAGCATTCATGGTGCCCCACAGACAGAGAATCCTAGAGGACCTACGGTGGGTGGGTGACCAGCCAGCCTCGATGCAAGTACAAAGTAGGTGAGTGTGTAGGGACGCTGACAGCCCTGAGAAGTCATGCTTTCTATCCAAATCGGAGATCGTTTCAAATGCACAAAGCAAGCAACACATTCTTGAAAACACGAACAACAAAAGAACTCTGTCCTAGCCTTTCTTCCTCATGTCACCTCCCTATAACAGCCAATGGGCTGAAAATGATGTCACGGAAAGGGAGAGATGGGGCAATCCATGGCTTTTCCTTTTAACCCTTCCTTACTCATCAACAAACTCAAGCTGGAGAGTGTTGGTCGAATGTGCGAGTACCTAGAAGTGAAGAAAACATCACTGACTATGTTTGCATGCCATTTACTTTTAGTAAGAACGAAATACATGCGCTCGTACAAGCTACAAAATGCGAGTTGTGTGATTCCCGGGATTCTGCCCATGAATGCATTGCATTTAACACCAGCACTGCACAGTATACGGATGAATGGTAAAACTCACGTGAATAATTAAACATTTTATTTTTTCCTTACTTAGAACAACTTTGAATAGCAAATGAAATACCTAAGAAGCCGAGAGAGAGAGAGAGAGACTATGGAGAAATGGAAATGCTTTATATATATATTTTTAGATTTTATTTATTTATCTGACAGAGAGCGAGCACAAGCGAGGGGAGCAGCAGAGGCAGAGGGAGAAGCAGGCTTCCTGCTGAGAAGGGAGCCCGACGGGGGGCTCGATCCCAGGAGCCTGGGATCATGACCTGAGCCGAAGGCAGACGCTCAACCGACTGAGCCCCATTTTAGCACCTCGAACAGTACTTTCCACCGCTTTTAGAACAAGGGGTTCTGCATTTTCCTTTTGCACTGCTCCTTCCCATCACAGAGGCAGCCCTGTTCCACTGTTACTAAGTTAACCTCCACGCAAGCCCACAATATGCCAGACACGCAGTTAGGTGTCCCACCTGGAGGGTGATCCTTAATGGCCTGAGTCGCTCATACCCCCAAAGAGTAAAATGCCATCCACATAGCAGTTATTGTCACAACTACTAGGAATGAGCTGGTCCAGACAAGAAGCACTTGTCAAGCACTTACTCTGTGGCAGGAAGGCGGCCATCTTGTTTGGCAGAGTGCTAGGATCGGGGGTACAGAGATAAGCACAAAGTAAACACAAAGCTGCTCACAGCCAAGTTTTGGGGGGCAACAGAGACGGGGGCAAAGTGGCTGCCCACCACCACACAGCCCGCCAGTCAGAGTCACGATCCGAACCCAGGCCTGGAGCCCAAGCTCTTGAGCCTCCGGGCCAGACTGCCTCTATAATTACGTTGGCACAATATGTGTGCATGGCAGATGCTTAATAATTGGTTTTATTACATTCCAGAGTTAAAGATAGAGCGCCTTGCTAGAATTGAGTTTACAGCCCACATTGTGGGGTGTGCAATTGTGAATTCACTATCTGCTTAAATAGTATGTCTGTCCCTGAAATGTTGCTTTCTGAAAGGGGCTTTCTCTGGCTCTCCCTGTTTCTCTCTCTTAGCAGCCTTGGCTTTGTTTCATGATGAGGATCACACTCTGTAATTCTATGTTTATTTGTAGGACTCTGTGTTCAATTCCAGTGAGCCCGGGGAGGGTGGTGCGGGGACAGGGCTTCTGTTCCTCCCCATTCTAAGCCCAGGGCTATATATAGCCTGGTGCTCAGCAAGTATTCATGATGGGCGCTTGGGTGAGCACATTAATGAATCAAGCCACAATAATTAGTAGTTTGCATTTCTCCTACAAGTTTTCTCAAGAACACTGAGTAGTATTTGCCATGTTTCTCTTTTTGCATTGGCTGTTAGGGAGCTCAAAGCCACATCTGTGAAGCCATCACAGCAAGCTGGTAAATCCACATGAATATTTATCTCTGATCCTGAATGCACCCACTGATGCACCCACTCTTATTTTTCTAACTTCCTTTGTTATTTTTAATGGATGCTCCCATCTTGTATTATATATGTCCTTGTGAGACACTTTAATAAATATCCCTGCTGAAATTAAGTAAATTCAGCAGGCTGTCTTGAATTTCTAGCCTGCAGGGAAAAAGAATGCCCTTCCAGTGCCATCCTCCGTCTTCAGAGCAATAAGCCACCCTTAGATTACCTGCTTTCTGGGGTCCAAAGCCCTTTGGGAGTGATGTTTCTGTGACTGGGGGCGGTGCAGTGGGTGAGATGCTAGTTCCTTCCAATTAGGTGGCTAGGCGGTGGTGGAGGTTCTAGAATAAATGAAGGTGAAAGGCAGGGAGAACTGCAAAACCCTACAGAACGTGTTCTCCCTGCTCTGACCATGGCCCGTGGTTACTGGGGAAGGGAATCAGCGACCCAGGTCAACCTGAGCAGATGCAGTGGGTGAGGGGACTGGACAGGATGCTTGGAGTTCCAGGGAGGCATTAGTGCGAGAGAAATCAGGTGCTCGGTTTTGATTGGAGAGGTGAGAACAGCCCCCACATCCAGGAAGAGAACCTGCTTCTATAGGACGATATTAGAGAGGAGGGCCCCACCCAGACTGGTGTTTGCCCTGCTCTGTGTATTCAGCCAGCAGGCTTCAGAGGAAGAAGCCAAGGGCAGGGAGCCGGACTCAGTCGACTGCCTAGCACTGGGCAGCACCAGCTGGAGACAAGGCACCCTGAGCAGGAGCAGCTCCAGGTGACTCCAGGGGACTGAAGACACTCCCACCAGGGGCTCGACAGGTAACTACTTCCAGATTAGGCTTGTTGTTTGTGGCAGGCAGTGAAATATAGACGCTGGGCATCAGAGGATTGAGTTCAACCCCAGTTCTGCCACTGATTCACTGTGTGGCCTTGGGTATGTGTGAGCCTCAGTTTCACTGTCTGTGAAATGGATCCAAAGAAAGCCTTACCTAAATGGGTTATAGAAGGATTATATGACCATGTAGGCGGTGTCAGGTACGAAGCAACAGAAATAGCTCCAATTTGCACGGAAACATTGAGAGCCATTTCAAGTGTAAGACTTGGGGTAAAAAGTCACCAGACAAAGGGGTATGCTAAGTGATTTGGGGACCACTGTCAGGACTAGAATCCCCCATAGTAAAGCTGACTTTGAGTCTGTGCCAAGGGGCATGATCTAAGGATGTGGAGGAGACAGGGAGAAGGATTCCTTGTGTGCATCTGGTTCTTTACATAAATTGTCTTATTTAACATTCAAAACCATCCTTCGAGGTAGGTGCTGGATTCAAATCCCAGCTGCAGGGCTCCAGAAGTCAGCATTGCCCTCTGAAACTCCTTCCTGCCTTAAAGAGTCAAGGTGATTACAGGGTGGGTACCCTGGGGCCAGAGGCCACGGGCTGGCTGGGTGCCCCTGGGTGGGTTGCTTCGTCTCTCTGAGCTTCATTTCCTCCTCCGTAAAATGAGCACAGTCGCAGTGTCGAGATCCAAGCAAACTCTGTGAGGGCTGAGACTCACTGCGTGAGACACCCATGCTCTTCATCAATGTTGTGAGGGGAGCTCCTTCCAGGTCTCAAAGAATGGAGCTGAGATCCAATCCATTCAGGATTCCAGTGAAGTGAGTGAGGCGCATACAGCGGTGTACAGAATTTAAGAGACACCAAGAGACTCAGTCATTAAGATAAATTATATATATATTGGGGGGGGTAGGGGCAGAAGGAGAAGGAGAGAGAGAATCTTTAGCAGACACCACGCCCAGCATGAAACCCGACACAGGGCTCGATCTCACAACCCTGAGATCATGACCTGAGCCGAAATCAATAAATAGATGCTTAACCGAATGAGCCACCCAGGCGCCCCAAGATAAATTATATTTTAAAGCAGTATTTAAAAATGTAAAAATAATGCCAAAACATCCACGATGTACAAAATAGCAGGTTAAGTAAAGATAGGATCAGTAACAGCATCACTGTGTTTTTTTAAAATGTTGCGTTAAAATACATTCTTCGTCTCGAAGGCTTGAGTTTTCGGGCGTCCCCTTAAATTTTGCACCAGGGCGAGTGACTGATTCACCCCACCGTCTGCGGGGGGCTTGCTGGGACACCACTGGCTTCAGGCCTGGGGTGTACATGTCCTGCTTTGCCCCCAAAATAAGCCAAGAGAGGAGTGTGCTAAAGTTACTTCTATTTTAAGGGGGAGTGAGGAGAACAAGCCCAAGTCCCCAGGCATGGAGGATTCTTTCTTCCCAAGATTTCTGAAACTCAGGAACGGTTGGTTGTCTTTTTACCAAGAAGGCATGTGCTTTTGGAGAGCAAGCAGCCCGTCAGGACCCATCCTGGCTGGTTTCCCACAACAGCAGATGCTCACACAGAGTGACGGAACAGACTCGGCGGGGGAGGGTCGAGGACTCCGCTCCACGCGGGCTCATCTGTCCTGCGGGAGTGACACATTTGCTGATTATTGCGCTGCTGGCAGCTCTTCTCACCACTGCCCAGCACTGGGAATAGTTAAGGATGTGACAGCCTGAGTCACTGGAGCCAGGTTTGACCCCAGCTCTGCCTCTTTAGAGCTTTCTGATCTGGGGGGGACAGAAGTTACTCTTCTTTATGTATTTAATCACCAACATCCATTAAACAGGCAAGGCACCTGTCCTCATGGGGTTTGCATTCTAGAGGTGAGGGGAATGCATCCCTGAGCCTCAGTTTCTTTATCTGTGTAGTGGGGGGAATCATGGGGTGCAGTAAAGAAAAACAGAGACAATGAAAGTAACGTTCCTGGCCCCAGGGCTGGACTAGGGTGAAGCAAACAAGGCACCTGAAGGCAAAATCCAGGCCTGGAGGAGGGGACGTGCAGATTCCCAAGTGCAGATTCGGCCCCTGCCCAAACCGGAGAGGAATGCCTCCTTGCATTTTGCACCTGGTGCCTCTCCTGGCCCTGCCTGGCTCCGAGTAAGCCTTCAGATAATGCTACCTACTACACTATTAGCTGAAAGCTGCTTGGTGAAACACTAAGAATAAGATAGTAAGCTCTAAGCCTTCTAGGCACATCAGCCATTTATACACACATAACTGACTGTTCCCACAGCAAGACCGCAACTACCGAGCATTCCTGAAACACCCGGTGCGATTTTGACAAGAGTACCTCTTCCCCTGGGCCCACACGGTCCATTCTAGGGCACAGGGCTAGGGGAGCACAATGAAGGATGGATTTCAGTCCTCATATGCCCCCTTGTGCAGGAGGCAGCCTGTCCCACTGTACATGGAGGCCCTCAGAGTGTCTACTGCACCCAGCACTGTGCTGGGGGATGCAGGGAGACGCAGGTCATGGGACCTGGCAGAGCAGGTCTGGTCTCTTTACTCATTTTTATCTTGCCTTTGGAGTTGGGGGGCAGAGAGTTTGCTCTGCCAGGTGTGCCAGATGGCTATGTTGGCAAGGCCCTCAACTGGGTGGTAAGGAGGACCCACAGCTCGCCTACATTCCATGGCATTGATCAAAGGTGTTTCTGCTTACTTGGTGACTAATCCTGTCGCCATTCCACTGTTCAAGAACCTCCCCTTTCCGTTTGACAATCGTTTAACTCCTTGCTGGAAGGCAGCTTCAGAAATGCTTTCTCCGGGGCAGCTTGTCCTGTGTTTACGTTGAATCTGTTCCCTGAGGAGGGCTTGTTGTTAACTTCTAACTACAAGGAGGTGACATGAACACTAATCACTGGTATAAAAGAGGAGGGAGGAATTCGATGACAAATTCTAGGCTAATTCACCCGGGGAACAGACCACAGAGCTAATGGGATCACAACATTCATAAGATAAATAAATAGTATTAGGAAGGACTAACGTTTTCTCGCCTGACTACTGCCAAGCCCTTGTGCTAAATCTTTGCAAAGATTGTTGATGACCCTTCAGTTGTACATTCCTCCTCAACTGTGCATTGACTTTAGATCAGACCACATTCCTTGACTGGTTATGATTTTAATTTCTTATTGCACAAACAGATATGCAGTATTTTATATTCTATGGTGTATTACATTACATAGAAATATTTAATAAAATAAAGGCATAACTTACATGGCAGAGGACATGTAAGAAAGAGAGAGTAAGCGGTGCCTGGGTGGCTCAGTCAGTTAAGTGACCAACTCTTGGTATCGGCTTAGGTTGTGATCTCAGGGTCATGAAATCAAGCCCCGCAGTGAGCTCCATACTCAGCACCGAGTGTGCTTGAGGCTCTTTCTCCCTCTTGCTCTGCCCCTCCCCCCTGCTCGTGCTCTCTCTCAAATAAATAAATAAAACCTTAAAAAAAAAAAAAAGGAAAGTTAAGAGTTTGAACTGCAGTACCAGGCTGCCAAGGGTTAAAGCCTGAGTTACTGACTTACCAGCAGATAACCTGTATTAGTCAGCTCGTGCTGCCATAACAAAAATGCCACAGACTGGGTGACTTAAACAACAAATACGTATTTTCTCACAGCTCCGGAGGCTGGAAGCCCATGATGAAGGTCCTCGCGGACCTCTCTTCCTGGCTCTCTTGCTGTGTCCTCACATGGTGGAGAATGAGCAAGCTCTCTCAGTGTCTCCTCTTCCAAAGACGCTAATCCTCTGAGATCGGGGCCCCACCCCGCTAACCTCCTCTAACCGTAATTACCTCCTTAGAGACCCTGTCTCCGGACACAGTGGCAGTTAGGGCTTCATCAGGCGAGTTTGGAGGGAGAAGCAGTTCAGTCCATAGAGGAACGTAGGCTCCCTGCGGGCAGGTTCTGCATCTGTAAAATGGTATGATATAAACACGTGCCTTGTGGCGTTCTTGTGAGGACGTGATATGTCCATATAAGAAAGCACTCAGAGCAGGGTCCAGCATGGAGCAGGCACTGTAGAAATACTAGGTATTATTATTACGAAGGTACAGCACATTTTATTTGGCCCTTATTATAATGGCTAATCTTTAGTCCTTAACTGCTGTACACCAGCCACTGGGCTAAACACGACGTGGACTGCACTCTTTTTATCTTCACGTGAGAGCGATAAGGATGAGCCTTCCATGATCCTTTCTCCACCCCTCACCCTCACAGACTAGGAGCTGAAGCTAATGCCCACAGCTGGTGTGAGCCAGGACAGAGTTTACTCTGTTTCACCACCAGGGACTAGATCCCCAGCCAGCTCCTCAGAAACGTAGGTCACTAGGGGACGCTGGGCCATAAGCGTGAGAAGAAAACTACTAAGGCCGGCCCCCAGAGCAGGATCCCTCAACCTCCACTCTGGTGACATTTGGGGCCAGATCATTCTCTGCTGGGGGCTGTCCTGTGCCCTGCATGATGTTCAGCAGCGTCTCTGGTCTCCACTCACTGGGCACCAGCAGCAGCCCCCTTACCCTGAGTTGGGACCATCAGAAATGTCTCCTGGAGGGTAATATAGTCCCCAGTTCCGAAAACACTGCTTTCAAGTTATTGTGAATAAGAAACAAAGAGAAGCGTATTCCTAAGAGAACATATTGTTTCTTTGAGAGAGAGTGAGAACAAGTGTGAGTGTGAGTGCGGCAGAGGGAGAGGGAGAGAGAGAATCTTAAGCAGACTCCACGCCCAGCACAGAGCCCGACATGGGAGGCAGCAGCTGGGGGAGGTCCCTGGCCCAGGGGAAGCTCGTGCACCCCAAAATATCCAAAACAGCGGCCCAGCTGTCACAGAGGTCACCTGGAGATCTTGAAAACGTACTGGTGCCCCGGGCCCCACCCTGGAAAATCTGAGGGATCCGGTCCAGCTGGGGCCTGGGCACAGGGATTTAAATCCACCCCCCATCCCCCACCCCCATCTCTCCTGCATTCACTGATTGTGGCCTCAAGGACACAGCCGGAGGTGGAGAAGTAAAAACCCTTTCTATCCGAACGACCCCTCACAGAGACTGACCCCATGTTCTCAAAATGCTAAGGCCTCAAACATGAGTCTAATTTCAAAAACAAAACGCCCCGCCATATGGCATGGCTGGTGTTTAATGTCAGAATAGGTCATTAAAAACAAAACAACTAACACCATTGGTTCATGAAAGAAAGGGCATCCCCTTCAAATTTGTTTTTGTTTTTTTCTTTGTTTTTTTTGTGGGGTTTTTTTGTTTGTTTGTTTTCAAAATAAAAACTGGCTCTTTCAAATGAATATAGCTTTCTTGATGGAAAAACTCCTTGTCTGATTATTTTTTCTCATTTGTTGGACACCGGAGAAAACCCCATCACAGACAGGAATTATTGTCTGAACCATCTTGAGCCTCAGTTTTGCCATCCGTTAACTGGGGGTAAAGAGGCCTTGCCTCCCAGAGTCCTTGAGCTGGGTTTTAGAGAGATCAGCTCATCCTAGTTTGCCCTGGGTGGGGGGGGGGGTGGATTGGGGGAAGGACTTTCCTAGTTTTAGCATGAAAGTCCTGCACCTCCGAACTCCTTCTTTCCCAGGACAGCCGGACTGATGCTCACCATCATGGTATTCTCCATATGTGCCTGATTATGAGACTCCCCTGTGCATTTACTAAAAATACAGATCCAGGGCTCCAGCCCAACTTTTTGGTGAGAGAATGTTGGGAATCAGAGGTGATGCCGTGTTCCTCAGCTGATTCTCACTATCAGGGAGCTTTGGGGGAAACTACCTGCAAATCTGCGTGAGAGGGGCACCTGGGTGGCTCAGTCGTTGGGCGTCTGCCTTCGGCTCGGGTCATGGTCCCAGGGTCCTGGGATCGAGCCCCACATCGGGCTCCCTGCTCTGTGGGAAGCCTGCTTCTCCCTCTCCCACTCCCCCTGCTTGTGTTCCCTCTTTCGCTGTGTCTTTCTCTCTGTCAAATAAATAAATAAAATCTTTAAAAAAAAAAAAAAAATCTGCGTGAGAATAAAGTTGACAACCCTAATCATGGCTACCCCTTGTAAGGTGCCCACCGTGTTCCCGGCTCTCTTCCCTGCACCTTGCATATAGTAACTCATTTAATTCTTGCAACAACCACCTAAGGTGGGTGCTGTTGTCATCCACATTCTTAAAATTTTTTTAAAAGATTTTATTTATTTATTTGAGAGAGAGAGAGAGAACATAAGAGGGAAGGAGGGGTAGAGGGAGAGGGAGAAGCAGACCCCTGCTAAGCAGGGAGCCCAGTGGGATGCAGGGCTCCATCCCAGGACCCCGGGATCATGACCTGAGCTTAAGGCAGACGCTTGACTGACTGAGCCACCCAGGCGCCCTTGTTATCCCCATTTTACAGAAGAGGAAACCGAGGCCCATCGAGGCTTGGTAACTTGCCCTGGATCATTCTCATCCTTACCCTACGTGCTACGTGGCTCTCTATCTACATCGTTCAGCACTGGGCTGGCACATGGCTCACTCTCCCTACACATCAGATGTGATTATCATGATTGTTTTATTAGCTGTACTATCTTTAGGGCAGGGGAGGACTTTCTATGCTTGAGCCAACTTTTAACAGAAGCTGTAATTGCTAAATGTGAAATTGTTCCCCTTGACCTCCCCAAACAGTCTGACCTCGCCCTGGAGGCTGACTGTATTCATTTCTGCCGATACTGACGATGGCCAATAGGTGGCAGGAACCTTTTGTTTTTGTCCCATGTAAATCCTGCTCTTTATACAAAATCTGAAGGAAGAGCAGGAACCATTTCACAACACCTGTGTTCTAACTGCTGGTGGGAAGCAATATTCTCTGAATCCAGGTTATCCCTGCAAAAGACGGGCGAATGCAGTGTCCTCCTTTCCGTCCACTTGGCCCTGAATTTGCCAAGAGGCTACTTCAAATCCGCAGTTTTCAGGAAGACGGAGGAGCCCCAGCTCTGTGGGATGAAAAGTTCTCCTGCCTGCTCACATCACACTTCTTGCAGCCCGAAGATTTTTCATGACCTCAAACATTTTTTGAAAGTAGCCCCCCAAATTGGACTGAATCCGAACTGAATAAGAAGAGCTTGAAAAGTTTGCAAACCCATGGTTGACTCATTTTTTAATTTTGTAAAAAGCTGGGCTCAGGTGGTGACATAATCTTCTGTGTGTCTATCCTTGTGAGTGGCCTTGGTCAAGGCATTGCGCCTACTAACCTCAGTTTCCTTGTCTGTAAAATTGAAATAATGGTACCCATGCCTTGCTGATTTTGCTACAAGGAGTCAATGAGCTTACTCTAAGTAAAGCCCCTCGAATAGTTTCTTAACACATGGTAATCACTCGCCAATTTGGTTGTTGTTGTCACTATTTTGTAGTCACTGTGGTTGTTAGAGCTGTCATCTTTATTTTTATACACAGTGGGTTCAAATCCTGGTCATTCTAACTACCGCCAACACTTTGTCTCTCAGCTCCCTCAATCCTCTTATTCGCAAGCTAGGTATATATCACTCAGGGTGATCTCCAGTAGCAGGTGATAAACATTCTGGAAAAGGCCAGACTTTTTAGACCATCTAGTCTCTGTTGCAATTCTGCAACTCTGCGTTTGTAACATGAAAACAGCCCCATGTTGACAAGATGTGAATGAATGGGCGTGGCTATCACCCCATAGAATTTTACTTATAGATACCAAAATTCGGAGTGCATAGAGTCTTCCTGTGTCACAATCTATGACTCTTCTTCTGATTTTTTTTCCAACCATTTATAAATGTAAAGCCTGTTCTTAGCTCACCGGCCACACCGAAATAGGCAGTGGGCTGGATTTGGCCCACAGCTGTTGTTTGCCCACCCCAGTCTTGAAGATTCAATATTATATTCATGATGCCCGTTTATAGATGGAAGTGATGGTCTATCGTAAGTATGCATGTCATGGATTTTATAAATAGGAAGTCTTGCAAAATAACTAGTGTCCCGTATGTGTTAGCAAGTGCTCAGCTTTATTACCTCGTATGATTAGAAAACACATAAAATCCCCAGATCCTGTTATTGATCAAATTCCCCCGAGAGAGCAAGGGGTAAGATCTATGACCCTTTTCTGGCCTCTGAAATTTCTGATGTCTGTAAATTGAATCTGTAAATTTCTGATGACTCAGGGCGTCTGTTACCAGGGCATGAAACTTTACCGTGGGCCAGAAGCCCGGGGTAATCCTTGGAGACGCAAGGGCTGCTTTAACCAGAAATCAGAAGTCCTGGTTTTTATTCTGAAAGCTACCAGAGCTGATGAGCCCGAGGCTCCTCAGACATACATTATTTGTGTGTGTGAAAAAGAAACTTTTAGGTCTCAAGGCAGCAGGGCTCTGGAATGTCTGAAAGAGCCCTACTTCTGAGACCAGGCATCCTCTGAGTCAGACTCTCACTCTGCATTTCCTGGATGTCTCTCCTGGGTGAGTTTTGGGGACCTGATTCCCTCCTTTCAAAGGGGAGGTAATAATACGCAGAACATTCCAGTGGTTAGGAGCCTAGGCAGCCTGTTGAATCTTGCTTCTGCCATCATTACCTGGGTGACCTTTGGAAAGTAATTCAGCCTCAACTTCCTCATATCTAGAATGAGATGATCACAACACCCATTTTACAGGGGTGCTGTGGGGTTCAATAAGCCGACACAGGGAGCATGCTTGGGAACCAGTGCTGGGAACTGAGAACGTGCTGAATAATTGTTGACTTTTATCATTATTATTAAAGCAAGGCTCTCGAGAGGCTTAGTAACGATGTGGGCACATGCCTAGCTCAGTGCAGGCGAGGGGAGGCGTAATTATCAATGATTAAGTCCCTCCTTCCCACCAATAACTGATAATTAGCACCTGATAAATGCAAACACCGCGGTGAGAATAGAAGATACCACCGCAGGTAAAGACAGACAGACCTGGCCTCATGATGCTTACAGTGTATTGGGGAAGGGACACAGAAGCTAAATACTCTGTTTTGCCCTCCCAGTCTGGATCCATTGTTACTTCATTCCAGAACTTCTGCCTCCTGCGCCCTAGCCTGGCCTTGGTTTTTTACCAATTTACTTTTGTTCATTGCCTAAACCATTGGGTTTAACAAGCACTTAGATATTACTTATACCGAGCCTCCCATTGTTTTTACCATTTTACAAGCATCAATCATTGAGTCCTTATAGCAGGCCTGTGAGGCACAGAGAGCCTAATTAACTCACACAAGGACACACAGCAAGGAGAAGCAGAGAGAGGGTTCAAGGCCAGGTTGTCTTGCTCGGGCTCTGGGCTCCTAATCATTGTACCATGCTGCCTTGAACTATCAGAATTGGCCTGTCTGATGGATTTATTGTCTTGTTTATTATCTACCCACCAGACTTTAGCTCTGTGAAGTCAGGGGGCCTAGTCTGTTGAATGCACAGCCATAAGCCTCGTGCCTGGCACAGCATAAGCTACAGAGTTGGTACCCAGTATGTATTTGTTGAATCAATGACTCAATGAAAACACAGCCAAATAAATATATAATTACAAGTAGCACTGAGTGCTATGAAAATCAAAAACAAACAAAAAACCAGAGCTATGAGGGCTTTTAACAAGGGATCTAATTCAGTTTGACGATCAGAGAATACTAAAAATTATAAGTATTATTTTAATTATCCTCATTCTAAAATCTCCTTGATTCCATAGCTGTGTTTGGTTAAAAGGGGAAAAAAATGGTATCTATACTGAATATAAACTGGGGTTGCATTTGACTTAAATTCTACTGAATATATGAGTCCTGAATCTTTTCTCATCCCCCAAAATAAGTATAAGCAATTGACCTAACTTGGGCTTGTGGTAATACACCCACAGTAACTTGTCAGTTCTCTGCACCTAACTTCATAGGCAGGAATAAGACTTTTGTTTGTCTTGGGTTTTAATTTTTCTCTTTCTCTTTTTTTCTCTATTGCAGGATCCATGGGTAACCAAATGAGCGTCCCACGAAGAGTTGAAGACCAAGAGAATGAATCGGAGACAGACGCTAACAAGGTAGTATAGTCAGGGTCACCTAACTACTAGCTGAGCAAGATCATTAGCTACTGGGTCATTCGCTACTGGTAGCTAGACTGGGGGACGACAGCAGACGAAATAGCCTTTTCAGGGCTCATCACACAGACATTACTGATGATGTGCTGTTGTCCCAGGGATTCTTCCGTTGTACTCAAACCTCCAGCATCCATCCGGGAGCTTGTTAAAGATGCAGGCCCGGGGCACCTGGGTGGTTCAGTCGTTAAGCGTCTGCCTTCGGCTCAGGTCATGATCCCAGGGTCCTGGGATCAAGCCCCGCATCGGTCTCCTTGCTCCACAGGAAGCCTGCTTCTCCCTCTCCCACTCCCCCTGCTTGTGTTCCCTCTCTCACTGTCTCTGTCTCTGTCAAATAAATAAATAAAATCTTTAAAAAAAAAAAAAAAGATGCAGGCCCTAGGGGCGCCTGGGTGGCTCAGCCGTTGAGCATCTGCCTTCGGCTCAGGTCACAATCCCAAAATCCTGGGATCAAGCCCCGCATCGGGCTCCCTGCTCAGCGGGAAGCCTACTTCTCCCTCTCCCACTCCCCCTGCTTGTGTTCCCTCTCTTGCTGTCTCTCTCTCTCTGTCAAATAACTAAAATGTTAAAAAAAAAAAAAAATGCAGGCTCTAGGGACACCTGGGTGGTTCAGTGTGTTGGGTGTCTGCCTTCGGCTCAGGTCATGATCTCAGGGTCTTGGGATCGAGCCCCACATCAGGCTCTTTGCTCAGCAGGGAGCCTGCTTCTCCCTCTGCTTGCCTCTCTCCTTCTCTCTTTCTGACAAATAAATAAATTAAAATCTTAAAAAAAAAAGATGCAGGCTCTAAGGCCCCACCTAAGACTTACTGAATCCAAAATTACAAGGCTGGGCATCTATGAAAGCTGTGTCTTTAAGGGCCTCCAAGGTGCATTGTATGGGGCCAGTTTGGTACCTACCACCAGGTGGTTCTCAGCTGTGGGTGATTTGGCCTGCCCCCCCCACCCCGCCGCCACCAGGGGACACGTGGCAGTGTCTGGAGACATTTTTGATTGTCACAGCTCAGGGCTACTGATCCAGTGGCTAGAGTCCAGAGATGCTGCTAAACAGTGCACAGGACAACCCTCACAACAGGGAATGATCTGGCCCCAAATGTCAGTGGTGCTGAGGATGGGAAACCCAGATTCAGGTCAGTAGCTCGCAGCCTCGGCTACACATTGGGATCAGCTGGCCAGCGTAGCATCCCAGACCAATTAAACCAGAATCTGCGTGGGAGTGAGGGCAGGCATCCGCATTTTCAGGGCAGCCGAGTTGGGGCACTACTACTTTGGGAAACTTAAGTTTAATTCGGTGATGCACCTTGTGGCCTTGAGGTTCTTCCCTAAGTTCTGATTTTCCCCAAACACCTGACTACAAATGCCACATGTTCTGTTGCAGGTGGCATCTGAGAGTGACTGTGGTCAAAACGGGATGCCGGTGATCATATCGACCCGCGACATTCCATTCTATGATGAAGGTCAGTGCCACACGGGGGAGGTGGGCTGCTCCTCGGCGGGTGGGGAAGGGTCTGCGGATCCCGTACATGGTGAAAAGAAAATGCAAGGCTTGAAGTCACAGGCTCGCTTTGAAAACATTAGTGTTAGTGTCCTGGGGCTGCCGAGACAGTGTTACAAACGGGGTGGCTTACACAACTGAAACATGTTGTCTCACAGTGCTGGAGGCCCCAAGTCTTTTCTTTTGACTGTATTCAGTTATATTAAAAAGTAAAACCACAGACACAAAAATGAAGGTAGAGACCATGAGCCAGTGGGGAAGTGGGGAAGTAGGAGAGAAGAGGAACCCAGTGATGGTGATGGGTAGTCCTGGCTAGGGGACAGTCCTCATCACCATGGACAATCCTCCGCACCACGGCCTGACCACATCGGCAACGTTGGCGCCTTCGAGCACCGCGAGTGGGACTCTGTCCTCTGCCTCTGTCCTAGCTCCTAGGAGCCTCAGGGCATTCCGTGGCTTCCAGATGTTGTCCTCTCTATGCACGTCCATCTGCATGTCCACATGTCCCCTTCTATAAGGACACGGTCACATTGGATTGGTGTCCACCCTAATTGACCTCATCTTAATGTAGTCATTGGCAAAGACCCTGTTTCCAAATGAAGTCATAGGCACTGGTGGATACAGTTCAACTCTGAGCAGCATCCATCCCTTCTGAGTATGTGTAACCGCTGCAAGAGGCCAAGGATCTCCAGCAGATAAGACAAAAGCAAAAGAGTGAAAACACTAAGAGGTTGGCATTTGGAGCTGGACAGACCAGGGTTAAAGTCCCTGCTCTGCGGGGCGCCTGGGTGGCTCAGTGGGTGAACCATCTGCCTTCGGCTCAGGTCATGATCCCAGGGTCTGAGATCGAGCCCCATGTCAGGCTCCCTGCTCAGCAGGGTGTCTGCTTCTCCCTCTCCCGCTGCCTGCCACTCCCCCTGCTTGTGCTCATGCTCTCTTTCTCTGTCAAATAAATAAATGAAATCTTAAAAAAAAAAAAAAAGTCCCTGTTCTGCAATGGACTAGTTGTGTGATCTGGACAAGCCATTTCACTTTCTAAACCTCAGCTTTCTCAGCTGTCCTCTGGGGATAAGAACACCTACATCACACAGTTCCCAAGAGGATTAAAGGAGACTGTCCATGAAGCATTTACATATTACCTGGCACTTAGGAACTCCACAGAAGCCGGTTAAGTAGACAAGGCAACAGAATATTCCCTACACAAGGCCAGTTTTAAAATGGGACGATATACTCACCTATTTTATTTGTCCTGCAGTAGAACACTATACATTCAGTGTATCAAAAGTGGCCGGGTTCTACTTTGCAGAGTATATATATAAACTTATATAAGAAGAAGAAGTAGTTAAGGGTAAGAACTCTGGAATCAAACTGCTGGCTTTGCCACTTACCAGCTGTGTGACTTTAAGCAAGTTACTTAAGCTCTCTGAACCTCCGTCTCCTTGTCTGTAAAGTGGGATAACAATAGTACCTATAACATAAGTATCGGATTTAATAAGGCACCTATTTCAGCGCCTGCCACATACTAAGTGCTCTATGTATTAGCTGTCATTATTATTTTATGATTATGGTTCCTGTCATTTGCCTGTAAGTTTCTGGGCTTCAGTTTCTTCTTCTGAGCAATGAGGAAATGAGTCCTATTATTGGTTCTAGAGGTTTTAGAATCTCCTAGTGTTAGGGAAAAACTCCTTTCCTTATATTCCACTACTCACGCCACATCTGACACCAAATGTGTGGGGTTTCCATACCAAGCAATTCTGTGACGCTTCTGGGTGTCCTCCGTCTCAATGCAGTTCTGACTCTGTTGACCTAAAGTTAACATCAGCGCCCACAGGCTGAAGCCTCAGTCCCTCAAGACTGCCTCCCACTTTCAGTTGACAGTCACAAGCGGTGGGTGGTCAGGTGACCCGCACAAATCAGAGATTCCCATGAGCCCCACCTCAGGTTCAGTCATTTGCTAGAATGGCTCACAGACCTCAGGAGAACAGTCGACTTATTAGATGGCCAGCTTATTATAAAAGGATAAACTCAGCAACAGCCAGATGGAAGGGAGGCATAGGGCAAGGTAGGAGGGCCTGGGGGTGACAGAGCTTCCGTGCCCTGGTTGGACACAGCACCGTCCCCGCACCCCCATGTACTCACAGTCCAGCTCTCGGAACCCTATACTGTAGGGATTCTTGTGCATGCTCTATTACACAGACGTGATTGATTAAGTCATTGGCCATTAGTGATGGAACTCAATATCCAGCCACTCTCCCCTCCCCAGAGATGGGGGATGGGGTGGAAAGTTCCAACCCTCTAATCACAAGGCTGGTTCCCCTGGCAACCAGGGCCCCCATCCTTAGGGGCTTTCCAAAGTCACTCATTAACATAAACCCAGAGGTAGTTAAAAGGCGCTGGCTTGTTATGAATAACAAAAGACGTCTTCATGGCTCTTATCATTTATATGATAAGTTTTAGAGGCAGTCTGTGCCCGGAATGGGGATGAAGACCAAATAGGTATTTCTTATTCTATATCACAATATCACTCCTGAGGAGTTTATTAAAAGCTTAGATGGCAGGTCCCCTCCCATAGGCTCTATCTACAATAAGCTAAGGTTGGGAGCTTTCTAGAGGATTCTGACTCACCGCCGGGATAGGCAATCCCTGGACGAGAAAAAGGCCCCAAGTGTCTTCCTGCCTTTAAACCCTGTGCGTCAAACTTATACTTTGATGTACACAAAATGGATTGTATTTCTAGCAGTCGCCTTTGACGAGAATGGGGTAAAAGCTGGCCATTGAGATGCATGGGCTTTGAAATGAGAATCATACCATTTATATAATTTACAAACTGTAGATGTTCTCAAGAAATTGAGAGGCATTGAGAATATAATACGCCCTATGGAAATTACTTTCTCTATCATAATCATACGATTATTCCCCTAGTTGTAGTATGGGACGCAAGGGCAAGGAGTGTGTAGGATGAACAGAAGAACATAGTGTTGGGAATTGAGAAAGCATCCCCCCTTTCTCCCTTCCTCGGTCCCTCTCTCCCTCCTTTTCTACATCTTTCCCTCTTTTCCTCCCCAACATTTATATATATATATATATTTATATATGGAAGGAATTCCTAAAAGGAGGAAAACAGGTTACAGAAACACAGGACGACAATCTGGAATAGCATATTGCTGTGTGAATACCTACACAGGACAAGGGAAACAAGAGAATCGCATTTTGGTGAGTCATGGGTTCGTTGCATTTAGCTCTAGTTCCCTGCAGCCTTGCTTTCAACTTACCCGGCGCCCGCTGGAGAATCTGTAAAGAGTTTAGATTAATCCTCTGAGGTCAGAATTCTGCCTGTCATTCACTGACAACTTGAGCCCCTTGCAACTCGCTTTGGAGTGATTATCCCATTTAATGAGGAAGGCAGCCTATTATCACCCTCTTGCTGTTTTCCCCAGGTTATTAACTAAGTTATCATTTTCAATGCAGTTTTTAAGGGGGTATAAAAGTAGGATTCTGGGGGCCTTTTGTGATCCTTTTGACAGAATTCTCTGACCAAATCTTTTGATGCACATCTGTAGTCATCTCTGGTGGGGTATACATATACATATGCGCATAGAGAAAAGTCACCAGAGAAAGGGTAAGTGGGATTCTGCGTGACTGTGTTCCTTCTTTTTATCTGTATTTTCCCCACTACGATTCAACAATTAATCACCCTGCAGGAACATTTCCTGGGAGGGCTTATTAAGAAGCGGGGGTGGCAGTAGGAAGGGAGGGTAAGAAGCCAGGGTGCGGGATTTGAGTCGTGGCTCTGCTCTGTGAGCTTGGACAAGTTTCTGAGCCTCTGTCCTTTCAATTGTAAAATGGGAACGATATTCCTGGTAGAACCAAGCTTCTAAGATCACCATGAGGCTGAAATGAGTTGATACATGTGAAATACTTAGAATAGTGCCTGGCAGCTGGTAAACACATGGAGGAAGCTACTTGTGCTGGGTTGGATTTAATGTTGATGCTCATAAAGGCTGTCATACAATTTGACATTCACTGGATTATCTCTAGCATAACTTTTATATCCGGGTGGGCCTAACGTACTCTCAAGGGCCTTTCGAGGGGGAAGCAGGGGGAGATGAGAGGGATAGAAGCAGATGTCACAGAGAGAGAGAGAGAGAGAGAGAGAGAGATTAGAAGATTCTGCAGTGTTGGCCTTGACAGGAAGGAAAGGACCATGAGCCAAGGAATGCAGGGGGCCTCTCAAAGCTGTAAAGAGCAAGGGAGCAGATACTCTCCTAGAGTTTCCAGAAGCTGACCCATTTTCAACTTCTGACCTTCAGAACTGTAAGATAATATATTTGTGTTATTGTAAGGCACCAAAATTGGGGTGATTTGTTACAGCAGCAATAGAAAACTAATGTGAGCACACTCACACTTGTCTAAGAGACCTGGGCTTAGGTCCCAGCTCTGCCACCCACTAGCTGTGGAACCTTGGCAAGGAATTTGTGTTCTCAGAGAGTCATCTGTAAAATGGGAATAATAATAATAACTTTGTAGGGAGGTATAAGAACAGTGGCTGGCACACAGTAAATGGGTTGAAATACAGGAGACAAGAAAAACTAGAAGCAGAGTCTGTTGTCATGCGCGTCCTTTATCCCTGGCTTTCCCTGTCATGTCATCTGATGATCTGAGATTTTCCCACCTGTGTATTTATGCATCTTTGGAGAAATAAAAATGCCCCATTTTTCTCCTTCTTCGACTCCTTTCTATCAAATTTATTACATTAGTCCCCTCTCTAAAAAAATCTGTTCAGTCCTCAATGCTGTTGGATGGCAGAGACTAATGCACGATGTATCATCATTTTTCAGAAACAGGAGACTGTCTCTGTTTCACCGGGATACGGAGTTTCTAAAATAGTAACAGCTTCCCTTTCTGTTCCTAGTCAATTGTTCCCAAAAGGAAGAATTGCCAAATTTTGCTTTAAAAAAAAATAAAATAAAATAAGTGGAATCCTTTTACGGGACTGAAAATTCATACTTGAGCCAAGTGTCCCTGCCCATGTGATAACATCTGAGAATAGACGCATTTGCCAATAGTGACGCTGGGGCGAAGCGTAATGGGAGCCCCAAGGCCAAAAATCAGAGCTACCCGAGATGTGAGAACATCCTCCCGTGAGGCGATCCAAAAGCAGGAAGAGAAAGGCCAAGATGGGCCATCATTTCCCGCCCTCCTGCCCCCGTTTTATCAGGACAGAACGGGAGCTCTTTCCCAGAAGGCCCTGCGCGCAAGTAGGCATCCTCTTAATCTCATTGGCCAGAACTAGGTCACGTGGCCCCACCAGCCGCAGGGCATGCTAGGACGGCACCCATCTCCGGGCTGCAAGTGGAGAACACAGGGCTGGAGTGGGCTGGCTGCCGGGTGGGCCGTCAGCAGTGCTTGCCAGCGTTGATCTCGAAGAATTACCGCTGAGCAACCAGAAGGAGCACACATCTTTACTCAGGCCTGTCAAAAGACTTTAGGGGGATTTAGCTCGTTTCATCTTGCTGTGTATGCTCCTTATGCTCAACTCCGCACTTGAAACCGTGCTCCACGCCGCATCCACGCAGGCTCTCCCCTTTCTCCTTCCCCTGCATTGCATGGCCTCGCCTCTCAGTATACAGCAGCGACTTCGGAAGACTGGCTCTCGCAGGTGGCCCAACACTCCTTGCCCCTCCACCCCCTTGCAAGTATGCCCTGGGAAGTCTAGGCCTTAGTGCTTTTTCTCACCAAAAACTCTAGGGGAGAATTTCTGTTGGATCAAATTATCCTATTACACTACTATGGTAGACAGTCTCCAGATATGCACACCCCACCCCCCAAAATACTTCACCTTTCCCTATTGTGGTCTTCACCCATTGAATCTGGGCTGGGCTACATAACCAATAATACGGAGTGAATGGGATGACACATGAATTCCAAGACTAAGCCTTAGAAGCCCCGTAGCCTCGGCCTTTGTCTCTTGCAGCACCAGCTTTAGGGTAAGCTAGCTACAGGGTCAGTCCAAATGCTCTGAGACTGTCCTGCCGGGAGGGAGCCCACACTGGTCCCACCAAGAAGCCAGGCGGCAAGAAAGAGAGAAATGCCCAGCTAGTCCCCACATGTCCAGCCAGCCCAGCCCAGGACAAGTCCCTAGGCTACACAAACATGTACAGATCCCTCTAATTCAACAGGTACACTCTTTTTTTTTTTTTTTTTGCGAGAGAGAGAATGAGAGCGAGCACGAGAGGGAGGAGGGTCAGAGGGAGAAGCAGACTCCCTGCTGAGCAGGGAGCCCGATGTGGGACTCGATCCCGGGACTCCAGGATCATGACCTGAGCCGAAGGCAGTCGCTTAACCAACTGAGCCACCCAGGCGCCCTCAACAGGTACACTCTTTAATTCACTGTTTTTCGACAGCTACAAAATGTTTTAAGGTATGGATATGCTATCATTTATTCAGCCATTACCCCGGATAGTGGGCATCCATTTTTTATTGTTTTTCTTTCTCTCCACTTCAAACAATGTTGCAGTGAACACTCTTGCACACATTTTTTATCCTTTGCATTTTAAATAGTTTCTTCCTGAGGGAGGCTGTACAAAGTATGACTGGAGAGAGTGCTTTTGGACAAGCCACATCTGCAGCCTCGCTTTACCTCTTCGCAGCTGTGTGAGCTTAAACAAGAGACTTCACTTCTCCACCTCATGGTGTTACGAAGAGAAAATAAGATAATGCTTGCAAATCCCTTCACTTGGTGCCTGAAACAATAAAGGATGGCCATCACAATGATGTCGATTCCTGAAAATAGTGGTGCCTGATTTTTAATCCACATTGGAATCACTGGGAGGATTTTTTTTTTAAATCCCATTACCAGGCCCCACCTAGAATCAGTAAATCAGAAGCTCTGGAGGGTAGGGCCCAGGCACAAATCTTTTTGCAAGTTTCCCTGGGCATTAGTATTTTGAAAGCTGTGAATGTTCAGCCATGGTTGGAAACCATTTGGAATGCACTCACATAGAAAATTCCTTATTCACATTTTTTTTTTTTCAGAAATAAAACATTGGCATTTCTGTTTTATATTCTTCCAAGACTTTTTTGTCCCTACCATGGCTGACACCCTGGACACAGCATTCTGTTCCAGGGTTCATACAGTTGGATTTCATTAACTTCCACGCAGCTGCTGTCGAGTAAAACACAACTTGTTCTTTGCCTCTCTGGACTGAGAAGAAGCCCGGACAGCATATTCTGCTCTGAACATAGAGACATCCGACATGGTTTCAGGAGCATGAGCAATATTAACTTGTCCCTGTCTTGAAGGGTCGGCCAAGAGAGCCCGAAAGAGACCCAGAGAAAGCATGACAAACAGCAAAAAGAGAAACAGGATCGTCATGGGTCAGCTGTACATTATTTCATTTCTCTCCCCCAGGGTGCATTTTAACCAGATCGTGAAACACCATAAATGCTTCCACCACAGTTCTAATCCTAGAGTGGACTTTTCTAAAGACCTTCTCTTCATATCCTTTTACCACACTGGGAAGAATTTGCCAACACTTGTCACTGCACAAAAAATCAATCAATCAGTCAATCTATGAGACCAAAGAAATGGTAAGCTGCCCTAAACATTCCTGGAAGTTTAACAATTAAAGCAGCAGATTAGTGGGTGAGATCTGCTATGTGCAGAGCAGACCTCAAAGGCCACAGCTTTCTGAGAACGAGACACGGGAAATACAAGCAGAATCTGGCTCCATTTGTAGGGACAAAAGCTGTGATGTAGAGCTGATTCTCAGCTCCAGGCGTGGTTGCCCTGCAGAAATCCCCCAGCAGATAATAAGAGATTTCAGTGAAAACCCTGTTTGAGGATTTTCAGATGACATTTCCCAATTCAAAAGAAAAAAAAAAAAATCTAAACATTGTGCTGGACGAACGCCATGCTGGCCCTATCAGCAGATCTCACAGTTGGCAACTTCTGATAACGTAAAGTTGTTCTCCCTACTTTTCATCGCTCACCAAAAATAACTTTAAAAAAAAAATCATCATCATCACCCTTAGGTGATTCCAGCCTGAAGTGACTAAACATTTAAATCCTATAGCTAATTAATTCTAAGTTGTGCTTGCTTGGCTTCTGGACCCACCAGGCCTCCTGCCCTTGATAACATGCTCCGGTATATGTTGTCACCAGGGAGGGACCGCGTGGGTAGGAGGTCCCCAGCGGCTGTGTCCCCCTTTGAAGCCGCCTCTATGCTTCATTTGTGAACTCTTTTTCAAATGACCTCTGAGGGGTATATCAACTCCAGGGGACTTAAAATTTGAGGTTTCTGAGTTTGCTGAGCAGAGGGTCAGACTCTGGAACATGGAGATGCCCCCGAAGTCATGCCACTCCAGGATGCAGGACCCACTTGGCCTGGTGAAGCCTCCAAGACAGCTGTAGGCTCATCAGTTACAGACCCCACTGTCGCTGCTGGGCCCACCCCAGGCTAAGTGGAAATGGGCCAAATGTTCCTTCAGTCAGTCTTCAATCCCATTCTAGACCTCTCCTTTCCCCCTATCCTTTCATTATTTGTACATGTTTAAGTGACATGGGATGGTGTGGGCCTTAGTACGTGTCCATATAAACATTCCCAACAGTATACATAATAAGGTAAGACAAGAAAAACATCCCCACCCTGAGTCTCTCCGCTTCCCATTTCCTTCCTTAGAGGCAAGCATTCTTCACCGTTTCTTAAGGCCAGAGGTGTTCCAACTGAACATATTTAAAATCTGTTGCTCTACCTCTCAACACCACTTTTTAAAAACGAATGGGAACATTCTGTACATACAGTTGGATATGGCTTTTTTCCCTTACTAGGTGTCTTGGAGAATGTTCATGCGTGCGGAGGATTTCACTGTATGGGATTCACAACCAGACCCCTACTGATAAGTGGTTCAGTTGTTTCTAGTCTTTTGTCATGGGGACAGTGGCCCAGCAAATTGTGTGTATCTGTTCTGTGTCTTTGTGCCTCGATGCGATTATATTTGTAGGGTAATATTCCACGAGTAGAAATTAGAGTTCACAGGGCTTGTGAAGTTTTAAATTTTGGTATATATTACTAAATTACCCTCCAAAGAGATTGCCAAAATACACTGCCACCATCGATAGACGGGGCTGTGCTTTCTCCTCTTCCCTCCCTGTTAGGTTACTAAATATCTCCCTTTTCCCAGTTTGATAGGTGGAAAGCTAAGTCTCCTAATTTTGCTCATATTTAACTATTCATGAGATTGAGCATCCTTTCATATGCTTAAAAGTCAGCTGTGTGTCTTTCCTTTTAACTGTGTGCTCACATTTGGTGTTCCTTTCCCCACCCCACTGCCCCCATTTGATGTTTGTTTATACAATGTCTTCCTTTTCCAAAGTGAGTTATAATTCACATACCACAAAATTCATCCTTTTAAAGTATGCAGTTCAGTGCTTTTGAGTATATTTACAAGGTAGCACAAACCATCCCCACTATCTAATTCCAGAACATTTCACTCCAACCAAAGACTCCTTGCCCATGGCAGTCGTTCCCTGTAGCCGCTCCCCCCAGCCCCTGGCAACCACTAATCTGCTTTCTGTCTCTATGGATGTGCCTCTTCTGGATATTTCATGTAATTAGAATCATGTGATATGTGGTATTTTATACCCGGATTCTCTCACTTAGCATCATGTTTTCAAGTTCACCCCGTGTCATAGTGAGTCGCAATGCTTCATTATTTTCCATGGCTGAATACTACTCTGATGTCTGGATGGGCCACGTCTTGTGCGTCCATTCATCAGCTGACGGACTGACATTTGGGTGGCTTCCACTTCTTCCACTATTGTGGATAATGCTGTTGTGAACATCTGTGTACACGTTCTCGTGTGGACATATGTTTTCCTTCTCTTGGCTGTGTACCTAGGAGTGGAATTACTGGGTCATACAGGAACTCTATGTTTAACTTCCAGAGGAGCTACTAACCTGCTCTCCAGAACAACTGCGCCATTTTACCTTCCCGCCGGCAACATATGAGGGTTCTGATAGCTCTTCATCCTCGCCAACACTGGTGACGGTCCGTCGTTCTGATCATGGCCATCCTAGTGGGTATAAAGTGGTACCGTGTGGTGGTTTTGGTTGCCTTTTCCTAATGACCGATGGCATTGAGCATCTTCGTGTGTGCTCGCTGATCATTCATCTGTTGACTCTGGAGAATATAATGTCTTCTTGATGTGGCTGCTTTTCCCCGTCCTTCTCCCCTGAGCCTCTTGTCTCCTAGTGCTTTCTGTCTGGCTACTCCCAATCCCCAGAGTCAAGCTAATAATTGTCACTCTTCAGCAGTGTTCTACGGGGCATGAATTCTACCTACCCCACCCTCCATGTCCAAGGCCTATCCTTGGTGTTCTTATCCTTGGAGGGCACTGAGAGAATAATACGTGACCTTCCCTGGTATGTTTTTACCATTTAAGATGTGCTTTATGTTGTATATCGATCCCTGCCACCCTTGGGGGTGGGAGAAGGACGCTCTATCACATTGCTGCTGGAAGTGTGCATCGCTGGAGTCCTTTCTGGGAAAGAAATCTGGTAGTGCCTCTTTTCAAAAATTAAATGCACATTGGTTTAGATGCAGCAGTTCCAATCTGTGCGTTGGTTCCATAGAAATAAAGCATTAGTTTAGGATTTTTGAACACAGATGTTTATCCCGGCATTGTTTGTAATAGAAATGGAAACAATTACTTGGAAGCTATCAGAACGGTCATTGATTAGGGCAATGGCTTAAATATCTTTTGGTATATGCATACTAAGGAATATTATGCAGTTATTAAAAAAAAATAAGATGGGGCGCCTAGGTGGCTCAGCTGGTTAAGCATCTGACTCTTGATCTCAGCTCAGGTCTTGATCTCAGGGTCATGAGTTCAAGCCCCACCCTGGGCTCCATGCAGGGCGTGGACCCTACTAAAAACATAAGATAGATTTGGACATACTGACAGAGAGGACTAACTGTGACTGTCAGTTCATTCAGGCGGCTTTAACAAAAATACCACAGACTGGGGTAGATTTGTTTTCTAGTAAAACCTTCTTCCTGGTTCATAGATGGCCACCTTTTCACTGGGTCCTCAAGCAGTGGAAGGGGCAAGGGAGCTCTCTGGGGCCTCTTTTATAAGGGCACGAATTCCATTCATGAGGGCTCCACCCTCATGACCTGATCTCCTCCCAAAGGCCCCACCTCCTAATACAACCAGCATAGGGGTTAGGATTTCCACCTATGAATTTTGTAGGGTCATGAACGTTCCATCCGTAACAACAATATATAAAAGCAATCAAAAACTATGTCTAATCTGATCCAATTTTTGTAAAAACCAAGAAGAACAAACACAACCCCTGTGTACATGTATCTGGAATGCTTATATGTATTTGTATGAGTGTGGACAAAGCTTGACAAGGCATGCTGGGTTGCAGATGCTAGTTACGTTGCCATAAGGGCAGAAGGTCCGTACAGAAAACGAAAAGAGTTAAGAGATCAATTGTTTTGGGTAGGAAACACATGTTAAATGTGTATTAAAATCAAATGGAGAAAAAAACCCAAAAAACAAAATCAAACATTGAATGTGTCTTTTTTTTTTTAAAGATTTTATTTATTTATTTGACAGAGAAAGAGAGAGAGAGAGAGAGCACAAGCAGGAGGAGTGGCAGGCAGAGGGAGAAGGAGAAGCAGGTTCCCCGTGGAGCAGGGAGCCCGATGTGGGGGCTCGACGCCAGGACCCTGAGATCATGACCTAAGCCGAAGACAGATGCTTAATGGACTGAGCCACCCAGGCGCCCCTGAATGTGTCTTTGAGTGACAATACTGGCTCCCATTGGAGCAATGGTGGTTTAGCATTTGAATTATCTTTGTACGTCCCAGACTTTTGCAGCACACGAGTGATAGGAAATCTGTGAGCAGAAAGGAGAGTGGAAATGGTGAGCTTCACTAGCATAGTGTCACCCCACAGTGATGGGCAAATCACTGCTGACTTTTGAGAGAGCACAGGGTGAACAATTACCTTTTGCCCACATAATGTTGGAACCCAACATTAAAACCCAGCAGTTCCATCACTAGATGCTCAGACATGTTCTATCAAGCTGATAGTCAAGAACCTTCAGCTCTAAGATGCCCCCTGGCTCATTCCTTTCTTTTATTTATGCTGGAATTTCTTGGCCAAGACATGGTGGCTTTTTCATATTGAAATGAAAAGCATGAAATCTGATCATTCTGCGAAATTTCCAAATGTAACATCTTCCTCCAAGCTATAAGTATCTGCCACATGCATCCTTATTTCAAGACCTATAAAACAACAAATGCATTTGCACAACACAGAAAGCCTCAGTTGTTTGATGTGTCACTTGACTCCTGCTGCAAGACCTCAGAAGGGTCTTTTTTGTAAAACTTTTTGAGGTCTTCGTCAGTTTTCCCAAGTGCCTACCATAATCCTTTGATATTCAAATATAATTCTCTTTTGAAGAGCTTAGTGGGTCATCACCTAGTTTCCCTTCTACCTTCCTGTCTTCTTCCATGAACTCTTTGAACTCTGCCAGATTCTCACCCGACAGGAGCCACGTGTGTGATCTGAGCAATACTTTCCATGACTCAGCAAACTCCTGCGTCTTCTGCAAGGTTTGCAGTTTCCCTTGGCAAATCATGTGCATTACATTTCCACCTTAGCATCCTTTCTCCGGACGGAGCGGGGTATTGACACACAGGACGGTGTTGCACAGGAAGGGATGTCTGAGTGGGAAATAACTTTCGTAAGTGGACACTTGGTTTGTAAATGAAATTATGGTGATGGCTTCTGCTTCCCTCTTTAACCCTAAGAACTAGGAGGATTTGGGTAATGGATTCTTAGAAGAAAGAACGCCACTTCCGCCACCACTGGTTATTACAAGAGTTGCTACTCTTGCCATTTTTACAGTCAAGCTCCGTGGGTACTTGCTACGCCCTGCACTCTGTGCTCCTGCCTTACGTTTCCCTGACTTAATTCTGTTATGTGCCAAGCTCTGTTGGAGGCACCGGGGACACAGCTGTAATCAAGACAGACCAGGTCTCTGTCTACTTGGGCTTACTTTCTCATGGAGAAGAAGCAAAATGAATTAATGAGATCATTTCAGAGACCAAGGAAGGCGCTGCAGAACCCAAAGAGGAAATGGGGTGAGTGGAAGGGTGACTTTAGAAAGGGTGGTCAGGAGAGACCTGACCTGAGGCCTGAATGATAACCAGGTAGCCATGGAAAGATCAGAGGGGAAACATTCCCAGGCGGAAAGAACAGCTAGAGCGAGGTCGGTGTGTTAAGAAGAGGAAGACGGGCTGAGCTGAGGTTCTAACAGGTGTTGGCCATGGTAGAGTTCGGGCTTGATTTTAATTAGGGTGAAGCCCTCTTTGGATAGTTTTATGTAGATGAATGACATGATCTAATTTTTATTTAAAACAAAACAAAGTCACACACCAATGTCTCCCAAATGTGAGAAAACACAGTTGTTGTTTTTTTTTCTCTTGTGCATAGTGTTTTCTTGAAAATCCGCTAATTCCATTAACCAAACTTTGCTTTGTCCTCTCCCTCTCTTCTGTTCTTGCTTCTACTACAAAATGTCAAGGGTTTGAGCTTTGGAATCAGGCAAACATGGGTTCGAATCCTGACTTAAGAGCATCCTGCTTAAGAGCAGGATGATGTTTGAAAGGTGACTTTACTTCTCAGAGCCTCAATTTTCCCACCTGTAAAATGGGAGTGATGATAGTACCTAATGTATACATTTGCTCTAATACATAAATAAAATGCTTCTTGTTACAGACAGCATTTGCCATAATGCCTGGTACATGGGAAACATTCAATGAATGAACAGTTGCAGTAAGTGCAAATTTGAACTTTGCCACATGGAAAAAAAAACAACCAACCAAACATAATCCTTCCTCAGAAGTTCTGAATATTGTAATAGAGACTTTGTGTGTGTGTGTGTTTAAAATATGCAATAGAACTCTGAGGAAGCAGCTTGTTTTGACTGAGAAGACTTGATACGTAGAGAGTGGGAAGCATTCCTGAATCTTCTTTGGCCCAGATTCTTAGATTTTTGAAGATAAATTAATTCATATTATTACTATTTTTCGAAGTCTTTCCAGAGCACTCAAATTTGTAGGTTAAACCATTAGAATATTTTTTCCTTATGACTTATGTTTGGAAATATAAAATAGTAATTGTAGTAATAATATATTAATAGAACAAAAAAAACTAACTTTTCTCAAGGACACACCACATACCTGTAAGCAGTAAGCACCTTGTAGGAAGCATTTCAATTAATCCTCATAATGACCCTTTGAAGAAGGCATTGTTATTTTCTTGCCCATTTTATAAGAAAATTGAGGCATAGCGATACAAAGTAATTTAGCCAGATCCCAGATAGACCTGCCTTGAATTAGGATAGGGCTACCTCCTGATAAATCCATTGTATGTTGAAAATGTATTTATAGGCGCCTGGGTGGCTCAGTCGGTTAAGCGTCTGCCTTCGGCTCAGGTCATGATCGCAGGGTCCTGGGGTTGAGTCCCATGTCAGTGTCCCTGCTCACCAGGAAGTCTGCTTCTCCCTCTCCCTCAGCCCCTCCCCCTGTCTCATTCTCTCTCTCTCAAATAAATAAATAAAATCTTTAAAAAAAAGAAAAAAAAATGTATTTACTATACCTAACCTACCAAGCATCATAACTTAGTCTAGCCTCCCTTAAACATGGTCAGAGCACTTCCATTAGCCTACAGTTGGGTAACATCATCTAACACAAAGCCTATTTGGTAATAAAGTGTTGAGTATGGCATGTATATGAAATGTACTGAATATTGCACTGAAAGGGAAAGACAGGCTGGCCATAAGGGTTGTCAGTGCACACGTTCATGATCACCTGGTTGACTGGGACCTGCCACTACCCAGCATCACCAGAGGGGGTCGCCCTGCCTATCGCTAACCCAGGAAAAGATCCAAATCAGAACCCCAAGTACAGTTTCTGCTGAATGAGTATCAGTTTTGTAAAACCGAAAAACACAAGTCCCAGCACTGTAAGCCGAGGACCATCTGTATTTCATATTGGAGAGTCAAACCGAGGTTCTCGGCTCCAGAATCGAAGTTCTTAACAATGACACCAAAATGCCACTGGAAATAAGTTCTCAATCCCATGTCTGCCTACAATGACTTTCTTTTAAAAAGCACATAATACCAAATATATTTTCTGCACTAAGAAGATCAAAATGTTCAACTCTTCTAGATATTTGAGGGCTGTCATCTGCATTCTTACTTGATTCCTTTTTATCTCCCTTAAACTCTTACACATTTTTTTTTTCATGGAAAGTAAAATCTCTTTGGTATGTCATCTGTTTGTCTGCTTTATGAGAAAACTCTTTATTGAAACCAGATTCAAGATGAGCCTCTCTCAAGATTGCTTATAGGAATTGAAAGCTTGGTTCCCGTCGTCCTGAAGGAACTTCTTAATTCTTTCCATAATAATGTGAGGAAGGCATGTAAACAATATTCATCTTTGCAAGAGTATAAAACTTGTAACTCCAGTGGGTTTTCTTCCTATTCATTCACAGATTGGATGTGTGTGAGTGTCAGTGTGTGCATGTGTGTGTGTGTGCGCGCGCGCATGCACGTGCACTTAAATCGATGTTTTAGGACATATTTTGTTTCCAATGTTCATCAGAGATCTCAAAAGTGGTAATTTCTTTCCTGAAGTGGATTTTTTCCCTTCACTTTTACTGCAAAGACAAAGGGTTGGTGGCGTCTCTATCCAGCTCCTTGTAACTTACTTCCTCCTGTTTCATTCTCTTTACCTTCCTTCCTCCCATACTAACTGCTTCCTGGACAGACTTGAAGAGCTTAGAGACAACTTCCCAGGAAGAGGATTGTTTGCTATTACTTGACAAGTGAAATGGTACTGGCCAATTCCGTGAAATTCTCTCCAAGCCACTGAGTATGTACTTAATTTAAGCTGGCATGAGTGAAAAAAAAATGGTAATGGTAATGTAATGGTAAATGGTAAATTTCATCTTCAGGCATAGTTGGATCCAGGTATTCAAATTCTATCACTGGGCATTTGTTCCCTGAATCTTTTGGCTCTGCTTTCATCTGAGTTTGTTCTGAGGCAGGCACTTGTGAATGTGATGCCCAAGGCCACCACTTACAGATGTACCCCCACTGGTTTGCCAATCCAAGCATAAAGAACGTAACTCTGTTCTAATGGGTTCAGCAAAAGCCACAGGAGTAGTCTAGCTTAGATCATTTTAGGAGGAGATAAGCATTTTAGTAAAGGAAATGGAAGCTCTGGGTGATGCACTCACTCAAGTTTGGGGGGCAGACCTTCATTCTTATGGAATGTTCCATCTAGGAAGTCCTCATTCTTACAAGTTATCAAAAATACTTTCCTCATTCGCTAATATCAAGAGCTAAAGTTTGCATCTGCTGTAATTTCTAAATGCATTGAGGGCTAGTCTAGATACCTGGATGACAAGAATGTATCCTTTATTAAAGCAATATATTGGCACTTTTTAACAAGTCTGTCTAGGGACTACATCAAACTAAAAAGCTTCTGCACAACAAAGGAAGTCATCAACACAATGAAAAAGCAACCCACTGAATAGAAGAAAATATTTGTAAATCATTTATTCAATAAGGGATTAATATCCAAAATGTATAAAGAACTCAATAGCAAAAAAAAAAATCTGATTTAAAAATGGACAGAGAATCTAAATAGACATTTTCCAAGGAAGACACACAGATGGCCAACAGGTACATGAAAAGATGTTCAACATCACTAATTATTAGGGAAATTCAAATAAAAACCACACTAAGATATCACCTCACACCTGTCAGAATGGCTACTATGAAAAAAAAAAAAAACAACAAGAAATAACAGGTGTTGGAGGGAATACTACTTGGCCAGAAAAAAAGAAGAAAATCTGGCCATTTGCAAAAACGTGAATGGACTTTAAAGATATGATGCTAAGTGAAATAAGTCAGACAGGGACAAATGCCATATGGTTTCACGTGTATGTGGAATGTAAAAAACAAAACAAATGAACAAACAAAACAAGACTTGGAGATACAGAGAACAGATACAGATAACAGGTGGTTATCAGAGGAATCAAGAGGGTTGGGAGGGGGTTCAGTTGGGTGAAGGGGGTCAACTGCATGGTGACAGATGGTAACCTGTGGTGATCACTTCATAGTGCATACCAGTATCGGATTATTACTGCATTGTACACCTGAAACTAATATAACTCAATTTTTAAAAAGTCTGTCTTTGGGAAGATTTTTTTTTTCCTAAAGACTTTTTCTCTGAGTGTAACACTCTTACTTACCACCAGCTCTTTCGGTTCCTGGCTGGAGAGTAAGGAAGAGAGGAAAAAGGGAAAGAGATTGGCTGATGCTCTCGGCATTTTGAAAAGCCCTTCCTTGTTTTGAATCTCAGTCTCTGCCTTTTTGTCAACTGTTTCCTCTTCTCCTGGCATAGACCGTCCCCATGATTCATTTATATTCACTGTGATGCATCAGCTGCCTGCCCGGCTTACTTGGCACCCTGACACGTCCATCTATCACTTCCTTATTCCCACTCTCCCTCCAGCCTTCTCTCCCTGAGTACAGTGTTTACCACGATTATGAATTCCTAGAGCACAGGAAAAGCTAGAGAAGAAGAAGAGCTAGAGGACATACCCAGTGCTCCTACAGGGTGACTTCCTTGGGATCTGAGATTGTGAGGAACCCCTAGTGCTTGTCACTGGCCTCTGGACCATCTCTTCTGTGCTCCTCAGCAATTAGCATTCTACATAGAGACCCGGCTCTCCCTTTCTCTCTCTCCTTTTTGTTTGGTCCTGACTCTAGACACTGAGAGATACCAGAGTTGGGCAAAAACAATTGCTAATAAAAGTGTGTACCTGTGTGTGTGTGTTTCTCACACATATTAATGAGCAATATGAGCAGACCAAAAGATTCTCCCCTTTCTCTTTTTGTCCTTTTCTCTGTCTTCCTGCAAACATATTGTAAAAGTGATCTGGCTACGGGGCGCCTGGGTGGCTCAGTCGGCGAACCGTCTGCCTTCGGCTCAGGTCATGATCCCGGGGTCCTGGGATCGAGTCCTGCATGGGCTCCCTGCTCAGCAGAGAGCCTGCTTCTCCCTCTCCCTCTGCCCCTCCCCACCTCTCGTGCTTACTCTCTCTGCTCTCTCTCTCTCAAATAAAGAAATAAACAAAATCTTTAAAAAATAAAAATAAGAAAATAAAAGTGACTGGCCACAGCTGTATAAAGCAAAACACAATGCTGGCAAAGGGGTGGGAGAATCCTTAAATCATAGTATCTGTCAATTCTTAAACACCTACTACAGAGAAGACAGTGTGCCAAAGTCGTTGCATATGTCTTCTCCCTTAAACATCCCAGTAATGCTGCAATGATACCATTCCCATCTTATGTACGAGGAAATGCAGATTTTTCCGTGACTTGACCAAGGTCACACAGTTTATCACCAGAGAATCTTGATTCTTTAGCTTTCATTCCAAAATTCATGGTCTCTCCTTTTTTCTTGAATATTGCATTGCTTTATAAAAGGCACCTAGGAAAGAAAGCAGTTCAGTGAGACCCATGCCGAGGTCAAACCCGGAACAGCTGGATGCTGGAAGCAGTGTTCCTCCCTGGAGGAGGAGGCCGAGCCCACGTCCACACGCAGACTAACCTATGTCTCTGATTCCATGCTGGTCGGAGGTCCAATTTGTGGCCCTGTGTGGACGCTTGCCCTTCCAGCCTTCAACATGGAAACTTTCTGAGTACTACTTTTTAAAATCTTCCACGAGCTTAGGCTAACACAGGCCTGATGCTAAGACAGAGCACAAATGTCAGAGTCGAGTCTCTGCCCATAACCAGACTCTGCGACTTAGCTGCTCACCAGGCAGCTGTGGGGACGTGGACCAACCCCTGTGGCAGCCACTTTTCTCACTTGCGGATAATGATAACAACGAACGTGCATCAGGCACTGTTCTGTCTGTCATGTGATCTGCATCACAACATTAGGAGGTAAGTTCTACCATTTGCCTCACTTTGCCAGAAAATTGAGGCACAGGACAGTTAAGTAACTCAGATTCCAAAAGACAATTTAGTTCAGTGGTTCTCATATGTGAGTGATTTTTGCCCCCGCATAGGGCAATGTCTGGAGGCATTTTGGATTGTCACAACTGGGGGGTGGGGAGGGTACTGGCATCTACTGGGCTGAGGCCAGGGACGCTGCCAACCACCCATAGCAAAGAATGATCTGGCCCCAAATGTCAATAGTCCCGAGGTGGAGAAACCTTGTTCTAGCTCCAGAGCCCAAGCTCCTGACCACTGCTGCCTCCCCGATGAAATCATGACAATTTGCTTCTCATGAGATTCCTCCAAAGCTACCACTGGAGAAGTAATACGAGTCACTAGGACAACACCTGGGATGTGCCTTCCGCCAACTGGCTGCCCTCCTCCCTTACCCCCCCCCCATTCCTCTCTCCCCAGAAGAGCAGGGTCAGAGGAGTTCTAGAGAACCAAGTTCTGCCTCACAGAGTGAGTGGACAACAACAGAGCCCCCGCTTCATCATGGCCTCTGTGTATAAAACGTTCAGAGTCCATTATCCTTCCTTGAATTTCCTCGCCGGGTTGGTAAGACAGAGCTGTTTATGTTTGTGTTTACAGTCGACTTGGGAATAAGTGTCAAGGAGGATAATGTGGCCACTTCTTCCCCCAAGACAATGGAGATCAGCGCTGTTGCAGATGCCAACGGAAAGAATCTTGGGAAAGAGGCCAAACCCGAGGCACCAGCTGCTAAATCTCGTTTTTTCTTGACACTCTCTCGGCCTGTACCAGGACGTACTGGAGACCAAGCCACGGATTCATCCACTGGATCAGCGAAGCTTGATGTCAGCTCCAGTAACACTCTAGGGAACAAAGAACCAAGTGAGAGTGTGGCGCTTCCGATAGCAGCTGCGCTGGGCCACGACCCACATAAAACCCCAGGCCAGAGCCTGGCGGGGGACGGAGGCTTCTCTGCCCCTTGGGGACAAGCGCCTGTCTCACCTGAGTCAGGAGGAGCGGCCTCCTCCAAGCCTAAGGACGCCAGCTTTTTGGACAAACTCTTCAAACTGGACAAGGGACGGGAAAAGGCACCAGTCAACAGCCACCGGGAAGCCAAGGGCACAGAGCGTCAAGACCAGGCCCAGGAAGTTTCCGGATTGTCCAGGCCGTCCGACGATGTCCCTGCAGAGAGGGTAAGTGCTGGACAAGGGCAATCCATTTTGTGAACCCCAGCTCGAGGTACGGAGGGGGGGCTCCGAGGGGCTAAGACAAGGGCACCACATCGCTCGGCAGTCACCAAGGGGCCCTGACAAGGCATCAAGCCGTCGACCCCTCTAGAACAAATAGCACATTGTAGTGGAGTGTCCCCCATGTTTCTGTGGGTGGAAACATCTGTTTGAAGAGCAATAACAGCTGTGACATCTGCTTTATGTAAAAGAAGAGAGGAGGTGAGTTACATACAGATGAATTCGTCCTTCCATTTATTAAAAGATGGAGGAAGACAGGTTGCATTTATGATCAATGGAGTCTGGAGGGAAAGGTGTTAGCAGAATAAAAATGGTCCCTAAAAGACTTCACTGCCCAGTCTGGTCTCAGTAGGTTGTTCCCCATTCCGTATGTTTATAGGCTTTTGTTGGAATACATTTCATTTCTTCTTTTTAATAGCCTGGATTGATCTTTAACTATCTTTTGCACCAAAGTGTGGGTTTAAATAAAGAGCTTTTACAGCTCTGGGCAGACTCTTTTATGTACTAATTATTTTCCAATAAGCTGGAGTAATATCTTTGTAAAAACTAGATATTTTTTTCAGGAGGTATCCGGAATCAGCCGCTTTCCCGCCTCCCCCCCCGCCCCACCCCAGCACAAAGAAAGGCAGATTCTTTTGATCTTAAAAAAGAGCATTGGCTTTTTATCTTGAGAGAGTTTGTTTGTATTTGGGCCGAGAAAGGAACTCCTCGAATGAAAAAGGAAATAAGAGTTGATACAGTGTATTTTAAGGTACTTGTTTTTTTAGTCATTGGACTTTTAAATAACAGTATTTTTCAAAATTTGGGAATGCAGTTAGTCGTTGAGGTTAGAAGCAGGAAAAAATTAGAGGAGCTGTTTTTCATTACAGGGTTCTATATCATGGCTGTTAATATAGTTGTCTTAATAACAACTAATTGCATTCCCTGTTGCTAATAACACTGGCTGTCATTTATTGAGCACTTACAGTGTACCAGGCTCTGTACTAAACACTGTACATAGATTATTCTCCTTAAAGAAAATGAGTATCACGTTAGTCTACGGTTTCAATGCACCCAGGATGGTGTCAAGAATTATATTTTAAATGTTAGTCACCAGCTAAACATTCTGGACAGTTAAACTGGGGAAAGATAATCAGGCTTGTGTGTTCAGGCTCCTACTATCAGCATTCTTGCTGTTTCTGTAAATTTCTCCTCCAAGAACTGATTTTCAGATTTTCTTTCAAAAGTTTAAAAAATTGTCCTTCAAATGCCCATTTCCCCGAATGTACCAGTTCAGGGCCAACTGAATAGCTTTCCTTAGAATTCAAAGTAGGTCTTCAAATGCATCCAGGCATCACATCTTTACTAGGTATGACACTGCCAGGTACAAGTGAGACAGGCTAGAGAGGTGGCCGGGACAGAGCCCTTGTCCTCAGGGACTTTGTGGTTCTACAAGAGAAGAGGTACAAAACCCTTGAGATCCTTGTGCGAGGTGCCATGTGCTCTCCTTGGGGAGGCCGAGTGCCACAGAAGATGCTCAGACACAAAGAGAATTGGCCTTGCTGGCTCGGGGAACATTCCATCAAATGTATAAACCTGGAGCTGGAAAATTACTTGTCTTGGGGCTAGAAACTGGTCATCAATATTCATGAATATGTGAGAAATGATTTACTGCTTGACTCTGAGCAGAAACTCTTGAGTTCTCATTATTGGTCATGGATCCTGAGGCCATTGGGAGGTTATAACTTTGTGAATAGTTACATGTTCCATTCACGTGGGCATCCAAAGCCAACGCATTACCCGAGTCAGGAAAAGATGGAGTTATTTATGGGAAGAGGATGAAGGACTGAGCTTTACTATCTTGGGACAGGTATCTAGTGACTTATCCAGATCCCCCACCTTAATTAAGAAAAACAGGTTAGCATCTGAGACCTGACCCTTGAACGTTTTTAACCATAAAACCCCAATGCAATCAATCCATTCCCATTCTAAGAAAAGCACAGGACAGTTTAGAGCTGTACCTTATCAACCCAGCTTTTTTTATTAAAGAATCTTAGGACTGGCACCTGAATTTGAGTAGAATGAGTTCTAAAACGAGATTTGACTCAGAAGATGGAGGCTTATGTTGGGAGCATGGCAGGTATCTGATAGAGTCAAGCCCTTGGGCGATATTTTAAAGTTACCGGGACCTCTCAGAAGACCCCCACGTTGTAACTTATCCTCCTTTTGGAAAAAGTGAGTTCGCTCCCTTAGATTCACCAGTGAAGTTTGCATTTGTCTTTGTTACACTACAAATGTCCATGCTTTTATTGGTAGTATCACTGGAATCTGAATATTGAGTACCCATTCTGTACTATATCATATAAAACATGGAAAAGCCAGGAAGTAGCCATTTATTGTCTCCGTTAGTCTGTGAACTTGTGGATATTCAAACACATATACCTGCAAAGCTTTTAAACAAAAACAGCCTTCTGATTATTGATGTTTCTCATCCGATCCCTGGCTGAGTGGTCTGTATTGGGCAGGGGAGGGGGAGAAATCAATTGTTCCATGAGTGTAATGAGAGAATCCAGGCCTCAGAAAGTAACACGAATAAAACTTCTCCATCAGTGGCTTTCTTGGTGGGAGTACCGCATTATGCGGAAATGGCCGTCAATGTATTGATTCAGAATTCTTAGCGTAGATTATGCGCTGGGCTCAGCCGTGTGTCAGCTGCCCCTTCCCTCCCACTCACACAAACCCTTTCCCCCAGTCTCACTGCATGCTTCTTCTTGGATTGGAATTCCAACCACAAACCTGCAGAGCTGTGAATTGGGAGAAAGATGCCACCATTTCATTCTGGGAGAAGCACACAAATCTTCTGTGTTTTCAGAACGACAATCTTATTTTTGTGCCTCATAAAACTACATTCAGAGCATAGCATAATTAAAACAAGGCCAGAATTCATGAACAAATGAAGCATTTACTACATAAGCCAAAGAAAAGATAAATTATATGCCTGAAGGGTTTCACTGAGCTGTGATTCACACAAACCAACATGTTGGCAGGGACGAGATTTTTTTTTTTTTTAATTTTTCTAGCCCCTCAACAATTGGACCAGAGCTATAAGATATGCATTTAAGAGAGTCATTGCAAAAAGAAAAAAAAAAAAGTTACATAATGAAAATTTGGTCTTTATCCATTAAAAAAAAAAACACTGCATGTCTGTTGTCAACCAGTAATTCCAGAAGCATCTTTGAGTTGAGGGAGGGGGAGGGGCTTAACCTGTTACCAAGCACGGATTCAGGAGATTTAAACAAGAATATGCCTTTCTTTAAAAGTTTAACTAAATTCCCCAATTATTATTTAAACACCATACTTGGCAAAGCATTTTAAAGATAAATCACGTTCTAGTCCTTCAAAGATCATATCATCTAGTAAGAGATGTAATTTTTTAAAGGGACATTGTGAGAAATGACACCGATCCTCAAATTCATTCCGACTACAGATATTAAGAAAAATACTCCATGTTTTTGCTTCCTCGTATCCTTTCTCCCTTGAACGCTTTTATCCTCCACAAAAACTGTTCTTGTCGAAGTGGCCATGATGTTGCAACTCCCCAGGGCCCTCACCATGGCCGCCAAACCCCGGATGTCTCAGTCATGTCCTACTGGCCTTGCTAGTCACATCAGACACCCTTCTTCACCTGGTCCCTCACCACACCCACACTGCCCGCAGTTCTTTAATCTCCTTTGCTGGATCTTATCCTCCAAACCGTGGAGTTCCCCAGTCTTCAATTCCTAGACATCTTCTCTGACTACACTTACTACCGTAGAGACACCCCCAGTCCCAAGGGTTTAAATACAGCTATCTGCTGACAAGTCCCAAATTCATGTCTGTAGGCTAGATCCACCCCTGTAGTCGAGCCTTAAGTATCTAGCTGCCTCTTGACATGGGTACTTGAATTTCGACATCTCCATTTGAAGGTTCGCCCAACATGCGCAAAACTGAACTCCTCTCTCACACCTAACAACAAGCAACAGCATGCTTACTTGTGTCATCCACAAGCTTCCTCATCTCACTTAATGGCAACCCCACCCTGCCCCTGCTATTTAGTGGTAGAAATGGAATTAAAGAACCAAGATTTCCGGAATCCTACATGGTGTAAAGTAGGGAATTAAAACATAAGCATTGTAGTCAAGTAGCTTAAGGTTTCAACTCAGCGTCTGTTGCCTACTGGCTGTGTGACCTTGGACAAGTGACTAAAACTTTCTGAACCTTGGTTTCTTTATCTGTAAAATGGGGATATCAACAGTGCCAAGCACATTTTCCCATTATTCACACTTGTAAAAGTTAAAAGAGATAAGCCATGCAGAAAACTCAGCACCGAGATGCTGCATTTTGAGAAAAAGAAAATTCAGCTATTATTAGCATCATGGTTTTCCCCCCTATTAATCAACATTTTTGTCTTTTTACTCTGCCCTTCCATAGTTCTCAACCGAAGCTCACCGAGACAGCACTGTTGAATCTAATTTGAAAGCAATGTAGCTTTCAACCCAAAGTCTTGATTTGAGTTAAAGGAAACCAAAAGGTGCAGGAGTTATAAAATTATTTGAGCAAAAATAGAAGTTCAGCGCCCTTGCCTACAAGCCGTGGTTTGTTAGTCTGACATTCAAGGGTCTCCACTGGCTCTCCTCTGTGTTTCAAATGTATTTGCCATTATTCGCTTAAATGCACCCAGTCAGAATGCCCCCCATGTGACCTGCACAGATGCACATTTTCTCCTCCTGTCTCTCTCTCTCTTTACCAAAAATTCACTTCACCTTCAATGCCAGGTTCTCCATGAGGCTGAATGAATCCTCCAGTATTTGTTTTTTATGCTATACATTAAGTCAAATTCAGTAACAAAATTGCTTTGAAGGAAGTGTCTTATCAAAACATCAAAACTTAAGCAGGAATTTCTGTATCTTTACCATTTTACAGAGGAAAAAATCCAAGCTTTAGGGAAACCAAGTCACTGACTCCAAGCTACATAGCTAAAGAGAAATGCCCATCCCCCAAGCCCATACTTTTCATGCTCAACATTATTATGTTTTGACCAAATTGTTGAAATTTGTGCAATGGGGTTGTGACTAGGCGAAATTGAGTATTTGTCTGAGGAAATTTCTATTTAATTCTTTTAAATGTTAGGATGTGCAACATTGGAAACGACAAGTTAAAATTTAAAAAATTTAAAAACCACCTAATTCCCATGTTGGTGTGCCAAGTGAACTTTAAGCTGTGCTTTTATTTTGTTTTGTCTACCTTAGAGCCTCAAGGTCATGCCATTCCAACAGGTGAAGAGAACTACCCACGCCAAAAGACTTTGTCAGTACAGAGGAAACTCTGTTCTAAATTATGCAAATTATGGAGTAAGCAAGGTTTTTAGCTATGATACTGTAATTTTTATAAATTGTATGGATTTAGCACTAAGAAACATTTGATATGAACTGTTTTCAGCAGCAGAGTTGACGTGCAAGTGTAGGAATTTGAGTGATCCAGGGCTGAGTTCAGATTCTACCACTTATTAGCTGTGTGATCAAGTCAAATAATAATAATTGCCTCACTTTTCAATAATTCATTATTCATAGGCTGTGTAGTAAGCATTTGGCATATTTTATCTGCTTTGATTTTTATAACAACACAAGAAGGTAGGTATTTTTATTGCCATTTAACAGATGAGGAAGCTAGAGCTCAGAGAAGTTAAGCTACTTGCCCAAGACCACACAGCTAATTTAGTGGCAGAACCATAATCAAGATCCATCAGTTGCTAAAACCTGTAACACTCAGTCATTTCCAAACCTTGTGTTTTCATCCAGAAAAGGAAGATACTGCCTGCCTGAGGGGGGATTGTAAGGATAGAGGATTATACAGGCAGTCAATAGTAATGATGCTAAATGAAACAGTATATTTTCTAAGTTCTCAGAAAGTGAGAAATAAAGAATTATAAACTAAACGAAATGGTCTTCCTGCATGATGGAATGTGGATAGTCTATCATTTAGGGTGCCTTTGACTGCAAGTAAAAAACCCACCCAATCACCAGTGGCATAGTTAATGAGGAGGATATATTATTTCTTGAGCATAGTGAGAATTCTAGAGGTAGGGGGTTTACACTAGTTCAACATCTTCATACTCCAGGATGAGTCATTCTCCAGGGCCTACCATGTATTGTTAGCTTGGTTCACAAGTCTGCCCACGTGTGGTTTCCAGATGGCTTCCAGAGTTTCAAGTAGTGTACATCCGTGGTCATAGTGTCCTTTCAAAGGGCAAGTGAGTTTCCTAAGAGTTACCTGTTGTAAATTCAGTCACATATCTGTGTCAAGGTCCAAGGAGGGCTTGTCAAGTTTCTTTAGTAGAGAGCAGACCCTGATAGCAAAGATGATATGCCATGAATAGAAACCAGATATATTTTTTTCTATCCAAGTTTATATCAGGAAATCATCGAGTACATGGAACTGTAGATGCTACTCCCCGATCCCCTGTTCCTATGGTCTAATTTGATTATGACCCGCAGTAAGAACTAGATTTCACACCTTGACCTGATAGACACGCACATGAAAGCAACAAAGAATTCACAGAATAGTGCTGTTTTCACAGCCCAGAACACACATTAGTGTTTTGTATTCTTTTCTATTCTATTGTGTTTGTTGTTTTTAATGCTGGTTTCGACCCATTGAATTGTTTTCTAATCTACTAATGGTCACAACATGATGTTTGAAAAAATTTCTTCACCATAATCACCCTTCTCATATATGGAAATGGTGATCTTGAGGGATGTGGCTGTGTCTTATGCAACCAAGTGTTCCCAGCGCCTGGTACACTGCCTGGAATGCAGCGATGTTTGTTAGATGAACTTGACAAGAACAAAGATGGTACACAGCATGTTACGACTCTGCAAAGAATCTTGGAATATAGTCTCACAATCTCATTATCAGCTCTGCCTAACACAGCTTTAAATAAAAAATGACTTCAAAATATATGCATGATATAGATACTTTCACTGAGATAAACTATGTCGAATCATATATCTGTATCATTTATTCAGTATTTTTTTAAAGGTTCTATTTATTCATTGAGAAAGAGAGAGAGAGCATGTGGGGGGGGGCGAGGGGAGGGGTGGAGGGAGAAGGTCAAGCAGACTGCACCAAACGCAGAGCCCGATACGGGGCAATATCATGACCTTAGCCTAAACCAAGAATCAGATGCTTAACCGACTGAGCCACCCAGGTGGCCCCTCAGTATTTTTAATTCAGTCTTTAGCATGTTATGGTGTTAATCATCATGGTTGAATATTAAGTGAATGGTGTTTTGCAATGGATATGCAAAATAAATTTTGAGTTAACTTTCCCTTTGGTGCTATCCAGTCTGATTCACTCCCTGCCAGGTTATAATAATAGCCCTAATTTATTGAGCATTTACTAACTCAAAGAGAGGTGAAGTAACTTGCATGAGGTCCTATGGCTAGAAAGCAAGAGAGCTGGAATTTATCACCAGTGCCCACACGCTTAGCCCCTGTGCCTATAAGTTCAAAAAAGAGGGAATATTTGGAACCTTTTGAAGCATCTTATATTTTTAAAAAATTTCTGAAGCTAATACTTTGGGACATTAGCTAACTGTGGAACATTGGTCCAATGAGATCCACCTTGAAACAGAGCTCACCATCAAATAGTTTTAGAAAATACAACTTGCGGGGCGCCTGGGTGGCTCAGTCGTTAAGCGTCTGCCTTCGGCTCAGGTCGTGGTCCGGGACCCTGGGATCGAGCCCCGCATCGGGCTCCCTGCTCCGCAGGGAGGCCTGCTTCTCCCTCTCCTACTCCCCCTGCTTGTGTTCCCTCTCTCGCTGTGTCTCTCTCTGTCAAATAAATAAATAAAATCTTTAAAAAAAAAAAAAGAAAGAAAATACAACTTGCCTTATCCTCTTTCCTAAAGATTTACAATAGAATCAGCCTCCTTAAGGCCTGAGAAGTTCTGCAGCAAACAGATCTGCTTCACTTTGTTTAACTGAGCATTTCTTAAACTTAATTACCCATAAAACTGCTAGCCGTCTAACAGTTGGGCATGGCTTCTGAGGGACTGTTCTTGGAAATGCTGAGCTAGGTGTGTAGACCAAAGTTGGAAAATGGCCTCTTGCAGGATGCAGCAAACCACAGATAGATTTTATTTTAACTTCACAGTGTTTTAATATTTTAGATGATGGATAACATTTTGAAATGGACAAAGTTGACAAAATTTTAAAATTATGAAATTCCAATACACTTCCAGGTTTCAGATATTTCTGGAAAGTGGGAAGTTTCGTCCTGTATTCCCGGACAGGATGTGAGTTGTGGCTTCTGCTTGGGATGGGGCATTCACTCTCCAGCTTATCCAGTCCCCACTTCTCCCTTGTTCCCAACAGTGTGACATGGGAGTTGTCCTTTGCTACAACACTTACAGTATTACTTTTTTGTGGTAAGGTTGAGAATAAAGTGAAATATCTCCTTTACAGACCACTTTACTTCCTTCCTAGCACTTATAACAATTTGAAACTACTTCGGTGACCATCTTGTTAATAAACTGTAAATCCAGTCTGAGAGTCATTCTACTGGCAGGTGTTGAACAATAAATAAGAGGCTTGAATACTCTCATGTATCCATTCAACAAACATCTGAGTACTTTCTTTGTGCCAGGAATGATTTAAGGGTAGATAGAATGATATACCTCATGAAAGCTTTCATTCCAATGAAGAGAACAATGGTAAATAAGGAAATAAACAGGTCGCCTGGGTAGCTCAGTCAGTTAAACCTCTGACTTTTGGTTTTGGTTCAGGTCATGATCTCAGGGTCATGAGATTGGGCCCCACATTGGGGGCGCAGAGTCTGCTTAAGATTCTCCCTCTACCTCCCTTTCTGTCCCTTCCCCCGTGCTCTCTCTCTCCAAAATGAATAAATAAAATCTTTTTAAAAAGAAGAAAAAGAAAATGAACAGGGGCACCTGGGTGGCTCAGTCGTTAAGCGTCTGCCTTTGACTCAGGTCATGATCCCAGGGTCCTGGGATCGAGCCCCGCATCGGGCTCCCTGCTCGGCGGGAAGCCTGCTTCTCCCTCTCCCACTCCCCCTGCTTGTGTTCCCTCTCTCGCTGTCTCTCTCTCTGTCAAATAAATAAATAAAATCTTAAAAAAAAAAAAAAGAAAATGAACAAACAAATAAACAAATAAATAAAAAAAGGCTATGGATGACATGAACACAGAGAAAGTAGAGTGGAGAGGTAGCAAACAATTAAGTGGGTAGGGGGCAAGGCCAAGGAGTTCGGTCTAACCTAAAAATTCAGGGAAAAGGATGGGACTTTTTTTTTCTTTTTCTGCACGAGGCCAAACCATTCTTAGAAGGTCTGCAGCCTAATTTTGGCAGCATGCAAAACAGTTTTCTCGCTACTGAGAAGTGTTTGTTAAACAGATGACAAACATATTCTAGTCTGTGGGTCATTAGCTTTTATATTTTGAGGTACTTTTAAAAAAAAAACTGGATATTTTCCCTCTAATAAATGTGAAATGCCACAGTCACTCTGGAGCTTGCACGTGTTGAACAGAAGAATCTTCCACAAATCCCTTTTGTCTGACGGGACTTGTCCTGGGAACCACTCTCCACCCACTCTTTGCCCACAGCAACTGTATTTTTCCATTTTATATCATACATAGTGGACTTTAAGAGGGTGCCCCAAAGCAATGACTGCTGCAAAAATAAAACAAAACAAAGAGGCAAGAAAAGCACATTTCATTGCTTAATTCTCTATCCACACTTCACTTACCATTAAAGATCAAGTTGACAAATTCACTTACCCCTCAAGTGGAGGAGTTCTAAGAGAGAAAATGGAAAACCTTATTCATAGGAAGCAAGTGTGAATTGCTTTCTTTGATAGATTTATTTTCCCCCTCCAACTCTGACCACAATGAACAACTGCTTTATTTAATCTTATAAATACAATATCTCTGCATCAGTCAACACCATGGATTAACGAGGCTCTATCACATATAGGTGCTGTGTTAGGTTTTTGCTGCCGAGCTACGAGTTGAGGTCTTAATACCCTGAGGTTAGGTCTGCAGTGGTGATCTTACGATTTACCATAAAGAGCATCGCTGGATAGCTGGTCCAGCCGAGTCTGTTTCAATTAGAACAAGCAGATGAAATGAACAATATTGCCTCTCTTCCAAAGAGGAGGGAAAATGGGTAAATAGAACGTTTTTAGACCTGTGTCATGCAGCTTAGATTCCCCTCTTAGGAAACACGCCAGAAGACAAAGAAAAGATAGCTTTCATGTTTCAATATTTTTAGGTTATTTGTATTGCCCTCTGAAGCCTTTGATAATTTCTTAATTAAGAAGATTGTTTCAACCCTGGCATGTTGGCAGTCTCAAACAGTGTGCTTTTTGAACGAGCAATTTGACACCTAGGAATTTATTGAGGAAATGGACAAAATTTTATCCACAAGGCTTTTTTTTTTTTTAATTCCAGCAATGTCTATAAGAGGAAAGTTGGGATGATTAAAACAGTCCAATAAGGGAGCTGTTCTGTTGATTATGGGACACCCTTACATCAGACGTCATAAGCCAGCATGACACAGAAATGGAATGAGTGACCTGTGAAGACAGTGATAAATGAGAAGAGCAGGGTTCAAAACAGGAAGAATCCTTTTAGGGTAAAAATCCTATCTGCCCGCTTGCCAACACCTATGCATCCTTTAGGAATCCAGAGAGGGATGTGGAATGAAAAATTACACATTGTTGATAGCAGTCATTTTCAGTAATGGAATAATGGGTGCAGATTACATTTGTCCTCTTTGCTCATCCATATTTTCTCCTTTTTTATAAAAGGAGCAAGCACAGGGCACTGCCTGGCTAAGTTGAAGAACATACTACAATCTAGGTAATGTCCGGATTCTTCCAGCAGAGTGCGCTGTAGGGCTTGAGGCATCCGCAGTTGCCGCCCTAAGGCTGCTAGTAAGTTTCCGCAAGAAGTTACTTTTTTTCTTGACTGTAATTCCAGAACTATGCAATTCAGAGCTAGGATGGCAAATCTCTGTTCAGATAACACTGGCTTTTTAAATACACTTGTAACTGGTGTGTAGTAATCTCCAGTAGGAGATGAGAAAGAGGAATTTGGTTGTGGATGGGCGGTCTTTGAAGCCTTTCATAATTGGCATTTCTTAGGCGCTGTGTTCATTCCCTATTTTTGCCATGGGCTTAATGATGTGAATGAATGCCTTTTTATCAGCCGATGTGAATTTGGGCGGGAAGATTGGGGAAAATAAAAATTAGTTACAGTGATGAACTCTCCTTAGGTGGTTTTGAGCTTCGTGGGAAAACAAAGTAAATATATTATATGTAATGTAGGGAAAAAAAAAAATATATATATATATATATGAAATTTTTAAGTTCCCCCAGAACATTTTTAGTAGACTTTGGTTTTGGAGTTCCTTCCTGCTTGTTTATTAATTTGCTTTCCCTTCTGGGCAAATGGGAAGATAAATTCTGTCTTTAAGAATTAACCAAATTCCATTTTTCTCCCTCAGTCTGACAGTGGCTCTGTGCAGGTGACGGTACTCTCAGAAGAAGACAGTCTGGAGACCATTGTTGCCTAGCACACCATGCCCTTTGTGCTGTTGGGGCATCCAAGTGGGAGAGGAAACAGAGCTTTCCCTTTTATCCCAGGCAGCATGTGGCTCAAATTTCTCACAGATGGAAAGGAACGGAGTAATGGGTTTCTGTACCATTCAGTGTTCTTCGGACAAATTTTCTTGTGTTAAACTGTACGCTAGGTGCTGATTCTCGGCACAACGATTCAAACTGAAACCAGGGGCATGCCATCAGTGAAGAAACCTAGATGGCGGAGACATTTATCACTAATAGCTCCAGACAAGGCTTTCATGGCTTATGTTTTCACTTTGACAATGTAGACCTTGTTTAAAGAGGCCGAAATCCAGTTGACAATTCACAGTTAAAGGAAGGTGCCAGAAGTTCCATGTGGGTTTTATTATAGACAATCAAATTATGATAAGGCAGCATTATTTTTCAAAGTGACAAATTGTGATCACTTAACTAGAGTCCCTGTCTGTTTGCCCTTTGAAGCCAACAGCAAGGGGGAAAAATAGGCTTCTTCCCACTCAGATGAAAAACAAGCTGACACCATGAACACCTGTTTGTATCAAAGAAGTTTCCAGATATTTCCTGGGGAGCGTTTTTTGCTTCAGTCTAAAGTTTCTGTTTGCTGAGAATGATCTGGAGGCTTGATGAGAATAGCAAAGACATATTTGTAGTTAAGAACAAAGATCCTTCTACAAATAACTCAATATGTAAGGCATCATCTTTCCAACTGTGTTTAGTTTCACCCTCTGGGTGTTTTTTTAAATTTGGAATTAGTTGCCTACATTTTGTTTTAATTTTGATTTTTGTACGTAATACCTGGCTCAAATTAAGAAATTCTAAAAATGGTCTGTCTACTAATGCCACCCACTATAGATAATTACTGTTTGCATTTTTAAGTGTATCCTTCCAGGGTTTCTTTGGAAATACATAAGCAAATGCAAGCATAAATTTTTATTCCTTTTTTTTTATGCGGAAGGTAATATAATATACACTCTGTCTATTCCATGCTTTTTTTTTCAGGCAACACTAGTTCCATATCTGTACAGCTTCCTCGTTTCTAACCCTTGTGTAGTATTCAACTGTGTGGATGTGCCATGATCTAGTTCACCGGGACCCTAACAATGACATTGGACTGGTTTCCCAACATTTGCTAGTGCTCACTGCAGTAAATAACCTAATGCATTTGGCTTTTCACACGTGTGTGACTTAAAGTTTTTTAGAGTCAATTCTTAGAAGGGGAATTGCTAGATAAAAGAGTCTGTTCTTCTTAAAAATTTTGGTAGATTATGCCAAATTGGCCTCAATTGGTACTAAACTAATTTACATTCCAATCAGCAGTGAACAAGAGTGCCTGCTTCTTAAACCAGCCTCCCAACAGAATGTTTCCAAACATTTGGATGTTTATTTTTTTTCTCTCAATCTTTCCTTTTATGGCATCTGGATTTTGAGTCACAGTTACAGAAGTCTTCTCAATCCAAAATTATAAAATATAAATATTTTTCCCATGTTTTCTTCTAGCGTTTTTATCCATTTGGATTCTGTCCTTATATAGGGTTGACTTAGGACACCAGGTAATTTGTTTTCAGATGACCACCTTGTTGTCCCTGTATCTTTGATTAAACAGCCCTTCACTTTGGATAGATTTGAGGCGACATCTTTATCATACACTAAATTCCCATATGTATCTGGAAAAAATGTGTGTATAGCGGGGGAGAGGAATAGAAGCAAGAGAAATTAAATAGGAAAACTCTTGGTTTTGAGTAAACACCTGAAGGGAGTTGGTGGAGGTAAGGCAGCGTGGAGCGTACATACTTTTTGCCTCCGAAATAATCTGGGCCTGGAGTCAAATTCAGTTCTACTCTATGACCATACGCAAGTTATTTATCCTTTTCATGCCTCAATTTATTCATCAGTAAAAAAAAAAAAAACCTGCATATGGTACATACCTCACGAAATCCTTGTAAGACTTACATGAGGCCTTTTTAACTAGTTTAGCAGGGCCTGACACATAAAGGTTGGTCATGATTATTATTATCATTGACTTTTTTTTCTCCTCATTATACTTTTCCTCAAAGAATTCATGGCTGCAGAATATTCCATCACATGGAATGTGTTCATTCCTACACGTAGAAATGTAGGTTAGTGTAGCCTAGAGGTTAATCTCACACGTCAGTACCACATGCTAATTTATTGACCTATTCCAGAATTGTTGGACTTTTTATTGGTTCTTCATTCTTACTCTTCCAGAACTATCCTTTTTTTAATTATTAATCTTGAAATTATTGTAGATTCACATGTGGTTGTAAGAGATAATACAAAGAAATCCCTTTATCCAGGGTCCCTCAGCGGTAACATCTTGCAAAACTATGCTACAATATCACCACCAGGATATTGATATTGATACAGTTCCATGGAGAACATTTCCACCTCATGCTGCCCTCCTCTAGATACATCCACTTCCCTCCCAACTTCTGACAACCACCCATCTGTGCTCCATTTCAATAGCTCGGTCCTTTCAACAATGGTATATAAACGGAATCATACAGAATGTACACTCTTTGGACAGCAGAATTTTCTGGAGGCTCATCAAAGTCTTTGAGTCTATCAATACATATTGCTCCTTTCCTTCCTTTTTTATTGCTGAATACTATTCCGTGCCACGGAGAGACCACATTCTGTTTAGCCATTCATCCGTTGAAACACATTCGGTTGTTTCCGGTTTGGGGCTATTACAAACGAAGTTGCTATAAACTTCCATGTGTAGGTTTTTGTGTGAATATATGTCTTCATTTCACCGGTGGAAAAAAGGCCCAGGAATGCAATTGCTGGGTCGTATTGTGGTTGTGTATTTAGTTTGTCAAGAAACCGGCAAACTCTTTTCTACACAGGCTGTGCCGTGTGCCTGCCCACCAGCAAGCAGTGTGTGAGCGATCTAGTTTTTCTGCCTCCTTGCCAGCGTTTTTCTGGTCATTTTTTTGGTATTTGCAGGTTGCTGCCTCCTCCATTTCCAAGTCTAGGATCTATGAGGCAAAAAGCAACCCCAGGGCACTCCGCACTCTGTGGTTCCTCCATTCCCTAGCTGGTCTGTCTTCTCCTCTCCATCTGGCAGAGAGAAACCAGGGGCTTCCCGTTGTGCTTACTGGGAGGATAAGGAAACGTTCATATTCTCCATCTTTCTGGAAGCAGAAGTCATGTTCTCTCTAAAAGCCAGTCTAGGGGTGCCTGGGTGGCTCAGTCGTTAAGTGTCTGCCTTCGGCTCAGGTCATGATCCCAGGGTCCTGGGATCGAGCCCCACATCGGGCTCCCTGCTCCACGGGAAGCCTGCTTCTCCCTCTCCCACTCCCCCCGCTTGTGTTCCCTCTCTCGCTGTCTCTCTCTCTCTGTTAAAATAAATAAATAAAATCTTTAAAAAAAAAAAAAAAAGCCAGTCTAAGAAGAACAAAGAACACTTCAAGGAAAGGGCTCAAGTTCAAGCTGAGAATTTCAATGTGAAAGGCCATAAAGCTCTCACTGAGGGGATCCCCAGGCAGACCCACCACCTCCTTGCATTGAACAGGAGGCACTTACCCTCAGTTGCTGTCCAAGACTCAAGACCCTGCTGCACCTGAGAAATCAGGGAGGTAGAGGTGAGCGTCTTCAGAGATGTCAAGAGAAAATGCCACGGGGCAGAGGAGAGAGTTGAAGGTCTCCTCCGTTCCTGGAGTCCTGTCCAACCGTGTCTCCTCCATCCAGAGTGCTTTATGCTGGGCAAAGAGCTACTGACGGTTATCCACCTTCCTCAGAGGAGAGCCATTGTGTCAAGTTTTCCCTGCCGGCCACCTAGACCCATGGGGACCACCTGACCGTCTACCAATTCATCCCCCCTTCCGCTGACTCCACCGTGTTCCATTTTATTTCCAGGAAGTTCAGTAAATGTTCCCTGTGTGTCTAGCCTGGGATCTCAGAGAAGAATCATTGCCTATTGCTGCCTGCCGGAAACGCCTGTCCGGGAACTGGTGGTGGCCTAGAATCCAGCCCTTGAGCTCACTGTGAGGAACACTGGGAGCCCGTGGGCTGTGGGGCCAGAGGGGCTCAGAGCAGCTGACCCAGCCTGGACGCCAGGAGCCTTCCAGAATAGGTGTCTCCCCCACCCCCACACATCCGTTCTTGGAGGACTTCACCCAGCGTCTAATTCACCCTCTGTGCCCTCATCTTCATTTTTTCTCTTGCAGTCTTCACAGTTTGAGGCATGTTACATTTATTGGTTCATCTGTATCTTTGCTTCGTTTTTCCTTGCTCCCCTGCTCGAATGTCAGCTGTCTGAGGACAGGGCTGCGTGCGTCTCATTCGCTTCTATATGGGCAGTGACTGTGGCCATGTGACAAGCCTGGTAGACACTTGATAAACAGCTTCTTTCCTAATTCTTATGCTATCACAGGCAGATCCCAAACCTTGCAGGGATTCAAAAGTCCAGTCCAGTTTAAAAACTTCCATCTCAGGACACCTCGGTGGCTCAGTCGGTTAAGCGTCTGCCTTCGGCTCAGGTCATGATCCCAGGGTCCTGGGAGGTCCTGGAATCGAGCCCCGCATCGGGCTCCCTGCCCAGTGGGGAGTCTGCTTCTCCCTCTCCCTCTGCCTGCCTCTCCCCCTGCTTGTGCGCTGACTCTCTGACAAGTAAATAAATAAAATCTTTTAAAAAAATAAAAACTTCCATCTCATATCCACTTTTACATTCATCCCAGTTTTTTCTGGAATCGAGCTCTGACAGGACCTTGGACTTACCATCTGGAGGGGGTAGGATTTACCCTTTTACTTCTTCTCCTCTGCCATCAGGTGTGTGCGTTCGGGGAGGAGGGACCAAGAGAAAAGAACTCTAGCCTTTTTGCCTTTTGGTGCTGATGTCCTCTCTTGACTCATTGCATTTTTTGTGTTGTAGGCAACCACAGACGACTCCCTCTGGGGCAGAGATGGGGCCTTCTCTGCCTTAAATTTCCCTGAGGGAACTCTCTACTTTCTGCTGCTTTGGGGGCTCATTGCCCTGCACCCCAACCTCGTGGTGAGGGACAGAAAGGCTGCTCCAGCCCAGAAACCCTCCACAGCACCTACTCCTTAAGTTGGCACTCAGCACTTCCTCAGTCCGGCTCAGGGTGGCATTTCCCTAACCACCCTGACTGTCATACCCCCTCCCCCTTAGTTGAACTGAATAACCTCACCCCAAACCTTCCCCAGCCCTATTCCCCCTCCTCAGCTTCTCTACATTTTTCATGCTCTTATCTCTGGCTAAAACCCCTCCCCTACCTCCACCCATCCCCGTGACAGGCTCCATGGCCAAGGGCAAACATGGCATCATCCTCGGGCCTTCCCTTCCCTCGACTCCAGTTGAACTCAGCCCCGGGGCACATTGGTATCCCCCGGGATTCTGCAGACCTCCAGAAATTCTCATTTAATTGGTCTGAGTGGGGTCTGGGCAGGGGCATTGGCTTAAACACTGCCCAGGTGGTTCTAATATGCGGTCCAACTAAGCGTCCGTGGGCCAGAGGGGCTCACTTGTCTTTTACTCAGAGGACTGTCCTCTCTCCCAGCCTTTGTCCACTATGGACTGGCAGCAGTAGGAAGGCCTTGTGGAATGGTTAACATTCACTGAATGCTTACCAGGTGCAATGCCTTGTCCTGCGTCCTGTAAGTGGACTCTCCCATTTACTCCCCCCACGGCTCTAAGGGGCGGGTGCTACTCATCATGCTCCTTCTATAGATGAGCCCACCGGTGCACGGATGTTAGGGAACATGCGCAGGACTGCACAGGTATGGTTGGTGGAGCAGGGAGTAAAGTCTGGGCTACTGGCCCCAGAGCCCGGGCTGACACCCTGTGGTCTCTCTGCAGTTTGGGCCCTAGTTCAAGTTTCCCCCTTAGCTACTGAGCGCAGATGAGGAAATGAGTGAATGGAAATAACTTCGTCCTAGGCCACACCATAAGTTAGACCCAGTGGGGCATTTCTCAATTAGACTTATTCCTTATACCACTTTCATAAATGGCTCATTTTCCAAAACACCTGTTTGATATTTATGTAATATTTTTTTATTTCAAATTTTATTTCAAATGTTCTTTGTACTCAGCTTCACCTAAGCAAAAATATCCATTGTACCATAGGTTTGATGCTGGGAATATTTTTCTAAAGCACACTGGAACAATAAATTTGTATGTATACACACGCACCTGTGGGTACTCCGGCACTCATCTGCTACAAACAGAATTTTCAGCCATCCTTCCGCCTTAATAACGTGGATCTGAATTGTATCTTGAATTAGAAAAAAAGAGTTCAACTCATATTAGAACCTGTTTTTATTTTTTTTTTAAGATTTTATTTATTTTTTGACACAGAGAGAGAGTGTGTGTGTGTGTGTGTGTGTGTGCATGAGTGGGAGGGAGGGGCAGAGGGAGAGGAAGAAGCAGACTCCCCGCTGAGCAGGGAGCCCAATGTGGGGCTCGATCCCAGGACCCTGAGATCATCACCTGAGCCGAGGGCAGATGCTTCACCGACTGAGCCACCCAGGTGCCCTGAGAACCTGTTTTTTAAAAGAGCCTCTCTTCCAACACAAAACAGGTTTTGCCTGGAATTAGCTAGAAAACCTAACAAGTTTGTTAAGGCCATGGCTTTTAGCTGCTTTTAATTTTACGAAGTTCCAGATCTTTATGAGGCATTTCACAAGAAGCACCTCTCCATTTGAAAGGAGTGCTGAGGCTGGAAAGAGTACCCCTGCGGGATACATATATCATTATTACCGTTTCAAATATTCATCAAGGGGTACCTGGGTGGCTCAGTTGGTTAAGCAACTGCCTTCGGCTCAGGTCATGATCCTGGAGTCCCTGGATCGAGTCCCGCATCGGGCTCCCTGCTCGGCAGGGAGTCTGCTTCTCCCTCTGACCCTCCACCCTCTCATGCTGTCTCTCTGTCATTCTCTCTCTCTCAATAAATAAATAAAAATCTTAAAAAAAAATCAAATATTCATCAAAATGTGTTTTTGTATTTTTATAGCCCTTCCACAAAAGCCCCATTTTTAATGCAGACTATTCTGGCCTGGCCCCTGGTGTTAGGCTAGTCTTGTGTACATAACCTACATGCCAAGTGAGTGCCGAGGAGAACAGAGGTACAGAAACTCAGAGAGAGGAATACATAGACGCTGTGGATGGCAAGACCCAGAAAGACATCAGTGAGGAATGGATGGGTTTGAAGTAACCTGGCTTAGCGCAGGGTCACGGGCATAGAGATGGGGAAAGGAGTACAGGTTTGGAATGTTCCTACCCTTCTGCGTGAGTTAGAGGAGAAAATCAGTCCCTGTATCACATCCCTTGCACCAATAAGCTCCCAGGTCCCCAAAACGGAGTTATTATTTTATTTTATTTTATTTATTTATTTATTTTTTTAAAGATTTTATTTATTTATTTGAGAGAGAGAGTGAGAGAAAGAGCACAAGAGGGGGGAGCGGGAGAGGGAGAAGCAGACTCCCTGCTGAGCAGGTAGCCCGATGCGGGACTCAATCCCGGGACTCCAGGATCATGACCTGAGCCGAAGGCAGTCGCTTAACCAACTGAGCCACCCAGGCGCCCACGGAGTTATTATTTTAAAACATCATACTTTTAGGGACACCTGGAGTGGCTCAGTCAGTTGAGCATCTGACTCTTGATTTCAGTTCTGGTCATGATCTCGGGGTGGTGAGATCAAGCCCTACATCGGCTCCATGCTCAGTGTGCAGTCTGCTTGAGATTCTCTCTCTCCCTCTCCTTCTGCTCCTCCCCCCTGCTTGTGCGCTCTCCTCTTTAAAATGGGTAAATAACTCTTTAAAAAAAAGTGCTTTTAAAAAAGTTGATAGGGGCATGCCTGGGTGGCTCAGTCGTTAAGCATCTGCCTTCGGCTCAGGTCATGATCCCAGGGTCCTGGGATCGAGCCCCGCATCGGGCTCCCTGCTTGGCGGAAAGCCTGCTTCTCCCTCTCCCACTCCCCCTGCTTGTGTTCCTGCTCTTGCTAACTCTCTCTCTGTCAAATAAATAAATAAAATCTTTAAAAAAAAGTTGATATGGTTCTCACTGTGGGGATTGTGGGAAGTCAAATGGAGGCGTCTCTGAGGATAATGTACAGATCATTAGACTAGGTGACCATGAAGTTGGGAAATATTGGCATCATACACAACCTCCTTGTAGAATTGGGAGAAAAGGGGTTTTGTTTGGGAGGCAACGTGCACTGCTATGTTTGCTACCCTCTGGCTCCAAACAATGTCCCTCCAACTGAGTGCAAATGCTGAATATGTTAGAAAGCAGAGGAGGGGAAGGAAGAGTGACTCTCATAAGCTCCTGATTGTTCTGCACACCCGTGGGCAGAAGAAGAATGGCTGGAATTAGAGGGTCAGGGAGAAAGGGGTGCAAAGCAAAAGTTATTACTGTGAGAGTCCACATTCAACCAGTGGCGACAGTGACAACTCTGTTTTACACCTAGGACATAGTGGACAGCAAGGGGAGAGAAGGACAAGAGATCCCCACTGTGAGTTGCTCTGTCCCCGGGGACCTGGAAGAGCTGGAGACTGCAAAGGAGGACCCCCAGACCACAAACACAACGAAGAATAATAATTCCATCATGAGCTTCTTTAAAACTCTGGTGAGTGGTTGTTGCCCCTTCTTTCCTCTTTCCTATTGCTCAAAAGTTGTGTTAATTCTGCGAATGATGTATATTTGTTATTGTACCGGATGGGGGATCATGATGGTGCAGCTGGAACATTGGAGAACAGGGACAAGATGTGCTTTGCAAGAGGATTGTGTCACATCGAGCATTCAGTGAGGGAGCCCTCAGAGCCGGGAGCTGTGGTATGAACATCAGGTGCCCCAACTGTGTGACATGAGCTGTGTTGCGATGCCACTCTCCTGAAGTTCCATGTCTAATGGTCATTGATCATAAGCATAATTGGAGAAAAGCTCCTTGAGTTGTTGACCTATCAAAGCAGTCTTGCCTTCAGATGGCAAATAAAACTGAAGAAATCACTTCCTATCTTGTTACATCAAAATCTACTATGTTGATGGCATAGAGGCAGGGACCCAGATCCTCTAAGGCTTGCTTGTCTCTGACTCCTCAAGGCAGTCAAGCCTGGCCCATGCCAGACCTGTGAGAGGACTGAATGAATCAATGAATCAATGAATCAATGAATGCATAATCAAACAGACAGCTCCAAGTGTGTTTGGGTTCTTTCCAAAGCCCAAGACTAGCCTCAAAAGGTAAAAACAAGTCAACAGAATGTGCCACAAACACCAAAGGGGTGTTTGTTTGGATTAGTGGTAGGAGTGATGGAAAGTCTGTGGCCTTCCAGGAGACAATTTTGAAGGTGGTCAGGCTCTTAGTGAATGTATAAGGTCTGATGTATTTCATTATAAAACACTAATATTTCAAACTCTTTTATACCTAGAAATTATCCAGAAGACCGTGGCTTTCTACTGAACTTGGTAGAATGCCTTTGCACTGAAAAGGACTTCTCATTACATTCTTTACCTGCAGAGTGAACTGTACCACCCCCCCAAAAACGATGTCTCTATGAAATCAAATCACCCTAAAGAGCTAGCTATGATTTTTAATATTTGGTTTTCTTAAACTTTTAAGGTTTCACCTAGCAAAGCTGAAACAAAAAAAGATCTGGAAGACACGGTAGGTAGTTTGAAGTGTGTTCACGTTTGGGTTTGTGTATGGGATTGGATTTGGATTTGTGTCTGCTGCTTTGTTTCTTGAATTGTGTATGTGTGTGTGTGTATTTAGCAATTTAATAGTGCTGTTAAATTGTCTTTAACGTGTTTTGTTTGGGTCAGTGGTATTTTGATGAAAATTTTAGTGGAAAGCTTGAAATATTTGCTAACTCTGGATAAACAATTTCACAATCACCAATTTCTTATATAAAATAAGAACAGAATACTAACAACCATATATCACGTTAGTCTTTTTAATTGTGTGTGAAGAGACCCAGGGAATATAGGAATATAGTACAAATTAGCCACTGGAAATGAGAAAGAGGTGAGACAATTTAAAGTAGAAGTAAACTGCTCCATTTTTGGTTTTTAAAAAATACGTTCCATGTTTTTCATATAATTTGGAAAAAATAAATCTCCACCACAAAGGCAATTGTTCGGTGAAATGAAAGTCACCATTGGACGCTTGCCAAGGGAAGGAATGTTTAGAGTTAGGATGCCCTAGAGAGCTTAAATTTTTTCACTGTCATCCTAGAGATCCAACCAATTCCCCTGAGAATAAATTTTATTCAGAACAATTACTTTCTAGAGATGTTTTCCTTTACACTTGACAGAACTGATTATCCCTAATGGAACACATGGTTTAACTTTCACGGGAATCGTGAGGAAAGTTGAACTTGGTGACAGATAAGTGTCTTGCGTCCTTCTTTTGATAACTGAGAGTGCTTTGAAAGACACTGGGACCCAATAAATGGCTTGGCCAGCCCAATACATCTGTTACCAATATTCGAAGGGGCCAGGTTGGGAAAAGGATCCTAGAATTTGTCTCAAGACCTGAGTTTGAGCTCCAGGCCTGTTTTGTGGTAGCTATGTGATATGATCCAAACCTATCTGAATCCAGATCTCAACATCTGTAAAGTTGGGACAATAAAAATTCTGTCTCACCACCCCGGCCTTGAAGGAAGGGTGACAATGCCTGGTAAACCATGGAACTCTTGATCGCTACTTCCATAATCACTGCAAGATGTATTGAATGCCATGATGACATTTGTAGTTATCGATTGCTTCTTCTAGAATGTTCTTCTCCCAGTAGAAACAAATATTTATCTGAGGTATCTACATGCATTTTCCTATAAAATTAGTCATCTGCTATAAGGGAGCTAAGGTCAAGTTCAATGAATAGTTGGGTCCAAATGTTTCTCTTTTGATTCTGTGTCTTGCATTGTTTGAAATCACACAGCACAATAAGCTATAAACAGTGGGGTATGTGGGTGTGTTGTGTGGCTTCCCAAGTGACCTGATGCACTCATTCTCTTCAGCTGCTCATGCATCAAGGCCCCAACTGCACGAACCTAGCTGATAAAATCTCCCGACCCTGCCCAGAGAGGTCAGGGTCATTTCTAGTGGAGTTGAGCCTCAGAAGAGGGTTTTGTGAATGTAGGTCATCTACGACACAAACCGACCTCTTTCCACAAACCTGTGTTTTTAACATCCTTTCTACCAAAGTTCTTAGATTCTTGCTTTTGAAACATTTACACGGTTTGTCCATCTTCCCATTTGGCCTGGACAATTTTGAGCACACTCCACACTTTACGCAAAATCCCCTGCCATTTGTAATTGGAGTCGACAATTCTGAATGGTTGTTGCTGGACTGTTGCAGTTCCAATCTCCCCCAACTTTGGCTCAGTGGACGGGCACGCAGTAGACACTTCTCTTGCCTGAGAGATCTGCCCACCTAGAAGTCGGTTGAAATTTTTGCAGATACTGCTTCCCTGAAGTTTCTAATACTGAATAAAAGATGGGTTGGAGAAAGAAAGCCCTCCAGGCTAAGTGCTTGTCTTGACTCCAAGATGCAAAAATAAATTGTTTTCATGTATCTTTTCCTTTCCCATGAGACAAGAGTGTTTAGATCTTTAAAATGATCAAGTAGGGGCTGTGTTATCTTCTTTTTTTTATCTGAATATTTTATATCATATAGACGGAGCTTAAATGTCCTGCCATTGTCTTTAGCAAATGGATTTGGGTTAATCTGGGTCATTTAAATAGGTCGCCCTGTTGAAAATCGACATGTACTCAAAATAGACTGGGAATCTACTGTGTAGCAAATTGTCTCTGAGAGTTTAAAAAAGAGGAACAGTCACATGATGTGAATGTTGTGGTTGGGGGATGCGGGTGATATACCAGCAGCTAATGTCAAAGAGTTTCAATGCACTTAAAAATGACAGGGCGGGGGGGGGGAAGGACTTTGTTTAAAAATAAAGTTCTAAGTTATGACTGCTATTGCCCAAAAGGCATCCAAAGCAGAAAGTGTCTGTGATGGCCAAGCCGGACAGAAGACCTTTGAGAACCAAGCTAAAGTCACCAAGAAAAAGCACCTGCATAGCCCCAGGCTAGGATTCACATTTAGAAAATTCTTTAGGCATAAGGTCTGTATCTTGTTAAATTAGAAAGAAAAAAAAAAAAGAGAGAGAACCCTGGTCTTCACCACATGTACCCGTGGCTGTCCTGGGTCCCCTCAGCTCTGCTTCAGGGAAGACAGCCTTGTGTGGTTGGAATCATGACAGGGAATTAAAAATGACCTGAGTCAAATTTCAATGACTCTCTTCTCCGTAATTATACATAAACATCTGACTAGTTTCTTCCTAGTGTGGACCAGGGTTCTGAAATTATCCTTCTAACTCAGTGTTTCCCAAATGTCGAAAGTATGCATACCATCTTCATCGTTTTTGTCAGATATAGTATTAGTTGGTTGATCTTTTTATATTAAAAAGGACTCATTTCCTATTTAAAGGTATCTCTAAAGAAAACTTTATATTACATGATACATGGAAAACTCAAGTCATTTTTCATAAAGAGGTAACCATGAATATGGCTAATAAAAAAAATTGCATTCTAGCTACCATGTTTGTGTCAACTCCGAATCTAATGCCTTTCTAGCTTTATTAAAATGCAATTTGCCAGCAATAGAAAAATGTTAAAGATGTACCAGCATTAGAGTAAGCTTTTGCCCCCGAATGTTCTTAGAAAGATTAGATGAAAGTTGGGGCGGGGGGGAAGAGTATTTTCTCCATTTTAATGTTTTTTTAGCATTTTATCTCTGCATTACCTAAAATTATCTGTGATACCAATGGTATGCTTCCTACGCTTTGGGAAATACTCTTCTAACCTCAAGAAAATAATTTTATCTTTCTGTGGTGTGTTCCATCCATTCTCAGTCTTAACTATGCTCATACTGAACCCAAATAAAAACGCAAGCGGGGCACCTGGGTGGCTCAGTCGTTAAGCGCCTGCCTTCGGCTCAGGTCATGATCCCAGGGTCCTGGGATCGAGTCCCGCGTCGGGCTCCCTGCTCCGCGGGAAGCCTGCTTCTCCCTCTCCCACTCCCCCCTGCTTGTGTTCCCTCTCTCGCTGTGTCTCTCTCTGTCAAATAAATAAAATCTTAAAAAAAAAAAAGAAAGAAAAATGCAAGCACAAGAAAACAATGAATGAAGGCAGAGCAGTTTCCATCTCCATGTCCTTGGGAAGTGAGGACAACATAGAAGTCAGTTGTGGAGATTTCTCTCTTTCAATGTCTAAGAAGACACCAGTGTTTGAAACCAGCAGTTAAGATCCCTGAATTGGGCCAGCATGCTTGGACATTTGTTTAAAATATCCACCATTCTCCACTAAGTTGAATGGACTTATGAAAAAAAAAAAAAATCCCCAGCTGGATATTAGAGTCCCGGGATTGTGTATGCAAATAAAAGCTCCATAGAAAGATATCCTGGCCGAATCTTTATTTGCATAAGCAAACTGTATTAGGAAGCCACACTTGAATTTCCATACAGGCTTATTTTGTTTTGTAAAGACAGAGGGAGTGGAGGGATAGAGATTGCAGTTGGTTGGAGGTGGGGGCTGGAGATTAAAAAGTGGTGTTACTGTATGTGGGAGACCATTTGTTAACTGCTAGTGAAGAGTGTCATAGACCTTGTGCAGAGAAATCCAGCTGAATTCCCACTTGGAGCTTCTGTGAGTCAGGGGCCTTCAAAGTTTACAAAGTGTACGACTTTTTCCCTCATAGCTGCATTTCAGATGGCATTCATTTCATGCACAGCTAAGTTTCATGCCTCCAGAGTCTCTTTCCTCCACAAAAAGGGGGCCACCCATGTTCCGTATTCCTAAGGTCTCCCCAGATCACTGGCCTCACATCCTGCCACTGAGTTACATTTTGGGCAAAGATAGGATTTGGAGAAAATACTGGGAAGAAGAAGAAGTGCCCCTTTCCGGACTTCTAAGGTTTTGCCTTTTTATGTAAAGTAAGAAGATAATTCTCAAATGTTCTCAGTTCTCATTTATGCAACAGTTTGGTAGAGCTTCTTGGCTTTTACCTCCTTTTTCTTCACCTTATGATTCTGTCATCCAAAAAGATAGGAAAATAGGGCCTTTAAAATGGACCAGACAGACTGTTGCCTGGGTAGAGGGGCTGTGCTGCTCATCCTCAATTTTGCTGTAACTTGGACAGAAAAGAGGAAATCCAAGCAAATTCAGGGGAAAAAAACCATCATCTTCTGGTTTTGCAATTCAAGAAAAAAAATGCAATGGCGACCAATGGGGATCAACTCCTAAATTCATTGTCTCTGTATCTCAGTTTTTCTTCCTATAAAAAGAAATTTTCTTAAAAAAATTTTTTTCTTAGTATAAAAAAGTGGGGAGTCCCGGAATTGATAAGTGAAATAAGCTTCTTGTTACAAATAGAGTGTCAGCTTTCCTTTGCTGAATTGGGATCTTCTTCTCTTGGCTTAATCACATGCTATGCTTCAGAATCAAACTTTTTCACATGTTCTTCAAACACTGAACATGACAACATGCACACAGGCAAGGCGTTGATCCAGGATTTTTTTTTTTTTTTTTTGCCATGCCCAGAAATGCTCGTCTTCCCATTCACATTTTCCTGATGTCCATGCTCTCTGCAGGGCGCTAAAATATTAGTAGCCAGCTCATGTGATTCCTAAGCTCTGCCTCATATTCATTGTTTTCCACTTCTTGGTATAATGTTTACACCTAACTAACCCCTCCCCTCTTCCATGCCCAAATGTGAAACAAGATGAACACTTATTAGGGAAGAAGGTAAAGTCATTAGATCTGTAAACTCCAAATCTAATATATTAGAATTTCCATGGGTAGGGTTGCCAGATAAAATACAAACACTCAGTTAAATTCAAATTTCAGATAAACAGCAAATAATTGTTTAGTATAAATATAAATATGCCCCAGGCAATTCTGGGGATATACATTCTTATGCTTCAAAATTATTCTTCGTTGATCTGGAATTCGAATTAACAGGGTGTCTTATATTCTTATTATTGAGAGTATTGGCTAAATCTGGCAACCCTATGAGGTTGATTCCAAAAAATACAGAGTCGTTGTAATCTCTTCCATAATGCAGACGAAGAGTATTAATATTCAGTTGATGCTGGTAGAACACCATCTGGGGCACTTTGGGAAGTGAAGAGATGGATGGGCAGGGAGAAAAGACTGTGGGTGGTCTATGGTTCTAGAGCCCACTTAGGAGGGGGAGGGTGGGCAGAAACATAACATAGTAGGATCCTATGTAGGCATTTCTCTCTGGTCCTTTCTTTTTTTTTTTTTAAGATTTTATTTATTTATTAGAGAGGGAGGGAGAGAGAGACAGCATGAGAAGGGAGAGGGTCAGAGGGAGAAGCAGACTCCCTGCCCAGCCAGGAGCTTGATGTGGGACTCAATCCCAGGACTCCGGATCATGACCTGAGCCGAAGGCAGTTGCTCAACCAACTGAGCCACCCAGGCGCCCCTCTCTCTGGTC